>NC_138878.1:64352121-64952121 GCF_965194805.1 Balaenoptera borealis
ATTAATCTAAACATTACTCTATAAAGTGCTTTATGGGTATGAACATATCATCAACGTAATAGCTCATTAGAGAAAGATCTGTTCCCATCTTACAGAAGAAAAAACTGTGTCAGAGACCCTCTGAGAAACTTGACTCAGGTCAAGAAGTTAACAAATGACACAGCAAGCACCTAAACTCAGAGGGTTGGGCTCTGAAACTGAAACTTAAAAATCAAACAGATAAGTAACAGAGAGCATTAAAAGGACATTGACAGAGGGATACCTGAGAAAACTTGAGAAAAGTCCAAGGTGAACGCAGAAAAGCATGAAAGGCCATTATAAATGTGGGCACACACACACACATATATTAAAATTTTTAGTAATCTTACTACAATTTAAACCATTAACATGATAGCATAGAAAAAATTCAAGGCCACTGAATATACTGAAGATATAATTTTGACTACAAAAGATGTAATACATAGTTTTAAAATCATGTTGTTTATCTAAACCAGGGATGCCGTGCACATCGATGAAATTATGCACACACATGTCCACACTAAATTACTGAAATGGTAGTTGTTTCCTGACATATTTTCAATTTTTTAATCACCCTTTTATTCATGGGTATTTCAGCATCTTTCAGACAATGAGAATGTATCAACTGTACTGAATTTAGTTTGTCAACATGATTCCGTAATAGGCTACTAAAAGAAAAATGGTATGATCATGAAAAAAAACCCAATACTTTAACTCCAATCTCAATAAAATAACTATATTCAAAAATATAAATACAACTCCAGCCATTAAAATTTACATACTTGGGCATTAACAACAGGCCAAGAGTTTCCTTCTTTTTTCTAATAATAAAACATTGATTCGGGACTTCCCTGGTGGTGCAATGGTTGAGAGCCTGCCAACAGAGGGGACACAGGTTCGAGCCCTGGTCCGGGAAGATCCCACATGCCGCAAAGGAACTAAGCCCATAAGCCGCAACTATTGAGCCTGCGCTCTAGAGCCCGTGAGCCACAGCTACTGAGCCCGCATGCCACAACTACTGAAGCCCACGCACCTAGAGCCCGTGCTCTGCAACAAGAGAAGCCACTGCAATGAGAAGCCAGTGCACCACAACGAAGAGTAGCCCCTGCTGGCCGTAACTAGAGAAAGCCCACACGCAGCAACAAAGACCCAACACAGCCATAAATTAATTAATTAATTTTTAAAAAATCGATTCAAAATTAGAATAGTAGTATTCTACATTATTTTCACAGATTAAGAAAAAGTTTATCACAACAGTGAAGTTATAAACTTCTTGGAGAATTAAAAATCATGAAAAAAAGAATGTGGAAAAAAATTATTATTAAAAAACACATTTCAAACAAACGTCATGACGAAAAGGAAATACTTGATGCATTCCCTCTGAAGTTACAGTGCAGTGAAGGGGGCTGCCAGGGTTCCTGCCTTTCACCACTGTACAGGTTTCCTGAGCAGGGACCACTACAGGAAGTAACAGGAGGAAAACAGAGAGCGAGAGCCACAGAGAGAGCATATCAGAGAGTTAAAACTGTGAACATTCACACATCTAAAGACACGGAAAAGTGAAAAGTGAAAGGATGGAAAAGATATTCCATCCTAAAGAGAGCAGGGGTGACTCCATAATACCAGAAAAAATAAAAAGACAAAAAACATTATATAATGATAAAACGGTCAATTTATCAAAAAGATAAAACAAAAACAATATACGAATATAACATTAGATGTCCAAGAAAACGGAAGCAAACATTAACAAAATGAAGAGAGAAACAGCACAAGAATAGTATGAGACTTCAATGGCTCATGTTTACTTATGGATGGAACCAAAGAGAATATCAACAAGGCAACAGAGGACTTGAACAACACTGTAGACCAAGTAGACATAACAGACATGTACAGATCACTCCAGCCAACAAGAGCAGCAGAAACATGCTTCTCAAGCACACATGGAACATTCTCCATGACAGACCATGTGTTAGGCCAAAAAGCAAATCTTAATAATGTTAAGAGATTGAGATCATAAAAAGTATGTTCTCTATCATAATAAATTAAAACTAAAAATAAACAGCAGAGGAAAAAAGAAAATTCCCCAAATTTTGGAAATTAAACAACTCATTCTTTTTTTAAGTTGAAATATTTTATTCATTCATTCATTCATTCATTCTTTCCTTTTTGGCTACACCACGCCACTTGTGAGATCTTAGTTCCCCAACCAGGGATCAAACCCAGGCCCTCAGCAGTGAAAGTGTGGAGCACTAACCACTGCATTGCCAGGGAATTCCCTAAACAACTCATTCTTAAAGCACCAATGGGTCAAAGAACAAATCACAAGGGAACTTTTAAATATTGGGCTGAAAATGAAAACACAACATACCAAAATTTTTAACACACAATGAAGGCAGTACTAAAAAGGAAGTCTAAATGCTTAAAATAAGAAAAAGAAAAGATCTCAAACCAGAAATCTATTTTTATACCTCTATGAAGTAGGGGAAAAAAACCAAACTGAACCCATATTTAGCAAAAGGAAAGAGGTAAATCATAAAGATTAGACCAGAGATAAACAAAATACAAAGCAGAAAAATATAAAAGCAAAGTAGCGTGGGCGTTTCGAAAAATTCAATGGAAAAACACTTAGCTGGACTAAGAAAAAAGATTCAAATAACTGAAAACAGATACTAAAGTGGAGAGATTGCAAATAATGTCAAAGAAATTTTTTAAAGGATTATAAAAGAGTACTATGAACAATAATGCCTACAAATTATAGAATGGAGAAGATACAGGTAAATTCTTAGAAACATATAACCTACTAAATCTTAATCTTTAAGAAATAAAAAAAATTTGAACCCAATTACAACTAAAGACATTCAAGCAGTAATCAAAAACTTCAAACAAACAAAAAAAACCCAGGACCCAGTTCTACCAAACATTTACAAAAGAATTACCACTAATCTTGCTAAAAATGTTAGAGTTGAAGAGGGAACACTCACAAACTCAATGTATGGAGCCAGCATGATTCTGATACCAAACCCAGACAAAAACAGAAGAAAGGAAAACTAGAAATCAATATCCCCGGTGACTATTGATACAAAATCTTTAACAAAACACCAGCAAACCAAATTCAACACCACATTAAAAAGATCTGACATCACAATCAAGCGCATTTTATTTATATCACTGTAAGGGGTAAGGAGGACTCAACATACAAAAATCAATTATGTGGTACACCACATTAACAAAATAAAGGAAAAAATGTCACAAAGGATCATCTCAATTACTGCAGAAAAAAGCATTTGACAAAACACAACAAACTTTCAAGATATAAACACTTCTCTGGTGGTCCAAGTCCAGTGGCTACGACTCCACGCTCCCAATACAGGGGGCCTGGGTTCAATCCCTGGTCAGGGAACTAGATCCCCCATGCCACAGTGAAGATGGAAGATCGGGATCCACCACTAAGACCCAGTGCAGCCAAATAAATAAATAAACGTAAATATTAAAAAAAAAAGAGAGAGAGAGACAAACACTCAACAAACTAGAAACAGTAATTATCTCAACATAATAAACACCATTTATGAAAAGAGCACAGCTAAAGTCATACTCAAACATGAAAGACTGAAAGCTTTTCCTCCGAGATCAGGAGGAAGGCAAGGATGCATACTTTCTGCACTACTCTTCAACAAAGTACTGAAACCACTAGCCACAGCAATTAGACAAGAAAAAGAAATCAAAGTAATCCAAATTGAAAAAGAAGTAAAATTATCTTCTTTCCTAGACAAGTTTGATATGAAGAAGCCATAACCTTTGGACAAGAAAACTGCTACATCAAAATACATGTTTTGAAAAATTGCAGGATACAAAATCAACATGCAAAAACTTTCAGTTGCGTTTCTATACACAATGAACAGTATCAAAGGAAAATCAGAAAACAATCTTATTTATTATAGCATTAAAAACAAATGAAATATCAATATTTAGGAATAAATTCGCCAAGAAGGTGAAAAAAGTGTATGCTGAAAACTACTTAACAGTGCTAAAAGGACTTTTAAAAGATACAAATAAATAGAAAGTCATCCCATATTCATGGACTATAAGACTTAATACTCTTAAAGTACCCCAGCTACCCAAAGTGTGCTACAGATTCAATGGAATGATTATCAAAATTCCCATGGCAATTTTTGAAGAAACAGAAAAAATCATGCTAAAAGTCACAGAGAATTTCAAAAAACCACAAATAGCCAAAAGTCTCTTGAATAAGAAGAAAGATGGAGACCTCCCTTTTTTAGATTTCAAAACATATCACAAAGCAATCGAGATTGTGTGGTATTGGTATAAACACAGATACATAAACCAAATGAACACAAGAGAATGCTCAGAAATAATCCTTTGCATATATGTAAAATGTATCCATAAAGGTGCTAAGACTACAAAATGAAAATAAGACAGTCTCAATAACAAATGCTGCTGGGAAACTGGATACCTCCCTGCAAAAGAATGAAGCTGAAACCTTACCTACATCAAAGGTAAAACCTTCTATGTGTCAAAGGACGCAACCAACACAGTGAAAAGACAAAAAACTGAAGAATGGAGGTATTGAAACTGATTCCAAGGACTTCCAAATCTCAACAATTTAGGTTGATTTCATAGTTTAAAATGGATAATGGAATAAAACACCCTCTTATCACTGATGTCTATTTCTGAACTTTCCATTCCATTCCCAATCATGAAGATGTTGAAATCAGTGACACAGTCATTTGGCTGAGAATGTATTATAAAAACTCGGAACAAATTTCTCCTTATTGGTCTCTTGCAGAACGTACCAGGCATTTCTGCATATTAATACCTGCCTTCCACGTGTAGCTTCTTCATTCTATTTTGAAGAGAGAGGACAGTGCATTTAGATGGGGCCCCTCTACAGTCCCTGGTGCCCAACAGCATTGACCCATCCAAGGGTGTGAAGCCCTGCCCAGGACTGCACCCAGTGGAGCCTCTTCACAAGTTCCAGGTCACTGGGTCATGGGGAGATGGGATCTAAGTGGAGATGACAGGCCCTGAGGGAAGGACCCGGGTGACTGTGACGGTACAGGTGTCAGGCAGGATACTTCAGAGTCAGACAAGATTAGTGAGTCCAAAGAATGGCATTTCAAGAAATAAGATGAAATAATCAACTGAGAATATGACTTTACCTGAGAAAGAGCCATTCCAAACTCCAGTTCTTTCCTTGTCCTCCTCTTCCGGGTATACTCCTTAGGCAACATGATTCTTTAGCAGTCAATCTTGAAAGTTGGAAAGATGCTGTTTAATGCTTAGAATCAACACACCCCCTTCCTGAGTCACCACCACACACACAGGGAAGACCTCAGCATGTGGAACAGACAGTCCCCTGCTGCCCACTGTCCCAGGAGGGGCTCAGGACAGTAAACTCCCACACAGAGACCAATAGGTGAAGTTTGCCATGCTTTCCTTCAGATCACGCTTCCCTGGGACTTCCCTGGTGGCCTAGTGGTTAGGATTCTGGGCTCTCACTGCTGTGGCCCAGGTTCAATCCCTGGTCACGGAACTGAGATCCCGAAAACCGTGTGGCAAGGCCAAAACCAAACAAAAATAAAACAAACAAAAAAACAAGTCACTCTCCCCTTCTGGTGAGGCCCTCACGTACACAGCAGCAGCGGCACCTCAGCTGGACCCGACGATCCCCTTCAGGTCACAGACCAGCCCTGATCCATCCCCATGCAGAGCAGAGCCCCCTCAGCTTCAGCCCAGATCTCAGCCCTCAGGAATGGGGGGACTCAGAGTCACTAAGTCACTCAGGCCAGGGATAAATTTGAAACAAATTTTAAAAAGCAATAATTTGTTTATTGTTTTTAATCTAAAAGACTGGTGTCAAAGTTTTGAAAAAAACAAAACTGAGGATATGGTAATTCCCTGATGGTAGGTCCAGTGGTTAGGACTCCACACGATCACTGCCAAGGGCACAGGTTCGATCCCTGGTCAGGGAACTATGATCCGACAAGACCAAAAAAAAAAAAAAAAAAAAAGTATCTTCTCTAACCACAATGAAATAAAACTACAAACAGAAAGCGTAAAGAAAACAGGAAAATCCCCTAAATACGGAAATTACATAGCTCCTTCTTAAAGACACAATGAATGACATGTATAGAATATTGGAGGCCAGCAAAGCTTCTTTCAGAAGTTAAAAATTATTCAGAGGAACAAAGAAATTGAATGAACTAAGATTTATTTCAAGCTACAAAATAATTAAATGTAAAGAAACAAAAAGAAAAGAAGTGGGCTTCCCTGGCGGCGCAGTGGTTGAGAATCTGCCTGCCAATGCAGGGGACACGGGGTCGAGCCCTGGTCTGGGAAGATCCCACATGCCGCGGAGCAACTAAGCCCGTGAGCCACAACTACTGAGCCTGCGCGTCTGGAGCCTGTGCTCCGCAACAAGAGAAGCCGCGATAATGAGAGGCCCGCGCACCGCGATGAAGAGTGGCCCCCGCTTGCCACACCTAGAGAAAGCCCTCGCACAGAACCGAAGACCCAACACAGCCATAAATAAATAAATAAACAAACAAACAAACCCAAAAGTTTAAAAAAAAAGAAAAGAAGTAAATCCATTCCAAAACACACTTTCAATGTTCCTTTAAAAGGCACCATGTAGTGACGGAGTCAGTCTTTTCTTGCCCCACTTCTCTCCCCTGAGCTCTACCCCACACCAGGAAAAGGGAAGGGGGTGACCCACATCTTAGTGAATCAAGTCACTGCCTCTCTGCTCAACAGGGTTTGCCAATGGAAGTTTTCTTCTGATACAAATAATTACAAAATGCACAGGCCTTATAGACAGGAGTTGTGCCATTCTCATCCTCACCTGTATAATTTAAACAAATGTTAAATACATTAGATCCTAAAGACTCAAATCAATCTTATCACAACATAATTATCCACATCCAAACAACTCACCACCCATCTGGATCCACTTTCCCCCTCCACCTGCACTATTAGGTGTTTTCCATTTTATTCTGTTTCTCTGTCTCCCTATTTCATTTCTGCCTTTGTTTCTCTTTTTCTTTTCCTCTACTTTCCCTTTCCTGCCCTCCTCTCCATTTCCTCCCTCACACCTGGCCTGCCCCACTCTGCAACCCGTTCTCCTCAACCCGTATGACTGTCCTAAATCTCTATGTATTTCTTTCTTCCCCCATCGCTGCGGTTACACCATGCCTCCAGTTACACCCCTTCTGTCTCTGTTACTCTCCCTTCCTCCCCACTCTCGGGCGCCCCAAGTGGCTGTGCTTCCTTCCTGCTCTCTCTCTTCCTCTGCTCTTATTGTCACCCTTTGTCCGGTTTTTCTCCCAGCACCGTGATGCTCTGAAGGCCAAGGTTCCAACGCTTTTATCATCTCCCCGTACTCTGTGTGAAGTGACTCTCCACTGTTATCCCTTCTAAGGCTGATCCAGGTCCCCTTCCTTAGGTTGCCCTGCAATCTCTGCAGATCCGGCTTAATTTCTTTCTCCATTATCTTCACCTGCTACTTTCGAGACTTAATCACTTTCATTTTACTATCTCTCTGCACGTCCTCCAGCCACCCTCTATGTTCCCACTGGTTCTCCCTCATTCTTTTCTCCTCAGTTTTTCTACTTCGATCTCAGCCTCTCTGTCTCTGCTTTTCCTGATTCCATTCACTCACGTATAAAATGCCCACCTACCAGAAGGGAATATTTTCTAACGGGGTGGCATTGGGGAAGTAACTACACTGGGTGTTCCCGCGTCTGGCACAGGTCACGTCCCCCTACGCGGGGTGAGGGGAAGGGCTGACTACGAAGGGGAGGCCGGGGGAGCTGAAGGACCCGCCTGAGGAGACGCGAGGACAGAGCGGCGGGGAGGGAGGGAGGGGGTCTCCGAAGAGGGGCGGGCTCTCCAGAACCCCAGGACCGGGGAGAGGACGCGGGCTCTCCGGGAGCGGGGCGGCCGGCGCTGCCCTCCAGGGGCCGAGGGGGCGAAGGGGCGAGGCTGCGGGTCTCGAATACAACTCGGGGAAGAGGAGTTCACAAGGGAGGCCGGGAAAGTAACACGTTATAAGCAGGACAATGTTGCGAAAAGCGGTGTCTACGTGGACCAGAGGCAGAAGAGTCAAGGGCAGGGACCAGCCTCAGCCAGACTTCAAACCCAGGGAAAAAATTACCCGACCCGTAAGGGCGACGTCTGGATTTACTGGGGCGGAGGGCCGGGTGCTGGGACTTAAAGTCCCTAGAAACTCCCACACCCCGAGGACGGGGTAGAGCGGTACCGCGCAGTACGGACTTGGGCTAGAAAAAAGACACTTACGCTCCGCTCCGTGACCTTGGCTCCGCGCTCTCCGCTTCCGGGTCCTTAGGAATGGGCTTCTGGAGTTGGAGGCGGGGCTTCCGGAGTTGGAGGCGGGGCTTCCGGGGCGGGGCCTGGGCGGGGCCCTACCGGTGAGGGGCGGGGCGAACAGAGCACCCAGGTGTGCTCACTGAGCGCCGGAGGGAGGAACTGGGAGCAGAGAGGGGTTGGTGCTTCCAGTACCTTGGCCGGTTTAAGTTACTGTCTGCAAGAGTTTGCAGGTAAAAGGTTACGGCTGTGTGGGCCAATTACGTCCGAAGCCAAGATGTTTCCTCTTAAGACTAAAAGAGTTTAAATAAAAAGCTATTTTTGCCCTCAGGTTGTTCTGACTTCCTGCTAGTGAGGCGGAAGCAATTCAGTGGTCTGGAAACCTGAGTCTCCTGGAGCAGAGGGAGGGTTGACATGGATCATTGGTTGGATCCAGGAACATTTCCTAAATGGGAATTAATTTAAGTAACTTTAAGAAATAAGAATGGGGTGACTTCCCTGGTGGTCCAGGGGTAAAGAATCCGCCTTACAATGCAGGGGACCCAGGTTCGGTCCCTGGTCACGGAACTAAGATCCCACATCCTGTGGGGCAACTAAGCCCACACTCCACAACTACTGAGCTGGCGCGGCTCAACTAGAGCCCAAGAGCCACAAACTACAGAACCCACCCGCCATGGAACCCGCGGGCCACAACCAGAGAGAAGCCTGTGTGTGGCAACGAAGATCCCGTATGCCGCAACTAAGACCCGACACAGCCCAAAATAAATAAATTTTTTAAAAAAGAAATGGGACTAGTCTCTGTATTACAAATACAAAACTCTCTGGGTAGAATGATCTATTTCCTACTGACACCCTATAAATACAGCTTTTCCGTTTCTATTTCCTATTAATGCAGAAGGTCAAATTCAACATACTACTCAGTTTCAGAAACTCAGGGACAGGACCTAGAGTCTGAGCCTGGAGGACTAAGGCATGTGATCATTTAGGTCACTAACCATTGCCTTAAAAACAGCAATACGTATTTTTAAATTGTTATACACTGCATTATTCTTTGTTTTGTCCAACGTGTTTTAATTATTTGCCTTTTTAAAACCAACTATTTACAGAGTAACATGAGTTGTATAAACAACTCTTTATACAATGACATACATCACTCTGTAAGTTTAAGGTGTAGAGCATAATGAACTTACATATACTGTGAAACGATTATGACAGTAAGTTTATTTTATCTATATGAAATTATGGGTGCAAACTAAAGAGAAAGCGAAATAGGGGGGAAAATTCTTTTCTGTTGATGAGAACTGCACTGCTCTTTAAAATACTTATCCTATTCCACACTTGTGATGAATTCCCTTGTGAATTTACATTGTGAATAAAAAATTCCTTTTTTTGAAAAAGAACAAAGTAAAAAGATCTTAGAAGAACAAAATATGCCTAAGCTAGCAGAAGGTAGGAAAAAGGATTAGACAAATGAAAGAAAATAATACTACAGAAAAAGACAACACAACAGTTCTTTGAAAAATAGAACAAAATGGACAAATCCTTATCTAGATTTAAAAAAGAGAGAAGACTCAAATTACCGAATCAGAAATGAAAGAGCGGACATTATAAAAGATTACAACGGACCCTACAAAAAAAATTTTTTTTTAATTTAGAAGAAAATACTTAGACAATTCTATGTCTAAATATTAGCTAACCTAGGGACTTCCCTGGTGGCACAGTGGTTAAGAATCCGCCTGCCAATGCAGGGGACACAGGCTTGATCCTGGTCCCGGAAGATCCCACATGCCAAGGAGTAACTAAGCCCGTGTGCCACAACTACTGAGCCTGCGCTCTAGAGCCCACGAGCCACAACTACTGAGCCCGTGTGCCACAACTACTGAAGCCTGTGCACCTAGAGCCCATGCTCCACAACAAGAGAAGCCACCACAGTGAGAAGCCCGCACACCAAAACGAAGAGGAGTCCCCACTCGCCGCAACTAGAGAAAGCCTGCCCACAGCAACAAAGACCCAATGCAGCCAAAAATAAATAATTTTAAAAAAATATTGGCTAACCTAAAATAAATTCCTAGAGAAACAAAATCTACCAAGATAGAATCATGAAAAAATTTAAAATCCGAACAAATCTACACATTGTAAAGGAGACTGAATCACTATTCAAAAATCATACAACCAAGGGAAGTCGGAGAGCTTCACTGCAGAACACTACCCAACATTTAAAAACAATTAAGACCTCCCTTCCTTAAACTCTTCCCCAATATATTGAAGAAAAGGGAACAGTTTCAAACTCTGAGTCCAGAATTACTCTAATACAAAATCAGGCGGTGACACTACAAGAAAACCACACAGCAAAATCCCTAACAAATAATGACGCAAAAAATCATCAATAAAACAATGGTAAACTCAGGGAATTCCCTGGCCACCCAGTGGGTAGGGCCCTGCGCTTCCACTGCAGGGGACGCGGGTTCCACCCCGGTCATGGAACTAAGATACCGCATTCCTCGTTGCACAGCTAAAAATAAAATAAAAACAAAAACAAAAAAATAGTAAACTAAAATCAAAATCACATTAAAAGTTTACATACCATGACTAAAGGGAATATATTATTGAAATGTAAGGATGATTCCACATATAAAAATCTTCCAATGGAAAATACAAAAAGAGAATGAACCAAAAAAACAAAAACTACCGATCATCTCAGTTGACACAGCCCCACCCATCAGCAGACAGGCTGCCTAAAGGCTTCCTGAGGCAGCCACCTCTCTACATGCCCCTAGACATAAACCTGCCCACCAAAGGGCCAAGATCCAGGTCCAACCAACAGTGGACAGACAGAAGCCTCTAGACCTGCCTCACCAACCAGGGCACAGACACCAGAAGCAAGAAAACTACAGTCATACAACCTGCAGACACAGTCCACAGATACAGTCCGGACACTACCCTGGGACCACCTGCCTTCTGGCCCTTGGTTGACATGAGGGGGAGTACACTGCTGAGATGCACAGGACATCTTCTACCAAGGCCACTTCTCCAAGGTCAAGAAACATAACAAACCTACCACATATGTAAAAATACAAATAGCAAATTAGGCAAAATGAGGCAACAGAGGAATACGTTTCAGACAAAGAAAGAAGACAAAAACCCAGAAGAACTGACGTGGAGATACGCCATCTACCCAAGGAAGAGCTCAGAGTAATGATCGGGAAAATGATCAAACAATTCGGGAGGAGAATGGATGCACCGAGTGAGAAATGAGGTTTTTTAACAAAGATGTAGAAAACATAAGTAACCCCCAAACAGAATAGAAGAAATACTGAAATGAAAAATACAATAGAGGAAATCAGTAATAGGCTAAATGAGGCAGAAGAATGGATCGGTGAGCTGGAAGACAGAGCGTGGAAATCACGCAAGTCCAGGAAGTGCAAAGAGTCCCATATCCATATAAAAACTTCATAGTAACCACAAACCAAATACCTATAATACACATTCAAAAAGAACATGAAAAGATGCTCAACATCATGGGCTTTTCCACTTTGTACAGCTCCTTGGAGCACCTCTTTATTTACTAGGTGGGATGCTGACCAATGCATGAATCATTCAATAAAGCCAATTAGATCTTTAAATTTATTTGATTCAATTTTTGTACATTAATGCAAGTCAGAGAGTATGAAATTCACTGCTATGCTATTTGCACTACAGCCAGCTGAATATTCTGGAACAGAGCGGAGAGAATAACTCAAGTACAATTTATGAGTTTATAACCTCCAACTTGTATGTTATTTGATCCCATATTGGGAAGAAATTGTTATAGATTCTTTCAACACTGAGAACCTAATGGTGCACTCCTAGCTTCTGTTATAAAGTACTGAGGCGGGATAAAACTGTATTGGTAAAAGGAACATAATGCATCCAGGATTTAAAAGATGATTAAATTTTATTACTTAAAACAGGAGACCTATGGTACATTCTCAATAAAACGGTAGCAAAATGTAATGGCAGCAACTAAAACGTGAATCATAAACATACATATACTTCTGGTGCTTCTGATTAAATTTCACTCTGAAGATAACTGCTGTCTTCAATATCCAAAAATTAGACAACTTCTTCCTTGGTCAGAGATGGAGACAACACATACGCTCGTGCAATGGATAAAGTGATTAAGTCTTCTTGTGCATTGTTCCTACCACATAATCAGTCCCTAATAACCTGTCACTCTCCTCCCACGAAAAGCCCAGTCCCTGCATGTCCTTCCTGCTTTGTTCATGGTCAGCTGGTAGAGCATGCTGCACTATAACACACACTGGCTTATCTATGGAAGGGCACCCTGAACATCACCATGATGAGTCAAGTCACAGTTTTACATTATTCTCTGCCTCTCCCTGTTGCTAATCCACATGGTACTGAATTTGATAATTCAGGGTCCTTGTTTTTCCAGGGAACATGGATGTGCATGAACCACACCTAATGAAGTTGGCCCCCTCATGTTACTGATTCTTCCCAGAGACCATCAACAAAGGCCTGTAATGAAGAGATAAGATTATCTTGTCACCGAGGCCAAGCTCTTATGGCTCGCTGCACAACGGGCCAAAAAATAGACTACTTTTGCGGGCAAGGAATAGTGACGTTATTCTGAAATCCAGCAGACCGAGAAAATGGGGGACTAGCAATGCAAAGAATCACATGTCCTGAGATAGAAATCAGGCTCTTTATAGTAAAAGCGGAGGGAGTAAAGTCCTGGTTCAGGTCAGACTCCTGTGAAATAAAATTCAACTATTATGGCAAGACAGGAATATTTAAACATTAATTCCTCTCGGCCCTTTGGCCTCCTCTCTCCTCCCACTGTGAACTGTGTATTTGCATTATGTATCAAGCAAACCTCCCCCATCAGCAGAATACATACTCAACCATAAAGAGCAACTCTCCTAGCATCAACAGGAAAACTTAAAAGATAGCATTCCTTCTTGATCTTGTAAGGGTCACACAACCCACTGCGATGACGCTTAGATCTGGATTATGTAAACTGTCAATATGTCATGTGTTGTACTGCTCTCTGTCTTAGAAAACTTATGTAACTGTGCCTTGATTTCTTTTTTTTAATTTTTTATTTATTTTTGGCTGCACTGGGTCTCCGTTGAGGTGCGCGGGCTTCTCATTGCGGTGGCTTCTCTTGTTGCGGTGCGCGGGCTTCAGTAGTTGTACCATACGAGCTCAGTAGTTGTGGCTCGCAGGCTCAGTAGTTGTGGCGCACGGGCTTAGCTGCTCCGCAGCACGTGGGATCTTCCCGGACCAAGGCTTGAACCCGTGTCCCCTGCACTGGCAGGTGGATTCTTAACCCCTGCGCCACCAGGGAAGCCCTGTGCCTTGATTTCTAATGGGCAGAATAGTTCTGAGCTTTCTCAGACACTCCTCCCAGGTAATCATCCTCAAATTTGGCTTGAATAAAATTTTCCATTTCTTAGATTGACTGATTGAGTTTTTTGTTGACATTCCGGAGGGGTTGTGTTAATTTCTTCCTTCCTGAAGGCATTCACAGGAGGGCCTTGTCAGGATGTTTCCTGGGAGCTAAAAAATGTATTTTACTTTAATGCTCATTACAAGGAAGTCAGGGTTCCCAGAGATGGCCCATGATGTATAATTTAAGCTTACAGGCAACATCCCTTTACTGATTCACTTCTAACGAAAGCAACAGAATACAAAGGTTAAAGTAAAAGAAAACAGGTCCGATACGGACTCAGATTTCTTCTTCCGTGTTACTTCAAACTTCAGGTTGAAAGGCGTAAATATGAATGTAGCCTCTTCACGAAAACCCTAATAACTGACTATTTATACACTGAAGACAATGGGCCATTTCAACACATGCCCTTCTCCCTCTCACATACACATCAACTTTTAACACACTGTGACTTGTAATGATTCTGCAGTATATAATATCTCAGGTTAACCTCAGACAACTAAAGACTTGTTTATTCCAAGTATGCATTCTCTGATGTGTGGTCTGTTGAAAAAACTGCTGAAAAAACTCAACAAATTCATTACATTTGTAAGAATTCCCCCAAACGTGAGTTTTTTTGTTAAACGCTGAGAATGCACTGATTTATGAAGAGTTTTCCACGTATACACTTTATAACCTGTATGAATTCTCTCATTACACCAAACTTACTGGATGTATCCATATTTACAACATTCATAACATTTGAAATCTTGTTCTCCAACATAAATCCTGTGTTCCACAGTTTTGTTCTTCAGTTACAAGCCTTAGCACGCATATTGCTTTCTGTGGTTTCTCTTAAAGATGTGTATTCTAAAGTTCAGTGCATGGGAGGCCTGGATAAAGCCTCGATTCACATTTCCATGGCTTCTCTTCAATATGGACTCTCTGCTGCTCCCTAATACTTGAACTCAACGTAAAGGTTTTGCACACCCATTGCATTTGGGAGTTATCGCTCCAGTATGCTGGGTAAAACATACTGTGATGTTTGGGTAAAATCCTTGCCACACACGTTACATTTGTGCAGTTTCTCTCCAAGATAAATATTCTGGTATTTAAGTACGAGTAAGCAATATATTAAATTTTGACATATTCATTGCATTTTAAAGAATGAAGTATTTGATGATCCCCGAGTTTAAGGCACAACCTAAAAGCTTTGCAAAATTCAGTACATTTGTAACATTCTGTCCAGTGCAGACTACCTGATTATTGGTGTGATGTGAGCCATGAGAACAGATTTCTCACATTCATGGCACTGGTGAGGATTCTTTCCAGAATGCATTATCAACGGCCTGACCACATTAAATACATGTATCTGGGCTCTATCCAATATGAATATTCTCAGGAAGCCTAAGATGTGAACAGCTGCTAAAAGCATTACAACCTTCATTATATTTTTAAGGGCTCTCACCAGTATACGTCAGCTGATGGCAAGTTAGGCCTGAAAGCACACTTAAGAACTTACCACACTCATTACATTTCTCACCGTTCCTTCCAATATGAATTCTGTCATGGATCATAAGGTAAGCATTTTGACTAAACACTTTGAGACACTCATTGCATTTGTAATATAACACTCCAGTATGAATTATCTGATCCTGAGGCTTACACACATAAAAGCTTTGCCACACTCGTGATATTTGTAGAGTTTCTTTTCTACTTTGAGATTTAAAGACCTTCCCACATATATCACACTTACACAATTTCTCTCAGGTATGGATTTTCTGATGTTTAGTGAGGGTTGAGACCTCAGTAAAGGCTCTTCCACACTCAAAACATTTGAAAGGTCTCTCTACGATATGTACTCTCTGATGACTTGTAAGGTGTGAATTTCGACTGAAGACCTTGCCACACTCATCACATCTGAAAGGTTTCTCTCCGGTATGAACTCTCCAATGAAGTTGAAGATGTGCTTTTTGACTAAAGGCCTTTCTACACTCATTACATGTGTAAGGTTTCTCTCCAGTATGAATTCTCTGATGCTTTGCAAGAGTTGCCTTTTCACTGAAGACCTTGCCGCACTCATTACATTTGTAAGGTTTCTCTCCGGTGTGAATCCTCTGATGAGTTGAGAGGTGTGAACTGTAACTGAACAGCTTGCCGCACTCGTTACATCTGTAAGGTTTCTCTCCAGTATGAACTCTCCGATGATCTGCAAGGTTTGATTTTCGACTAAAGACACTGCCACATACATCACATTTATATAATTTCTTTCCTGTATGAATTATCTTATGCCTACTGAGGTTTGAGTAGCGATTAAAGGTTTTGCCACACTCGTTACATTTGAAAGGTTTCTCCCCAGTATGAATTCTCTGATGATTTGCAAGGGCTGTTTTTTGACTGAAGACCTTGCCGCACTCACTACACTTGTAAGATTTCTTTCCCGTATGAATGCTCTCATGAACTGCAAGGTGTGAATTTGTACTAAAGCCCTTGACACATACATCACATTTATGTAATATCTCTTCTGAATAGATTATCTGATGCTTCCTGACAATTGAGCCATGACTAAAGGTTTTCCCACACTCAGTACATTTAAAATCTCTTTCCCTGTGTGTTTTCTGATCTTGTGTCAGTACTAAAGGATGCATAAAATCATTCCCATATACATTAGAAATGTTAGTTTGGACACTAGGAGGAATTCTTTGAAGTGGTGAAAATGAGAAACTATTGTTGATGGACCTCTCAACTTCATTACATTCAGAAATTAACCTGTCAGTTTGAAATACCTGCAGTTGACCCTGAAAGTTTAATCCAAGCCTATTTCTAATGGGCTTGATTCCTGCATCCCTTCTACCATGTGGATCTATCCTATCAGTGAGATTTCCATTATGGGTTATAGGCATTCCTTTGTAATTTCTTTCATCATCTCTCCAATGACACTCAAAGTCATACATATTTTCCTGGATTTCCGTGAGGTAAAAATGTTTGATTTCACGACTTTTAGATCTTCCCAAGATCACTCTTTGAAATACTTCTCCTGGATCACTGTTCCCTTTGGGTTGTAATTGCTTGACCACATGTATTGGACAGATATCTACAAGACATAAAGAGCCATAGGGATAAATTCAAAATTAACTGTTTCATGTTGAATATATGATATTACACCAAAAGTAATACTTATACCAAACACAGTTGTAAAACTTCCCAACTATGCATTTTTTAAATTTTTTTTCATTTTTTAAAAATTTTGAAATTTCCCAACTATGATCTTAAAATTATTAGAAACACTAAAGCAAGAGAATTGTTTACTAAAAAAAGAGTTATAAAATATAATTCAAATTGATTTTAGAGGAGACTACTTGCAAACCCTCTATGACAAAAACACTCATACAGGAAAAACTGATGTCAGTTCTCAAAAGAACGCAATTTTTCCACCATGACTCCAAAGCACGTACCAATTAACAGTAAACATACTGCTGTCTCTAACTGAGAAAAATACATTATACTATAGATATATTCTGCATACCTGGTGTACATAAATAAACGTTAACGAACACACAATATACTGTAATGCTAAAAAATCCAAAACAAGCTTATCTAATAATATGTCGCTGTTTAGAATTATAAAACATATATACCATAGAGAAAAAGAATTCAATAGAACAGATTTTATGAAAACAAAACATTTTTCTAAATATCTTCTACAAAATGACATACCCACAACAGGCATTCTGCAACATTAATAAGTAAAAAAAACTTATAGAAATAATGAAAGATTTCAAAAAAATTACTAGATACAACATCAACATGCAAAAACCAACTGGGTTTCTAAACATTAAAAATGAACAATCATAAAGCAGAAGCTAACACACCATTGTAAGGCAATTATACTTCAATAAAGATGTTTAAAAATAAAAAAAAAATAAAAAAAAAATGAACAATCAAAGCAATTCAATTTACAATAGAATCAAAAAAAAAGAATACTTAAACGTAACGTTATACAAGAAGGGAAGGATTTATAACTACTGCAAAATAAAGACTTCTGAAACATATTAGAGAAGACACAAATAAATGCAAAGATACCCCAAGTTCATGGATTTGAAGTTGATATTGTCAAGATGTCAAAATAGCCAAAGTTATCAGGATATTCAAAATAATCCCTAGTGTAATCCCAAATCCCAATACCGCTTTGCTGAAGAAACAGATGAATCAATCCTACAATTCCTGTGGAATTTCAGGAGACAATGAATAGCAAAAACAAGCTTGAAAACAAAGTCAGACAATTCACATTTCTTTATTTCAAAACTTTTTCCAAAGCTACACTAATCAAAGCAGTATGGTACTGGCATAAAAACAGAGGGACCTGTGGAACACAAGAGATGCAGAAAAAAACTTTCGTGTATAAGGTCAAATGATGTTCCGCAAGGTTGTCAAGACCACATAATGGGGGAAGGGCAGTCTATGGAACAAAAAGGGTTGAGAAAACTGGATATCCACATGCAGAAGAATTTAGTTGGACCATTATTGTATTAACTCAAAATGCTTCAAAGATCTAAACCTAAGTCCCTAGTGAATAAAACTCCTACAAGTAAATTTACAAAAAAAGATTCTTAACATTGGATTCACCAATGATTTATCAGATATAACAGCAAAAGCTCAGGCCAACAAACTAAAAACAGATGAATTGGACTACATCATAACTATTAACTACTGTGCACTAAACCATACTCAGCAGAGTGAAAAAACAATGTATGGTATAATACAAAATATTTGTAAATCATATATTCAATAATAGTTTAACATCAAGAATATTTATTTAATAAATAAATTTGTTTTTTTAAAAAAAAAAAGAAAGACCCCAAGATTCCAACTATAGTTTGTGACAAGGAGAGACTCTCCATTGCCAAATGCCTGGAAGCTATCCTGCCATTTTCCAGTGATGTAGTGACATTCAGAGCCAAAGTATCTTGCAGAGAAAATAAGATTTGTGCTACTTCCAACTTGACAACTGACACCCTATATTCTCCAGTTAGAATTTGTTCTCAACCAAAAATAATATATTTTTCTTTGGTAAGTGATCTTGGGACTTCCCTTGTGGCACAGTGGTTAAGAATCCGCCTGCCAATATAGGGGACACCAGTTTGAGCCCTGGTCCAGGAACTAAGATCCCACATGCCACGGAGCAACTAAGCCCATGCGCCACAACAACTGAAGCCCGCATGCCTAGAGCCCGTGCTCTGCAACAAGAGAAGCCACTGCAATGAGAAGCCTGCGCACCGCAATGAAGAGTAGCCCCCTCTCACCGCAACTAGAGAAAGCCCATGCACAGCAACAAAGACCCAATGCAGCCAAAATTAACTAAATTAAAAAAAAAAAAAAAAAAGACTACATAAAGAATTCTAAAACGAACTGATCACCAATTCCACCATGGGGTGGGGGACTTTCTCAACCAACCATCCCACATATTGCAAATAAAAAACAAAAACGAAGAGGAACAAAAAACAGAAACCTAATGATAAAAATAAAAGACAGTCATTTATAATGCATAAAAATATACAAAATGAAAGTTGCAGTGCCTTGAACAAATGATGGGTTATCACTGAAGGTACCACTCTACTTCATAAGGTCTCTCATTAAGTTGCTTCAAAATTATGTGTGAAGGCAGAAAGAACAATGGCACACAGGTGATGGCACACGTGGCATGGCATGAACAACAGTTCAGTCAACAGCCTCACAAACATGAGGATGTGAACTTGGACAATACTGCTGTTCGGAGAAGCTGCTATACCACTTACTGAGGCTCAAAGGGGATGGACATTGGTACATGTGAACAACACTGTCACAGTGCCCTTCACACAGGCTTTTGTGACACTGGTCAAAGCCAGAAAAAGAAACTGGAAAGACTTATAGGTCAAGGTCTTCAGACACTTTCTGTCTTGTATGTCAGAACATGCTGACCACTCTACTAAGTAGCTTCAAGTGGTGATTCTGTATGTAACGGGAAAATATTACAGCATATGAGGGAAAGTATTCTCCTTCAAAAATTTTCTGTTACCCAGTAAACCCACTCTACAGAGAATCCACTAGAAGCTGCCCATTAAACATAGGTGGATTACCACAGCAAAGAAACTGGATACAATTTCAGACTCTAGGACTACATACTTCAAAATCAAGTTTAAGAGGAAAACTTATACAAACTAGGGAGAAAGTAAAGTCAGGAAGAGTCTACATTCCCAGACTAACAGAGCAGTACAGGAGCAAAAAAAATACAATATATGGGAGTAAGATATTATAAGATCTTGAGATGGGACCATTTGCTCGACCCAGGGATGCCAAGCTAAGAGCCTGAAAGATTCATGTATGTTCCCCTTGCTGGATTTAGGATCAAAAAGAGGATCTCTCTGTCCACTGTCCTTACAGTTTTCCTAAATAAAAATCACAGAAGATCCAATGCACCTGGCTATTCCACACACCCCTGAAATGTGTGGCAAAAGCAGAACAGAAGAAATGGCTGACAGATCTAAACAGGAAGACAGGGGCTGAGACAGCTCCATACACGTTCTGAGGTGCCAGATAAAATCAAATAGCAGGGACTTCCCTGGTGGCACAGTGGTTAATAATCCGCCTGCCAATGCAGGGGACACGTGTTCGAGCCCTGGGCCAGGAAGATCCCACATGCCACAGAGCAACAAAGCCCGTGTGCCGCAACTACTGAGCCCACGTGCCACAGCTACTGAAGCCCATGCACCCAGAGCCCGTGCTCCATAACAAAAGAAGCCACCACAATGAGAAGCCCACGCACCACAACAGAGTAGCCCCTGCTTGCCGCAACTAGAGAAAGCCCACGCACAGCGACGAAGACCCAATGCAGCCAAAAAAATAATAATAATTAAATAGCAGCCGGTATTTTCCATCTTCTGATTATATCTTCCAAATACAACAGACATGAAACCAGGATAGGGTCAGGGGTTAGACACTAGAAGCATCAGCTTTGATCTATATGGACTAAGAACTGAGCATCCAATAGAATCAAGTCCGTAAAGAGAGAAGAGGGGACAAGACAACCCAGTAACACAGCCCGCATTATGCTCCTCAAAGTCAAGCGACAACCAGTTCACAGCAGTCAGATGCGGCGTGTTGTGGACCTTGATGAAGGCCTTGCCTTTGTCTCTATAGAAGCTGCAGCACCACTGGAGGGTGAAAGAATACATTTTACATTTGGAAGGATAGAGTGGTAACTCGGGTAGAAGAAAAGTCTCCTCTGAGAGTTTAATAAAGAAACTTTGGTTTTCCCAAAGAACTCTCCACCATGAGAAGAGTTTCCCAAGCACTATTAATGTTGTGGCTTCCTCTCTGCCCTGAGATCCCACCTGTGTTCACACTTTTGATACATTCCCACCCATTTGTTTTTTTTTTTGCTGTTTTCGCACCACTCACCAGAGCCCTGGGCTCTTCCTCCAAAAATGGAGATAATGTTCAGATCAGAAAAAGAAATTTCTGCTTATCAGAACAAAGAAATGTAAATTGGTGTGGCTTTTCCAAAATCACAGGTCTTTGTTCAGCTGAGGAATGAGGACATTACAGGTGGGTCAGGAAAAATATTTCACAAATTCATCCACCTCCTCCTTCTAAATGCATCGGGAACAGTGTAATACATGTATCTTAACACTCTTCCAAGAAATAGTCAGTCAAAGCCACAGGGCAGAAGACAAGAAATTGGATATCTTTTAAAAGTTTGCCATTGAGCTTTATACATAATTAAGCTCTTGAACAACCCCTAATGTAACATGAAACGGGCAGATCATCTGAAGAAAGGGTCAGTTTAAACTCGTGATGCCACATCATGTCTGTGTCAACAGGGCTTTCAGATCACATAACGAAAACAGGGCCTCCCAAGAAGCACACAGGGAAAAATGCAAAACACGCAAGGGGAGATCCCAACTTCTAGAGGGAAGTTATCCTCACCCAGGGAGACCAGGTTCCTGCAGGTCTCCACCATCACGTCCCTGTACAAGGCCCTCTGACCAGGGTCCAGGCATTCCCACTCCTCCTGAGAGAACTCAATGACCACATCCTTGAAGGTCAACCATTCCTGAAATGAAAATACATTTCAACAACGGGTCACGAGAAGAGTTATCTTCATACAAAATGGAAAGATGAGAGAGGGGTAAGGATCGATTTGGTTCAAGTATATGTTCTGAAAGATCTGTGTTAAGGTATTTGAAGCAAATACTGTGACCCTTATTTTAAATTCTTATGCTTTTTCATAAGAGATTATCATATCATCCAATAAATATGGATTTGTCATCTTTGTGGAGAATCCATAAAACATATATAAATAATACTAAACAACAGGTTGTCTATGCAGAAGTGTCAGATACTACGTTCTAAACATTGAGTGATATTCAATATTTAAATAAGTTACACTATGAGTGGTGGCTTCAGAGATGACAAAGTCCACAATGGCTTTAAAGAAAACTCAAAATCTTCAATTATGATAATGACAGAAACAGCAATGACTAAAAGTGTCTGAATACTTCCTATAGACAAAACATTACTCAAAATAAGTACTTTACAAGCACGAACTTCTTATCGATATAACAGCTCATTCGAGAAAGATATGTTCCCATCTTACATAGCAGAAAACTGTGTCAGAGACACCAAGAGAAACTCGAACCAAGTCAAGAAGCTAAGCAATGACACAGCAAGCACCTGAACTCAGGTGGTTGAGCCCTGGAATTGAAGCCTAAAAATCAGTTAAGTAAAGGAGAGCATTAAAAGTACACTGACACTTTGTTATAAAGCAGAAGCTAACACACCACTGTAAAGCAATTATACTCCAATAAAGATGTTTAAAAAAAAAAAAAAGAAAAGTACATTGACAGATCCCTGAGTAAAGCTTGAAAGACATCCAAGGTGAATGACATGGAATAGCATGAAAGGTCATTATAGATGTGGGCACACAAGCACATACACATAAAATGTTAGCAATCTTACTACTATTTAAACCATTAACATGATGGTGTAGAAAAAATTCAAGGCCACGGAATATATATATATATACATACACATATATATTTTTTTATTCCTTGGTTAGGGCATTTATTACTTTTACTTTGGATTGCAGACACTTGCTTATGTATATGTACCTTAAATCATTAAAACAAGGATTCAAATCTGTTTCATCTCTTCATGTCTTCTATTACTTAAATACGTCTTTTTTTTTTTATTAGTTATCCATTTTATACATATTAATGTATATATATCAATCCCAATCACCCAATTCATCCCACCACCAAGGCCACGGAATATACTGAAGATATAATTTCAACTGCAAAAAGATATATGCTTTTGAAATCATGTCTTCTATCTAAATGAATGGCTTGCACATCCATGGCGCCCATCACACACGTCAACACTAAATCAACTGGAATGAGAAGACTTATCTCTTTACATATTTCAGGACAATTTTTTTTATCATCGGTTTTTTTGTTTTCCACTAATAAAACACTGACACAAAATTAGAGAAGTTTAGTGTTATACACTATTTTCACAGATTAAGAAAATTATCACAGTGGTAAAGTTAAAAACTTCTTGGAGAATTAAAAATCATGACAAAAAAAGCGTATGGAAAAAATATATTGTTATTAAGCAAGAACATTTCACCAAATGTCATGAAAAGTAAACACTTGATACGTATCCTCTGTAATTACAGTGAAATGAAGGGGGCTGGCCAGGGTACCAGCCTTTCACCACTGCTCAGTGTGCCTGAGCGGGGACCACTGGAGGAAGTAACAGGAGGAAAAACAAAGACCAGGTGTAAGAGACACAGAGAGAGTGTGTCAGACAGTTGGAAATGTGAACATTCACACATCAGATGAGACGGAAAAGCTAAAGGTGAAAGAAAGGAAAAAGATATTCCATGCCAAAGAGAGCAGGGGTGAGTATATTATATCACACAAAGCAAAGGCAAAAACTGACAGAAGGCACAAAGGATATTATACAATCTTAAACGAGTCAATTCACCAAGAAGATGTAACAGTTATAAATATATGTATACATTAGAGCTTCCCCCCAAATGAAGCAAACGTTAACAGAAATCAAGAGGAAAACAGGGACTTCCCTGCTGGCGCAGTGGTTAAGAATCCGCCTGCCAATGCAGGGGACACGGGTTTGATCCCTGGTCCGAGAAGATCCCACATGCCGTGGAGCAACTAAGCCCGTGGGCCACAACTACCGAGCCTGTGCTCTAGAGCCTGCAAGCCACAACTACTGAGCCCGTGTGCCACAACTGAAGCCCGCACGCCTAGAGCCCATGCTCCGCAACAAGAGAAGCCACCACAGTGAGAAGCCCACACACCGCAACGAAGAGTAGCCCCTGCTTGCCGCAACTAGAGAAAGCCCACGCGCAGCAACGAAGACCCAACACAGCCAAAAATAAATTAATTAAAAAAAAAAAAAGACGGAAACAGCAGCACAGTAACAATATGACACTTCAACACCCCCATTTTACTTGAAGGCTATAATAAAAGAGAAATCTACACGGCTAAACCGTTACAACAAAAAGGGAAAAGATCTCCACTCAAGAATTTTTTACATCTCAATGAAGCAGAAAGAGAACAAACTGAATCCAACTTTGGCAGAACAAAAGAGTTAAATAAGAAAGATTCAGATCCTGCAAACCCACTCCTGGGCATATATCTGGAGAAAACCATAATTCGAAAAGATACATGCACCCCAATGTTCACTGCAGCACTATTTACAATACCCAAGACATGTAAGCAACCTAAATGTCCATCAACAGATGAATGGATAAAGAAGATGTGGTATATATGTGTGTGTGTGTGTGTGTGTGTGTGTGTGTGTGTGTGTGTATATATGTATATATATATATATATATATATATACACATATACACACACACACACACACACACACATATATACATATATATACACACACACAATGGAATATTACTCAGCCATAAAAACAAATGAAATAATGCCATTTGCAGCAAAATGGATGGACCTAGAGATTATCATACTAAGTGAAGTAAGCCAGACAGAGAAAGACAAATATATCACTTATATGTGAAACTGAAGGAAAGAAGACACAATTAAACTTATATATGAAACAGAAATAGACCCACAGACATAGTAAAGAAAGTTAGGGGTGACCAAAGCAGAAGGGAGGGGCATAAATTAGGATTTGGTATTAACACATACACACTATTTTGTATAAAATAGATAGCCAACAAGGACCTACTATATAGCACACGGAACCATACTCAGTATTTTGTAATAACCTATAAGGGGAAAGGATCTGAAAAAGAATATATATAAAATTGAGTCATTTTGTTGTACACCCAAAACTAACCAAACACTGTAAATCAACAATACTTCATATAGGGATATATGTATAGCTGATTCACTTTGTTATAAAGCAGAAACTAACACACCATTGTAAAGCAATTATACTCCAATAAAGATGTTAAAAAAAAGAATACTTCAGTAAAAAATTGCTAAGTTGTTCAACATCACTAATTATTAAAGAAATGCAAATCAAAACTACAATGAGCTATCACCTCACACCAGTCAAAATGGCTACCATCAAAAAACCCACAAACAATAAATGCTGGAGAGGGTGTGGAGAGAAGGGGACCCTCCTGCACTGCTGGTGGGAATGTAAAGTGGTAGAGCCATTGTGGAGAAGACTATGGAGGTCCCTTAAAAAAAAACAAAAATAGAGCTATCATATGACACTGCATTCCCACTCCTGGGTATACATCCAGAGAAAAACATGGTCCAAAGGGATACATGCACCCCAGGGTTCACTGCAGCACTGTTCACAAGAGCCAAGGCATGGAAGCAACCTAAATATCCATCAACAGAATAATGGATAAAGAAGATGTGGTACGGGGCTTCCCTGGTGGCGCAACGGTTAAGAATCCGCCTGCCAATGCAGGGGACACGGGTTCGAGCCCTGGTCCGGGAAGATCCCACATGCCACAGGGCAACTAAGCCCATGCGCCACAACTACTGAGGCTGCGCTCTAGAGCCCGCGAGCCACAACTACTGAGCTCACGTGCCACAACTACTGAAGCCTGTGCGCCTAAAGCCTGTGCTCTGCAACAAGAGAAGCCACCGCAATGAGAAGCCCGCGCACTGCAATGAAGAGTAGTCCCCACTCACCGCACCTAGAGAAAGCCCACGTGCAGCAACAAAGACCCAAGGCAGCCAAAAATAAATAATAAAACAAAATTAAAATAAAGAAAATGTGGTACATATATACAATGGAATATTACTCAGCCATTAAAAAGAATGAATTAATGCCATTTGCAGCAACATGGATAGACCTAGAGATTGTCATACTAACTGAAGTAAGTCAGACGGAGGAAGAAATATCGTATGATATCACTTATATGCGGAATCTAAAAAGAAATGATACGGAGCTCTGGTACCCTGAGTCAGAATAGCTCCACAAGTGATGGAGAGCGATCTGTTTCCAGCCAAAGCAGCAGCAGCATTCCCTCTCTGGTAACAACGGTAGGGTCTGGAAAAATTTCTGAACCAGAAGCTCCAGATAAACATGATTCAGCATCCTTTGTTTCTTCGTTGTTGAAATCCAGTGTGAACAGTCACGTGACCCAATCCACTGATTCCAGAGGACGAAGTGGATCACCGAAAAAGAGGGCTTTGGAAGGCTCTTCAGTCTCCGACTCTCAAAGCATCTCAGAGATTGAGGTGCCCTTGTTGGGCTCCTCAGGAAGCTCAGAAGTAGAGTTGCCACTGTTGTATTCTAAACCTTAGAACCTATTCTAAACCTAGAGACAGCTTCAAGCGGTTAACTTCCAAAACTAGTTCAGAGGCAAGTGTTTCGTCATCCGTTTCTAAAAAACAGTTCCTCATCAGGCACATCTTTACTAACCCCCAAGAGCACCACCTCAGCAAACACGATGCTGACTTCCAAAAGCACTTCGCATGCAGCTGCATCAGTGTTAGCTTCCAAGAACAGCTCCCAGACCAGCGGCTCTCTGGTTTCCAAAAGCACTTCCATAGCAAGTGTGTCCCAGCTGGCTTCTAAGAGTCGTTCTCAGACCAGCACGTCACAGCTGAGTTCTAAAAGTACTTTGCAATCGAGCGAGAGTTCTGGCAGATTCTCTTGTTGCAAGTTAACCAATGAAGATGTGAAACAGAAGCAGCCTTCTGTCAATAGACTGTACAAAATGGTGGCATGGAAGCTGGTGGCCGTTGGTGACTTCAGTCCCAGCATGAATCATGGCTCTGAAACGCAGCTATCAAGGCTCTGAAAGCAACACTGGATGTGTCTCTTGTCCCGCTAATAGAACTGGCAGATCTGCCTCAAAATAAGAGCTCTCAAGAAAGTATTATTTGTGAATTGAGATGTAAGCCTGTGTATTTGGGCACTGGCTGTGGAAAAAGCAAAGAAAACACAAAAGCAGTTGCATCAAGAGAAGCCTGGAAGTTATTTCTCAAGAAAAAGATGGTGGTAAAAATATGTAAAAGGAAATACAGAGGCAGTGAAATCGAAGACTTAGTACTCCTCGATGAAGAGTCAAGGCCTGTAAACTTACCTCCAGCATTAAAACATCCTCAAGAATTACTGTAATATGTCCAAAACATCACTGTGTACAATATCTGGTATTTGAAGAGAAAAACTTGCTTACTTCTGTATAATATGAAACACAGGCTTTCACAAATTTTGTATTGCTTTTTTCCAGTTTTGCAGAAGATTTACATTCTAGTTCTCTTCACACAGTGGAAGTTGTAAATAATTTGTGAATGACAGTATACATTAAAAGGTTTATGCATTAACAGCATACCAGTATGCTGTTTTATTTGCTGAAGAAAATACTGTCTTCTATTTTCAATGACACATTAGGTACGATGTGTACTTCTGTAGTCTTAATTTCTGTACTACTTTGAATGTGGTGAAAATGTATTGTCTACCATGCTTTTATTTTTCTAGCTGAATAATCCTTCATGTCAAAGAAAAGGAGACCATAGTATTTGAATGTCTGAAAGTCTGTGAAGCTTAAGGTTTTAAGAATGTTGCCCATAATGTTGAACATGTCTGTTGAAGAATAAAAGAGAAAATAGTTGCCTCAGTTGCCTCAAAAAAAAAAAGAAATCCAAAGATACAAATAAATCTATACTCATAGACTGGAAGCCTCAAAACTCTTGAAATGTCCAAACAAAACGACCCAAACTGTTCTACATATTTAATGCAACCATTATCAAAATTACAATGGCAATTCTTGCAGAAATAGAAAAAACACAGGCCAGACATCATAGAAACTCAAGGGACCGCAAATTGCCAAAACACTCTTGAATAAGAAGAAGGATGGAGGCCACCCTTTAATTTTCAAAACATATTAAAGTAATCAAGATGGTGTGGTACTGGCATAAACACAGATATATAAACCAATGGAACAGAAGAGAATGCTCAGAAATGATCCTTTGTATATATTTAAAATCTACTGATACTAAGGATGCTAAGACTAGACAGTGGAAAAAAGACAGCTGCCATTAACAAATGGTGCTGGGAGGGCTTCCCTGGTGGCGCAGTGGTTAAGAACCTGCCTGCCAATGCAGGGGACATGGGTTTGAGCCCTGGTCCAGGAAGATCCCACATGCTGCAGAGCAACTAAGCCCATGTGCCACAACTACTGAGCCTGTGCTCTAGAGCCCACGAGCCACAACTACTGAGCTGGCATGCCACATGCCTAGAGCCCATGCTCCACAACAACAGAAGCCTGTGCACCGCAACAAAGAGTAGCCCCCGCTCGCCACAACTAGGGAGACGCCTGCGTGCAGCAATGAAGACCCAACGCAACCAAAACTAAATAAATAAATAAATAAAATTTATAGCAAAACAAAACAAATGGTGCTGGGAAACTGGATACCTATGTGATAAACAATGAAGAGGAAACCTTACCTTCATCAAACGTAAAAATTTCTCTGTGCCAAAGAACAAAACCAGCACAGTGAAAATACAAAATCTGAAGAATGAAGGTGATGAAAGTGATTTAAGGAATTTCCACCTCTCAGACATTTAGACTGATTTCATAGTTTGAAATAGATGATGGAATAAAACACCCTCTATCACTGATGTCCGGTTCTGAATTTTTCATTCCATTCCCCATCATTAAGATTCTGAAGTCAGTGACTCACTCATTTAACTTCAATTGCCTTAGAAAAAGTCAGAACAAATTTCCCCTTGTTGGTCTACTCCCAGATTTTACCAGGTATTGTGCACCTAATAACTGACTTTCATGTGCAGTTTCTTTATCCTGGTTTACAGAGAGTAGACAATCCATCCAGATGGGGCCCAAAACAATCCCTCCCACCCAGTAGCACTGACACTCTGCCTGAACCTGTGCATGTGAAGCCCTGCCCAGGACTGCACCCAGTGGAGCCTCTTCACAAGTTCCAGGTCACTGGGTCATGGGGAGATGGGATCTAAGTGGAGATG
Source organism: Balaenoptera borealis (assembly GCF_965194805.1). Taxonomy (NCBI): domain Eukaryota; kingdom Metazoa; phylum Chordata; class Mammalia; order Artiodactyla; family Balaenopteridae; genus Balaenoptera; species Balaenoptera borealis. The sequence continues at coordinate 64,381,406 of NC_138878.1, forward strand.
ACAGGCCCTGAGGGAAGGACCCGGGTGAGTGTGAATGTACAGGTGTCAGGCAGGATACTTCAGAGTCAGAGGTTAGCGAGTCCAAAGAAGGGCATTTCAGGAAAGACAGACAGAAGAAACAACTGAGAATATGACTTTACCTGAGAAAGAGCCATTCCTGACTCCTTTTCTTTCCTCTCCCTCCTCTTCCGGGCTTCTTCCTCAGGCAACATGAGTCTTTAGAGGTCGATCTTGAAAGTTGAAAACAGGCTGTTTAATGCTTAGAATCGACACAGCCCCTTCCTGAGTCACAGCCACACACACAGGGAAGACCTCAGCATGTGGAACAGACAGTCCCCTGCTGCCCACTGTCCCAGGAGGGGCTCAGGACAGTAAACTCCCACACAGAGACCAACACGGGAGTTTCCCCACCCTTTCCTTCAGATCAGGCTCCCCTCCTGGTGAGGCCCTCACGTACACAGCAGCAGTGGGCACCTCAGCTGGACCCGACGACCCCCTGCAGGTCACAGACCAGCCCTGATCCACCCCCACGCAGAGCAGAGCCCCTCAGCCTCAGCCCAGATCTCAGCCCTCAGGAACGGGGGGACCCAGAGTCACGATGCTCAGTGAGGGATCCAGATTAGAATTAATTGGGGCACTTTAAATATTATTGAGCTTTGGCCTCACACCGACAATCTAATGAAGAATCCCTCGTTAGAGGGTACAAAACATGTATATGTAAAATGCCTCATCGATCTAATATGAAGCCTGGGTTGAGCACCACTCAGCAGTGGCAAGGCCAGGACAGCCCTCACTTTCTTTTTCTTTCCCAGCTTAACTGAGGTAGAATTGATGAGAAACAACCGTGTACATGTAAGGCATACAATGTGATTATTTGAAAGATGTATATTCACCGTGTAATAATTATCACAATAAAGTAGTTTACATTTCCATCAACTTACAATTACCATTTTATTTCTGTGCAGTGAGAACACTTGAGCGTTACGCTCAGAGCAAACTCCAAGTATATAGAAACGCAGTGTGATTAACTATAGTCTGCATGCTGTACATTAGATATACATGTGGTACTTTTTCATTTTACAACTGAACGTTTGTAACCTCTGATCAACATCTCCCCATTTACCCCACCATCCAACCCCCTCCTAATACCCTTTATACTCTATGGCCCTATGAGTAAGACATTTTTACTTTCCACATATACTATCTGTCTTTTTCTGTCATAATAATGTCATAATTTATGGCTGAAATAAATTTTCTATATCCATTCATTTGTCAGACATTTTAGTTCTTTCTACATCTTGGCTGTTGTGAATAATACAGTAATGTTCATTGCAGTGCAAATATTTCCCTCGCTATAATGATTTCATTTCCCTTGGATATCTAGCCAGAGGTGGAAAACTTAAGCAAATAAACTTTAAATGTTTTACATTCTAAAGCAACAAATTAAAATGTCACAACTTAATCATCCATATCCAAAGAACTCACCCCCCATCTGTATCCAGTTTCCCCCTCTACCTGACTACTACGTGTTTCTATTTCATTCTTTATCTATCTCCCTATTTCTCTTTGTTCCCCTCTACTCTCCTGCTGTTTCTGCCCTCCTATTTATTTCATCACACCTGTCCTGCCCCACTACTCTGCAACTCGTTCCCCCTCTTGTTGCGCTTTGCGCCCAACTTTTCCGATTGTCCTAAATATCCATGTATTTCTGCCTCTTTCTTCCTCCATCTCTGCTCCCTCTCTGCCCTCCAGATTACACTCCTTCTATTCCTGTTACACCCCCACTCTACGGCACCCCAGACGGCTATGCTTCCTTCCTGCTCTGTCTTCCTCTGCTCTTCTAATCAACACCTGTCCTCTCTGTTTCTCTCCCAGGACCACGATGCTCCGAAGGCCTTACTTCTCTTTTATCCCCTACCCCCCCCCCTCCGTGAAGTGCTCTCACCGCTGCTGTCCCTCCTGCTACACCTGACGCAGGGCCCCTGTCCCCACGTTGCTCTCCAATCCCAGGAGATCACACTCCTTTATTCACTTCTCTATTTTATCCACCCGCTACTTTAAGAGCTAAATCTGTTTCACTTTACTATCCCTTTGAGAACAATTTCCAGAGAGATGAACTTGTGACGGAAGAACACTGGGTGTCACAAGGCTGGCCCAGGTCACTCCCCGCCCCCCACGCCGGGTGAGGGGAAGGGCTGACTACGAAGGGGAGGCCGGGGGAGCCGAAGGACCGGCCTGAGGAGGAGGCGAAGACAGAGGCGCTGGGAGGGAGGGAGGGGGTCTCCGGAGAGGGGCGGGCTCTGCAGAACCCCAGGACCGGGGAGAGGACGCGGCCCCTCCGGGAGCGGGGCGGCCGGCGCTGCCCTCTGGGGGGCGGGGAGAGAGAGCGAAGCTGGGGGGCGCGCGAATCCACCTCGCAGAAGGCGACTTCACAAGGCGCAGGCGGAAGTAATAAAGGATTGTAAGCAGGAAAATGTCGCGAAAGGCGGTGTCTCAGTGGACCGAAGGCCGAAAAGCAAAGGGCAAGGACCAACCTCACAGCAGTTTCAAACCCAAAAGAAATTAATACTCGACCTGTAAGGGCGACTTCTGGATTTACCTGGGGCGGACGGCGGGCGCTGGGCTGTCACGCCCGCAGAACCTCGGAGACCCTAAAGATGGAGTAAGGGGGTCCGCGCAGCACAGACTGAACACTAGAAAGGAAAAACTTAAGCTCAGCTGCGCGACCTTCACTCTCAGGTCTCCGCTTCCGCTTCCGTAAGAAACTGCGCACGAGGGACGTACTTAAGAGGCGAGGCTTCTAGGCGGGACTTGGGCGGAGCGCTGAAGGTGAGGGGCGGGGCGAGGAGAGTCCAGGTCTGAGCCCGAGAGCCCGACAGGCGGGACAGGGGGTGGGACAGGGGGTAGGGGGCAGTCAGGGAATGGTGCTTCCCAGTACTTTGAAACCCCTTAAGTTACTGGCTGTTACAGTTTTCAGGTAAAAGCTTATAGCTTTGGGGACCAGTTATGTTGGAAACTACGATGTTTCCTCCTAACAAGCAGAAAATGATTTTAATAAAAAATTGTTTTTGCCAGCATGTTGCTCACAAATCCTGCTGCTGAGGCTCAAGCAATTCAGTGGTTGGGAACTTGGGTCTCCAAGTGGTAGCTGTGGGGCAGTCATTGGATGTGGAACATTTCCTGCAATTAGTATTAATTTAAGCAGTTTAAAAAAACAAGAGCTTGACTTGTCTCTGTATTACAAACTAGAATAAAAAATACAAAACTCTGGGACTTCCCTGCTGGCGCAGTGGTTAAGAATCCGACTGCCAATGCAGGGGACACGGGTTCGAGCCCTGGTCCAGGAAGATCCCACATGCCGCAGAGCAACTAAGCCCGTGCGCTACAACTACTGAGCCTGCACTCTAGAGCCCACGGGCCGCGACTACTGAAGCCCACATGCCACAACTACTGAAGCCCGTGCTCCTAGAGCCTGTGCTCTGCAGCAAGAGAAGCCACCACAACGAGAAGCCCACGCACCACAATAAAGAGTAGCTCCCACTCGCTGCAACTAGAGAAAGCCTGCGCACAGCAAGAAGACCCAACGCAGCCAAAAATAAATAATAAGTAAACAAATAAATAATAAGTAAATAAATAAATACAAAACTCTCCCTGGGGAGAATGGGCCATTTCATACTGACACCCTGCAGAACAACTTGTCCTTTCTGTTCCTTATTCAGCCAGGAGGCCAACTCAACACTGCTCAGTTCCAGAGACTCAGGGACAAAACCCAGGGTCTGAGACTGGAGGACTAAGGTATGTGATAACTTCTGTCAGTAATGATTACTTTACTTTTTAAAAAATTTTTCTTTTTTATTTTATTTTATTTTTTTTCCTCTGGAGCATCAAGTTTATTAACTAGAATTGGAAGAACCGAGGAGTTCTTGGAACAAGAACTATCCCCCTCCCCCACCAACACGGAAGACAGAAGAGTGGGGGAGGGGAGACGTGCCCCAGGAATGACAGTCCAGTCTCTCAAGTTTCACCCAGGTGGGGGTTGAGGGGCAGACCTGCAGCCACGGTGGCCTCGCTTTCGGTCGCCCGGGCTGCTCCGGACCATCCTCTGAGCTGGCCAGGGTCTTGGATACGATGCTTCTGAAGGCCGTGCAGAGAACACACTCCTCTTCCCCTGCACCGGGCCCCAGGGAGCGCGGCGGCCTGACCTTCCTGCCTCGGTCATCCATGGGGTTCACATGGGCTCACTTTATTATGACGCCTCATGCTGGGCAGCTTGCAACAAAGATGTTTCAAAATAAAGGTCCAGATTCTCCCAGCCACCCCTTGCTTTTTCTGGCTCTGGCCAGAGAGAGTGGATGAGGACACACTCTCAGGCTGCCCAGCGTGGGAGGACCCTCCAGTGTTGGACACACCCAGGGGGCAGCTGCTTCCCTCTGGGGCTCCAATCCTGCTGCTGCTGCTGGAGGTGGATGTCCCAGTGCCACACTGGGGGGCTGGGCTGGGGGTGGCAGTCCTCGACTCCAGGCTGGGTGGGGGACAGGCAGACTCACCGGTCTTCTGCCCTGCCTGCTGGTCTTCCTGCAGCGGCACAGTTTTTCTGTGGTAGAGCCACCTGGTTTGCAGGGAGGACACCACAGGGCTTGGAGGAGGCTCAAGTTCACTGCCACAGAGGTCCCCGCAAGAGAAGGGCTTCAGAGTTATGATGGAGACCTCCACCTTGGGTTTCTTGGAGCTCACACTGCCTGTCCCAGTGTCCTGGATCTGGTCGCAAGTCAAGCCCGGAGTCCTCACCATTGTCACCTCCAGGTCCTCTTCACAGGGTGGCTGGAGTGGCTCCTTCTGGCCCATGTTGACCCATGGATGCCTCATGAGGTCACGTAAGGTGCCTCTGTCACTGGGGTTGAGGGCAATCATTTTTTGTAACAGATCCCTTATCTTCACAGACAGATAAGGTGGGATGGGATATTGCCCTTGTAGGATTTGCTTCCGCAGCTCCTGGAAGTCTTTTCCCACAAAGGGCTGGGACCCAGTTACCATGGTGTAGAGCACTACTCCCAAGCTCCACACGTCCACCGCAGGGCCGCTGGAGCTCTGCCCCAGGAGGAGTTCCGGGGCAGCATAAGGGTGTGTGCCGCAGATCGTGTCCAGTTGGACAGTGTCATCACACTTGTTGCTGAGGCCAAAGTCTGTAAGTTTGATATTCATGTTGGAATCAAAGAGGAGGCTCAGTGGCTTCAGGTCCCGGTGCACGATGCCCCTCCGGTGGCAGTGCTGCAGGGCGGAGACCAGCTGCTGGAACGGGCCTCGGGCCTGCGCCTCTGTCATACGGCCATGGGTCTTCAAATAGCGGTACATGTCCCCCCCACTGAGGTACTCCATCACCACGAAAAATGTCTCCTCTGTGTCAATCACCCCCAGCAGTTTTACAATATTGGGGTGATTCAGAGCCTTCAGACTGCACACTTCCCAGAAAAGTGCCTGGACACTTGAGAAGCTCTGACGCCTTTTCTTTATGACCTTCACAGCCACCTGTGTCCCGGTCAGAATGTGCCGGGCCAACTTCACTTTACCGAAGGTGCCTTCACCAATGGTGTGGAGGATCTCGAAGTCATCAATATGAGCCGCCTTGCCAGCAGATTTGGCTGTGAGGCCCTGCATCCTGGTGATCTGCTAACTACACTGACTGACAGCACTACCTAGCAACGCTAACTACGCTAACTAACAATGCTAACTGTACTAACAGGGCTAAGTATGCTGTCTCTACTACGCTAACTACGCTAACTGTACCAACAGCGCTAACTAGTACTAACTACACTAACTATGCTAATCAAGTATTAACTATACCAACAATACTCACTATGCTAACTGTAGAAAGAACAATGACACAAATAAAAAAGAGTAGAGAAAAGAGAAACGAAAATCAACAAAATGGCAGAAACAAGGAAAACACAAGCTAACTGTAGGTCCAAGGCCGTCAGGTCACCAAAAGCAGCTTCCTGGGCTCTAAGGACCAAAAACCTGGGCCCACCTTTCTCTTTCATAGGGCTTTGTGAAGTACATCACAATGGTGCACTCTGAGGTCAGAGCAAGAAATGGACCCATCACCGCTGGGGATACACCACAGTGGTTTTCTCACTTTTTGAGTTCAAGGCCCCTTTACACTTAGGAAAAAGGATCCCAAAGAAATTTTTCTTTACGTGTGTTATTAGATATTGGTATTCACTTTGTTATAAATAAAAATCTGCAGGATACTTCAGTGGCCTTTTTATTTCTAGTTTGAAAATGTGTAATAATTTTAGAGACCTCATAATGTCTACACTTGAAATGTTCAATTCCTTTTCCTTAAATTCTGGTCTCAAAATAACGTTACAACTTAACTGACTTCACGATACTATACAAAATGTTCTGTTGCATAAGACATGATATGGTACATTATGAAAGTCTATGAAGCTGAGAGAAGGTTTGCCAGGAAGGTCATTGAGCAGATTTCTCATCAGGAGCCTCGGAGGCCAGATGGCATGACTCAATGTACTTGAAGTGTTGAAGGAAAGAAACCGTCAACCAAGAATCCTATATCTAGCAAAACTTTCCTTCGAAAATGAGGGAGAAATCAAGACATTCCCAGTTAATCAAGAGTTGAGAGAGTTCTTAACCACCAGACCCGCCTGCCACAGGGAGTTCTTCAGGTTGGAGTCAAGGACCCTGGACAGTAGCTCAAAGCCTTATGAAGAAATAAAGACCTCTGGTAAAAGTAGACAGACGGGCGACGAGAAAAGCTAGTACTGTTGTAACTTTGGTTTGTAGCTCCACTTTTTGTCTTCTATTTGATTTAAGAGACTAATATATAATAAAACACACACATAAAAATCAAAAAAAAAAAAAAAAGATCACCTCTTCACCTAGAAAAGTTACTTCACCCCCACTTTAGCCTAACTTTGGGAATTCCCATCAACAACATTCTTCTTTCCACTGAAGGAAGCAACGCTGCCAGAAGCTATGGCAAGCAGAGCCTCTTCTAAAATGCCTCTGATGACTGCAGCAACATGGATGCAACTAGAGATTATTAAGTGAAGTAAGTCAGAAAGAGAAAGACAAATACCATGTGATACCACTTACATGTGGAATCTAAACTATGGCACAAATGAACCTATCTATGAAACAGCAACAGACTCACAGACATAGAGAACAGACTTGTGGTTGCCAAGGAGGAGGGGGGTGGGAGAGGGAAGGGCTGGGAGTGTGGCATTAGCAGATGTAAACTATTATATATAGGAGGGATAAACAACAAGGTCCTACTCTACAGCACAGGGAACTAGAGTCAATATCCTGTGATAAACCAGAATGGAAAAGAATATAAAAAAAGAATGTCTATATGTGTATAACTGAGTCACTTTGCCATACAGCAGATTGGCACAAGATTGTAAATCAACTATACGTCAATAAAAACAATAAAATAAAATAAAAAATGCCTCTGATGACGTACACAGCCCCTGCTCCTGCTGACTACCTCTCTGCAGCACCCAACACTGTGAAACCCCGCCCCCACCTGAGGTCACTCCAGTCCTCTGTCTCCTTCCTTTGTCCTCTGTCTCCTCTTTTTTAATTTTTAAATTAAAAACATTTTTACTAACCACTGCTTTAAAAAGAGCAATACATTTTCAAAAACTGATATAAATTACACTGTTCTTTTGTTACTGAGTCTAAGCTCCTACTGCTTGCCACATGACAGGCCAATGATCAAAAGACGAGTTGTTGGGACAAGGAGTAGCGACTTTATTCAGAAAGCCAGCAAACCAAGAAGATGGTGGGCTCATGCCCCCCAGAGGACCATCTTGCCTGAGTTAGAATTCAGGCTCCTTTTATACTAAAAGGGGAGGCAGTAAAGTCAAACACTTCCTGGTTCCCATCAGCCTCCAGAGCGGGAACGTGTCAATTTCTTCCTCCCTGCCGTCTTTCACAGGTGGGTCTGGTCAGGAGGCTTCCTTTGAGCTAAACAAAGGTATTTTAGCTTAACGCTCATGACCTGGGAGGCAGGGTTCCCAGAGATGGGCCATTATGTATAATTTAAGCTTCTAGGCAACATGCTTTCAGGGATGAACTTGTCATGGAATACAAAGTGTTCTTCCCTATTACAATTCCCCACTATCAATTTCCATCCCACAATCGTGTGGGAAAAGGAATGAAGACCCTTCTGCTGAACGGAGGTGAGGAATATTCCTTAGAATCTTTAGTTAGTCCTTTTTATCTACAACTATTTAAACCTGATGAAACCTCTTAGCAGTTTCTTGTCTAATTCGTAACTGAACTTGGGGTTTTGGTTCCAGTTTAATACATATACTAAATTCTGGTGCTATTTCTTTGGACACAATTAAACAAATTGGTTGCCCCTTCTCCAATGGGCAATGGCGATGGAATTCCCGTCTACTTCGGTTGGATGGGCAGACCTGTTGGAGGTAAACTCATGAATAAATAGCGCCCACAGTTTTAATGTGATTGGCCACCACTAGGTCTTTAGCATTTATAGATTCTCCTGCCTGGGCACACACCTGCAATGGCCTGCCATACAATATTCTAAAGGGGCTTAATTTAAGCCTGCTTCTGGGAGCCACTGATCCATAGCAGGGCAGCTGGCAAGGCCTTATCCCAAGTTCAATGTCTCTTAACATGTTTTAGCGACGTTCCTTTTTAATGTATGATTCATTTTCTTGGTTTTTCCTGTTGATTATGGTCTCCAGGATGAATGTAGTTTTAATGCCTTCTTCCAAATCAGGGGATAATATCCCTTAGAAGGGCTTTAACCACTTCAGAGATTTTCTGTCCGTGGGATATGCTTCCACCCATCCTGAAAAAGTGTCCACACAAACACTAGCAGGTTATCTGAAATTTCTTGCAGCTCAAGGCATTTGAGGAAAGTCTGTTTTTCAGTCCTGGGTGGGGCAGTTTCCTGTGTTGAGTCCCCATCTGTGGAGGTCTGACAGCAGTCTTTGGGTTATTTTTAAGACCCTGCGGGAAAGAGCTCTGTCTCCTTTCCAGGGATTTTCATGAGCCCCATCTGTAGGCTTAAAGCGTGTTCTGGTGGGACTCTGATGTCAAGCTATTCTGGTGGAAAAACTTCAGGGTGAGGTCTATCAGAAAGTTAATCAGCTCATTCCCCACTGTCAACTTCACCCCCGACTTCTGTGGGGAATTAGGTGCCTCAAGGCCAAGGGAGCCCCTGGGCCTCTTCATTCAGTGTTCCTCTCTTTCTACCATATGAGAGGTTCTTGTCTTTTATTGTTCTTCTGTTTTAGCCGAGGGCAATCTTCTCCAGTGTTCCGCCTCCCTCCAGTAAGCACATTGTTCATTCCCCAGTGGGCGCTCACCTCTCTTCAGGTTACTCACCTTCCAGGAATCCAATGCCACTGCGAAAAGAGTGGCATGTCGTTTTGCATCTTCATTTTTCTGTTGTTGTTCCCTGTTGAACACTTTAAAAGCAACATCTACCAATTGAGGAGGGTTCATTCCAAATGTACCATCTAATTGTTGCAACTTTCTCCTGATATCGGAGGCACTTTGCCCCAAAAGCTCAAATGTACCATTCTAATATTTTCAGTGGCCTCAGGATCTGCATTAGTATGACGTCTGTAGGCCTGGTAAATCCTTTCCAAAATTTCAGAGGGGTCTTCATTTGTTTTGCTGAATGTCTTGAATGTTGCTCAAACGCTTTTGCTTTGGTTTCCCTTTGCAAGGCCCTGCCAAGGTGCACTAATGAGTAGTGCTCTAATAAGGGTCTTCTTCCCTCACTGGGGTCCCGCTTCAGGTGTAGGAGATCCTCCCTATAAGGAGGGCTGCGATCTTATGAGGACTGCAATCTTTCCAATTAAACAAGTCTGAGAAACCCAGCCAGCTATTCATTTGCATTTAGGCCCCCTGTGAGATAACAGCGTAAGGGAAACTGCCCATCCCGGATATGGCTCCTGGCCCAAATTGGGTGCCCTGTTGGGTCTTAGATGGCAATACCAGACCAAGTCCCTGTACCCCTGAAACTAACACAGGATTTTCTAACTGATCCCTATAAGGAGGGGAAGTCCTGGGCCTCAGTGTAAGGAATAGGGGCTGGATGGGAACGGAAAGTGGTGGAAGGGGTGGCATAATTGCCAGAGCAGCTGGGACACCTGGCTCCGCCAGAGGAGTTAAGGTTTGGAGCAACACAGCCTCGCTCTCATTCCCTGCCTTTTCGTACCTTCCCTGATAATAGTACCAATCCTTGCGCATAAAGGATGTCATCATTCTTCCCTGCTTTTTCACAAAATAGCTATAGAGTCATTCAACAGCCACTGTAAAACTATAGATAACAATTGATCATATAACCATTAAAAGGGTGAATTTCTTTTTAAGAGGGTATTAAATCATTTATTGATTACACATGATAATGGATGATACACAAGCTTCATTCCCATCTATAACTTTACCTGGTATCATAATTCAATTTAGATATATTGCACAGGATGTGCCAACAATCATATTTTTTTTTTTGAATTTCTTAAAAAAAAAAAAATTGTATGATATCTAACAACGGGGCCAGGTTACCAATGGTTGTCACCCCTGTGGGGAATCCATAACAAAGTGCCTTGGAAAGTTCCATGTTAATTTGGATGGGGAGGCCGCGGTGGGGCTGGAAGGGAAAAGAAGTTTCAGGGTGCTGGGAATAATTTGAGTAGGGTGAATCATTTACTCACCGGGCTCTGATTTAGGTGTGAAGGACATTGTCTGGCTGGGTCCTAAGTGGAGGATAAAGCTGGCTTAGGGGGCAGAACATGGCATTTGAAAATGATGGGGGTGAACGTTTTTATTGGAATCCTCAGTGCAAGAGAGAAGAGGCAGAAATGATCACATCATTTCTAAGGTGCTTCCTTGGTTGCCATCTCTCAAGGCCGTGTATCATCTGGCCCTGCCCTCTGTTCAGGGTAATCTCTTTTTTTTAATTTATTTATTTATTTATTTTTCACACACACACACACACACACACACACACACACACACTGTATTTTATTTTTACAAGAGATAAATAGACTGACACCAAGCATTGTACATGGGTGACCACAACAAAAGCAACAATGATTGCAATTACCAAACATGAAACACACTCATACTATGTCATAATATTGACATTCAGTCCAGTAATCCTCCACTGTAACAGCTCCTTTACTTTGCAGTGAAAATTGATTTGTATATTCTTTGCCTCTGAGTCCTTGTGGGATTTTTTTTTTTTAATTGAAACAGAAAGTCACAAAAATTATACTCATCCTCATCAGTTCACTCAGTCCCATGTAATTAATTTTCTTTTTTCATCTTGATCTTTTGTTAGCACTTTTATGAGTTCATCAGTTTTTCATTAGAGTTCTGAAAATGCTTATTCATTCAGTTCAGCAGTACAGTCAGTTACCAGAAACCTGTACTTGTCAGAGTCTTTTCCATGAATTTCTTGAAGATGAAACCCTTTTATAGGAACATATTTGCAAAAGCATCAGAGTACACCCAGAACTGTCTGTAAATGACAAAAGACTTAAAAATGACCACGGTTAAAGATTTGATGAAAGTTCATAATAACTAAATTTCCTTGTCAATTGCATTATTTCTGAGATATACATTTTAAAGTAATAACTAGGATTATGACTTATAACATTATACCAGAACATATAAGATTTTTAGAAATTTCATGTAATGTCTGAAACATTTATATTAACATATTTCCATACAAATAACCCAATGAAAGTTTAGTATTAGTTGTTTTGTTTTTTTATACTGCAGGTTCTTATTAGTCATCAATTTTATACACATCAGTGTATACATGTCAATCTCAATCGCCCAATTAACAATCATATTAATATCCAAAAAACTCCATGACTTTGCTTGGGTGACTCTTTTAACGATGAACTCTAGGTCACAACACAGTAACTGTCTGTTCAACTACACCAAGGTTTCTGAAGACAATAGCTTCTCCACCAAACCAGGTTGTAAATAAATTTTGAATGGAACCTGGCATCACCCTGAAGGAATTCTAAGTTCATACTGTTGGGGTAGTTTACCAAAATGGCTTCAGAGTAGACTAACTTTACACAGCACATTTTAAAAAAAAAAAACACAGGTATTCAGCGTCATGATCAGATTATATTACATTTAGCCATCAACAGCATGGGTGCAAAAAAAAAAAAATCTACATTAAAACCCTTTGTTGGAATGCTTTACACTTTCCACAGAACAGAAACTAAAATAACTTGTTATACAATTAGTCACAAATACAGTCTTCGAGTTTTTTTTCCCTACACACATGCGTATTGTCTAAAACATGTCTTCTTTGTAGCAGCTAGGCCCTGCCACCACTGTGCTTGGCTGAGTTCACAAATCTGTTGTAACCTGGAGCTACCCTGTCACTTCTCTGGCTCTCCTCTCCTGCTAAGCTTTGTTTCCTGGCAGTAGTTAAAACCTTGTGCCCCTGCCATAGCTCCTGCTGCTGCTGGAACCACCACAGCCACCTTGGTTTTGTGGTTTGGCAAAGTATTGGTCTCCACCACCACAGGGGCCAGCACTTCTGCCTCCAAAGTTTCCTCCTTTCATGGGTCCAAAATTTGAAGATTGGTTGTTGTAATTGCCAGAATCATTGTAGCTTCCACCGCCTCCAAAATTGCTTCCATCGTTACCGAATCCATTATAGCCATCCCCACTGCCACCATATCCACCGCCACCACGGCTGCCACCAAAGCCACCTCGGCCACTGAAGTCTCCTCCATGACCAAAGCTGTCATTCCCACCAAAACCACCTCCGTGACCACCGCCAAAGTTTCCAGAACCACTTTGACCTCTTTGGCTGGATGAGGCACTAGCCATCTCTTGCTTAGATAGGGCTTTCCTTACTTCCAGTTGTGGCCATTCACCGTGTGGTATTTCTGACCAACAGTCTTGTCTACAGAGTCATGGTCATCAAAGGTTATGAAAGCAAAGCCTCTCTTTTTGCCACTACCTTGCTCAGTCATGATTTCAGTCACTTCAGTTTTCCCATACTGTTCAAAATAATATCTTAGGTGATGTTCTTCAGCATCTTCTTTAATGCCACCAACAAAACTCTTTTTCACAGTGAAGCGGGCACCAGGTCTTTGAGAATCTTCTCTTGAGACGGCCCTCTTTGGTTCCACAACTCTCCCATCCACCTTGTGTGGCCTTGCATTCATGGCCTCCTCCACCTCCTCCACGGTGGCATATGTGACAAACCCAAAGCCCCTGGAGCGCTTGGTGTTTGGATCCCTCATTACCGCACAATCTGTGAGCGTTCCCCATGCTCAGAATGGCTCCTCAGACTCTCATCGGTTATTTCAAAGCTCAAACCTCCGATAAAGAGCTTCCGCAGCTGTTCGGGCTCTTTGGGAGACTCTGACTTAGTACACGATGGGGGTGGAGGGGGGGGAGAGTCAACGATGCTGACTCGGAGGCATCCAAGGGCAGAAAGGTCTCAAAGGGTGCCTTTTTTTTTTTTTTTTTACATTAATTAATTATTTATTTATTTATGGCTATGTTGGGTCTTCGTTTCTGTGCGAGGGCTTTCTCTAGTTGTGGCAAGCGGGGGCCGCTCTTCATCGCGGTGCGCGGGCCTCTCACTATCGCGGCCTCTCTTGTTGCGGAGCACAGGCTCCAGACGCGCAGGCTCAGTAGTTGTGGCTCACGGGCCCAGCTGCTCCGCGGCATGTGGGATCTTCCCAGACCAGGGCTCGAACCCGTGTCCCCTGCATTGGCAGGCGGACTCTCAACCACTGCGCCACCAGGGAAGCCCCAAAGGGTGCCTTTTTGATTTGGGATCAAACAACTGGGATTACGATGCAATTGAACAGAAACTTAATTACTGCTGTGACAAACCACTTAATATAATTACTAAAATTATGACTGACATCATTTACCAGGATATACCAGGATTTTAGGAGTTCCATATAATTTCTAAAATATGTATATTGATAATGTTTACCCATATGATAACAATCTAAGAAGTTTATCACTCATTTGACAATGTCTTCCATGCTTTCGACACACCAAATAAGCCCAATTAGTTTAATATTCCTCTCTCTGAGATGGAGAGAAAACAAATAATTTGAGGTGTTCCAGGGACCCTCCAGAAAACCCCCAAGTTAGCCAGAGGTCAAATGAACCCCATTTAGAACTTGATCTTTGGGAAGTTTGTCAAAAATATCAAAAAGTTTTAACCAGTGGAAGAGATCTCAATGGTAAATACAGATCACTTAAAGAAACTCATAATCTATTACCAAAAGCAGTTCAATATTTGAAGAAAAAATTTGTCCTCTTAGAGAATGAAATTGAGGTTTTGTACCACTTTAAGATTTATTTCTTAATTAAGTTCAATCTTAGAACTTAGTTTCAATTTATGAAAATCTGGAGAGACTATCCTATATAGACATTCTCAAAACATTATTCCCATATAGTATACCCCAGAACTCTCTACTTCATTTGCCTCTATTTTATTTACTTAAAAGCTTTGTCTCATTATTATTTTTCTTGCTGACAAACTTTGTAACAGGAATAATGTATTTGACTTCTAGTAAACCCAGGTACAATGAAAGTATTATACTTAATGTTGATGACTCTAAACTGTATCAAACCAACGAGCTTAAGCTGACTTTTTAACACCAGATATTAATTCAATATTGAGTATTTCCTACATCATGTGAACCTGAAACTCATTCTGGCCAGTTTCTTTATGTTTGAGTAGTTATATAAGCACTTAATTTCCTTTAAGCCAATTAAATAGAGCTCTTTTAAAATTAATTTTGGCAATGCCATACTTCTATAACACATGTACAAACACACAAACACAGGGACCTCATAGTTCCCATTCCAAAATTTTAGCCATGAATCAGGTACAACCACGTAAAACCCATCAGTTACAAAGAGGCTGGATTCAAATTGGGCTTCTGGCAGATGGGACAAATCAAGGTCACCTGTCTACATAGCTAAACCCTTTTAATAGTATTTATGGTGGAAAAGACACTTCTATTTGTAGCCTTTGGTGATTTTAGGAACCAAGTGGAAGCTTTCTCTTCTTCATCAGAATGTCCCACTCTTGGACAAGAACAGACAGGTTTTTTCCTGTTCTTTTCCTCCGTTTGATATCAGTGAAAGTTTTAAGTACCACAAACTGATTTGGCTGTAAATGGAGAAACAGTACCACACAAAATGAAATAAAAAGCCCAAAGAACAGACAGAAAATCCTAAATAAACCTCCAAGTTTGGTCTTGGGGTTTTACATATATCAACAACACAGGAGACCACAAACGACGTAATTAACACAGCAAGAGTAGCAGTACATGGTGCACAGGGTCCCAAGATAACCTTTTCTACACCCCCAGTGGAGATCCTAACAGGTACTGTGGCCACACATTGTTACAACAAGATAACATCTTCCTCTTACCCATGGGCTCATAGCTATAATCAGATCCGTTATCCAAAATGTGCCTCAGAGGACTTTATTTAGGGATAGCTGAAACATCCCCCCCTTTTCAAGACAAACAAAACACAAACAAATGCTAGCATCCAGAGAAACCAATGAACCCATTCACAAATTGGGTAGAAGTCCAACAACTCTTTCCTCTCTCCAGCAGGGTACCCCGCTCAAATACAAAACAAATTGGCTTATTCCAGAGAAAAAGCCCCAAACGGAGAGAAAATAATGTTCCTGGCTGTACACACAGGAGCGACTTACCCTACCATATGGAGCCTGTCGGCTCTCAAATGTCGATTCCTTGCTCCAACTGCCAGCAGGGAATTTTGGAGGGCAGATCCTCAGGGCAAGTGGTCCTGGAAGCTGTAGGGGCTTACCCGAAAATCCCCCAGCCGGGGCCAGCTGGCCACGAGCAGCAAGGCTCCTGGCTGGCTTCACCAAAATTTGTCACCGAGTCTAACGTAGCTCGTACTGCTTGCAACATGACAGGCCAATGATCGAAAGACGAGTTGTTGGGACAAGGAGTAGCGACTTTATTCAGAAAGCCAGCAAACCAAGAAGATGGTGGGCTCATGCCCCCCAGAGGACCATCTTGCCTGAGTTAGAATTCAGGCTCCTTTTATACTAAAAGGGGAGGCAGTAAAGTCAAACACTTCCTGGTTCCCATCAGCCTCCAGAGCGGGAACGTGTCAATTTCTTCCTCCCTGCCGTCTTTCACAGGTGGGTCTGGTCAGGAGGCTTCCTTTGAGCTAAACAAAGGTATTTTAGCTTAACGCTCATGACCTGGGAGGCAGGGTTCCCAGAGATGGGCCATTATGTATAATTTAAGCTTCTAGGCAACATGCCTTCAGGGATGAACTTGTCATGGAATACAAAGTGTTCTTCCCTATTACAGTTCCTGCTTGTTGCTAAAGTGTTTTATTTGCCTTTTAAAACCACATTTTCCCCCCTGCTTTATTGAGCCATACTTGGCATACATCACTGTATGAGTTTAAGGTATACAGCATAATGTTCTGATTTACATATATTGAAATAACTACCACAATAAGAATAACTGCATTATTCTTTAAAATACTTCCTCTATCCCACACTTAATTACCTTTAAGTATCTTTCACAAAAACTTGTTTATGAAAAATACTTAAATATATAATAACTACACAATGTAATTTCAAATTGACTATACGTCCATTATACAGGTAATTAGAAAGTTTCACATCTTATTTTTAAATTGTAATATATTTTAGCTCTTTATTTTCTACTTCTAAAAGTTCTGTCAAATGTGGATAACAAAGTCTGTAAAACATATAGTCTTCAGAAGACACTGGGATTTATTTCCATGTAAAGAATAATTAAGTTGCAATGTTTCTAAGGATATTTAGTAAGGAGATACACTCTCTTTAATATGAACCCTAAAAAAGTAAAACTAGATTGTCAAATATGCAATAACTTCATTTCAGCCCTCAATATTTTTAAGGCACTATCTGTTAGATAACATTTACTACTATGTGTGTTTTATCACATCTGTGCATGTGAAACATTTCATCCATACAGACATGGGAATAAATTGAAATATGATGATGTTTAGATACGGAACTTAGTGTATTTAAAATATTTTCAGGTAAGATGAGCAGAATGTCCTGGTATAGCACACATATGAATACAAGAAGATATATCACTTTTTTTTTTTTTTTGCCACCCTGTGTGGCTTGTAGGATCTTAGTTCCCTGACCATGGATTGAACTCAGGCCCATGGCAGTGAAAGCAAGGAGTCCCAACCACTGGACCGCCAGGGAAGTCCTTCACATTTTTAAAAGATGCAGTGACTCAAATAAATTTTGTGAACTTTATTAGGTAGATTACTCTGTATTATACAGTATTGCTCACTAGCGATGTTGGCAAAAAAGACATTTCAGCATGGACTTCCATGATTCCACACAAGGAAATGAGTTGGCGGTGGAACTTTTCATTAAACACAGAACAGGAGAGGAGAAGCCAATTATAGGGGAAAGTCATGAATCATTTTTTTGAATGGGGAGTTTTATTGCTTATATAATTAACAAGGCATCAAACTGAACAAATTCACAAGAAAAAAGGAAATTTCCTAAATCACAGGAAGATTTTGATGTCACCCTGTATATCATAATGTAACAAATGCAAATTATGAACGATTCAAGAATGTAAAAAGAAAGATATAGTTTGAAATATATATATGCAGGCTTTCAAACCGTGTCCTAGAAAATTTTTAAACATATATATTTTTGAGTCTAGATTGAATGACTGAAATTTTTACCACTGTCAAACTTAGGTAAGGATAGATTTTATTCCAAAGAGTTATTACAATGTAGGGAACTTGCCAACCATAAAAGTCTGTAAAGCCTCAAAAATCAGACCAATGAACAGCTTTTCTTTTACACCGAGAGGTCAACAAGGTAGGAAAGCCCCCATATGGAAGAGTGGATGATTAGGTGGCCTGAGGCTACATTCTCAGGGGATGTTTTACACTAAAGTCTCTTACTTGGAGGAGATGTTCAGGCAGTGCTATTGTTCTGAATTACAATGCTCAAAAGCGGTCAGAAATAGTGACCTTGGGAGAGGAGAAAAGCATACTAAATTTTGATTAAATCATGGTAACGGTCATTGTACCCAGTGATCACTGAGGACAACTGAGGATGACACTGAGGCTGGGAATCTGGAGTATTCCTATCTGGCTGGTTCCTAAGGAAACAAGGGAGCTATCATGAGTCATTGAAATTGACAGGGAGGTGTAGTTCTTAGCTAAGTAAGCTGTTTCCTTTAGCACAAAAGAAGAAAAGGAGCTCTTTAACCTTTGCTATTTTCAAGTTACAGAGTTTAAGTAAAGTCTAACATTTTCACTCCATAATATGACATCAAGTGAAATTCAAAAAATAATAAATACACGTGTTATATTTGAATAAAGGAATATTAGAAAATTTAAACTAATACTGGTAATAACAAACTTGCCCAGGAACCTTAGCGTTTATGACTTTGAATGGTATTGAAGGACCCGTCATACTCGTCGTGCCTGTGTTGTGACTCTCCCTGTCACATACAAGAGAAATCATTAAGTGCTGAAATATGTTGCTCTAAATCACCAAGTCAGAAGTCTATGAACCATAAACTGAACAAAATCCTAGAGGATATTTTCAGACCAAAATTTAGTCTTAACTGAGCTCATCCAGTTCCGAGGCTTCCTCACTCAAATGAAGGCAGCACCATGAAATATGGCAATTTCAGTGAGATTATTTACAAATATTTGATCATGATAAACCAGTTGGAAGTTTTATAACTGAAAACACAAAGTCCTTTAAGGGTAGTTAGACAATGAATGTAATATATTTGTAATTGAATTAAAAACAAATGAATATACTATACAAATGAACTTATTTACAAAACAGAAATAAACTCAAAAACATAGAAAACAAACTTATTACCAAAGGGGAAAGTGGGGGAGGAATAAATTAGAGTTTGGGATTAACAGATATACAGCACTGTATATCAAGTAGACAAAAAACAAATACCACTCCCTGACACCATGCACAAAAATAAACTCAAAATGGATTAAAGACCTAAGTGTAAGGCCAGACACTATCAAACTCTTAGAGGAAAACATAGGCAGAACACTCTATGACATACATCACAGCAAGATTCTTTTTGACCCAGCTCCCAGAGAAATGGAAATAAGAACACAAATAAACAAATGGGACCTAATGAAACTTAAAAGTTTTTGCACAGCAAAGGAAACCATAAACAAGACCAAAAGACAACCCTCAGAATGGGAGAAAATATTTGCAAATGAAGCAACTGACAAAGGATTAATCTCCAAGATTTACAAGCAGTTCATGCAGCTCAATAACAAAAAAACGAACAACCCAATCCAAAAATGGGCAGAAGACCTAAATAGACATTTCTCCAAAGAAGATATACAGATTGCCAACAGACACATGAAAGAATGCTCAACATCATTAATCATTAGAGAAATGCAAATCAAAACTACAATGAGATATCATCTCACACCGGTCAGAATGGCCATCATCAAAAAATCTAGAAACAATAAATGCTGGAGAGGGTGTGGAGGAAAGGGAACACTCTTGCACTGTTGGTGGGAATGTAAATTGATACAGCCACTATGGAGAACAGTATGGAGGTTCCTTAAAAAACTACAAATAGAACTACCATACGACCCAGCAATCCCACTACTGGGCATATACCCTGAGAAAACCATAGGTCAAAAAGTGTCATGTACCACAATGTTCATTGCAGCTCTATTTACAATAGCCAGGACCTGGAAGCAACCTAAATGTCCATCGACAGATGAATGGATAAAGAAGATGTGGCACATATATACAATGGAATATTACTCAGCCATAAAAAGAAATGAAATGGAGGTATTTGTAATGAGGTGGATGGAGTTAGAGTCTGTCATACAGAGTGAAGTAAGTCAGAAAGAGAAAAACAAATACAGTATGCTAACACATATATACGGAATCTAAGGAAAAAAAAAAAAAGGCCATGAAGAACCTAGTGGCAAGATGGGAATAAAGACACAGACCTACTAGAGAATGGACTTGAGGATATGGGGAGGGGGTGGGGTGAGATGAGACAGGGTAAGAGAGTGTCATGGACATATATACACTACCAAATGTAAAATAGATAGCTAGTGGGAAGCAGCCGCATAGCACAGGGAGATCAGCTCGGTGCTTTGTGACCACCTAGAGGGGTGGGATGGGGAGGGTGGGAGGGAGGGAGATGCAAGAGGGAAGAGAAATGGGAACATATTGTATATGTATAACTGATTCACTTTGTTATAAAGCAGAAGCTAACACACTATTGTAAGGCAATTATACCTCAATAAAGATGTTTAAAAAAAAAAAAAAAAAAAAAAAACTACAAATAGAACTACCATACGACCCAGCAATCCCACTACTGGGCATATACCCTGAGAAAACCATAGTTCAAAAAGAGTCATGTACCAAAATGTTCATTGCAGCTCTATTTACAATAGCCAGGACATGGAAGCAACCTAAATGTCCATCGACAGATGAATGGATAAAGAAGATGTGGCACATATATACAATGGAATATTACTCAGCCATAAAAAGAAATGAAATTGAGTTATTTGTAGTGAGGTGGATGGACCTAGAGTCTGTCATACAGAGTGAAGTAAGTCAGAAAGAGAAAAACAAATACCATATGCTAACACGTATATATGGAATCTAAAAAAAAAAAAAAGGTTCTGAAGAACGTAGGGGCAGGACAGGAATAAAGACACAGACGTAGAGAATGGACTTGAGGACACAGGGAGGGGGAAGGGTAAGCTGGGACAAAGTGAGAGAGTGTCATGGACATATACACACTACCAAATGTAAAATAGATAGCTAGTGCAAAGCAGCCACATAGCACAGGGAGATCAGCTCGGTGCTTTGTGACCACCTAGAGGGGTGGGATAGGGAGGGAGGGAGATGCAAGAGGGAGGAGATATGGGGATATATGTATACATATAGCTGATTCACTTTGTTATACAGTAGAAACTAACACACCATTGTAAAGCAATTATACTCCAATAAAGATGTTAAAAATAAATAAATAATAATAAATGCGGGACTTCCCTGGTGGTCCAGTGGGTAAGACTCTGAGCTCCCAATGCAGGGGGCCCAGGTTCCATCCCTGGTTGGGGAACTAGATCCCGCATGCATGCCACAACTAAGCAGTCCGCATGCTGCAACTAAAAGATCCCGCATGCCACAACGAAGATCCTGCGTGCCACAACTAAGATATGGTGCAGCCTAAATAAATAAATAAATATTTTTTTAAAAAGAATAAATGCATATTCTAATGGCAAGAGGCAAGATATGAGAAGGAATAAGGGTAATAATTTAGGAAGTGAATCCAAGGGTTAAAGGTGGAGTAATTACTGGAGATAATGAGTTCTCACCTATAACCTTGACGTTGGGAGGTTAAGATGGGTATGCAAAAAGAAAAGGTCATTGAAAGTGTACCAGTTAACTGTCTACAAGTTTTGCTATGGTAACAAATATTCCTGAATTCTCAATGGCTTACAACAAGAAACACTGATTGCTTCCTCATATTATATCAATCATTATTCATCTCTTGCTTCTTTCAATAATTTGATTCTGTCATTCTGGGTAAAATTTCAGTCTATCCAAGGCCATTCTTGCAGTAGAGAGAAGACAGGGTTATATGAAGCAAGTAAAAGCTTTGAAAGCTTTGATTTCATGTTGAAACATGCCATTCTACTCACACCAAATTGGCCAAGGAACTCAAAAGGCATAAATGGGCAAGGAAGTACCAATCCTCTCAAAGGAAAGTAAGGGTTGCCTAAGTCAAGCAGCCAATCTTGATATCAAAGGGCAGACATGTATAATCTCACAGGGTGATAATTAATTGGAAATTATTACAATATATGATACTGCAGCTTCCGTCACAAATAATTTGTCCCTCCTCTGTTCACAATAAATAAATAAAACTACTAATTTCAAATGACATAAGGAATATTACTACAGAACATGAATACATCAAAATGATATAAAGAAGCTATGAAAAAACTCTACACATTATACCTAACAACTCAATAGCACGTTAAAACGATTATATACCATGGCTAATGGGAATGTATTTTTAAAATATAAGGATGGTTCAACATACGGAAATCGTTCAATGTAAAACAGCATGTTAACAGAATGAAAGAAAAAGACAACATGATCATCTCTACTGATGCAGAAAAAGCAGTTGACAAATGTCAACAGTCTTTTATGATAAAAACACTCAATAAACTAGACAAAAATTCCTCAACATTAAGGACGTATAGTAACAGCCCATGGCTAACATCATACTCAACAGATTTTCATCTAAGATCAGGAACAAGACAAGGATATCTGCTCTCACTGTTTCTAAAAATGAATTACTAGAAAGTCTAGCAGGAACACATAGGCAGAAAAAAATAAGTAAATAAAAGGTATCCAAATAGAAAAAGGAAGCAAAATTATCTCTGTTGACAAACAACATGTTCTAGTATGTAGAAAACCCTGAAAGTTCTGCAAAATAAACCTGCTAGAAATAATGAAGGAACTCAGAAAAATTACGAGATAAAATCAACAAATAAAAATCAATTGTGTTTCTATAAATTAAAAATGAACAATCAAGAAGGAAATTCAGAGGGAGTTCCCTGGTTCCCTGGTGGTCGAGTAGTTAGGATTTGGCGCTTTCACTGCTGTGGTCCGGGTTCAATCCCTGATTGGGAAACTGAGATCCCTCAAGCAGTGCTGTGTGGCACAAAAAGCAAAAAACAACAACAACAACAAAAAACTCCTTAAAAAAAAAACAAGGAAATTCACAAACAACTCTATTTACCATAACATCAAAGAAATAAGTAAAATACTTGGAATAAGCTGACATTTAAAGGGAAAGATTTGTATACTGTAAACTAAAAACACAGTTGAAAAATATTAGAAAGGACACAATGCAAAGATATCCCAAGTTCATTAATTGGTAGTCAATATTTTCTAGATGTAAATACTACTCAAAGCAATCAACGGAGTCAACCCAATCCCTAGTAAATACCAATAGTGTCTCTTGAAGGAATAGATAAACACATCCTAAGACTCACTGCCCTTGAGAAATGGTTCGTGATATTCCTCAAAATCAGAAAAAACCCTTTGGAAAGACTTATCAGCCAGGCTCTGTTGATACTTTCTGTCTCATATCCTAGAACATGCTGACCACTCCACTACATAGCTTGAAAAGGTGATTTTGTATGCTGCAGGAAAATATTACAACATATGAGGGAAACTGTTCTCCATCAGAAATTTCTGTTACCCAGCAAACCCACACAATGGAGAGTCCACCTGAATTGTGCATTAACTAAGGGTTGATTATCACAGCAGAGAAACTGGATAAAATTTCAGACCCTAGGACTAGCTATTTCAAAAACAAGTTTCAGAAGCAAAATCATGCAAACTTAGGAGAATATGAAATCAAGAAGAGTATACATTCCCCAACTTGATAGAGCAGTACAAGAGCAAAACAAAATACAAGATTTGTAGGTCAGATATTATAAGATGAAACCATGTGATCTACCCACAGAAGACAAACTAAAAGGCTGAAAGATGCATATTCATCCTTTGAGGAACTGCGGACTAGAAATAGGGTCTCTCTGGGACTTACACGCTAACAATCTTTATACTCTATGGCTCTATGAGTTTGACATTTCTAGTTTCCATATATAATACCTTTCTTTTTTGTCACAATGTCATCATTTATGGCTGACATAAATTTTCTATATCCATTCATTTGCCAACAGGCATTTTAGTTCTTTCTACATCTTGGCTGTTTTGAACAATGCAATAATATTCATTGGAGTACAAATTATTAACCTCACTATAATGATTTGATTTCATCTGGATATCTAGCCAGACGTGGGTGTCATAGACTGCGTGCCTGTTCTGTGTCTATTTTATTAAGGAAACGCCATACTGTCTTCAGTAAAAGCCCTACCACTTACATCCCCACCAACAAAGCACAAGGGTTCCCTGTTCTGTGTATTGTGCGTGTGTGTGTGTGTGTGTGTGTGCGTGTGTATTTTCACACAGGTAGGGAGAGGACAGTAGAGGAACCAGCACTGGCCTGGCAGCCAGAAAGTAGCAGCTACAGCTTCCCAAGGATGAACCTCTGGACTGCAGATCACTGTGGTGCTACTTGCCCTCTGATTCTTGGAAAAATCTTTCACTACATCAGAGAACTTAATGGCCCATCTCAAGTTGTGTCCACAGACACATACCTAGCAGAATATCCCTAACGAAAACCTTTTGCCATTCAAAGCTTAGTACTCATAATTTTCCTTCTGGACTCAAATGAACTTACAAACTCTCATGGTGTCCAACACAATCTCCATACAATCTGTATTAACTCATCCTACTATAAAATACGAGAAAATATTCTACTTCTAATAAATCACGCCTGAGGGAAAACTACATATATTTTCCTTCACCATGACCACAGACCAAACACTGTCATCTCCAAAAAACTACATATAAAAGAAAGATGTTTCCAATGGTGCACATGCCCCAGTGATGCCCCCAAATCTCCCACGTAAACACTCCAAATTCTCTTTTGTACCTTTCACAGTGCACCTAAAACTTTCTTCATTTGGGACCTACTAAATGGTACTAAAAAGTACCAAAGATAACTCACAACATGATCACTGAAATTTGCCCTGTATTACTCTAACAATTGCACAATGATTCTAGACCATCCAAAAGACCCAGGAGAAGTCACCTGTGGAGTGGAGGCTGTAGGGCACCCTCTAGATGAATAGCCTGAGGACAAGGCACCCATCCTCCTGCACCCAAAGATCCCCGTGGGCTCAGCTCAGGCCATACTTCTCACAACACTGGAGAAAAATGTTTTTCTCTGCCTAAATCCACTGCCTTCATTCGTCCTCAGGTATAACCATGAAATACCCAAATAAACCAATGCATGGAAACCTCAGTGTCAGCAGCTAGGTCCCAGGGAACCTGAGCTAAGACACTATGGCACCTCAAACCATGCAATGCACCCACAACTACCTATAAACCCAATACCAGGTGCTCCAGCCAGAACTGACACATCCCTTGCCACAGACCCCTTGAGACCAAAGGGACAGCTGAACACACCATTCATGGGCTCATCTTGATGCCCGCCCTTGCTGCCATATCCAGCCTATAGAACCCTACAGGGCCCCCTTCAATTTCCCCATTTTTCTACCTCTCCTCATGCAAACACGGGCAAAGAGGGCTAAAAGGCACAAGTATCTGTCTGCAGAGGCATCGCAACAGGAATATTCACAAGAAACCATCCAAAGGACACTGGGTGTTCAGTATGAAGGTCAAGAACTTATCCCTCCTGGGAAAATATACCAGCAACTGGGGACGTTATGGACTTCAGTTACAAAGGCATTTGAATTCAGTGAGGAAGTCTCAAAGAGAGAGGGTCCCCAGGTCTCTTGTCTCCTGTTCTCCCAATTCACAGGTAATTAAAAGATTAATTAACCCTAGCTCTTTGACAGGGACTTCCTTCATTCCCCTTAGGTTCTGGATTTATGCCCCCCCTTAGCACAGTGAAATCAGTATCCCTGACTCTGAGCAGATGAAATGCTTGAAGGCAAAGCTCCTGTGCCAGGCGGCAACTGATCCTCGGATGTGCAGAGACCGGAACACCTGGGGGCTACAGGGGAGCAGTGACACAGGA
The DNA here is from genome assembly GCF_965194805.1 of Balaenoptera borealis. Taxonomy (NCBI): domain Eukaryota; kingdom Metazoa; phylum Chordata; class Mammalia; order Artiodactyla; family Balaenopteridae; genus Balaenoptera; species Balaenoptera borealis. The sequence goes on from NC_138878.1 coordinate 64,407,148, forward strand.
GACTAAACACGGGGACACCTCAGGACACTGCATGAGGACATCAGATTTGTAGGGCTTTGTACAGCTCCCTACATCTTTTTGCTTTTGAGTAATTAAGTAGCCACATGGGGTAAGGATCAATTAAAGTCGAAATGTCCAGAACAAATATGGGAACCATCCTCATCACCTACCCTGTTCACCTGGTCTCTCCTGAGGGGAGACTACTGAGCCCATCCCACAGTCCCAGCTTCTAAACACATCCCCAGAGTGAGATGCTGCAGCCATCCTCAGGAGAAGAGGAAAACTGTGTGCTCTTCAGTGAAGTGAAAATGGGAGAGACTCCAAATAATCAATGGAGAAGGGCATTTCTCATGAGGGTGATTGATGTAGGGACAATAAAACCATTAGAGTGACAAGAGATTGTCAGGAGCGGGTGGGGAGGCCTCTCTGAGCCTACACCTGAAGGAGTACAAAGGGCCTAACCCATGGTGACTTAAAGGGAGAAGGTAAGAACAGGAACTAAGAGCTGAGACAGAAAAGGTTTTGGTGCTTGGGAACAGAGAAAAGGTGAATGTGACTGGGGCAGAGTGAACCACGAGAAAAGGTTAAGCTCCCAGGATGAGGCTGGAGACCCCGGCAGGGCCCTGAGGATGACACAGGGCTGTGTAGCCACAATGAGGAGTCAGGATTTTGTCCACAGGACAAACGGTAGCCAGTGGAGGTCTGAGTGTAAGAGTTGAAAATTAAAATTAGGGGCTTCCCTGGTGGTGCAGTGGTTAAGAATCCGCCTGACAAGGCAGGGGACACGGGTTCGAGCCCTGGTCTGGGAAGATCCCACATGCTGCGGAGCAACTAAGCCCGTGTGCCACAACTACTGAGCCTGCATGCGACAACTACTGAAGCCCGTGCGCCTAGAGCCCATGCTCCACAACAAGAGAAGCCACTGCAGTGAGAAGCCTGCGCACTGCAACTAAGAGTAGCCCCTGCTCACTGCAACTAGAGAAAGCCCACGCACAGCAATGAAGACCCAATGCAGCCAAAAATAAATAAATAAAATAAAATAAAACTCTAAATTCAACTGGGTACTGCCACACACAATCATTTCAAGGGTCTGTGTTGCTCAAATGAAGAATTTCTGGTGGAGTCGCTCACCTCCATGTTACGAGTGGGCTCTCTGAGGCAGTTATGAGAAAGTCTGAGTTGAGTGAACAGAATCAGGCATAACTGAATTCTGAAAAGGTCACCCGAAGGGTTAAGCGGGCAGAGTTTGTCCTTATTGCTCATCCTATTTAAAACACCGTCTATCATGAGTCTGAGCAATGTAAACTTCTCTTTCAAGGTCAGATCACATTGGTACCAAACATTTAATTCTTCTTTTCCAGAAAAATCACATTAAAATAACTTAAAAATACAAGGAGTTTCCAGTTGGCCTAGTGGTTAGGATTCTGGGCTTTCACTGCCCTGGCTCGGGTTCAATCCCTGGTCAAGGAACGGAGATCCTGAAAGCCGTGTGGCATGGCCACTGCAAAAGCATACCTGTTGGTGCAGAAAACATTATAAGGGGTCAGCTTAGAAATAAGCTCTCAGCAAACTTCTTCATCATGAATAGAGAGGCTCTGTTGGAAGCTTCCAAGTCAATCTTGTCCATCCTTCATCATCTGTACAGAACAGTTAAGAGGGACCTGAGGGAAAAATCTTCCTATCATCTCACAGCTCACTATTTTAACATATCACAGAAAAAGGAAGGAAACAAAATATAAGGCTAACTGGCTAAACTTGATTTTGAATGTTAATATAAAACATCATTGACATCTTTGCCAAGTACACATCAAAATAGACAATTATTTACTATTTACCAAAGAACTTTTCCAAGAGATAAGATAAAGAGGAAGAAACACACAGATACCGAATAAACCTCAAAAAAAATTTAAAGGGAAATAACTTGTGAATTATTTTTAATCTAAAAATTCTTGTGTCAAAGTTTTAAATACTTGAGAATATAACATATTTAGAAAAGAATAACATGAGTAGATTATAGAAGGCACCAGAGCTTATTTCAGAAGTTAATAATTATTTATAGAAAAGTAGATATTGAATATACTGACTTATTTCAAGCTCTAAATAATTAAATATAAACAAATGAGATCAAAAAAGTAAAGCCTGTACAAAAAAACAACACTTTTAATATTCACTTAAAGAGGCACCAGGTGGTGACAGTCATTTCTTGCCCAATTTCTCCTCTACTCCATGCCAGGAAAAGGGAAGGGGGTGATCCACAAATGTCTGAGTGAAGTCACTCCTCCCTGGATGAACAGCTATTACAAAACGATATTATCTTCTTCTTTTTTTTTTAATTTAATGTTTACCTTATATTGGAGTATAGTTGATTTACCATGTTGTGTTACTTTCAGGTGTACACCAAAGTGATTCAGTTATATATATACATATATCCATTCTACTTCAGATTCTTTTCCCATATAGGTTATTACAGAATACTGAGTAGAAGCTTCCTGTGCTATACAGTAGGTCCTTGTTGATTATTTTGTGTATATATATATATATATATATATATTTTTTTTTTTTTTTTTTTTTTTTTTTTTTTTCGCTTTGTTGGGTCTTCGTTGCTGTGCGCGGGCTTTCTCTAGCTGCCGCGAGCGGGGGCTACTCTTCGTTGTGGTGCGCGGGCTTCTCATTGCGGTGGCTTCTCTTGTCGCGGAGCACGGGCTCTAGGCCTGCGGGCTTCAGTAGTTGTGGCTCGTGGGCTCTAGAGCGCAGCTCAGTAGTTGTAGCACACGGGCTTAGTTGCTCCGTGGCATGTGGGATCTTCCCAGACCAGGGCTCGAACCCACGTCCCCTGCATTGGCAGGTGGATTCTTAAGCACTGCACCACCAGGGAAGTCCCCAATTATTTTATATATATCAGTGTATATATGTTAATCCCAAACTCCTAATATATCCCTCCACACCCGACCTTTTCCCTTTGGTAACCACAAATTTGTTTTCTAAGTCTGTGAGTTTGTTTCTGTCTTGTAAATAAGTTCATTTGTATCATTTTTTTAGATTCCACATAAAAGTGATATATTTGCCATATGATACGACGAATGATAAGTCAAATGATGTATGTCTTTCTCTGACTTACTTCACTTAGTATGATAATCTCTAAAAATACAGAGATTATCAGAAATAATCTCAGAAATACAAAGGATCATAAGAGACTACTACAAGCAACTATATGCCAATGGACAAATTCCTAGAAAGGTACAATCTTCCCAGTCTGAACCAGGAAGAAATCGTAAATATGAAGACACCAATCACAAGTACTGAAATTGAAACTGTGATTTAAAAACTTCCGACAAACAAAAGTCCAGGACCCGATGGCTTCACAGGCAAATTCTATCAAACACTTAGAGAAGAGTTAACACCTAACCTTCTGAAACTATTCCAAAAAATTGCAGAGGAAGGAACACTCTCAAACTCATTCTATGAAGCCACCATCACCCTGATACCAAAACCAGACAAAGATGCCACCAAAAAACAGAAAATTACAAGCCAATATCACTGATGAACATAGACACAAAAATCCTCCACAGAATACTAGCAAACCGAATCCAACAATACATTAAAAGGATCATACACCATGATCAAGTGGGATTTAACCCAGGGATGCAAGGATTTTTCAATATCTGCACATCAATCAGTGTGATACACCACATTAAAATGAAATTAGGGACTTCCTTGGTGGTGCAGTGGTTAAGAACCCGCCTGCCAATGCAGGGGACACGGGTTCCAGCCCTGGTCCAGGAAGATCCCACATGCCGCGGAACAACTAAGCCCGTTCGCCACAACTACTGAGCCTGTGCTCTAGAGCCCGGAGCCACAACTACTGAGTCTGCGTGCCACAACTACTGAAGCCCGCGTGTCTAGAACCCGTGCTCCGCAACAAGAGAAGCCACCGCAATGAGAAGCCCACTCACCGCAAGTAGAGAAAGCCCGCGAGCATCAACAAAGACCCAACGCAGCCAAAAATAAATAAATAATGAAGTTATCTTCTGATACAAATAATTACTAAATGCACAAATCTTATAAACAGTTTTGCAATTGTCATCTTCATCTGTAAACCTAAGCAAACAAATTTTATATTTACTATATTCTAAAGCCACAAATCAGCATATCACAACTTAATCATCCATATCAACACAATTCACCATCCATCTGGATCCAGTTTCCCCAACACTACCTGCACTACTGTGCGTTTCCATTTCATTCTCTTTATCTTTCTCCCTTTTTCTACTTTGTCTCTGTTTTTCTTCCCCTCTACTCTGCTGGTGTTCCTGTTACGGATCAGGATTTTTGGGCTCTTTTATCAATAGAAATTGCTAAGAGTCCAGACAAGAAATTCAGGCAAGGCTTTATTGGGACTCATGCAGCAACAAGTAACAGGATCCCTTGCTCGCTCCCAGGGTGGGGGGGGGGGCAAGTTTGTCCCTTATATGGAGTGAGGGTAGGGGTGGGTCCAGGGGTCAGGCTGGAGGGGTGTGCAAGGTGCATGCACAGTATCCTGTTTTTGCACCCAACACCTCAGAAGTGGCAATTGGGTTTTTAGTTTCTTTGTATATTGTTTATAATTTCCCCCAACTGCTCATGCACGCAATTATTTTTAGTTCCTTCTAGTTTCTTTGTATTCTGTTGCTCCAAGAGATGTTTGTCCAGGTGTAAGCACTGCAGCAAAGGTTGCCAGGTCCCAGATCCCAAACTGTCTCATTCCTGCCCTCCTATATCGACCCTCACATGTGTCCAGTCCACTCTGCAACTTGTTTCCCCTCTTACGGCTCTTTCCCAAAACCTTTCTGATTACCCTAAATCTCTAGATATTCGTGCCTCTTTCTTCCCCCATCTCTGCTCCCTCTCTGCCCTTGGGTTACACGCCTTCTATCCCTGTGATGCTCCCTTGGTCCCCACTCTCTAGCACCGCCAGGTGGCTATGCTTCTTTCCTGCTCGTTTTCTTCCTCTGCTCCTGAAATCTGTTTCTTCTATCTCTCCAGGCACCATGTTGCTCTGAAGGCCAAGGTTCCAACTCTTTTGTCTCCCGCCGCCACGCTATGTGTTGCCTCTCCACTGTTACCCCCCTCCTGCCAATGATCCCAGGCCCCTCCCACTATGTTGCTCTCCAATCCCGCAGATCCTATTTTAATTACTTCTATATTTTATCACAGTGCAAGACTTTCAAGGCTAAATTTATTTTATGTTACTATTCCTCTGCAAGATCCTCAGCCATCGTTCACGTTCCCTTCGATTCGCCCTCATTCTTTTCTCCTCAGTTTTTCTCCTTCTCTCTCAGTCACTCTGTCTCTGCTTCTCCTCATCCCCCTGCCCCACATATTTAGTGGGATGGAGAATAAACAAGATGCCCAGCTACTGGAAGAGACCATTTGGAATTTGGAACGGAAGAACAGTGGGTGTCACACGTCCGGCCCAGGTCACCTCCCCCTATGCGGGGTGAGGGGAAGGGCTGACTACGAAGCGGAGGCCGGGGGAGCTGAAGGACTGGCCTGAGGAGACGCGAGGACAGAGGGGCGGGGAGGGAGGGGGGGGTCTCCGGAGAGGGGCGGGCTCTGCAGAACCCCAGGACCGGGGAGAGGACGCGGCCTGTCCGGGAGCGGGGCGGCCGGCGCTGCCCTCCAGGGGCCGAGGGGGCGAGGATGGGGGAGGGGGGCGCGAATCCACCTCTCGTAAGAGGACTTTACATGGCGCTATCAGAGACGGTAAAGGGTTCTAAACAGGAAAATGTCGCTAAAGTCGGTGTCTACATGGACCGAAGGCAGAAAAGCCAAGGGCAGGGACCAGCCTCAGAGCGATTTCAAACCTAAATGAAAAGATTCGCGACCTGTAACTGCGACGTCTGGATTTACTCGGGTGCGACGGCCCGGTGCTATAGTCTCACCCAAATCCCTAAGGGCAGACTAAGGGGGACCGCGCGGCATAGCCTTACACTACAAACAACAAACTTACAATTTAAAGTGAGACGTTCACTGCGACTCTGGTTCAATAGTGAACTGCGTGCGAAGGGATGAGGCGGGACTTCCGGGGGCGGAACTGGGCGGGGCGTTAGTGGCGTGGGGCGGGGCGAGGAGGGAGTCCCGGTCCGTGCAAGGAACCCGGGAGGGAGGGTTGGTGGTGAAGGTGCTTCACCTTATCTTGACCTACTTACTTTAAGTGACCATCTGTAACAGTTTTAAGGTAAAAGCTTAAAATTCTGTAGGCCTGTTACTTCAGAGGCTAAGATGTTCCCTCTTAAGATGAAAACGATTTCAATAAAAAGCTGTTTTTGCCAGCAGGTTGCTTACATGCCCTCCTTGTGAGATGGAAGCAATTCAGTGGCCTGGAAACTTGGGTCTCCAAGTTGTTGATGTGGGGCTGTGGTTGGATCCAGGAACATTTCCTTGTTAAGGATTCATTTAAGCAGTTTAAGGAAATAAGAACTGGACGTGACTCTTACGAACTTGGACGACAGTTAGAAAACTCTCCCTGAGTAGTAGGAGCTATTTCATACTCACACCCTAAAGAATAGCTTTTCCGTTTCTATTCCTCATTCAAGCAGGAGGCCAAATTCAACACTCTGCTCTGGTCCACAGACTCACGGACAACACCTGGGGTCTGAGACTCGAGGACTAAGGCATGTGAAGCTTATCACATCATCAAAGAAATAAGCTGATGAGAAGTAAGCTGCTCTTTATTGAAGTGATGAAGGGTCTTGCATTTTCTGTGACCTGGGAAAGAGAACTGCGTGTGTTCTCTTCACATGCGCATGTAGACAGAACACACATGAGGATGAACTGGGTATTACATTAAAACGCTTCCAATGCAGACCTACCTGCTGGAATGTCCTCAGGTAATGTCACGTGAGGACCCGTTGAGAATGTAGTGAATCTAAATTGGCAAACAATAATCGAGCTCAATTATCCAAGAAATAATCCAAAAAACAATCTTTTTTCCACATCAACAGTGTTGGGGAAATAGAATTACAAACAAAACCGGAATCTCCTGACCCAGAAATTTCCTCCACGTAGGCAGAATGGAAAGAAAACAGCTTTATTATTGAATACTCTATAACCAACCAGCGTATGATGGGGATCACAGACGTCACTAACGGACTGCAAAGACACAAAGAAATCCCACCCTTTTATGTGAACTACCACCTACATGATTCCGATAAACAAGAACTAGTACGCAAGTTAAAGGATTTGACAGCACCATTTGGTGACACCTAGTTCATCTTTTTTTTTTTTTAATAAATTTATTTATCTTTGGCTGCGTTGGGTCTTCTTGCTGCCTGCAGGCTTTCTCTAGTTGCACCGAGCAGGGGCTATTCTTCTTTGGGGTGCGGGGTGTCTCATTGCGGTGGCCCCTCCCATCGCGGGGCACAGGCTTGGGGCACTTGGGCTTCAGTAGCTGTGGCTCATGGGCTCTACAGCGCAGGCTCAGTAGTTGGGGCACATGGGCTTAGTTGCTCCACGGCATGTGGGATCTTCCCGGACCAGGGCTCGAACCCGTGTCCCCTGCATTGGCAGGCGGATTCTTAACCACTGTGCCACCAGGGAAGCCCCCAACTGATTTTTGACTAAGGTAACAAGGCAATTCAATGAAGGGAGGATTTTCAAAAACTAGTGCTCATCAAGAAAATAATCCTGGGACTTCCCTGGTGGCGCAGTGGTTAAGAATCCGCCTGCTAATACAGGGAACACGGGTTCGAGCCCTGGTCCAGGAAGATCCCACATGCCGTGGAGCAACTAAGCCCATGCACCCCAACTATTGAGCCTGCGCTCTAGAGCCCACGAGCCACAGCTACTGAAGCCCATGCGCCTAGAGCCTGTGCTCTGAAACAAGAGAAAGCCCGTGCACAACAATGAAGACCCAATGCAGATAAAAATAAATAAATAAATTTATTAAAAAAAAAAAAAAAAAGAATCCTAGCAGGGGAAAAAAACCTCCATTTAAACTTTATACCTATCCAAATATTAGATCGAAGTTAAACTAATGTAAAATTATAAAACTGTTATAAGAGATTTAGGAAAAACACTGCAGAATAAAATCTTCAGTATCTCAACCTTGGGTAGGGTTCCTAGACATCACAAAAGAGCATGACCCATTTTTTAAAAATGGATTTACTGGACTACAACTAAATTTAAAAAGGTTTGATCCATGAAAAACCATGTTAAGAGGACAAAAAGAAAAACTATAAAATAGTGTGGAATATTTTGCATACCACATATCTGCCAAGGGGAATATATGTACAATATACAAGGAATTCTAAATCCATAACATTAAAAAAAAAAAATCTAATTAGAAAACAGGCAAAAAGAGGGGCGTTCCCTGGTGGCCTAGTGGTTAGGATTCAGGCTTTCACTGCCATAGCCCAGGTTCAGCCCTCGTAGGCGAACTGAGATCCTGTAAGTCACGCAGTACAGCACAATCCTAAAAAAAAAAAAGCAAATGGGCAAAAAGAACAAAGGACAGTTCCCTGAAGCAGATTTACAGAGAAAAAGTAGGAAAAGGAAAATATTTTCAACATCGGCATCCAGCAATTGTGACACCTCCGCATTTTCTGATTCCTCCACGTCTGCCATCAGAGGTCATGGTAAAAGACCTACTACACTCTGGTGATGTTCATTAGGAACCTGTAATTATCAGTGGGAACTAGCAACTGGGAACAAGGTTTTTCAGAAACATTCTAAGCTCACCAAGTCTGCACTATCATTGTACAGTAGTGGAATTGATGTTGCAGTACTAGAAGAGGGAATTTCAGAATCACAAACGTATCTCAGGGACCGGTTGGATCTCTCACTCACCAACATTCTACACCACACGGAGCCTACAGTCCGGCAGCAGGAAGGAATCAGTTGAGCATTTTGCTGTTTCAGACTAAGAGGCAGTCTGTATGGGGAAAAGGAGTAACGCTCACATCTCAAACAGGGATTTCTCTAGGTTAATAACTTTTCCAGGGGCACAGACACAAACTTACAAGTAATAATTCCTGAGAAAGGAGCTGAGTTTTGGAGATAATCTTCAGGTCCTAAAAGCCAATCTAGTCCCTGACTGCTACTCACATAACTTAACGTAATGCTCACTGACGGTGGTTGTTGATGTTTTATCTATGCAGCATTTAATCTGATATTAAATATACATATGGGGGCTTCCCTGGTGGCGCAGTGGTTGAGAATCTGCCTGCCAATGCAGGGGACACGGGTTCGAGCCCTGGTCTGGGAAGATCCCACATGCCGCGGAGCAACTGGGCCCGTGAGCCACAACTACTGAGCCTGCGCGTCTGGAGCCCGTGCTCCGCAACAAGAGAGGCCACGATAGTGAGAGGCCCGCGCACCGCGATGAAGAGTGGCCCCCGCTTGCCACAGCTAGAGGAAGCCCTCGCACAGAAAGGAAGACCCAACATAGCAATCAATCAATCAATCAATCAATCAATCTTTAAAAGAAAATAGGCTTATGGTATTTAAAATATTGTCTCAGTGGAAGAAACAGGATTCATCCAGTGTTATGACAAAATCGATTAAATTTTATTACTTCTAACAGGAGACTTATGGTACATTTGGAATAAAACAGTAGCAAAATGTAATGGCAGGTGTTCAATGTGAATAATACACTCACACACGCTATTCTGATTAAATGTTCCTCTAAGAATACTGCTGTCTCCATTTTCCAAGAATAAGACTAATTTTCCTTGAAACATAGATCTATACAATTGCTATTGCCATCCAATGGAGAAAGGGACCATCTTTTCCTCCACATCACATCTACCTGATAATCAGTCCCTGTTAACCTGTCACTCTCCTGCCATGAAAAGCCCAGTCCCTTAATGTCCTGCCTGCTCTGTTCAAGGTCAGTTGGCAGAGCATTCCGTCCTATAACCCACTGTGGCCAATCTATGGAAGGGCACCCTGAACGTAATGAGTATGATGAGTCATGTCCTAGTTTTACATTATTCTCTGCCGCTCCCTGACGCTAATTCACACACTATTCAATTTGATAATTCAGGGTCCTTGTTTTTCCAGGCAACATGGAAGTGAAGGAACCACACCGAATGAAGTCGGCCCCTTCATCTTATTGACTCCTTTCCAGAAATGATTGTGAAAGGCCTAGAGTGAAGGCATAAGATCAACAGATTTCAAACTTCAGGTTGAAAGGCATTAGAAGTAATGTACCCTTATCAAGAAAACTCAAATAACTGACTATTCATACAATGAAGATAACCGTATGAACATATCTCCTTCAACCTCTCATATAGACATCATGTCATAAGTTTTTAACGTGTTGTGACTTGTAATGATTCTGCAGTATTTACTATCTCAGAGAACTAAAGACGTATTTATTCCTAGTATGCATTCCCTGATGTGTGGTCTCTTGTAAGTATTGCTCACAAAATTCACCAAATTCATTACATTTGTAAGGATTCTCCCAAATATGAGTTCTTTGGTGACCCCTGAGGACGCAATGTTTCTTAACAGTGTTTACATGGACAGTATACATGTATGAATTCTCTCATTACACCAAAGGTGTAGATACTTGATGAAAAAATTTACAGCATTCATTACATCTGACAGCTTGTTCTCCAACATGAATCCTCTATGTTCCACATTTTTCATCTTCAGGTACAAGCCTTACCACATATATTGCTTGGTGTGGATTCCCTCCAAATTTTATATTCTGAAGTCTAGTGCACTGTGAGGCCTGGATAATGTTTCAGCCGTGGTATGGATTCCAACTAAAAACTTTGAGACATTCATTACATTTCTACGATTTCTGTCCAGTATGGATAATCTGGTAAGTGAGGCTTTACCACACTCATAACTGTGCATGTTTTCTCCCACTATAAATCTCCCATGAATTTAAAGTGTTAATTGTGAATGAACACCTTCCCACACATATCACATTAATATGGTTTCCCTTCTGTATTTATTACCTCACGTATAGTAATCGTCCAGATGTGAGTAAGGTCTTTTCAGTTTTTAACACTCATAAGGTCTCTCTCCAATATGAATTTTCTGATGACTTGCAATGATTGCATTTTGACTAAAGACCTTGCCACACTCATTACATTTGTAGGCTGTCTTTCAAGAATGAATTCTCTGATGATGACTTGTAAGGTGTGCTTTTTCACAAAAGAACCACACTCATTACATTGGTAAGGTTTCTCTCCAGTAAGAATTCTCCGATGTCTTACCAGATTTGAATTCTGACGGATCGCATTGCCACATACATCACATTTATATAGACTGTCTCCTGTATGGATTATCACATGACCCCTGAGATATGAGTGCCAAAGAAAGGTTTTCCCACACTCATTACATTTGTAAGGTTTCTCTCCAGTATGAATTCTCTTATGAACTACAAGTTGTTAACTTGTACTGAAGACCTTGATACATACGTCCCATTTATGTAATGTCTCTTTTGTATGGACTATCTGATGAATCCTGAGAAGTGAGCTTTGACTAAAGGTTTTTCCACACTCATTACATTTGTAAGCTTTCTCTGCTGTATGAATTCTCTGATGACATGAAAGGTGTGAACTTCAATGAAAGCATTTCCCACATACATCACATTGATATAGTTTTGCACCTGTATGGATTCTCTGATGTTCTGTGCAGTGAGAGACACAAGAAAAGGTTTTCCAACACTCATTATATCTGTATGGTTTCTCTCCAGTATGGATTCTCTGATGAGTTGTAAGGTATGATTTTTGAATAAAGACTTTTCCATAAACATCACATTTATGTGATTTCTCTGCTGTATGGATGGTCTGATGTCTATTTAGGTATGATATCTGAAGAAAGGTTTTCCCGCACTTATTACATTTGAAAGGTCTTTCCCTGTGTGCTTTCTGGCCTTGTGTCATTATTGAAGCGTGCTTAAAATCACTCCGATATATATTAGAAATGCTGGTTTGGACACTAGAAGAAACTCCTTGAAGTGGTGAAAATGAGGAACTACAGTTAATATTCTTGTCAGCTTGATTAAATTCATCAATTTTCTCTTCACTTTAAAAATATGCAGTTTGGGACTTCCCTGGTGGCACAGTGGTTAAGAATCTGCCTGCCAATGCAGGGCACACGGGTTCGAGCCCTGGTCCAGGAAGATCCCACATGCCGCAGAGCAACTAAGCTCATGTGCCACAACTATTGAGCCTGCGCTCTAGAGCCCACGAGCCACAACTACTGAAGCCCGGATGCCACAACTACCGAAGCCCGCGTGCCTAGAGCCCGTGCTCCGCAACAAGAGAAGCCACTGCAATGGGAAGCCCGTGCACCGCAACAAAGAGTAGTCCCCGCTCACTGCAACTAGAGAAAGCCCGCATGCAGCAACAAAGACCCAACTCAGCAAAATAATTAATTAATTAATTAATTTAAAAAATACAATCACAGAAGATCCAATCAGGCTGACGTAGCACTGAAGTACGTGACAAAAGCAGAACAGAAGAAATGTCTGAGGGATCTACATAACCAGAGAGGGCTTGAAACAGCTCCATGCAGGTTCGGAGGTGCCAGATGGAATCAAAGAGCAGCTAGTGTTTTCCCATCTTCTCTTTGGGTTTTCTAAGAGTATCAAATGGGGATAGAAATGGGAAAGGTCCAGGGATTAGAGTCTTGAGGCATCAGCTCTTCTCTATATGGACGGAAAACAGAGCACCCGATGGAATCATGCCCTGAAGGACAGATGAAGGGGAAAGAGACCCTGATAAAATAGCCCACCTCATGCTCCTCAAAGTCAGGCACCAAGGAGTTCACAGGAGCCGGAGGGCAGTGTTACAGACCATGATTAAGACTTTGCCTTTCTCTCTGTAGGAGGTGCACTACCAATGGAGGATGAAAGAATACATTTTACATGTTGAAGGACAGAGTGATAAATTACAAAGAAGAAAAATTTACACTCAGCAGTCACAACAGTAAGTAAATTTCTGTATCTCCATAGATCAATCCAATGAGGCGAGTTTCACAAACACTATAACTACCCAGGCTTCCCCTCTGCGCTTCTTAGCTATGACTTGTGTTCACATTTTGATACATCCCCAAGCACATTCACATCACTCTCCACAACACAGCACTCTTTCTCTTGCTACAAAATGGGTAAAACATTCAGATGAGAACTAGAAATTCCTCCATATAGGAAGGAAACATAATTTGCTGTGACTTTTCTAGAAGCCTAGTTCTTTGTTAAGCTAAGGATTGAGGACATTACTGATGGGTCTAGAAAAATAATTCCAAAATTCACCCACTGCTTGCCTCCTTCTGAATACACAGGAACAGTATAATATGCACAAATGAAGCTCACTACCTAGAACTCCTAAATCGGAAGCGCATGGGTAGAAAACAGGAAACTGAGTACATTAAGAGTTTGCCATTGGGAATTATAAATACATTAAGTTCTGGAACAACCCTTCATGGATCACAAAGTGGGCAGATCATCAAAGGAAAAGGTAATTTTAAACCTCTGATGCCACAAGCTGGAGCTTTTCATGTCCAAGTCAACAGGGATTTCAGATCAGTCAAGCAAAACAGGGGCTCCCAAGAGGCACACAGAAAAAATGCAAAGATATCCAAGAGCAGATCCCAGCTTCTAGAGGGAAGTTATCCTCACCCAGGGAGACCAGGTTCCTGTAGGTCTCCAACATCACGTCACTGTACAAGGCCCACTGAGCAGGGTCCAGGCATTCCCACTTCTCCTGAGAGAATTCTATGGCCACATCCTTGAACATCAACTGTTCCTGAAAGGAAAACACATTTCACAAAGGGGCCATGAGGAGAGTTTTATTTTCACAAAAAAATGAGAAGAGGAGAGAGATGACAAAGTCCACAGTGGATTTTTTAAAAAATGAAAATATTAAATGACAATGAATAAGAATAGCAATGACTTAAGGTATGGGAATATTTCCTATATAGTAAGCATTACTCTAAATGCTTCATTGGTAACAACTTTTTGTAAACATCATAGCTCATTAGAAAGATCTGTTCCCATCTTTCAGAGGAGAACACTGTCAGAGACACTCTGAGAAACTCAACTTAGGTCAAGAAGCTAAGAAGCGACACAGCAAAGCACTTGAACTAACGTGTCTGAGCTGTGGAGTGAAAGCTAAAAAAGCAGAAAGTTAAGTAACAGACCATTGAAGGTACACTGACAGAGGGTTCCCTGAGAAAACTTGAATGAAGTTCAAGGTGAATAAGATGGAAGAACATAAACGGTCATTATACATGTGGGCACACAAACACATGCACATAAAATGTTAGGAATCTTACTACTATTTAAACCATTAAAAGAATACTGTAGAGAAAACTCAAGGCCAGGCCATATATTTATGATATACTTTCAACTGCAAAAAGATATAAAACATAGTTATGAAATTGTGATGTCTGTTATCAAAGCCACAGACTTGAACATCTATGAACTCTACAACACACATGTAAACACACAATTTACTGAAATACAGGAATTGTCTCAAGAAATGTTTTTACATGATTTTTTTCATTTTTATTCATGTAAATAAGCATTCTGTGGACAATTAAAAAGTATCAACAGTACTAAATGGTACTGACATGATAAAAATACTTTTACTCCAATCTTAATAACTGTATTCAAAAATATAAATACAATTTAATAGATTTCAGTGTACACAGATATGCAGTAACAAAAGCCATAGTTTCTTTGTTTTTCCCACTAATGAAATATTGATTCAAAATAACAAAAGGTATTAGTATTATACATTATTTTCATTTATTAAGAAAAGAATTATCACACTAATAAAATTTAAAACTTCTTATAGAATTAAAAATCGTGAGAAAACACAATATGGAAAAAAATATATGGTAATTAAGGAAGAACATTTCACCAAACATCATGATCAGAAGGAAACACTCAATGCATTCCCCTGAAATTACAACAGTGGAGTAAAGAGAGCTGCCCAGGGCTCCTGCCTTGTAGCACTGCACAGTGTGCCTTAGCGGGGAGCAGTAGAGAAAGTAACAGAGGAAAAAGAGAGGGCAACAGCAGGAGACAAAGAAAGAGCATGTCAGAGAATCGGAACTTCTAATGTTCGCAAATCTAAGGACACGGAAAGGAGACAAGTCAAAGTATGGAAAAGATATTCCATCTTAAAGAGAGCAAGGGAGGCTACATTACATCAGACAAAATAAACCAAAAACAAAAACATTATGTAATGATAAAAGGGTAAATTGCCAAGAAAATATAACAATTAAAAAACGTGTACTTCTAACATCTGAACTCCCCCCAAAATGAGGCAAATCATACCAGAAATACAGAAATAAATAACATCACAATACTAGTATGAGACTTCAGTACCCTAGGTTTACCCTAGCATGCAAACAAAAAGATGAATAAGGAAACAGAGGACTTGAACAACACTGTATAACAATTGTACCTAATAGACATGTGCAGAACACTCAACCCAACAATAACAGAAAACAATTCCTTCTCAAGCACATGTGAAACATTCTCTATGACAGACCACATCTTAGGCCACAAAACAAATCTTTTTTTTTAAAATTAATTTATTTATTTTTGGCTGCATTGGGTCTTCGTTGCTATGCGCGGGCTTTCTCTAGTTGCGGTGAGCGGGGGCTACTCTTCATTGTGGTGTGCAGGCTTCTCATTGTGGTGCCTTCTCTTGTTGCGGAACACGGGTTCTAGGCGCATGGGCTTCAGTAGTTGCAGCATGCGGGCTCAGTAGTTCTAGCTTGCAGGCTCTAGAGCGCAAGCTCAGTAGTTGTGGCGCACGGGCTTAGTTGCTCCGCAGCATGTGGGATCTTCCCAGACCAGGGCTTGAACCCATGTCCCCTGCATTGGCAGGCAGATTCTCAACCACTGTGCCATCAGGGAAGCCCCACAAAACAAATCTTAACAATTTAAGATTAAGATCATGAAAAGTGTCTTGTCTAACCACAATGAAATGAAAGTAGAAATAAAAAGCAGAAGAGGCATTAGACAGGAAAAAAAAAAGTTCTCCAAATCAAAAAATAAAATAAAATTATCTTTTTTGTAGGTGACAAGGTTTTCTATATGTACAAAGCAAAACAATTCCACAAGTAAACTACTACTTCAAAAAACAACTTTAGAAAAGTTGTAGCAGAAAAAAATCAGCACGCAAAAATCGGTTGCATTTCTATACACAATGAACAACGTCAACAGAAAATTAGAGAACAATACTATTTACTATACCATCAAAAGGGATAGGCTATTTAGGAAATACTAGTGAAGAAGGTGAAAGACTTGTACTCTGAACACTACTAAACGTTGCTAGAAGAAGTCCATGCAGACACAAATAAATTAAAAGACACCCTGTACTCATGGATTGAAAGACTTAGGATTCTTAAAATGACCATATTACCGAATATGTTCTATAGATGCAATGGAATCCCTATTAAAATTTCAGTGGCAATTTTTGCAGTAATAGAAAAAAATCTTGTGAAAATTTCTATAGAATCTCAAGGGACCCCAAATAGCCAAAATAGTCTTCAAACAGGAATTGGAGGCTGACATTTTTAGATTTCAAAATGTATCACAAAGTAATCAAGATGATGTGGTACTGGCATAAACACACATACATAAGCCAATAGATCAGATTAGAAATCAGATTCCAAATAATCCTTGGAATATATGGAAAACGTAATGATAAGGGTTGCCAAAACTATACAAAGAGGAAAGGATAGTCTCAATAACAAATGTTGCTGAGAAACTAGATACCTTACTAGCAAAGGAATGAAGCTGGAACCTTTCGTGCATCAAAGGTAAAAACCTCTGTGTGTCAAAGGATAAAACCAACAAAATGAAAAGACAGCCTCTGAGGAATGGAGGTGATGAAAGTGATTTAAAGAATTTCCAACTGCCAGAGATTTAGGTTGACTTCAAACTTTAAATTTGATGACTGAATAAAACACCCTTGGGACTTCCCTGGCAGTCCAGTGGTTAAGACTCTGCGCTTCCACTGCAGGGGGCACGGGTTCCATCCCTGGTTGGAGACTAAGGTCCCAGAAGCCATGCAGTGTGGCCAAAAAAAAAAAAAGGTCAGAACAAATTGCCCTGACTTCCAGATTTTACTCAGGTATTGTGCATATTAATACTTGACTTTCATTAATACCTGTCAAGCAGGATACTGCAGAGTCAGAGAAGATTAGGGAGTCCAAAGAAGGGCATTATAGGAAGGAGAGACAGAGAAATCAACTGAGAATATGACTTTACCTGAGAAAGAGCCATTGCAGACTCCAGTTCTTTCCTCTTCCTCCTCTTCCAGGCTTCTTCCTCAGACAACATGAGTCTTTAGAGGTCTATCCTGAAAGTTGGAAAGATGCTGTTTAATGCTTAGAATCAACACACCCCCTTCCTGAGTCACCACCACACACACAGGGAAGACCTCAGCATGTGGAACAGACAGTCCCCTGCTGCCCACTGTCCCAGGAGGGGCTCAGGCCAGTAAACTCCCACACAGAGACCAACACGTGCATTTTCCCACACTTTCCTTCAGATCAGGCTCCCCTCCTGGTGAGGCCCTCACATACACAGCTGCAGCGGGCACCTCAGCTGGACCCGACGACCCCCTTCAGGTCACAGACCAGCCCTGGTCCATCCCCACGCAGAGCAGAGCCCCTCAGCCTCAGCCCAGATCTCCGCCCTCAGGAACGGGGGCACCCAGAGTCCTGATGCTCAGTGATGGATCCAGATTGGAATCACCTGGGGCATGTTAAAATACTATTGAGGCTGGATTCCACACTGACATTATGAAAAGGAATCTGTGGTCAGAGGGTACAAAACACGTATATGCAGAATGCCTCACTGATCTAATGTGAAGCCTGGGTTGAGCACCACTCAGAGGTGGGAAGCTCCGCACACCCACTTTCTTCTTCTCTGCCAGCTTTACAGAGCTCTAACTGATGAATAACAATGGTGAACATATGAGGCATACAATGCGATTATTTGACGGATGTGTAATCATTATCAAAATAAAGGAATTTACATGTCTATCAACTCACAGTTACCATTTTATTTCTGTGTGTTTAGAACACTTAAGTGAGGGAACTCCCTGGCGTTCCAGCAGTTAAGACTCAGCGCTTTCACTGCTGTGGGCCTGGGTTCGATCCCTGGTTGGGGAACTAAGATCCCACACACAGCCAAAATAAATGAATAAATAAATGCATAAATAAAAGAACACTTAAGGGATGCTCTCTCAGCACATTCCAAGTATAGAAACACACTATAATTAACGATAGTCAGCACAACAGACATTAGGCGTACGTGTTGTACTTATTCATTTTACAACTGAACATTCGTAACCTTTGACCAACACCTCCCCATTTACCCCACCACCCAACCTTTCCTAGCAACCTCTATACTCTATGGTTCTATGAGTTTGACATTTTTACTTTCCATATAAAATGTCTGTCTTTTTCCATCATAATAATGTCATCATTTATGGCTGACGTGAATTTTCTACATCCATTCACTTGTCAACAAACATTTTGGTTCTGTCTACATCTTGGCTGCTGTGAATAATGCACTAATGCTCACTGGAGGGCGTATACTTCCCTCGGTATAATGATTTCATTTCCTTTGCATATCTAGCCAGAGGTGGGTTTCACAGATTGTGCGCCTGTCCTATGTTTAATTTATTGAGGAACCTCCACATTATCTTCAATGAGAGCTACATTATTTTAAATCCCACCAACAAAGCACAAGAGTTCTGTGTTCTCTGTATTGTGCGTGTGTGTGTGTATCTGTGTGTTTGAGACAGGTAGGGAGAGGACAGTAGCAGAACGAACTGGCCTGGCAGCAAGCAAGTGGCAGCTACAGCTTGCCAAGGATGAATGAGCGTCTGGACTGCAGATCACTGTGGTGCTGCTGGGCCTCTGATTCGTGGAACAATCTTTCCCTACATCAAAGAACTTAGTGGCCCCTCTCAAGTTCTGTTCATAGAAACACACCTAGCAGAATCTCCCTCATAAAAATCATCTGCCATTTGAAGCTTAGTACTCATAATCTCCCTTCTGAAAACTCTCATAGGGTCCAATACAGTCTCGAAAAAAATCCATAATGATCCACTAATGCTGCTATAAAATATCAGAAAACATTCCAACCCAAATAAATCATGCCTGAGGGACAACTACATACGAAGACACCCAAGGGACCACTAGAAGCAAAATGCCATACTTTCATTCACCATGGTGAACACAGACCAAACACTGTCATCTCCGAAAACTACGTATAAAAGATGTTTCCAATGATGAACATGCCCCAGGGGGACCCCAACATCTCCCAAGGAAACACCAAATTCTCTTTTTTAACTATCATAGTACATCTAAAACTTTCTCCATTTGCAAGCCAAAATGCTAAAAAAAAAAATACCAAAGGTAGCCCACAAAATGATCTCTGAAATTTTCCCTGTATTACTCTAAAATCTGCACAATGACTCCTGACCTTCCAAAAGACCAACGCAAGTCACTTGTGGAGCAGATGCCGTGGGGCACCCTGTAGCTCCGTCCTCTGAGGACCAGTCACCCATCCTACTGCACCCAAAGACCACTGTGGGCTTAGTTAACCCAACACTTCTCACATTGGAGGAAAATGCTTTTCTCTGCCTAAATCCACTGCCTTCATTCCTCCTCACATATAATCAAGAAATACCCAATTAAACCAATACATGGAAACCTCAGTCTCAGCAGCTAGGTCCCAGGGAACCTGAGCTAAGACACCCTGGCACCTCAAACCATAATGCACCCCACAACTACCAATTCCAGGTGCTCCAGCCAGAACTGAGACATAACCTGCAGCAGTTCCTCACACCGCTTGAGCCCACAAGAGACAGGTGCGCACACCATTCATGGGGCTCATCTTGAAGCCCACACTGGCTGCCATGTCCCTGCTGCAGACCCCTACAGGCTCCCCTCCAATTTCCCCATTTCGCTCTCTCTCCTCCATGCGAACATGAGACAATGGGGAAAAAGCAGAAAGCCTTCTCTTTTTGCTTCCTCTACTCGTCTTGTCACCGTTTGTCCTCCGTTTCTCTCCCAGCACCACGATGCTCTGAAGGCCATTGTTCACCTTTCATCCTATCCCGGACTCTCCGTGTGAAGGCCCTCACCGCTGTTACCCGCCCCCTACCGCTGATCTAGAGCCCCTCTCTCTCTATGTTGCTCTCCAATCCCTGGAGATCCGGCCTTTTTAATTACTTCTCTATTTTGTGCACCAGCTCCTTTCGAGGCATAATCGCTTTCATTTTACTCTCTCTTTACAACTCCCTCAGCCATCCTCTACGTTCCCATCGGTTCGCACACATCCTTTCCTCTCTTTCTCGCAGTCGCTCTGTCTCAGCTTCCCCTGATTCCCCTTCCCGCACATATTCAGAAAGATGGCGACCGAATAAGATGCCCGCCAACTTTCCAATGGAGGTGAATTTGATACCGAAGACCACTGGGTGCCACAAGGCTGGCCCAGGTCACCTCCCCCAACGCGGGGTGAGGGGAAGGGCTGACCAGGAAGGGGAGGCCAGGGGAGCAAAAGGACCGGCCTGAGGAGGAGGCGAGGACAGAGGGGCTGGGAGGGAGGGAGGGGGGTCTCAGGAGAGGGGCGGGCTCTGCAGAATCCCAGGACCGGAGAGAGGACGCGGCCTCTCCGGGAGCGGGGCGGCCGGCGCTGCCCTCCAGGGGCCGAGGGGGCGAGGCTGCGGGGCGCGAATACATCTCGGGGAAGAGGATTTTAAATGGGAAGGCGTAGGTAGTAAAGGGTTTTAAGCAGAAAAATGTCGCGAATGGAGGTGTCTACCTGGACCGAAGGTAGAAAAGCCAAGGGCACCGGGACCGGCCTCAGCGATTTCAAACCCAAAGGAAACCATACCTACCTGTAACGGCGACGTCTGGATTTACGCGGGGCGGAGGGCCGGCTGCTGGGATTTAAGGTTCGTAGTGACGCCCACACCGGAAGGTGGAGAAAGGTGGACCGCGCAGCACTAACTTAGAAAGGAGAAATTTAACGCTTTCAAGGGACATGGGCTCCGAGCTCCACGCTTCCGTTTCCATAAAAAAATGCGCAAGCGCAGTTTAGAGGCGGAGTTTATGGGGCGGGGCCTGGGCGGAGCGCTACTGGCGAGGGGCGGGGCGAGGAGAGCCCAGATTTTCGCCTGGAACGCCGGCAGGCGGGGCTTAGGTTGGTGCTTTACAGTACCATGAATTTTTCTCATTTTAAGTTCCTGTCTGAAACAGTTTAAGGTAAACGCTTGCAATTGTGTGGACTACTTCTGTCTGAAAGTAAGATGTTTCCTCCTAACAAGTTGAAAACGGTTTCAATAAAAAGCTTATATTTGCCAGCTGGTTTCTCGCATGTCCCGCTCCGGCAGCTCAAGCCAAGTCAGTGGTTGGGAACTTGGGTCTCCAAGTGGTAGCTGTGGGGCGCTAGTTGGATCCGGGAACATTTTTGCAATTAGAATTAATTTAAGAGGTTTAAGCAAACAAGACCTGGACTTGCCACTGTATTACAAACTAGAATAAGAAATACAAAACTCTCCCCACGCAGGCTGGCCCATTTCACCCTGACACCCTACAAAAGAGTTTTCCTTTCTGTTTCTCATTCAGCCAGGCCAGCTCAACACGCTGTCAGTTCCAGAGACTTGGGGACAAAACCTGCGGTTTGAGGCTGAAGGGCTAAGCCGTTTGATAATTTCCCTCACCATTGCTTTATAAAGAGCAATACATTGTTTTTAATTCCTATAAACTGCATTGTTCATTCTTTCATTTTGCCTGTTTTGCCTTTTCCCCCTCAGTTTTATTGAGATGTACTCGACATACATCACGTTATGAGCTTAAGGTGTACAGCATAACGTTCTGACTTATATATTGAAATAGTGCAATAAATTTAGTAAGGATCCATCATCTCATATAGATACCATAAAAAGAGAAGTCAAAAATTTTTTTTCTTTTTATGAGAGTATTGACTGAAAAAAAATGCACAACACGAGAGGTGCTTTGAGGACACTGAAGGTTAAGTGGTCAAGGGGGAAGAAGGGGCAGCGGATCCATCACACCCACCACTGCACCTTCCGGACTTCATGTTAGGTGAGAATGATAAACCTTCTACTTTCCTCAGTCAGTGTTTTCCAGGCAGCCTATCACTCAGAAATAAAAACTGTCCTACCCGAGAAATAGGATTATTATCTTTCATGAGTGTAGAATGGAGTATTTCCGATCGAATCTTGAATTTTAAATGTTGTGGCTTGAAAAAAAGTCACAAAGACATCCCTTCACGGATGAGTTAGATCTGTTCAGCATATGTTGTCGAAAATTCAGTGTGTGAACAAATTATACTGTGAGAATTTATAACAAATATTCAGAACATTAGGCTGTAAAGTATGGTAACAAGGAAATTGGGGCCACAAATATAATTACACGTTTACTTGAAAATTTGACCTACTGATCCATTAAATCATGCATTACAGCAACCTCCTTCGCACTGATAAAGTGCATTCACACATCTATCATTCGGAAATGATTCCAATCACTGAATAGCTAGCAGGAAACGAAATCAATATCCTGCCTTCAAGTAGCTTATATTCTAAAAGGGAAAGTCAGTAAAAATTAAATAAGATTATGATGGTGTTAAGTACAGTGAACTTTCATACGTACAATGATAGAGTAACAGGTCGTTCTAATTTAAACAGTGTGTTCAGGAAATGCCCATATAAGGGATATTTGCATAATATCATTAATTAATTGAAAGAGTTTGTCATGAAAATACAAACCGGGAAGGGCAATTTGGTGGAAAAAAGTAGGAGGAGAAAATTTCCAAAATTGGAACATATTTACAAGATTAAGGACTAGCCACAACTGGTGTGTGGCTTGGTGAAGTGTGATATTAAATTTCTATTGGAGACAATTAGAATTGTGAACTATTAATTAGAATTTTTTGTTGTTGAGGATTTAAAATGCAAACTTAAAGGATCTGTGTATCTTTTGCATGTTGATTCTTCTTTTTAAAAACAATAGTTTACCTAGAGGCCTTACAGTATAAGTAATAAGATTCCAAACCATGAAGACCTGTTTGGAGAATGCACAGACGTGTTTCGTCATGGCATCCTCACTACTACCAAGGGGACGTGAAGGTGAGGTGGGATAATGAAGTAGTGGAAAGACAGCACTCACAACCTGAAGGTCAAGAAAGCAATGTTGAAAGGTGTCCAGAGCCACCAAAAAAAAAAAAGTAGAAGATCCAGATGTCACCCACCTTCCAACTGCCTGAAACACTGCAGCTCAGGAGACAGCTCAAATATCCTCAGAAGAGCGCCCTGGGAGAAACAACTTGAACACTATGCCATCATCAAGATCCCCCTCACCACCAAGTCAGCCATGAAAAAAGCAGAAGACAAAAACACACCGGTGTTCATTGTGGATATCACCACCAAGCACCAGATTAAACAGGCTGTGAAGAAGCTCTATGACACTGACGTGTCTAAGGTAAACACTGTGATCAGGCCTGATGGAGAGAAGAAGGCCTATGTTTGACTGCCTCCTGACTATGATGCTTTGGATGTTGCCAACAAAACTGGGATCATCTAAACTGAGTCCAGCTGGACAGTTACACATATAAAAGTTTTCACTATAAAAAAAATCATAAATAATTATTCTAAAGAACAGGGGAAAAATAGGAAAACAGTAGAAAAAACAAAGGAGACAATATAAAACCAAAAGCAAGATAAGAATTTAAAATACCTAAACAATAACCTCTTTAAAACAAAGTGACCTGGGCTTCCCTGGTGGCGCAGTGGTTGGGAGTCCGCCTGCCAATGCAGGGGACACGGGTTCGAGCCCTGGTCTGGGAGGATCCCACATGCCGCGGAGCAGCTGGGCCCGTGAGCCGCAACTACTGAGCCTGCGCGTCTGGAGCCTGTGCTCTGCAACAAGAGAGGCCGCGATAGTGAGAGGCCCGTGCACCGCGATGAAGAGTGGCCCCCGCTTGCCGCAACTCGAGAAAGCCCTCGCACAGAAACGAAGACCCAACACAGCCAAAAATAAATAAATAAATAAAATATTTAAAAAAAACAAAGTGACCTAAAGACTCCAAATGAAAAGCAAATATTTTCAGCTGGACTCTTTTGAACACAGACAACAATATGTCTCCCACAAGAAATGCACTCCAAAAATTAAAATACACAAAGTAAGAAAGCATGAAAAAATACACCATTTCAACACCATTCAAAATAGAGTGGCTAACATAATACAAAGTAAATTAAAGAGTAAGTAATGTGTCAAGAATAAGGAAATCTATTTTATAATCATAAAGACAGAAATTCATCAGAATGACATGACAATCAGAAACTGTATCATAGAACTGCATTTCATTATAGCTACAAAAATATTCTGGAGAAAAGTTTGGAGACAACAACACAAGGATAAATAATCTACTTGTAAGTTTTCTGAACCCATCATGGAAAGAAATTGTTAAGATTCTTTAAAGCCTGAGAACCTACGGGTGCACTGTTACCTTCTGGTATAAAGTACCTAGGTGGAAGAAAACTGTGGTGGTGAAAGGAACATGATTCATTAGGATGATGAAAAATAATTAAATTTTATTAATTAAAACAAGAGACCTATGATACATTCTGAATAAAACAGTAGCAAAAGGCAACGACGGCAGTTAAATGTCAAACATACATATACACATTGAATTCTGGGGCTTTATTTTTTTTATACATTTATTTATTTATTTATCTTTGGCTGTGTCGGGTCTTCATTGCTGCACGCGGGCTTTCTCTAGTTGCAGTGAGCGGGGGCCACTCCTTGTTGCGGTGCACAGGCTTCTCATTGCGGTGGCTTCTCTTGTTGCAGAGCACGGGCTCTAGGCATGCGGGCTTCAGTAGTTGTGGCACGTGGCCTCAGTAGTTGTGGCTCCCGGGCTCTAGAGCGCAGGCTCAGCAGTTGTGGTGCATGGGCTGCAGGTGCTCCGCGGCATGTGGGATCTTCCCAGACCAGGGCTCGAACCCGTGTCCCCTGCATTGGCAGGCAGATTCTTAACCACTGTGCCACCAGGGAAGCCCTAGAATTCTGGGACTTTTGATTAAATTTTCCTCTTGTGATAACTGCTCTCCCTTTAGTTTCGAAGAATAAGACTAGTTTCTCATTAATCATAGATCTATACAACAGCTATTCCCATGCAACGGAGGAAGTGACCAAATTTTCCCATGTATTCTGCCTACCACATAATCAGTCCCTGTTAACCTGTCACTCTCCTCCCATGAAAAGCCCAGTCCCTTAATGTCCTGCCTGACCTATTCATGGTCAGTTAGTAAAGCATTCTGTCCTATAACCCACTATGACCTATCTACAAAAGGACACATGAATTAACATGATAAATCATGTCACAGTTTTATTTTTTGTCCCCCCTTGTTGATAATTCAAACAATATTGAAATTGATAATTCAAGGTCCTTGTTTTCTCAGGAAACATGGATGTGACTGACCCACACCTAATCAAATTGGACCCCTCATTTTATAGATTCCTTCCCAGAGACTATCAAGGAAGACCTGTAATGCAGGCATAAGATCAAGACTTCAGGGGCTTCCCTGGTGGTGCAGTGGTTGAGAATCTGCCTGCCAATGCAGGGGACACGGGTTACAGCCCTGGTCTGGGAGGATCCCACATGCCGCGGAGCAACTGTGCCCGTGAGCCACAACTACTGAGCCTGCACGTCTGGAGCCTGTGCTCCGCAACAAGAGAAGCCGCAATAGTGAGAGGCCTGTGCACCGTGATGAAGAGTGGCCCGCGCTTGCCACTAGAGAAAACCCTCGCACAGAAGCGAAGACCCAACACAGCCAAAAATAAATAAATAAATAAATAAATTTATTTAAAAAAAAAAAGACTTCAAACTTCAGGTTGAAAGGTATAAATATAATGTAGCCTTTTCAAAAGAACTCCAATAATTACGTATTTATACAGAGAAGATACTGGCATACTTCTACATATGTCCTTCTTCTGGTACTATAAACATCATGTCAAACGTTTTAACGTATTGTCACTTGCAATGATTCTGCAGCATATAGTATCTCACATTAACCTTGGACAGATAAGACATTTACTCCTAGTATGGATTCTCTGATATGTCATCTGTTTTAAGAATTGGCCAAAAACTTTACCTAATTCCAAAAATTTACCTAACGTAAGGGAATCCTTACATTTGTAAGGATTCCCTCCCAATATGAGTTATTTGGTGAACCCTGAGGATGCACTGTTGTGTCAATTTCTTTCCATGTTCAGCAAATATCTATAGTTTCTGACCTGTATGAATGCTCTCATTACAACAAAGGTGTGGATAGCTGATGAAAATTTTTACAACATTCATGACATTTGAAATGTTGCTCTTCAAAATACATTCTCTATGTTTCAGAGCATTGATCTTCAGGTACAAGCCTTAGCACACATACTGCTTTGTGTGGTTTCTCTCAAAGATATATATTGAGAAATCTAGTGCATTGTGAGGCCTGGATAAAGCCTCTGCTCATACATTTGAAGGGTTTCTTTTCAATGGACTGTCTGCTGTTAACTAATACTTGAAGTCAAGAAAAGGTTTTGTCACACTCATTTCATTTATAAGGTATCACTCCAGTATGTCCCACCTTGTGATCTTTGGGTAAAAGCCTTGCCACACACATTACATTTGGGTCTTAACTACTGGATCGCCAGGGATGTCCCTAAAGTGTCAATTTTGAAAGAAGACCTTTCCACATATATCACATTAATATGATTTCCCCTCTGTATTTATTACCTGATTTGTAGTACGGGTTGAGATCTCACGAAAGGCTTTCCAACACTCATTACCTTTTAAAGATTTTTCTGCATTATGAATTCTCTGATGAATTGCAAGGTCTCAATTTCAACTATAGACTTTGTCAAATTCATCACATTTATATTGAGTTGGCCAGAAAGTGCCTTCTGCTTTTAAGAAAAAATAAAAGACACATTTTTTTCATTTTCACCAAGAACTTTATTGAACGACATATTCACCCTTTTGTTCCACTACCTTCTGCCATTTTTCAGGAAACTTCATGATTCCATCTTCCCAAAACTTTTCATCTTTTTGAGCTAAGAACTGTGCCAGGTGCCTTTTACAGTTTTCCAGGGAATTGAAATTTTTTCCATTAAGAGAATTTTGTAAAGACTGAAATAAACAAATCCACAGGTGCAATGTCTGGTGAATATGGCGGATGAATTAAAACTTCCCAGCCAAGCTGTAACAGTTTTTGCCTGGTCATCAAAGAAACATGTGGTCTTGCGTTATCCTGATGGAAGATTATGCGTTTTCTGTTGACTAATTCTGGATGCTTTTCATCAAGTGCTGCTTTCAGTTGGTATAACTGGGAGCAGTACTTGTTGGAATTAATCGTTTGGTTTTCTGGAAGGAGCTCATGATAGAGGACTTCCAGTCCCACTCTAGACACAACATCACCTTTGGATGAAGACTAGCCTTCCGTGTGGTTGGTGGTGGTTCACTTTGCTTGCCACATGATCTCTTCCATTCCACATTATTGTACAGTATCCACTTTTCATCACCCATCACAATTTGTTTTAAAAACAGAACTTTT
The DNA here is from genome assembly GCF_965194805.1 of Balaenoptera borealis. Lineage (NCBI taxonomy): Eukaryota > Metazoa > Chordata > Mammalia > Artiodactyla > Balaenopteridae > Balaenoptera > Balaenoptera borealis. The sequence continues at coordinate 64,434,756 of NC_138878.1, forward strand.
TATTATGTTTAAGTAGAGAATCGCATGCAGATATACGGTCAAGAAGGGTTTTTTTTTTTTGCTTAACTTATGTGGAACCCAAGCATCAAAGCAATTCACATAACCAAGCTAGTGCAAATGATTTTCAATGCTTGATTTGGATATTTTGAGTATATCGGCTATCTCCCACGTGGTATAGCGTTGATTGTTCTCAATTAATGTCTTAATTTGATCGCTATCAACTTCAAATGGTCTACCTGACCGTGGAGCATCACCCACTGAGAAATCTCCAGCACGAAATTTCACAAACTACTTTTGACACGTTCGATCAGTCACAGCACCTTCTCCATACACTGCACAAATCTTTTTTTGCGTTTCGGTTGCATTTTTACCTTTCTTGAAATAATGAAGCGTAATATGCTAAAAATGTTGCTTTTTTCCTTCCATCTTCAATATTAAAATGGCTACATAAAAATTCACCAATTTTGATGTCTTTTTTTAAAATGCACGCTGATATCGCAGCTGTCACATAAAATTTAACAAAATTGTTTGAATGAAGTTAAAGACAACTAAGTGCTCCTAGAGCCATCTTACAGAAAAAACTGAACCTTCTGGGCAACCCAATATAATTTCTGTCCTGTATGGATTCTCAGGTGTTGAGTGAGGGCTGAGATGTGATAAAAGGTTTTGCCAAACTCATTACATTTGTATCAGTTCTCTCCGGTATGAATTTTTTGATGACTTACAAGGTGTGATTTTTCACTAAAGACCTTGGCACACTGATTACATTTGTAAGGATTCTCTCCAGTATGAATTGTCTGGTGTCTTATAAGGTGTGCTTTTCGACTAAAGAACTTACCACACCCAATACACTTGTAAGGTTTCTCTCCCGTATGAATTCTCTGATGTCTTGTTAGGTTACTTTTTCGACTAAAGAGCTTGCCACACTTAATACATTTGTAAGGCTTCTCTCCAGTATGAGTTCCCTTATGACTTTTAAGGTGTGCTTTTCGACTAAAAAACTTACCACACTCAATACATTTATAAGGTTTCTCCCCAGTATGACTTCTCTGATATCTTGCAAGTAATGAATTTTGAGGAAAGACATTTTCACACACATCACATTTATGTAATTTCTCTTCTGTATGGAGAAACTGATGTCTGCCAGGTTTTGAGTTGTAATGAAAGATTTTCCCACACTCGTTACATTTGTAAGGTTTCTCTCCAGTATGAACTCTCTGATGCTTTCCAAGGTTTGGCTTTTGAGAAAAGAACCTGCCACAGTCATTACATTTGTAAGGTTTCTCTCCAGTATGAATTCTCTGATGACTTTCAAGATTTGAATTTCGATTGAAGACCCTGCTACACACATTACATTTGTAAGACTTCTCTTCATTATGAACTCTCTGATGCTTTGTAAGGTATGCTTTTTGATTAAAGAATTTGCCACACTCATTACATTTATAAGGTTTCTCCCCATTATGATTTCTCTGATATCTTGCAAGGAATGAATTTTGAATAAAGACATCTTCACATACATCAAATTTATGTAATTTCTCTTCTGTATGGAGAAACTGATGTCTTCCAAGTTCTGAGCTGTAATGAAAGATTTTCCCACACTCATTACATTTGTAAGGTTCCTCTCCAGTATGAGTTCTCTGATGACTTGCAAGGTATGAATTGTGAGTAAAGACTTTTTCACATACATCACATTTATGTACTTTCCCTCCTGTATGGAAGATCTGATGTCTTTTGAGGTATGATCCCTGAAGGAAGGTTTTGCCACACAGATTACATTTGTAAGATCTTTCCCTGTGTGCTTCTTGTTCTTGTGTCACTACTGAAGGATGCACAAAACCACTCGCATATGTATTAGAAATGTTGTTTTGCACACTAGAAGAAGTTCCTTCAAGTGGTGAAAATGAGGCACTGCTCCTGATATCCTTGTCCACTTGAATAAATTCATCAATCTTCTCTTCACTTTTAAATATATGCAGTTCAACCCAAAAGCTTAATGCCAGCCTGTTTTCAGTAGGCTTGATTCCTGCAACACTTCTAACATGATGATCTCCCTTCTCAGTGAGATTTTCGTTATGTGTTATAGGTATTCGTTTGTAATTACTTTCCTCATCTCTCTTCTGAGACACTAAGTCATATATATTTTCTTGAACATCGCTGAGGTAAAAATGTTTCATTTCATTCCTTTCATGTCTTTCTGACATCACTGTTTGGAATACTTCTCCTCTATCAGTATTTGCTTTCAGTTGTAATATCTTGATCACATGCATATAAGAGATATCTACAAGATATAAAGAACGGTAAGTATCCCATTCATTACAATTCATGAATAAATGTTTCAGGTTAAATAAACCACGCTAAACCAAATAATACTTCTACCAAGCAAAGTTATGAACCTCACCAACCATGATATTACAATTTGTAGAAACACAATAGGAATGATTCTTCACTAAAGCTAAAGTCATCAGAGGTAATTCCAGTAATTTTATGGCACAGTTTTAAACAACCTATGACAAAAATACTCATATTGGAAAAACTGCTGTTAGCTATCAAAGTGTAGTTTTCACCCATGATGCCAAAGCACATACCAATTATCAGTAAACATACTGGTAATCTTTACTCGAGGAGAAAAGGATATTAAGCTATGTGTGTGTGTGTGTGTGTGTGTGTGTGTATGTATATATTTTTTCAGAATACTTATTATACATGAATAAATGCTAAAGAACCAAAACTATATTGTAACAATAAATAAACCAAAACTAGCTTATCTAATGAATAATCTAAATGACTGCCACTTTAGAACTGGGAAACAAATATAACACAGAGAAAATGAAGAATTTTATTAAAAAAATTTTTTTTTTGACCAGGCCCATGTGGCATACGGGATCATAGTTCCCCAACCAGGGATCAAACCAGTGCCCCCCGAATTGGGAACAAGATGTCTTAACTGCTGGACAACCAGAGAATTACCAATAAAACATTTTTTTAAAACAACTAAATATTTCTAAAAACCTCCTATAAAACTATGTACCCATGAAGAAGCATAAAACATCTGTAAGATCACCATCTGGAAATCAAAATTAAATAAACTAATTATCAATAAATGAAACATTCTCCAGTTATATGAGCAGCCAATAAATGAGCAACTCCCTACATATGCAGGGACCTTAAACATCCAGTTCATTGGCTCTGGCATACATGTAATGAAGAATGAGCAACTTGTAAATTTATTTAATTACAGTCAGATACAATATTGTCGGGAACAAATTGCAAAAAATAAGGTATACAAGATATAATGCAGACAAAAAGATAGTATAGTAAAAATAACAGAATAATAATATATCTTTTCAGCCAAAGTAACTTGAGTTTTTACTATAAAAAATACACTATTCAAAGCCATCTAACAGTACTTATTCCTTTGAAAAGGCTTGAGGAAAATTATCAAGATTTTTCAAGGAAAGGAAGTAGACTCAGAGGATTATGTACATGACCTCAATAGACAAAGAAACCAGTGAGAGAACCAGGATGTGCATATGGACTTAAGTGTGAGAAAACATATTCTTAAGATGACCCTCAACCCAAGCAGCCCACCAGACTAAAGCACCAAAACAATTTAATGAAAGAATAACTGAAAAACTGGTGCTAGTCAAAAGAATATTTATAGTTGGGGGGGGAAAAGGATCTCCATCTGAACTCTACAGGTGTACAGAAATTAGCTCAAAGTTAAAAGTTCTGGCTGTTAGGAAAAATGCTTCTATTGACAATTTTTTACAGCATGTTAATGTGGATAAATGTTTACGTACACCCTGGGTATATCTGTAAAATCAGAATTCTTAAGTGTGATATTGTGACTTATTAAAAATACGGACTTAGTGATTCAGATGAGAAATTCATTACTTCCACTCACAACTTATTTGCCAAAACTGGACCCTTGGCTTGCCTTGATGGAATGGGGCTGCAAGATTAGATAATGGGCAAAAAGAGTAAGAGACGTTTCACTAAAATCAATATACAGAATAAAAGTAGGAAAAAGAAAATATATTTAACATCACTAACCAGTGTAAGACCTTTGAGTTTTCTGTTTCCTCCATGTGAACCCCCAACTGCCTTCAGGGGTCATAAAAAAGGGAAAGTCTCTACTACACTCTAGTGATGTTCATTAGGAACTTGTAATTGTCTGTGGGAATTGGTAAATGGGAACAAAGTTTTTCAGAAACATTCTCAACTCACCAACTGTGCACTGTCATTGAAACACAGCTGAATTGATGTTGTGGTTCTAGGAGATGGTATGTCAGAATAAAAAACACATCTTAGAGACTGGCTGTGTCCCTCCCACCCAACACTCTTACACTACACTAAGCCCACAGTTCTAGCAGCAGGAAGGCATCAGCAAAGTAATTTGCTGAGGCAAAAGAGTATGCAAGGGGAAAAGCAGTAAATGTTCACATCTCAAACATGCAATGCTCTAGGGTAGAAACTAATCCAGTGGCAAAGACACAGAGAAAGGAAGAATAATTCTGAAAAATGAACGGAGTTTGTGGAGAAAAATTACAGTTCCTGAGGACCACAACAATCCCTGACTGCTACTACTATAATTTAACGTAATGCTCACTGATGGTGGTTGTGGATGGTGGTTATCTATGAAGCATGTAATATGATATTAAATTTATCTATAACTTTAAATCTAATTTGCCTGACATAAAAGAGCCCTGACACTATTTTCGTGGTAATAGAGTAATTGCTATAAAATGTCCATGATATAACGAAAATATTTTTCTAAATAACTCCTATAAAACTATGTGCCCATGAAGAAGCAGAAAATATTCTGAAATGTTATATCATCTGTAAATAAAAATTAAATATTAATAAATGAAATATTCTCTAGTTATATTAACAGCCAAAGTCTGAGCATTTTAAGGATATGATTACATTAGTTAAGAATGTGAACACAAAAAAGAATGCTACTAAAATATTAACTATAAATATACTTTAAACAAAGAAATGTATTGGCTTTAGAATATCAAAAGTTCATGCTAACGCTGCATGTGATCAAACATTAAAATTAGCCTACCTCTCAAATTACTAAAAATCATATCATTATATTTCTTAACATTAGCTTTGCAAGGAAAAAAATGAAACCAATGAGGAGTAATATCAGCAGGATAGCAGAAAAGTAAAAAAAAGGCACTCATTAACACATGAGGAACCCAAGTTTAAAACAATATATAAACATACAAGCCTTTGGGAAAACTCTACAAACGAGTTAAGAAGCCATACCACCCAAGCAATTGCCTATCCCGAAAACACTAAACCAAAAAGTGTAGGAAAGTTCATGACAATTTGCTGGCCTTTGACTCCCCAGTTCTTTCTTAAATTGCATTGAGATTGAACTGGAGGAAGCCTCCCAATTTTCAGAGGTGCCCTCAGGAGGAATGATAATAAAAACCACAATGAGATATTACATCATGCCTGTGAGAATAGCTCTCATTAAAAAGACCAAAGGTGACAATTGTTATTGAGAATGGGGATAAAATGGAATTCTAGTAACTGTGAGACATGGGTTTGTGGCATTCCTCAAAATCAGAAAAAAAACCTGGAAAGACTTATCAGTCAGGCTCTGTTGATACTTTCTCACATCCATGATGACCACTCCACTACATAGCCTGAAGTGATTTGTACGTAGCAGAAAAATATTACAGGGCTTCCCTGGTGGCGCAGTGGTTAAGAATCCGCCTGCCAAGGCAGTGGACACGGGTTCGAGCCCTGGCCTGGGAAGATTCTTCATGCCATGGAGCAAATAAGCCCGTGTGTCACAACTACTGAGGCTGCACTCTAGAGCCCGTGAGCCACAACTACCGAGCCCACATGCCACAACTACTGAAGCCTGCGCACCACAACTACTGAAGCCTGCGCACCTAGAGCCTGTGCTCCGCAACAAGAGAAGCCACCACAACGAGAAGCCCGCACGCCACAACAAAGAGTAGCCCCTGCTTGCCGCAACTAGAGAAAAGCCCGTGCGTAGCAATGAAGATCCAACACGGCCAAAAACAAATTTAAAAATTTTTTAAAAACAGAAATGGCTCAGGGATCTAAACAAGAAGACAGGGATTGAGACAGATTAATGCAGGTTCTGAGGTGCCAGATGGAATCAAAGAGCAGCCAGTGTTTTCCCATCTTCTGATGAGGCTTCCTAAAAATATCAAATGGGGACGGAAGCAGGAAATGTTCAGGGACTGGCGACTGGACTGACAACTGAGCATCCAGTGGAATCATGCCCTGAAGGAGAGATGAGGGTAAGGGACCTCCATAAAACAGCCTGCCTCATGCTCCTCAAAGACAAGCAACAGCAAGTTCGCAGGAGCCAGATGGCGAGTGTCGTAGATCATGATAAAAATTGTGCTTCTGTGTCTGTTTGAGCGGCAGACCCACTGGAGGGTGAAAGAATACATTTTACGTGTTGAAGGACAGAGCCCTATAACTGTCTGACTAGGGCAGAATTCCCAAATACCATTAATAATGAGGCTTCCCTTCTGCCCTTCTGAGATCTGACCTGTGTTCACACTTTGATACATCCCCAAGCTGCACTCATGTCACTCTCCACAGCCCAGCACTCTGCCTCATGCTACAATATGGGTAAAATATTCAGATGATAAACAGAAATTCCTACACCTGAGAAAAAAGAAACATGGTTTGCTGTGGCTTTTCCAGAATCATGGTTCGTTATTCAGCTAAGGATTGAGGACACTACTGAGGGATCTAGAAAAATATTTCAGAAACTTACCCACTGCTTGCCTCCTTTTGCATACACAGGGAACAGTTAAAATGCAGAAATCCACTCCCTCTTGCGAGAACACTGGAATCACAACTAACTGCTGAACAATCATCGATCGGAAGACACTGGAACTCACCAAAAAAGATACCCCACATCCAAAGACAAAGGAGAAGCCACAATGAGACAGTAGGAGGGGCACAATCACAATAAAATCAAATCCCATAACTGCTGGGTGGGTGACCCACAAACTGGAGAACACTTATACTACAGAAGTCCACCCACTGGAGTGAAGGTTCTGAGCCCCACATCAGGCTTCCGAACCTGGGGGTCTGGCAACGGGAGGAAGAATTCCTAGAGAATCAGACTTTGAAGGCTAGCGGGATTGGATTGCAGGACTTTGACAGGACTGGGGGAAACAGAGACTCCACTCTTGGAGGGCACACACAAAGTAGTGTGCACATCAGGACCCAGGGGATGGAGCACTGACCCCATAGAGACTGAACCAGACGTACCTGCTAGTGTTGGGGGGTCTCCTGCAGAGGCAGGGGGTGGCTGTGTCTCACCGTGAGGACAAGGACACTGGCAGCAGAAGTTCTGGGAAGTAGTCCTTGGCATGAGCCCTCCCAGAGTCCGCCATTAGTGCCACCAAAGAGCCTGGGTAGGCTCCAGTGTTGGGTCACCTCAGGCCAAACAACCAACAGGGAGGGGACCCAGCCCCACCCATCAGCAGACAAGTGGATTAAAGTTTTACTGAGCTCTGCCCACCAGAGCAAGAGCCAGCTCTATCCACCACCAGTCCCTCCCATCAGGAAACCTGCACAAGCCTCTTAGATAGCCTCATCCACCACAGGGCAGATAGCAGAAGCTAGAAGAACTACAATCCTGCAGCCTGTGGAACAAAAACCACATTCACAGAAAAACAGACAAGATGAAAAGGCAGAGGGCTATGTACCAGATGAAGAAACAAGATAAAACCCTAGAAAAACAACTAAATGAAGTAGAAATAGGCAACCTTCCAGAAAAAGAATTCAGAATAATGATAGTGAACATGATCCAGGACCTCGGAAAAAGAATGGAAGCAAAGATCGAGAAGATGCAAGAAATGTTTAACAAAGACCTAGAAGAATTAAAGAACAAACAAACAGATGAACAATACAATAATTGAAATGAAAAATACACTAGAAGGAATCAATAGCAGAATAACTGAGGCAGAAGAATGGATAAGTGACCTGGAAGACAGAATGGTGGAATTCACTGCTGCACAACAGAATAAAGAAAAAAGAATAAAAAGAAATGAAGACAGCCTAAGAGACCTCTGTGACAACATTAAACGCAACAACATTCACATTATAGGGGTCCCAGAAGGAGAAGAGAGAGCGAAAGGACCTGAGAAAATATTTGAAGAGATTATAATCGAAAACTTCCCTAACATGGGAAAGGAAATAGCCACCCAAGTCCAGGAAGCACAGAGAGTCCCATACAGGATAAACCCAAGGAGAAACACGCCGAGACACATAGCAATCAAATTGGCAAAAGTTAAAGACAAAGAAAAATTATTGAAAGCAGCAAGGGAAAAACGACAAATAACATACAAGGGAACTCCCATAAGGTTAACAGCTGATTTCTCAGCAGAAACTCTACAAGCCAGAAGGGAGTGGCATGATATACTTAACGTAATGAAAGGGAAAAACCTACAACCAAGATTACTCTACCCGGCAAGGATCTCATTCAGATTCGATGGAGAAATCAAAAGCTTTACACACAAGCAAAAGCTAAGAGAATTCAGCACCACCAAACCAGCTCTACAACAAATGCTAAAGGAACTTCTCTAAGTGGGAAACACAAGAGAAGAAAAAGACCTACAAAAACAAACCCAAAACTATTAAGAAAATGGGCACAGGAACATACATATCAATAATTACCTTAAACGTGAATGGATTAAATGCTCCAACCAAAAGACACAGGCTTGCTGAATGGATACAAAAACAAGACACATATATATGCTGTCTACAAGAGACCCACTTCAGACCTAGGGACACACACAGACTGAAAGTTGAGGGGATGGAAAAATATTCCATGCAAATGGAAATCAAAAGAAAGCTGGAGTAGCAATACTCATGTCAGATAAAATAGACTTTAAAATAAAGAATGTTACAAGAGACAAGGAAGGACACTACATAATGATCAAGGGATCAATCCAAGAAGAAGATATAACAATTATAAATATATACGCACCCAACATAGGAGCACCTCAATACATAAGGCAACTGCTACCAGCTATAAAAGAGGAAATCAACAGTGACACAATAATAGTGGGGGACTTTAACACCTCATTTACACCAATGGACAGATCATCCAAACAGAAAATAAAGAAGGAAACACAAGCTTTAAATGACACAATAGACCAGAGAGATTTGATATTCATAGGACATTCCATCCAAAAACAGCAGATTACACTTTCTTCTCAAGTTCGCATGGAACATTCTCCAGGAGAGATCACATCTTGGGACACAAATCAAGCCTCAGTAAATTTAAGAAAATTGAAATCGTATCAAGCATCTTTTCTGACCACAACGCTATGAAATTAGAAATCAATTACAGGGAAATAAACGTAAAAAACACAAACACATAGAGGCTAAACAATACGTTACTAAATGACCAAGTGATCACTGAAGAAGTCAAAGAGGAAATCAAAAAAATACCTAGAGACAAATGACAATGAAAACACGACGACCCAAAACCTATGGGATGCAGCAAAAGCAGTTCCAAGAGGGAAGTTTATAGCTATTCAAGCCTACCTCAAGAAACAAGAAAAATCTCAAATAAACAATCTAACCTTACACCTAAAAGAACTAGAGAAAGAAGAACAAACAAAACCCAAAGTGAGCAGAAGGAAAGAAATCATAAAGATCAGAGCAGAAATAAATGAAATAGAAACAAAGTAAACAATAGCAAAAATCAATAAAACTAAAAGCTGGTTCTTTGAGAAGATAAACAAAATTGATAAACCATTAGCCAGTCTCATCAAGAAAAAGAGGGAGAGGACTCAAATCGATAAAATTAGAAATGAAAAAGGAGAAGTTACAACAGGCACCACAGAAATACAAAGCATCCTAAGAGACTACTACAAGCAAGTCTATGCCAATAAAATGGACAACCTGGAAGAAATGGACAAATTCTTAGAAAGGTATAACCTTCCAAGACTGAACCAGGAAGAAATAGAAAATATGAACAGACCAATCACAAGTAATGAAATTGAAACTGTGATTAAAAATATTCCAACAAACGAAAGTCCAGGACCAGATGGCTTCACAGGTGAATTCTAACAAACATTTAGAGAAGAGCTAACACCCATCCTTCTCAAACTCTTCCAAAAAATTGCAGAGGAAGGAACACTCCCAAATTCATTCTATCAAGCCACCATCATCCTGATACCCAAACCAGACAAAGATACTACAAAAAAAGAAAATTACAGACCAATATCACTGATGAATATAGATGCAAAAATTCTCAACAAAATACTAGCAAACAGAATCCAGCAACACATTAAAAGGATCATACACCACGATCAAGTGGGATTTATCCCAGGGATGCAAGGATTCTTCAATATACGCAAATCAATCAATGTGATACACCATATTAACAAACTGAAGAATAAAAACCATATGACCAGGCTTCCCTGGTGGTGCAGTGGTTAAGAATCTGCCTGCCAATGCAGGGGACACGGGTTCGAGCCCTGGTCTGGGAAGATCCCACATGCCGCGGAGCAACTAAGCCCATGTGCCACAACTACTGAGCCTGTGCTCTAGAGCCTGTGAGCCACAACTACTGAGCCCACGTGCCACAACTACTGAAGCCCGCATGCCTAGAGCCCGTGCTCCACAACAAAAGAAGCCACCACAATGAAGCCTGTGCACCACAATCAAGAGTAGCCCCCGCTCGCCGCAACTAGAGAAAGCCCGCGCACAGCAATGAAGACCCAATACAGCCAAAAATAAATACAAATAAAATAAATTTAAAAACAAAACAAACAACATGGTCATCTCAATAGATGCAGGAAAAGCTTTTGACAAAATTCAACACCGATTTATGATAAAAACTCTCCAGAAAGTGGGCATAGAGAGAACCTACCTCAACATAATAAAGGCCATATATGACAAACCCACAGCAAACATCATTCTCAATGGTGAAAAACTGAAAGCATTTCCTCTAAGATCAGGAACAAGACAAGGATGTCTACTTTCACCACTATTATTCAACATAGTTTTGGAAGTCCTAGCCATGGCAATCAGAGAAGAAAAAAAAATAAAAGGAATACAAATTGGAAAAGAAGAAGTAAAACTGTCACTGTTTGCAGATGACATGATACCATACATAGAGAATCCTAAAGATGCCACCAGAAAACTACTAGAGCTAATCAATGAATCTGGTAAAGCTGCAGGATACAAAATTAATGCACAGAAATTTCTTGCATTCCTATACACTAATGATGAAAAATCTGAAAGAGAAATTAAGGAAACACTCCCATTTACCATTGCAACAAAAAGAATAAAATACCTAGGAATAAACCTACCTAGGGAGACAAAAGACCTGTATGCACAAAACTATAAGACAGTGATAAAAGAAATTGAAGATGATAGCAACAGATGGAGAGATATACCATGTTCTTGGACTGGAAAACTCAATATTGTGAAAATGACTATACTACCCAAAGCAATCTACAGATTCAATGCAATCCCTATCAAATTACCAATGGCATTTTTTACGGAACTAGAACAAAAAATCTTAAAATTTGTATGGAGACACAAAAGACCCCGAACAGCCAAAGCAGTCTTGAGGGAAAAAAACGGAGCTGGAGGAATCAGACTCCCTGACTTCAGACCATACTACAAAGCTACAGTAATCAAGACAATATGGTACTGGCACAAAAACAGAAACATAGATCAACGGAACAAGATAGAAAGCCCAGAGGTAAACCCACGCACCTATGGTCAACTAATCTATGACAAAGGAGACAAGGATATACAATGGAGAAAAGACAGTCTCTTCAATAGGTGGTGCTGGGAAAACTGGACAGCTACATGTAAAAGAATGAAATTAGAACACTCCTAACACCATACACAAAAATAAACTCAAAATGGATTAGAGACCTAAATGTAAGACCGGACACTATAAAACTCTTAGAGGAAAACATAGGAAAAACACTCTTTGACATAAATCACAGCAAGGTCTTTTTTGATCCACCTCCTACAGTAATGTAAATAAAAACAAAAATAAACAAATGGGACCTAATGAAACAAGCTTTTGCACAGCAAAGGAAACTATAAACAAGACGAAAAGACAACCCTCAAAATGGGAGAAAATATTTGCAAACGAATCAACGGACAAAGGATTAATCTCCAAAATATATAAACAGCTCATGCAGCTCAATATTAAAGAAACAAACAACCCAATCCAAAAATGGGCAGAAGACCTAAATAGACATTTCTCCAAAGACATACAGATGGCCAAGAAGCACATGAAAAGCTGCTCAACGTCACTAATTATTAGAGAAATGCAAATCAAAACTACAATGAGGTATCACCTCACACCAGTTAGAATGGGTATCATCAGAAAATCTACAAGCAACAAATGCTGGAGAGGGTGTGGAGAAAAGGGAACCCTCCTACACTGTTGGTGGGAATGTAAATTGATACAGCCACTATGGAGAACAGTATGGAGGTTCCTTAAAAAACTAAAAGTAGAATTACCATATGATCCAGCAATCCCACTACTGGGCATATACCCAGAGAAAACCATAATTCAAAAAGACACATGCACCCCAATGTTCATTGCAGCACTATTTACAATTGCCAGGTCATGGAAGCAACCTAAATGCCCATCGACAGACGAATGGATAAAGAAGATGTGGTATACATATACAATGGAATATTACTCAGGCATAAAAAGGAACGAAATTGGGTCATTTGTATAGAGTCGTGGATGGATCTAGAGACTGTCATACAGAGTGAAGTAAGTCAGAAAGAGAAGAACAAATATCGTATATTAACGCATATATGTGGAACCTAGAAAAATGGTACAGATGAACCGGTTTGCAGGACAGAGATTGAGACACAGATGTAGAGAACAAACGTACGGACACCAAGCGGGGAAAGTGGCGGGGGGTGGGGGTGGTGATGTGATGAATTGGGAGATTGGGATTGACATGTATACACTGATGTGTATAAAATGGATGACTAATAAGAACCTGCTGTATAAAAAAATAAATTAAATTAAATTCAAAAAAAGACACGAAAAAGCAGAAATGCAGCTCACTTCCTACAACTCCTAACTCAAAAGCACATGGGTAGAAAACAGGAAAGTGGGTATGCCCAAAACTTCCAATGAACTTTGTAAATATGTAAGCTCTAAAACATCTCCTGATGTATCATGAAGTGGACAGATCATCTGAGGAAAGTTAGGTTTAAACTGATGCCGGGACTTCCCTGGTGGTCTAGTGGTTAAGACACCATGCTTCCAATGCAGGGTTGCAGGGGAGACAGGTTTGAGGCCTGGTCGGGGAACTAAGATCGCACACGCCGTGCTGTGCAGTGAGGCCATAAAGTAAATAGCTAAATAAAAATTTAAACTCCTGATGCTGCATCCTGAAGGTTTTCATATCTCGGTCAGCAGGCATTTTAGATCAGTCAAGAAAAACAGGAGCTCCCAAGAGGCACAGAAGGGAAAATGCAAAGATACCCAAGGGCAGATGGCAATATCTAGAGGGAAGTTATCCTCACCCACGGAGATCAGGTTCCTGTAGTTCTCCAACATCACGTCCCTGTATAAGGCCCTCTGGGCAGGGTCCAGGCATTCCCACTCCTCCTCAGTGAATTCTATGGCCACATCCTTGAATGTTAACAGTCCCTGAAATGAAAACACATTTCACCAAGGGGCCCTGAGGAGAGTTCTCATTTTCACACCAAATGACAAGAGAAGGGTATGGATCAATTCAGTTGAAGTATGTATTCTGACAGATCTATGTAAAGGGATTCAGAGCAAATTGTACGTCTCTAAGTTTTATTTCTTATGCTTTTTCATAAAATCATGATTTTTCATATTTGTGGACAATACATGAAATATAATACATACAAATAAAATTCAATAATTTGTTGTCTATGCAGAAGTATTACACATTATGTTTTAAACACTAAGTGATATTCAATATCTAGATGAGTTACGGGTATGAGTTGTGAGTTCAGAAATGACAAAAGCCACAGTGGCTTTAAACAAAAGTCACAATGAGGGGTGTTGTCTCAGGACATATTTTTGCTTTTTCATACTCATTTTTATTCATTTGAATATCAGAAGTTTTGGCGAGATGAAAAAGTATCAACTCTACTAAGTGGTACTAACATGAAAAAAACAGAATACTTTAAGGGCAATCTCAATAAAATAATTATATTCAAAAATATACATACCATTTTTCTCCATTTAAACATACATAAGCAGGCATTAACAAAAGCCATAAAAAGTTTGTTTTTCCTACTAATAAAACATTGATGCAACATTATAAATTTTATTAGTATTATGCATAATTTCCACAGATTAAGAAACAAATTATCACAAAAATAAAGTTAACAATTCCTGGAGAATTAAAAGTCATGACAAATAAGAATATGGAAATAATATATTGTAATTAAGCAAGAACACTTCACCAAATGATACGATAAGAAGGAAATAAGAAGGAAACACTCAGGACTTCCCTGGTGGTCCAGTGGTTAAGACTCCATGCTTCCACAGCACGGGGCATGGGTTGGATCCGTGGTCAGGGAACTAAGATCCCACATGCCACGAGGTGCGGCCAAAAAATTTTTTTTTAATTAAAAAACAAAAGAAGAAGAAGGAAACACTCAGTGCATTCTCTCTGAAGTTACAGTGGAGTGAAGGGGGCTGGCCAGGGCTCCTGCCTTTCATCACTATACAGAGTGCTTGAGCAGGGACCACTAGAGGAAGTAACAGGAGGAAAACAGAGAACAAGAACAAGAAACACAGAGAGAGTGTGTCAGAGTTGGAACTGTTAACATTCACAAATATAAGGACATGGAAAGGCGAAAAGTGAAAGGAAAAAAAAAAATTCCATCCTAATGACAGCAGGGGTGACTACATTATATCAGACAAAATAAAATAAGTACACAAACACAAGACAAAATACATTATGTAACAGTAAAAGGGTAAAATTACCAAAAGCTAGAACAATTATAAATATGTATACATCTAACATCATTGCTCACCCTAAAATGAAGCAAATCTTAACAGAAATAAAGAGAGAAATAGATAGCACAATATTAGTAGCAGATTTCAATATCCTGGGTTTACCTACACATGGAAACAAAAAGAAGATCAATAAGGAAACAGAGGACTTGAAAAACACTACAGTACAAGTGTACCTAACAGACATGTACAGAACACTCCACCCAACTACAGCAGCAGAAAACACATCCTTCTCCAACATGCGTAAAACATTCTCCAGGACAGACCACATCTCCCACAAAACAAATCCGAACAAATTAGAGAAGACTGAGATCATAAACAGTATCTTCTCTAAACACAAGCAAATAAAATTACAAATAGAAAGCGGAAGCAAAACAGGAAAATCTGCCAAACGTGGAAATTACACAGCTCATTCTTAAAGAAGCAATCACCAAAGAAGAAATCACAAGGAAAATGTAAGAATACTTGAATGGAAACAAAAAGACTACATATGAAAATTTCTAACAGACAGTGAAAGCTGTACTAAAAGGGAAGTCCACACTGCTAAATGATTACAACAAAAAGGAGAAAGATGCACACTCCACCCTACTGTTCAAGAAACTACTGAACATCCCAGACAGAGCCATTGGACACCAAGAAAAAATTCAAAGTTATCCAAACTGAAAAAGAAGTAAAATTATCTTATTTTTAGGCGACAAGTTTTATATGTAGAAATCAAAAAGATTCCAAGAGAAAACTACTACTCCAAAGAGCAACGTTAGAAAAGTTGCAGCATAAAAACTGAGCACGCAAAAATCAGTTGCATTTCTTTTATTTTTTTTTTTAAACAGTAGTTCTGGGTTGTTTTTGGTTTTTTTTTTTAATATTTGTTGATTTATTTATTTGGCTGCTCCGGGTCTTAGTTAAAGCATGCGAGCTCTTAGTTGCAGCATGCGAACTCTTCATTGTGGCACGCATGTGGGATCTAGTTCCCTGACCAGGGTTCAAACCCGGGCCCCCTGCAATAGGAGCACTTAACCACTGGACCACTAGGAAAGTCCCCAGTTGCATTTCTATACACAATGAACAATGTCAACAGAAAATTAGAGAACGATACTATTTTCTAAAGCATCAATGGGATACAATACAGAGGAAAAAAATGAACCAAGTAGGTGAAAGGCGTGTACACTGAAAACCACTAAAAGTTCTAAGAGAAATCCATGGAGATACAAATTAAAAAAAAAAAAAAAAAAAAAAAGACACTTTGCACTCATGGATTGGAAAAGTTAATAGTCTAAAAATCACTATATTACCAAGAGAGTTCTATAGATTCAGTGGAATCCAAATCAAAATTTCAATGGCAATTTTTGGAGTAACAGAAAATATAATGCTAAAATTCACAGGCAATCACAAGGGACCCAAAATAGCCAAAATACTCTTGAAAAAGAAGGTAGAGGCCATCACTTTTAGATTTCAAAACATATTACAAAGTAATCAAGATGATGTGGTACTGGCATAAACACAGATACATAAACCAGTGGAGCAGATTAGAAAACTAAGAAATAATCCTTGGTAAATACAAAAAATGTACTGGCAAGGATGCCAAAACTACACAAAGAGGAAAGGACAGTCTCAGTAAGAAATGGTACTGAGAAAATAGATATCTACTAGCAAAAGAATGAACCTGGTGGGGGTGGACTTCCCTCGTGGTCCAGTGGTTAAGAATCAGTCTTGCAATGCAGGGGACGCCAGTTCGATCCCGATCAGAGAACTAAGATCCCACATGCCGCAGGGCAACTAAGCCCGAGTGCCACAACTACAGAGCCCACACTCCACAACTAGAGAGAAGCCAGTGCTACAATTAGAGAGAAGCATGTGCACCGCAATGAAGAGGCCGCTTGGTGCAACTAAGACCCGACACAGCCAAAAATATAAATAAGTAAATAAATAAACATTTAAAAAAATAACTAAAAAAAAAAAGGCACTTCCCCAGTGGCACAGTGGTTAAAAACCTGCCTGCCAATGCAGGGGACGTGGGTTCCAGCCCTGGTCCAGGAAGATCCTACATGCTGCAGAGCCCATGCACCACAACTACTGAGCCTGCACTCTAGAGCCCACGAGCCACAACTACGGAGCATGGGTGCCACAACTACTGAAGCTGGTGTGCCTACAGACGTGCTCCACAACAAGAGAAGCCACCACAATGTGACACCCACACACCGCAATGAAGAGTAGCCCCCACTCGCCAAAACTAGAGAAAGCCTGCGCACAGCAACAAAGACCCAAGGCAGCCAAAAATAAATAAATAAATTTATATTAAAAAACAAAGAATGAAGTTGGGGACTTCCCTGGTGGTCCAGTGGTTAAGACTCTGTGCTCCCAATGCAGGGGGCCAGGTTTGATCCCTGGGCAGAGAACTAGATCCCACATGCATACCACAACTAAGAGTCTGCCTGCCGCAACTAAAAGATCCCGCACGCAGCAACGAAGATCCTGTATGCCGCAATAAAGATACCACACATGCCACAACTAAGACCCAGCACTACCAAATAAATGAATAAACAAATAAATATTTTAAAAAATATTTTAAAAAATAAATTAATTAAAAAAGAGTGAAGCTGGAAACATACCTGCATCAAAGATAAAAACTTCTGTGTGTAAAAGGATATAATCCACAGAGTAAAAAGACAACTTCTGAGGAATGGAGGTGATGAAAGTGACTTAAAGAACTTCCAACTGTCAGAAATTTAGGTTGATTTCACAGTTTAAATTCAATGAAGCAATAAAACACCCATCATCACTTAAGTCTGCTTCTGAATTCCCATTCCATTTCATTCTCAATCATTAGGATTAGAACAAAGTGACTCAGTCATTTAGCTTCAATCGCCTTGGAAAAAGTCAGAAAGAATTTCCGCTTACTGGTCTATTTTCCAGATTTTACCCCACTATTGTGCATATTAATACCTGACTTCCATGTGCAGCTTCTTTATCCTGGTTTACAGAGAGCAGACAGTGCATCCTGATGGGGCCCTAAGCAATCCCTGCTGCCCAGTAGCACTGACACCACGTCTGAATCTGTGGGTGTGAAGCCCTGCCCAGGACTACACCCAGCGGAGCCTCTTCACAAGTTCCAGGTCACTGGGTCATGGGGAGACGGGATCTAAGTGGAGATGACAGGCCCTGAGGGAAGGACCTGGGTGGGTGTGAATGTACAGGTGTCAGGCAGGATACTTCAGAGTCAGACAAATTTACCGAGTCCAAATAAGAGCATTTCAGGAAGGACAGACAGAAAAATCAACTGAGAATATGACATTACCTGAGAAAGAGCCATTTCTGACTCCTTTTCTTTCCTCTCCCTCCTCTTCTGGGCTTCTTCCTCAGACAACGTGAGTCTTTAGAGGTCGATCTTCAAAGCTGGAAACAGGCTGTTTAATGCTTAGAATTGACACAGCCCCTTCCTGAGTCACCACCACACACACAGGGAAGACCTCAGCATGTGGAACAGACAGTCCCCTGCTGCCCACTGTCCCAGGAGGGGCTCAGGACAGTAAACTCCCACACAGAGACCAACACGTGCATTTTCCCACACCTTCTTCAGATCTCCTGGTGAGGCCCTCACGTACACAGCAGCAGCGGGCACCTCAGTTGGACCCAACGACCCCTGCAGGTCACAGACCAGCCCTGATCCATCCCCACGCAGAGCAGAGCCCCCTCAGCCTCAGCCCGGATCTCAGCCCTCAGGAACGGGGGGGGGACTCAGAGTCCTGATGTTCAGTGACGGATCCAGACTGCAATCACTTCGGGCACGTTAACTACTACTGAGGCTGCACACCACACTGACGATATGAGGGGACATCTCTAGTCGGGGGTAGAAAACACGCGTACGCAAAATGCCTCATCCATCTCATGTGAAGGCTGGATTGCGCACCACTCACAGGAAGCAAGCGCAGCACACCTCCCACTTTCTTCTTCTTTTCCAGATGTATAGATATATAACCGATGCATAAAAATTCTGTACATATGAGGAATACACTGTGACTGCATCCAGTTTCCCCCCTTCCGTCTGCACTACTATGTGCTTCCATTTCCTTCTGTTTGGGTCTCCCTATTTCCTTCTCTTTCTCTTCCCCTCTACTCTCCTGATATTTCTGCCCTCCTCTCTGTTTCTTTTCTCACACCTGTCCTGCCCCACTCTGCAACTTGCTCCCCCTCTTGATGTTGTCTCTCTCCACCCTTCCTGATTGTCCTACATCTCTAGGTATTTCTGCCTCTTCCTTCCCTTATCTGTGCTCCCTCTCTGCCCTCCAGGTTACACCCCTTCTGTCCCTGTTACTCTCCCTTCCTCCCCACTCTCTGGCACGGCAAGTGGCTGTGCTTCCTTCCTGCTCTCCCTGTCATCCCTTGTCCTCATACTCTCCCAGCACCACAATGCTATGAAGGCCATGGTTCCGCATTTTATCCTCTCTCCGACTCTCTGTGTGAAGGGCCTCACCACTGTTCGCCGCCCGCTACCGGTGATCCAGAGCCCCCCTCTCTATGCTGCTCTATGTCAAACTCTGGAGATCCAGCTTTTTATATACTTCTCTATTTCATTCACTTTCTCCTTTCAAGGCATAATCTCTTTCCTTTTACAGTCTATTTACAAGTCGCTCAGCCATCCTCTATGTTCCTATCGATGCTCCCTCATTCTTTTGCCTCAGTTGTTCTATTTCTCTCTCAGCCTCTCTCTGTCTCTGCTTCTCCTGATCACCTCGCCAACGTATTTACAGGGATGGAGACTGAGTAAGATGCCCGCCAACCGCAAGAGACCATTTTCCATCGGGTGGAATTTGGGATGGAAGAACCATAGGTGTCATGCGGCTGGCACAGGTCACCTCCCCCAACGCCGGGTGAGGGGAAGGGCTGACTACGAAAGGGAGGCTGGGGGAGCAGGACAGGCCCGAGGAGACGCGAGGACAGAGGGGCTGGGAGGGAGGGAGGGGGTCTCCGGATAGGGGCGGGCTCTGCAGAATCCCAGGACCGGGGAGAGACCTCTGCGGGGCGACCTGCCTGCCCTCCAGGG
The DNA here is from genome assembly GCF_965194805.1 of Balaenoptera borealis. Classification (NCBI taxonomy): domain Eukaryota; kingdom Metazoa; phylum Chordata; class Mammalia; order Artiodactyla; family Balaenopteridae; genus Balaenoptera; species Balaenoptera borealis. The sequence continues at coordinate 64,454,819 of NC_138878.1, forward strand.
GCCGAGAGGGCGAGGCTGGCGGGGCGGGGGGCGCGGCGCGCATCCACTTCGCGGAAGAGGACGTTACATGGAGCGGCGAGGGGGAGGGCGGAGGTACTAAAGGGTTTTAAACAGGAAAATATCGCGAATGGAGGTGTCTACCTGGACCGAAGGCGGAAAAGCCAAGAGAACCGACCAGCCTCAGAGCGAATTCAAACCCAAAGAAAAACATACCCGACCTGTATCGGCGACGTTTGGATTTACTTCGGACGGAGGGCCGGGTGATGGGATTTTAGGTCCGAAGTGACTCCGAGACCCTGAGGATGGAGTAAGGGGGGACCGCGTAGCACAGATTTACACTAGAATAGAGAAATTTACGCTCCGCAGGGCGATCGTCGTTCCGAGAGCTAAACTTCCGGTTCCGTAAGAAATTGCGCACGCGCAGGTTTAGAGGCGGAACTTCCGGGAGCGCGGCCCGGGCGGAGCGCTACGGGTTAGAGGGGGCGGGAGGAGGGCCCTAACCCGCTCAGTCGGCGTCCGGAGGCCGGGCCGGTAACGGTACTTTCATGTACCATGAAAACGCTCATCTTGAGTTCTTATCTGGAACAGGTTTAAGATAAAAGCTTTCAGTTGTGTCTGAAACTAAGATGTTTCCTCCTGACAAGTTGAAAACGGTTTCAGTGAAAAGCGTGAGAGCAGGTTTCTCTCACGTCCCGCTCCTGCGGCTCAAGCAATTCAGTGGTTGGGAACGTGGGTCTCCAAGCGGTAGCTGTGGGGCGCTAGTTGCATCCCAGAACGTTTCCTGCAATTAGAATTAATTTAGGCAGTTCGAGGAAAGAAGAGCTGGACTTGGCTCTATATTACAAACTAGAATGGAAGATACAAAACTTTCCCCGTGTAGAATGGCCCATTCATGCTGACACCCTACCGAACAGTTTTTCCTTTCTGTTTCTCATTCAGCCAGGTGGCCGAATGAGGCTGAATGACAACACGTGTCAGTTCCAGAGGCTCAGGGACAAATCCCGGAGTCTTGAGACTGGAGGACTAAGCCGTGTGATCATTTCCGTCACTAACCATTGCTTTAAAAAGAGCAATACACTGTAAAAAATTGTTGTAAATTGCATTGTTCATTTTTTTTCCCCAAAGTGTTTTATTTGCCTCTTAAAACTTTTCCCCCCAGTTTTATTGAGACGTACTTGACATACATCACTGTATGAATTCAAGGTGTGCAGCATAATGTTCTGACTTTCATATGTTGAAATAGTTATCAATAAGTTTAGTAAGCATCCATCATCCCATATAGGTACCATAAAAACAGAAAGCAAAAAAAAAAAAAAAAACGGAAAAAATATTTTTCTTTTTATGAGAATGTCGACTGGAAAAAATGCACAACGCGAGAGGTGCGTTGTTTTATTTGGGGCAAAATGAGGACTATACCCCAGGAGACAGTCTCAGATAGCTCTGAAGAACTGGTCTGAAGAGGTAGGGTGGAAAAGTCACTATAACTGTTATTTTGGTGAAGGGGGACAAATGCAATCAAGCACGCATTTTTGCAGAATGTTGTTACCATTCCTGTGGAGGTTACTGCTAGTCATGAGGAACAGATATCTTCATTAATGATTTAGTGCTTATCTAGATACGAGGAGATTCAAGAATTTGGGCTCATAAAATCTTCTCCTGAAAATATCTAAACATCCCAAGGCCTGTTCTGACCGTTTTTACAGCGCACAGAGTGCGTCATTCCTGATCTCCACCCTAAAATACTTTTACGGTGTCTTGAAGGTCACCCACTGCACCAGCTATTGATTTAAGCCTTGTAGAGTCAGACGGCAAGTTCCAAGTTTAGTTTGCAGCGCCCCCTCATGGCCATAAGTTCAAACCTGTTCGGGAGGCATTTCATGACCATTTCTTAGCATGGTGCTAGGAATGCTCGTTCCTAGGTCGGGGAAGGATTTTATTGATAGGCCACTCACTGCGCTATTACTGGACTAGGCCTTATTAACAGTAGCAAAACGTCTCTGGACCACCTGTTTTACTATTCTGTTATGGTACACGGGGAAAAAAAAAATCCCTCTTGTTGCTTCTTCCCCATAACTAGTGTTACACCGTTACAGTCATTGATCTCATAAAAACTATGTAGCTGGTCAAGTCCTTCAGGTCACCTACTCATCATTATTTTTATCAGAGGCTCAGTCACACATTTGGTAATACGAGAAACAATCGCCTTCTGAAACAGGCAAAATAGAAGTAATATAGCAAGTAGCATTGATAGAATTATAAGTAAATATTTAAGCCAAGAGCCTCCTACGCCAAACCAGATTTTGAAGAAGTCAAGACTAGGGAATGGGTCACTTTAAGGCTGAGATCTGACTTTTCATATGGTTCATTAAATGTGTTATATCAGAGGATTCATCAGGTATGAAAACACAGCATGCAGTTTGAATTATGGCACAGGTGCTCCCCTGAGATGCCCTAAGGATGTCAAGGGCCATGCAGTTTTGTAGCACAGCTTTACTCATCATAGAGACCTCAGAATTCAGTAGGCTACTAGCCTGATTAATATCATTTAAAGCCTATTGAGTGAATTTTGTTAAGCCTCCAGTGTGGGCAATTACACTCTCCAATCCTATTGAATGTGCAAAAGTCGCTGGTAAATGATCATAACAGTGGAATGCAGATTTCTTGACCCACCAGGATCATACCTATGGTAAACTGGTATGGCCATCTCCAAACTGGTATGTACATGACCTTGAGTCCAAGGGACTTTACAATACTATATTAGTTGGAATACTTATATTAGTTGCAGGCATACAGCATAGTGACACAGTATTTTAATATGTTATACTTCCTTAGAAGTTCTATCAAAATAATGGCTATGAATCCCTGTGCTACACAATATGTTACTTAAGATATTGCTTATCTATTTTATTTATTTTATTTATTTATCTTTGGCTGCGTTGGGTCTTCATTGCTGCGCGCGTGCTTTCTCTAGTTGCGGCAAGCGGGGGCTACTCTTTGTTGTGGTGCACAGGCTTCTTATTACAGTGGCTTCTCTTGTTGCGGAGCGCGGGCTTCAGTAGTTGCAGTACGCGGGCTCAGTAGTTGTGGCTCGCGGGCTCAGTAGTTGTGGCTCGCGGGCTCTAGAGCGCAGGCTCAGTAGTTTTGGCGCACAGGCTTAGTTGCTCCGCGGCATGTGGGATCTTCCCGGACCAGGGCTTGATCCCGTGTCCCCTGCATTGGCAGGCAGATTCTTAACCACTGCGCCACCAGGGAAGTCCCTGCTTATCTATTTTATACCTAGTAGTTTGGATCTCTTAATATCATGTTGCTATCTTGCACCTCCTCCCTTCCTTCTCCCCACTGATATCCTACATTTTTTTTTAATCTGTGAGTCTATTTCTCGGTTGCTATATATACTTCTTGGATTTATTTTCTAGATTCCACACACAAGTGATAGCATATAGTATTTGTCTTTGTCTGACATATGTCACTAAGCATATTGCATGGAATATTATACTCTCAGGATAAACAACAAAGACAGCTGACAAGTCTGTTTCTAACATCTTTTCCCTTTACCTTTCTCTGTTTTTGAGGTGGAAATATGAAATTCAAAAATTCTCATTTCTTATTAAAATTAGCTAATATTCGGAAAAACGTGAAATTATTGTTTTCATGAAAATGGGACAAAATCTAAAAATTAACAGGGTTTTGCCTCTCAATCTTCACCCTTCTTAGTCATAAGAAGCCATGTTGCTATAAGGAAAGTGAAGAGGGAATTTTCTGGTGGTCCAGCAGTTAGGACTCAGAGCTTTCACTGCAAGGGCCTGGGTTTGATCCCTGCTGGGGGAACTAAGATCACGGAAGCCACGCAGCATGGCCAGAAAAAAAGTGAAGAATAAGTGGTCATGGAGGTAGAAGGAGCAGAGGACCCATCACATCCCACATGGCACCCTCTGGACTTCCTGTTACATGAGAATAATAAACTTCCTACTTCTTTCAGTTACTAATTTCCAGGTGGTTTGTCACTCACAAGTAAAAACTATCCTACCTGACAAATAGGATTTTTACTTTGTGACGGGTATAGAATGGAGCCTTTCAGAAAGAATCTTGAATTTAAAATTCTGTGGCTTAAAAAAAACTTCATGGGGACTTCCCTGGTGGTCCAGTGGCTAAGACTCCGTGCTCCCAATGCAGGGGACCTGGGTTCAATCCCTGGTCAGGGAACTAGATCCCACGTGCTGCAACTAAGAGTTTGCATGCGGCAGCTAAAGATGCCGCCTGCTGCAACAAAGAACCAGAACCTCTCATTTGTAATACTGGCCTATGAAATAAAACCGCAGGCATACTTTAGAGATATTGTGTGTTCAGTTCCAGACCAGTGCAATGAAGTGGTTACTGTAATAAAGTGGGTCACAGTACATATTGAAGTTATATTTACACTATACTGTAGACTATAACGGGAACTCTGCTCAATACTCTGTAATAACCTAAATGGGAAAATAATTTGAAAAAGAATAGATACATGTATATGTATAATGGAATCACTCTGCTGTACACCTGAACTAACACATGTTAATCAACTATACTCCAATATAAAAGAAAAATTAAAAAAAAAATACTTCAGGGCTTCCCTGGTGGTCCAGTGGTTAAGGCTCTGTGCTCCCAATGCAGGGGGCCAGGTTTGATCCCTGGGCAGAGAACTAGATCCCACATGCATGCTGCAACTAAGGACCCTGACTGCCGCAACTAAGACCCGGTGCAACCAAATAAATAAATTTAATTAATTAATTTAAAAAACTTTCTTGCTGCTCTTGTCAAGGGGGTGGTTGAGTGGCTGCAGAGACACAGGTCTTTGTGAGGACCCTGACTGCATCTTAGCTGACTAGCAGCATCTGATTCTTATGGGCAAAGAGCTGGCGGATGGTCGTACTGTCTCAGACCAAAATATCCAGAGTCCACCCTGCACTTGGTGCTTTGCCTGAAGGATGGCTTCATGGAGCCTTCCCTCAGCAGCTCGCCCAGAAATACAACTGGGACAAGAGGACCTGCCCCACGTGTTATTCTTTCCTGCACCCCTGCCCTGTCATTGCCACATGAAGAACTGTGGTCACACCAACAACCTGGGCCCCAAGAAAAACGTCAAATAAGGCCCATTCGCGGTCTACTATTTGCGAGCAGGACGGCCTCCTGTCAAGCAGAAATCTCCCTTTTGGTGACTGAAGCAGCAAACAAACAAAACAACTTACTGCTACAAAATGCTGACAGTCGTCGGAGCATCCAGTGAGTCACAGCAGTAACATCAAAATCACTGATGAACGATCACCGTAACAAATAGAATAATGTTAAAAGTTCGAAATATCGTGAAAATCATCAAAACTTGACACAGAGACACCGAGTGACCAAATGCTCTTGGAAAAAGAGCACAAAGATTGGTTCAGGCACGGTTGCTACAAGCCTTCAGTTTCCAAAATGCAGCATCTGTGAAGCCAATGAAGTAAAGTGCAATAAAAAGAGGTATGCTTGGGACTTCCCTGGCGGTCCAGTGTTAAGACTCTGAGCTTCCACTGCAGGGTGTGAGGGTTCGATCCCTGGTTGGGGAACTAAGATCCTACATGCCACACAGCACAACCAAAAAAAAAAACAAGAAAGAAAGAAAGAAAAAAAAAAGAGGTATGCTTGTATAAAAATAACAGTTACCATAACAACAATTACATATGATGATAACCCATTTAAAAATGGCAAGAGATACTCATAAAATTAACTATGGATACTGAGTAGTTAAAGAATCGAAAACAATTTGCCTTAAGAGATTATTTTTGCAGTCAGACAACATGGCTTCACATCCTGACCCAGGCACTTGCTGAGGTGGAGTTGAATGAGTCTTTAAACCAGTATTTGTCCTATGTTCCTTCATTTCTGAAATGAGAATAAACATCAGTGTCTTTTTCAGCGATGAAAATTCAATGAGTTATTATGCTTAAAGCATTAATAACAATGATTCTTACTCGAAGTCTGGTAAGAAAGATAATAGAGATTGAAATTAAGGGAATTCCCTGGAGGTCCAGTAGTTAGGAGACCGTGCTTTCACTGCTATGAGGTTGGACCCCTGGTCCTGGAACTAAGATCCCACAAGCCACGTGGCGGAGCCAAAAAAAGAAAAAAAAAGCGAAATTAAGATCACTTTTTAAAAATAAATTTATATTAATTTATTTATCGATTTATTTATTTTTGGCTGCGTTCGGTCTTCGTTGCTGCACACGGGTTTTCTCTAGCTGCGGAGAGCGGGTGCTACTCTTCGTTGCGGTGCGCGGGCTTCTCATTGTGGTGGCTTCTCTTGTTGCAGAGCACGGGCTCTAGGCACGCGGGCTTCAGTAGTTGTGGTGCATGGGCTTAGTTGCTCCGCGGCATGTGGGATCTTAGTTCCTGGACCGGGGCTCAAACCGGTGTCCCCTGCATTGGCAGGCGGATTCTTAACCACTGTGCCACAAGGGAAGTCCCAAGATCACTTATCAAAGAAAAATATATTATTTTTGGTTGAGAACAAATTCTAACTGGAGAATATAGGGTGTCAGTTGTCAAGTTGGAAGTAGCACAAATCTTATTTTCTCTGCAAGATACTTTGGCTCTGAATGTCACTACATCACTGGAAAATGGCAGGATAGCTTCCAGGCATTTGGCAATGGAGAGTCTCTCCTTGTCACAAACTATAGTTGGAATCTTGGGGTCTTTATTTCTTTTTTAAATAAATAAACTTATTTATTTATTTTTGGCTGTGGTGGGTTTTCGTTGCTGTGCGCGGGCTTTCTCTAGTTGCAGCGAGCGGGGGCTACTCTTCGTTGTGGTGCGCAGGCTTCAGTAGTTGTGGCTTGTGGACTCCAGAGCGCAGGCTCAGTAGTTGCGGCACACGGGCTCAGTAGTTGTGGCACACGGGCTTGGTTGCTCCATGGCACATGGGATCTTCCCGGACCAGGGCTCCAACCCGTGTCCCCTGCATTGGCAGGCGGATTCTTTTTTTTTTTTTAATTTTATTTATTTATTTATTTATTTATTTATTTATGGCTGGGTTGGTCTTCGTTTCTGTGCGAGGGCTTTCTCTAGTTGCGGCAAGTGGGGGTCACTCTTCATCGCGGTGCGCGGGCCTCTCACTATCGCGGCCTCTCTCGTTGCGGAGCACAGGCTCCAGACACACAGGCTCAGCAATTGTGGCTCACGGGCGTAGTCGCTCCGTGGCATGTGGCATCTTCCCAGACCAGGGCTCGAACCCATGTCCCCTGCATTGGCAGGCAGATTTTCAACCACTGCGCCACCAGGGAAGCCCCTGGCAGGCGGATTCTTAACCACTGTGCCACCAGGGAAGTCCTTGGGGTCTTTCTATCTCATTCATTCTTAAAATATCATTCAGTTCATTGCATGCTGGTTCAACTCCACACACTTGATTTTGAAGCACTTGACCACAGCCAACTCCCAAATTAAAAGACTTCAGTTCACCATTTGCCATTCCAGTACTTTCACTGAAGTGAACCCCTAAAGGAACACTCTTTCATCATGTTTATACTGCACCTAACTTTATACATGTGGATTGTCACGTCACAAAATTCCCCAAACAACCCACTGATTTACCTCTTGTTGTAAAATGAGAAAGTGTGAAATGTAAAGTGTGGGAAAAAAATAATGCTAAGGAAAAATTGTATTAAAATATTTTATTATAGTAGAAAATCAACCATGTAACTTATAGCTTAATACCATACTTGGAAATCGAAATTTTAATACTCTTGGGACTTCCCTGGTCCAGGAAAATCCCACATGCCGTGGAGCAACTAAGCCCCTGAGCCACAACTACTGAGCCCGTGTGCCGCAACTACTGAAGCCCATGCGCCTAGAGCCTGTGTTCCACAATGAGAGAAGCCACCACAATGAGAAGTCCACGCACCGCAACAAAGAGTAGCCCCTGCTTGCCGCAACTAGAGAAAGCCCATGCACAGCAACAAAGACCCAACACAGCCAAAAATAAATAAATTTAAAAAAAAAGAAAAAGCCCAAGGGCTTCCTCCTTCAATACCAGTTGGGAATTCAAAGCATAAATAGGTATCCACCTATAAGCACCACTCGGGAATCACCTTAAGGCACCAAGCCAGTCAGCATTAGCTGTTTCCTCAAATCATTTTTTGAACACCTTGGAATTCTCCCATCTCCCTGGAAAGCTGACAAACATTCTCCTAACATTTCGATGTTAAAATCAGTCTCAATGGCCAAACCAATCTTTGGGTGAAGTTCCATCCTGATCCAGTGAATGACCATAACTGCAATTTAGCAACAACAAAAAAAAGTGCTCTGGAGGTGAATATATGAAATTTCTACTTTATCTATCAAACAGAATCTTCCTATCGCATACTGTTCATTTTTAAAAGTCTTGAATATAGATATTTTCAAATTATTGCACTGAGTGCTTCAAGGACAAAACTGAAATTGCATGATTTTGAAATTTTCTAATATTTTTCGTATGCTTACTATATTCCTATTTTCCCTTCATGGAAATCAGGGTGCATGCTGTGACATTTACTTAGGAACAAAAAAGGACATTAAGAAATACGTTCATATACTGCATATTCAGGAATGGGGAGCAGGTTGTAGGGAGTGCCAAAAAAAAAAATTCCAAAGGTGGAGTCACTTGCCCCTGAGAGGACAAACCCAGACTTAATTGCAGCTTCATCCCTCCCAGAAAAGTGACCTTAAACCAATCACTCTAGAATTTCCTAAACAACACTAGTGAGGTAATAGACAGGAAAAGATTTTGCCCTCCTTTCCCCCAAAAAGGTAACCTTGCCTGACACTATCTTTTAAATTATTGTTTATTTATTTGGCTGCCCCTGGTCTTAGTTGCGGCACATGGAACCTTTGTTGTGGCATGTGGGATCTTTCAGTTGCGGCACACGGGATCCAGTTCCCTGACCAGGGATCGAACCAGGGCCCCCTGCATTGGGAGCTCAGAGTCTTAACAACTGGACCACCAGGGAAGTCCAGAAACTATCTTTTCTTTAACTAATAACTTTCTTATCCTGCCCAGTATCTGCCTATTAAAGCTTTCCATTTTGTACAGCTCCATGGAGCACCTCTTTTTTTACGAGGTGGAATGCTGCCCAATTCATGAATCATTCAATAACACCAATTTGATTTTTAAATTTGCTCTGTCCAATTTTTGCACAATAATAGAAGTCAGAGTCTGAAATACACTGCTATGATATTTTCATTATACCATCTGAATATTCTGGAACAGAGAGTGGAGAGGAATTACTCAAGTACAAATTATGAGAATTTAATCCCCAAATTGTATGTTGTTTGATTCCATATTGGAAAGAAATTATTGCAGATTCTTTCAATCTTGAGAGTCTAATGGTGCACTGTTAGCTTCTCTTGTAAAGTACTGAGATGGGGAATAACTGTGTTGGTGGAAGCAACAGGATTCATCCAGGGTTGACAAAAGTGATTAAATTTATTAATTAAAACAGGAGACCTACAATACATTCTAAATAAAACACTAGCAAAATGTAATTGCAGCAGTTAAATGCGAATCATACACATACACATAATATTCTGGTTCTTTTGAATAAATTTCCCTCTCAAGATAACTGCTCTCTGTTCAACTTCCAAAAATAAGACTAATTTCTCATTAAACATAGATATATACAACGGTTATGGCCATCCAATGGAGAAAGAGACCAAGGTTTCCCCTGCATTATTTCCACCAATCAGTCCCTAGCAACCTGTCACTTTCCTCCCATGAAAAGCCCAGTCCATTAATGTCCTTCCTGCCCTGTTCAAGGTCAAGTTGGTAGACGATTCTGTCCCATAACACACTGTGGGGTATCTACGGAAGGGCTCCCCAAACATAAGCATGATGGGTCATGTCCTAGTTTTACATTATTTTCTGCCCCTCCCTAACGATGATTTACACAATGTTCAATTTAATAACTCAGGGTCCTTATTTTTCCAGGCAACATGGAGGTGAAGGAACCACACCTAATGAAGTTGGCCCTTTCATCTTATTGACTCCTTCCCAGAGACCATCATCAAAGGCCTACACTGAAGGCATAAGATCAACAGATTTCAAACTTCACGTTGAAAGGCATAAATTGTAACGAAGCCTTTTCAAGAAAGTTGAATATTTATACACTGGAGATAATGGGCCATTTCCACATATATCCTTCTTACCCTCATATATGCATCATGTCATAAGTTTTAACACACTGTGACTTGTAATGATTCTTCAGTATGTAATATCTCAGATTAATCTGGAGAACTACAGGCTTATTTAATCCTAGTATGCATTCTTTTTTTTTTTTTTTTTTTTTTTTTTAATTTATGGCTGTGTTGGGTCTTCGTTTCTGTGCGAGGGCTTTCTCTAGTTGTGGCAAGTGGGGGTCACTCTTCATCGCGGTGCGCGGGCCTCTCACTGTCGTGGCCTCTCTTGTTGCGGAGCACAGGCTCCAGATGCGCAGGCTCAGTAGTTGTGGCTCACGGGCCTAGTTGCTCCGTGGCATGTGGGATCTTCCCAGACCAGGGCTCGAACCCGTGTCCCCTGCATTGGCAGGCAGATTCTCAGCCACTGCACCACCAGGGAAGCCCCTAGTATGCATTCTTTGATGTGTGGTCTATTCTAAGAATTGCTCAAAAAGTTCCCCAAATTTATTACATTTGTAAGGGCTCTCCCAAATATGACTTTCATGATGCTCCCTGAGGATGCACTGTTTCTTAAAAGTGTTTCTATGTTCAGAATATCTGTATATTTTCTGACGTGTATAAATTATTTCATCACCCCAAAGGTGTGATTACTTGATGAAAACCTTTACGCATTCATTACATTGGAAAGCTTCTATGTTCCACAGTCTGGATCATCACTTACGAGCATTAGTAAACATATTCTTTTGTGTGGTTTCTCTCAAAGATAAGTCTTCTGAAGTCTAGTGCACTGTGAGGCCTGGATAAAGCTTCTGCCCTACATTTCCATGGCTTCTCTTCAATATAGACTCTCTGTTGTTGCTTAATACTTGAACTCAAGGTGAATGTTTTGCCACACCCATTGCATTTGGGAGCTAACACTTCAGTATGTTCCCCGACTTGTGATCTTTGGGTAAAATCCTTGCCACACACAGTACATTTGTGTTGTTTCTCTCCAGGATAAAGATTCTGATATCTAGTGACGAAGGACCAATAATTTGAAACTTTGCCATATTCATTGCATTTTTAAGCATGAGGTATCTGGTGACCCTGAGCTTAAGGCACAACCTAAAAGCTCTGAAAATTCATTACTTTCGTAATGTTTTGTCCAGTGCTTATTACCAAACTACTGGTGAGATGGGAGCCATGAGTATAGGTTTTGCACATTCATGGAATTTGTGAGGTTTCTTTCTAGAATGAATTCATTTTCTAAAGGTCTGACTACACTAAATATATTTACCTGGCTTCTAGCCAGTAAGAATTTTCTCATGAACATTAAAATGTGAACCTATGCTAAAAGCATTGCCACATCGATTATATTTTCAAGGTCTTTCACCAGTATGGACCATCTGTTAAGTTAGGCTTGAAAGCACACTCAAGGATTTGCCACACTCATTACATTTAAAAGGTTTCTCTCCTGTATGAATAATTTGGTAGGTCATAAGGTATAAATTTTGACTAAACACATTGAGACAGTCATTACATTTGTAAGGTTTCTTTCCATTATGAATTATCTGATGGCAAGTGAGGCTGAACGCACAAAAGCTTTGCCAGACTCATACTTGTACGGTTCCTCTCCACTATGAATTCTCCAAAGAACTTGTAAGGTGTGAATTTTGAAGTTTGAATTTTGAAGACCTTCCAAACATATATCATATTTATATGGTTTCTCTCATGTATGGATTTTCTGATGTGTAGTGAGGGTTGAGACCTGAGTAAAGGTTTTTGCACACGCAATACACTTGAACGGTTTCTTTACAAAATGTACTATCCAATGACTTGTAAGGTGTGAATTTTGACTGAAGGCTTTGCCACAATCACTACATTTGAAAGGATTCTCTCCAGTATGAACCCTCCGATGAATTCGAAGATGTGGTTTTAGACGAAAGACCTTGCCACACTCATTACATTTATAAGGTTTCTCTCCAGTATGAACCCTCCAATGAATTGCAAGGTTTGAATTACGACTGAAGACTTTGCTACACATATCACATTTATATAATTTCTTTCCTGTATGAATTTTCTGATGTCTAATGAGGTTTGAGCAGTGATTAAAGGTTTTTCCACACTCATTTATATACGGTTTCTCTTCGGTGTGAATTCGCTGAAGATTTGCAAGGACTGAATTTCGACTGAAGACTTTGCCACATACATCACATTTATATGGTTTCTCTCCTGAATGGATTATTTGATGTTGAGTGAGCTATAGGCCAGGACTAAAGGTTTTGCCACACTCATTACATTTGTAACATTTTTCTACAACATGACTTTCCTGATGACCCACAAGGTGTGAATTTCGACCAAAGATTTTACCACATATATCACATTTAGATAATTTCGCTCCTGTGTGGATTCTCTGATATCTAGTGAGGTTTGAGCTGTTAAGGAAGGTTTCGTTACACTCGTTACATTTGTAAGGTCTTTTGCTGTGCGCTTTCTGGTCTTCTGGCAGTGTTGGAGGAATGCATAAAATCATTCTCATTTGTATTAGAAATACTGGTTTGAACAGTAAGAGGAATTACGTGAAGTGGTGAAACTGAGGCACTACTGTTGATTTTCTTGTCAGCTAAATTTAAATTTAAATTTATAAGTTTTCCCTTCACTTCTCATTATATGGAGTTCATCCTGAAAGCATAATCCAAGCCTATTTCCAATGGGCTTGATTCCTGCATCCCGTCTACAATGGCAATGTCTTCCATCAGAGAGATTTTTGTTATGGGTTATAGGCATTACTTTATAATTTCTTTCATCATCTCTCTGCTGAAACTCAAAGTCATACATATTTTCCTGGATTTCCCTGAGGTAAAAATGTTTGATTTCATGACTTTCAGATCTTCCCAACATCACTGTTTGGAATACTTCTCCTGTATCACTGTTCGTTTTTGGTTGTAACTGCTGGATCACACGTATGAGAGAGATATCTGTAAGATATAAAGAACCATGGTTATCCTATTCATTACAACCTATAAATAAATGTTTCATATTGAATATATATTACACCAAAAGTAATACTTATACCAAACAGAGTTATGAAACTACCCAACAATGATCCTAAAATTTTTAGCAACACTAAAGGAATAGAATTCTTTACTAAAGAAAGAGTAATAACATATAATTCAAGTTCATTTTCAGGTAGGCTTGTTTCACAAATCCTATGTTAAAAACACACAGATTGGACATCAGCTATCAAAGAGAGGGTATTTTTCCACCATGACCCCAAAGCACATACCAATTAACATTAAACATACTGCTGTCTCATAACTGAGAAAAAAATATTATATTAGAGATATATTCTGCATACTTACTATACATACATAAATGCTAAAAAAAGATGTAATGCTAAATAATCCAAACAAGCTAATAAATAATCTAATTAATTGGCTGTTTAGAATTGAAAAATTAATACATAATAGAGAAAATGAAGAATTTGATACAACTTTTTAAATTTTATTTATTTATTTATGGCTGTGTTGGGTCTTCGTTTCTGTGCAAGGGCTTTCTCCAGTTGCGGCAAGCGGGGGCCACTCTTCATCGCGGTGTGCGGGCCTCTCACTATCGCGGCCTCTCTTGTTGCAGAGCACAGGCTCCAGACGTGCAGGCTCAGTAATTGTGGCTCACGGGCCTAGTTGCTCCGCGGCATGTGGGATCTTCCCAGACCAGGGCTCGAACCCGTGTCCCCTGCATTGGCAGGCGGATTCTCAACCACTGCGCCATCAGGGAAGCCCCGATACAACTTTTAAGAAAACAAAATATTTTCCTAAATATCTGCTTTAAAACTATGTACCGGGCTTCCCTGGTGGCGCAGTGGTTAAGAATCCACCTGCCAATGCAGGGGACACGAGTTCGAGCCCTGGTCCGGGAAGATCCCACATGCCGTGAAGCAACTAAGCCCGTGCGCCACAACTACTGAGCCTGCGCTCTAGAGCCTGCAAGCCACAACTACTGAGCCCATGCGCTAGAGCCCGTGCTCCACAAGAGAAGCCAGTGCAATGAGAAGCCCGCGCACTGCAATGAAAGAGTAGCCGCCGCTTGCCGCACCTAGAGGAAGCCTGTGCACAGCAACAAAGACCCAATGCAGCCAAAAATAAATAAATAAATTTAAAAAGAAAAAAAAAAGTGATTGTAGGGAGAAGGTAGGATTGCATCTATTACTCTATTTCCTATGTAATGTGTCCAACTGTATATTACATAAGTTCCATTGTCATGCTTATATTCGAGAAACACATACATAATATTCTAGGACATTGTGCAAGAATTTTGCGAGCAGAAACCAGAAGGAAAAACCAGGAAAAGGCGACTCAAAAGGAGATGGATGCATTTCTTCTGTACACACACATGCAGAGACAAAGAAATCGAATCAACAGTACAGTCGAGTAGGAAGGAGATCATGATTTTGAAACCGAGTCCCCCTACATTTCATTTCCCCTGCCGAGTTTGATTAACCTCTTTATAGAATATTTTATTCCCTTTCTTGTTCCACACCTGCTCCCCTTAAGACTGAGGGTATCAAAAAGGGTGGGGGGGATTGAGACTGAGGAAGACCCTGTGGGACCCTGCCAGCCTTTCTGTGTCCCCGTTTCTTGTTCATAGAAAAAGGCTTAGTCTCCTAGACTTTACCAGAGATCCAAAGAGCAGATTCAAGCCGTTACTATTAGGAGAGTGAGGGAACGCAGAAACAAAGGAAAAGCAAGTCCAGCACAATCTTTAAGGTAGCTTAAACCGATACCTTGCTTTATGACCCCTAACTGTGGCTTCAACCAGTTGTGAACAACATTGTCACGGGGCCCTGGAGACAGGCTTTTGTGACAGTCCTCAAAACCAGAACAAAAACCTGGAAAGACATATAGGTGAGGCACTCGTGATACTTTCTGTCTTGTATCCTACAGCCTGCTGACCACCCTACTGAGTAGGTTCAAGTGGTGACTCTGAATGCAGTAGGATGATATTGCAACACATGAGGGAAAGTGTTCTCTATCAGTAATTTTCTGTTACCCAGTAAACCCATTCCACAGAGAGTCCACCAAAAGTTGTCCATAAACTACAGGTGGATTATCACAGCAAAGAAACTGGAAAAATCTTCAGTCCTTAGGACTACGTAATTCAAAAGCACATTTAAGAGGCAAACCGTACTAAGGAAAATAAGAAATCAGGAAGAGTACACATTCCCAGACTAGGCAGAGCAGTACAAGAGCCAAAAAATTACAAGATACAGGAGTCAGATGCTCGAGGACCTTGAGATGAAACCATGGGCTCGACCCACAGATGCCAAGCTAAGACCTGAAAGATTCATATATGCTCCCCATGTAGGACTGGGGATCAAAAAGAGGATCTCTTGGGACTTCCCTGGTGGTACAGTGGTTAAGAATCCGCCTGCCAATGCAGGGGACACGGGTTCGAGCCCTGGTCTGTGAAGATCCCACATGCCATGGAGCAACTAAGCCCGTGTGCCACAACTACTGAGTCCGCGTGCCGCAACTACTGAAGCCCACGCGCCTAGAGCCCATGTTCCTCAACAAAGACAAGCCACCTCAATGAGAAGCCCGTGCACTGCAACGAAGAGTAGCCCTCGGTCACTGTAACTAGAGGAAGCCCACGCGCAGCAACAAAGACCCAATGTAGCCAAAAATAAATAAGTAAATTTAAAAAGAAAAAAAAGAGAGAGGATCTCTCTGTCCACTGACCTTAGTTTTCCTAACTAACAATACAGAAGAACCACTCCATCTCCCTGTTACACACAACCCTGAAGGGCATGGCAAAAGCAGAACACAAGAAATGGCTGAGGGATCTAAACAAGCAGACAGGGCTTGAGACAGCTCCATGCAGGTTCTGACGTGCCAGATGAGTCAAAGAGCAGCCGGTGTTTTCTCATCTTCTGATTACGTCTTCCAAGTACAGCAACTCTGATCAAACTCAGAGGCTCAGGGGTGGGACTCCAGAGGCATCAGCTCTGATCTACAGGGACTAAGAACTGAGCATCCAGTGGAATCAAGACCAGAAGGAGAGATGAAGGGGCAAGAGACCCTGAAAAAACAGCCCACCTCATGCTCCTCAAAGTCAGGCAACAACCAGTGCACAGGAGCCAGATGGTGAGTGTTGTGGATCCTGATAAAGGCCTTGCCTCTGTCTCTGTAGGAGCTGCAGCCCCACTGGAGTGGGAAAGAACACATTTCACATGCGGAAGGACAAGAGGGATAAATTACAGAGAAGAAAAATTTCCTCTGAGATTTTTCAATAAATCAACTTCAGTTTTCCCAAAGAACTCTCTACCCTGAGAAGAGGTTCCCAAACACTACTAGATGTCGTGGCTTCCTATCTGCCGTGAGATCCCATCTCTGTTCACACTTTTGATACATTCCCACCCATTTGGTTTTTTGCTATTTTCACACCACTCACCAGAGTCCTGGGCTACTTCTCTTGCTCTAAAATGGAAATAGGGCTTCCCTGGTGGCACAGTGGTTGAGAGTCTGCCTGCCAATGCAGGGGACACGGGTTCAAGCCCTGGTCTGGGAAGATCCCACATGCCACAGTGCAACTAGGCCCATGAGCCACAATTACTGAGCCTGCACGTCTGGAGCCTGTGCTCCGCAACAAGAGAGGCCGCGATAATGAGAGGCCCGCACACCGCGATGAAGAGTGGCCCCCACTTGCCGCAACTAGAGAAAGCCCTTGCACAGAAACGAAGACCCAACACAGCCATAAATAAATAAATAAATAAATAAATAAATAAATAAATAAACCCAAATTTAAAAAAAAAAGAACCTTTAAAAAAATAAAAAATAAAAAAAAATAAAATGGAGATAATGTTCAGATCAGAAATAGAAATTCCTGCTTATCAGAACAAAGAAATGTATAGTGGGACTTCCCTGGTGGTCCAGTGGTAAAGAATCTGCCTTCCAATGCAGGGGATGTGGGTTCGATCCCCGGTCAAAGAACTAAGATCCCACAGGCCATGGGGCAACTAAGCCCACACACCACAACTACTGAGCAAGTGCGTCTCAGCTAGAGCCTGCGTGCTGCAAACTACAGAGCCCACGCGCTCTGGAAACCGTGCACCACAACCAGAGAGAAGCGTGCTTGCCGCAATGAAGAGCCTGCACTCCGCGATGAAAGATCCCACGTGCAGCAAATGAGACCCCAAGCAGCCAAAAGTAAAACATTAATTACTTAATTAGAAAAATAAATAAAAAGAAATGTAAAGTGCTGTGTTTTTTCCAAAATCACAGTGCTTTGTTCAGCTGAGTAGTGAAGAAAAGACAGGTGTTTCTGGAAAAATATTTCAAAAATTCACCCACTGCTTGCCTTCTTCTAAATGCATAGGGAACAGTGTAATACATATATCTAACACTCTTCCAAGAAATACTGAGTCAAAAGCAAAGGGTACAAAACAGGAAATCAGACATTTTTTAAAAGTCTGCCATTGTGAAATAGAGATACAGATGTAGAGAATAAACGTATGGACACCAAGTGGGGAAAGCAGCAGTGTGGTAGGGGTGGTGGTGTGATGAATTGGGCAATTGGGATTGACATGTACGCACTGATGTGTATAAAATTGATGCCTAATATAAGAACCTGCTGTATAAAAAAATAAATAAAATTAAATTAAAAAATTTAAAAAAAAAAGAAATACAACATGGCAGAGATGTCAAAGATAAAATGGGCCTTGAGCAAGTTTAAGAGATGTATTTGTTAATGTCTCCTAAGAAGGGCCTAAAGTCAGTGCTTAATAATTCTAGTTTATGTCTTTTAATGTGATTTAAAAAAAAAAAAAGTCTGCCATTGAGCGCTTTTTTTTTCCAATTTATTTTATTTATTTATTATTTTTTGGCTGTGTTGGGTCTTTGTTGTTGCGCACGGGCTTCCTCTAGTTATGGTGAGCGGAGGCTACTCTTCGTTGCAGTGCACAGGCTTCTCATTGCGGTGGCTTCTCTTGTTGCGGAGCACAGGCTCTGCAGCATGTGGGCTTCAGTAGATGCAGCGCGTGGGCTCAGGAGTTGTGGCTCATGGGCTCTAAGGCGCAGGCTCAGTAGTTGTGGTGCACAGGATTAGCTGCTCTGTGGCATGTGGGATCTGCCCGGACCAAGACTTGAACCCGTGTCCCCTGCATTGGCAGGCGGATTCTTAACCACTGCACTACGAGGGAAGCCCTGCCATTGAACTTTATATATAATTAAGCTCTAGAACAACCTCTGATGTAACACGAAAGGCACAGATCATCTGAAGAAAGGGTCAGTTTAAACTCATGATGTTGCATGATGTCTGAGTCTCCAAGGGGCCCCCCAAGAGGCACATAGGGGAAAATGCATAACACAAAAGGGCAGATCCCAACATCTAGAGAGAAGTTATCCTCACCCACGGAGATCGGGTTCCTTTACGTCTCCAACATCACGTCCCTGTACAAGGCCCTCTGAGCAGGGTCCAGGCATTCCCACCCCTCCTGAGAGAAATCGATGGCCACATCTTCGAAAGTCAGCTGTTCCTGAAAGAAAAACATTTCTGGGGTGGGGGTGATGTTGGATAAATTAGGAGTTTGGGATTAACATATACACACTACTATAAATAAAACAGATAAACAGGAAGGATCTACTGAATCGCACAGGGAGCTATACTCAATATCTTGAAATAACCTATAATGGAAAAGAATCTGAAAAAAGAATATATATATAGCTGAATCACTCTGCTGTACACTTGAAACTAAGACAACATTGTAAATTAATTATACCTCAATTTAAAAAAAAATTTTAACCAAGTGGCCATGAGGATAGTTTTTATCTTTATAAAAAATGAAATGAGGAGAAAGGTGTAAGGACTGATTCTGTCTGTTGACGTATATATTCTGAAAGATACACGTTATGGTATTTGGACCAAATTATGTATCTTTAATTTTAATTTCTTATGCTTTTTCATAACAGACTATGATATCCTCCAATTAATACAGATTTTTCATCTTTGTGGACAATTATAAAACACACAGAAACATAACTCAAGAACGGGTTGTCTGTGCAGAAGTGCTAGATATTATGTTCTAAACACTGACTGATATTCAATAGCCAGATGAGCTCCAGTATGAGTGCTGTCTTCAGACATGACGAAGTCCACCGTGGCTTTAGAGAAAGGTCAAAATCCTCAGTTATGATAATGATAACAACAGCAATGACTAAAAGTGTTTGAACACTTCCAATATGTAAACATTACTCTAAATAAGTACTTTACAGGTATGAATTGTTATCAACATAACAGGTCATTAGGAAAAGACCTGTTCCCATCTTACAGAGGAGAAAACTGTGTCAGAGACACTCTGAGGTCTCGGGTCAAGAAGCTAAGAAATGATACTGCAAGCATCTCAACTCAGAGGGTTGGGCTTTGGAACGCAAGTTAAAAAATAGAAGAGTTTAGTAATAGAGCATTAAAAGTACATTGACATGGGCTTCCCTGGTGGCGCAGTGGTTGAGAATCTGCCTGCCAATGCAGGGGACACGGGTTCAAGCCCTGGTCTGGGAGGATCCCACATGCCACGGAGCAACTAGGCCCGTGAGCCACAACTACTGAGCCTGCGTGTCTGGAGCCTGTTCTCCGCAACAACAGAGGCCGCGATAGTGAGAGTCCCGTGCACCGCGATGAAGAGTGGCCCCCGCTCGCCGCAACTAGAGAAAGCCCTCGCACAGAAACACAGAAACGAAAGACCCAACACAGCAAAAATAAATAAATAAATAAATTAATAAAAAAAAAAAAAAAGTACATTGACAGGGACTTCCCTGGTGGTCCAGTGGCTAAGACTCGGCACTCCCAATGAAGAAGGCCCAGGTTCCATCTCTGGTCAGGGAACTAGATCCCACATGCCGTAACTAAAAGTTCGCATGCCACAACTAAAGATCCCACACGCTACAACGAAGATATGAAGATCGAAGATCCTGTGTGCGGCAACTAAGACCTGGCACAACTAAATAAATAAATAAATAATTTAAAAGTTGTTAAAAACAAAAAAGTACGTTGACAGAGGGTTCCCTGAGAAAACTTAAATAAGTTCAAGGGACTTCCCTGGTGGCACAGTGGTTAAGAATCCGCCTGCTGATGCAGGTGGTGTGGGTTCGATCCATGGTCCAGGAAGATCCCACATGCCGTGGAGCAACTAAGCCCGTGCGCCAGAACTACTGAGCCTGTGCTCTAGAGCCTGCGTGCCACAACTACCGAGCCCGCGAGCCACAACTACTGAAGCCCGGGCGCCTAGAGCCCATGCTGTGCAACAAGAGAAGCCACCGCAATGAGAAGCCCATGCACTGCAACGAAGAGTAGCCCCCACTCGCCGCAACTAGAGGAAGCCCACACAGAGCAACGAAGACACAACACAACCAAAAATAAAGTAATTTAAAAAAAAATAAAGAAGTTCAAGGTGAACAACATGGAACAGCATGAAAGGTCATTATATATGTGGGCCCACACAAACACACACACATACACAGAAAACGTTAGTGATCTTCCTACTATTTAAACCATTAACATGATAGTGCAGGAAAAATTCAAGGCCAGGGAATATACTGAAGATATAATTTCAGCTACAAAAGATACATACTTTTGAAATCATAAGAAGTGATTGCAACTGATGTCAAAAAAATGTTTTTAAAGGATTAAAAGGGAGTGCTATGAACAATAATACCTACACATTACATAATCTATAAGATACAGGTAATTTTGTAGAAACATAAACCTACTAAGTTGGAAACATTAAGAAATAAAAAATCTGAACAGAATTATAACTAGAGAGATTCAAGTAGTAATCAGAAACCTCAAAGAAAAACTCAGGAAGAGATGTCTTTAACTGCATAATTCTACCAAACATTTACAGCAGAATTACCACTAATCCTGCTAAAAATCTTACAAAGAGTTGAAGAGAAAACACTGCCAAACTCATTCTATGTGGCCAGCATGACTGTGATACCAAACCCAGAGCATCACATAAGAAGAAAGGAAAACTAGGGCTTCCCTGGTGGCCCAGTGGTTAAGAATCCGCCTGCCAATGCAGGGGATACGGGTTCAGCCCTGGTCCGGGAAGATCCCACATGCCGTGTAGCGACTAAACCAGTGCGCCACAATTACTGAGCCTGTGCTCTAGAGCCCGCGAGCCACAACTACTGAGCCCTTGTGCTACAACTAATGAAACCCACGCACCTAGAGCCCGTGCTCTGCAACAAGAGAAGCCACCGCAATGAGAAGCCCACGCACCACAATGAAGAGCAGACGCCGCTCGCTGCAACTAGAGAAAGCCCGCGCACAGCAACGAAGACCCAATGCAGCCAAAAATAAATAAATAAAATTAAAGAAATTTATGTAAAAAAAAATAAAGACAACGGGACACTCTCTCCAAAAAGAACTGCCACACACAGACACACACCCAATTTGACCGATCACTTCATGGGTCACTGTTGCTCACGCTCAGAATTTCTGGTCTATTCTCTCATCTCCATTTTACCAGTGGGCTCCCCGAGGGCCAGAGGGGAGATATTTCTGAGAAGGTCTGAATTCAGTGAAGAGAACCATGTGGAACTGAATTCTGAAAAGCTTCCTGAAGGACCAGTGGGCAAAGTTTGCCCTTACCGTCCATCCCACTTAAAACACAGGGACGGGGCTTCCCTGGTGGCGCAGTGGTTGAGAATCTGCCTGCTAATGCAGGGGACACGGGTTCGAGCCCTGGTCTGGGAAGATCCCACATGCCGTGGAGCGGCTGGGCCCGTGAGCCACGGCTACTGAGCCTGCGCGTCTGGAGCCTGTGCCCCGCAACGGGAGGGGCCGCGATAGTGAAAGGCCCGCGCATCGCGATGAAGAGCGGTCCCCGCACCGCGATGAAGAGTGGCCCCCACTTGCCGCAACTGGAGAAGGCCCTCGCACGAACCGAAGACCCAGCACAGCCAAAAATAAATAAATAAATTTAAAAAATTAAAAAAAAAAAAAAAAAAAAAAAAAAAAAAAAAAAACACAGGGACGGGGACTTCCCTGGTGGTCCAGTGGTTGAGAGTCTACCTTCCAATGCAGGGGACGTGTGGGTTTGATCCCTCGTCCGGGAAACTAGGATCCCACATGCCGCGGGGCAACTAAGCCTGTGCGCCTCAACTACTGAGCCTGCACGTTCTGGAGCCCGTGCTCCACAACGAACGGCCCTGCGTGCCGCAACTAAGACCCAACGCAGCCAAATAAGTAAATAAATAAATAAATATTTTAAAAAATAAAAAACACAGGGACGATCTTGCATATTGCTGAGCAAAGGAAACTTCTCTTGCAAGGTCTGATCACACTGACACCAAGCAATTAATTCTTCTTTCTCAGAAAATCAAAGAAAAATATTTAAAAAACACAGAATTGCAAAACCATTGCTGCTGGTGGGGAAAACACTGAAAGGGGTCAGCTTAGAAATAAGCTGTGAGCAAACTTCTTCATCATAAATAGAGGGGCTCCGTTGGAAGGTTTCACATCATTCCAGCCCATCCTTCCTCACTTGCACAGAACAGTCAAGAGGGCCCTGAGGGAAACATCTTTATAACACCTCACAGCTCACAATTTTAATAGATCACACAAAAAGGAAGAAAACGGAATATGAGACTAACTGGTTAAACTAGGTTTCGGCTGTTAATATAAACCGTCATTGATATCTTTACCAGGTACTCATCAAAATAGCCTAAAATTATTTATTAGTTACCAAGGAACTTTTCCCATATAGAAGATAAGGAGGAGAAAGCAGGCAGGACTCAAAGGAACCTGAAACATACTTTTTTTTTTTTAACACATTTTTAAAAGAAATGATTTGTGAATATTTTTCATGTAAAAATTCTGCTGTTAAAGCTTTTAAAAATTGAGACTATAAGGTTAGAAAAGAATGATATGAGTTGATTATAGAAGACCAAACATTATTCCAGAAAGAAATACTTATTTATAGGAAAGGAGAAATTGAATGAACTAAGATTTATTACAACTTACAAAAAAAATTATACAGAATAAAGAAAAACTAAATGCATTACACACAAAAAATACTTTAAATAAATGTTCCTCTAACAAGGCACCATGTAGTGACAGAGTCAGTCATTTCTTGCCCCAGGTGTCCTCTCCCCTGACCCCTAATCCACGCCAGGAAAAGGGAAGGGGGTGACCCACAACTAAGGGAATCAAGTCACTGCCCCCTGGCTGAATAGGGATTGCAAACGGAAGTTATCTTCTCATATAAAGAATTACAAAATGCATAAGCCTGTAGACAGCAGTTTTGCAATTCTCATCCTCATTTGTATAATTTGAACAAATTTTAAATGTACTATATTCTAAAGCCACAAATCATATATCACGACATCATCCATATCCAAACAACTCACCGTCCATCTGCGTCCAGCTCCCACCACCCACCTGCACTACTACGTGTTACCATTTCATTCCGTTTATCTGCCTCCCTATTTCTTTCTCTGCCTACGTCTTTTTGCTCCCCTCCGCTCTCCTGCCGTTCCTGCCCTCGTCTCTATTTCCTCCCTTACACCTGCCCTGCCCCACTCTGCACCATGTTCCCTCTTGTTCCTCTTTCTCGCCCGCCTCCGCTCCCTCTCTACCCTCTGGGTTACACCTCTTCTAGTGCCCTTAACTTCCGCTCCTCCCCACTCCCCGGCACTGCAGTTGGCGACGCTTCCTTCCTGCTGTCTTCCTCTGCTCTTCGTGTCCCCCTCTGTCCTCTTTCTCTCCCAGCGCCTGGTGCTCTGAAAGCCTCGGTTCCACCTTTTCTCCTCTCCCGGACTCACCGTGCGAAGTGCCTCACCACTGCTGCCCTCCCTCCTCCCGCTGATCCAGGGCTCTCGCCGTGCTGCTCACCCGGAGATCCGCCTTTCTTTATTTACTTCTCTATTTTATTCGCCCGCTACTTTCAAGGCTAAATCTGTTTCATTTCACTTTCTCTTTGCAAGTCCCTCAGCCGCCGTCTAAGTTCCCATTGGTTCTCCCTCATTCTTTTCTCCCTCTCAGTTTTTCTATCCCTCTCTCGGTCGCTCTGTCTCTGCTTCTCCTGATCCCCCTTCGCCCCCATATTTAGAAAGATGGGGAGTGAATAAGATGCCCGCCTACCGCAAGAGACCATTTTCCACCTGAGTTGAACTTGGGACGGAAGAACCATGGGCGTCCACAAGGCTGGCCCAGGTCACGTCCCCCTACGCGGGGTGAGGGGAAGGGCTGACCAGGAAGGGGAGGCCAGAGAAGCAGAAGGACCGGCCTGAGGAGGAGGCGAGGACAGAGGGGCTGGGAGGGAGGGAGGGGGTCTCAGGAGAGGGGCGGGCTCTGCAGACCCCCAGGACCGGGGAGAGGACGCGGCCTCGCCGGGAGCGGGGCGGCCGGCGCTGCCCTCCAGGGGCCGAGAGGGCGAGGCTGGGGGTGGGGCGGAGGGCGAATCCACCCCGCGGTCAAGGACTTTACAAGGGGAGGCCGAGACAGTTAACAGGTTTTAAGCAGCGAAGTGTTGCGAAAGGCGGTGTCTACCTGGACGGAAGGTATTAAAAACCAAGGGCAAGGACCATCCTCAGAGAAATCTATAACCCGAAGAGAAAAGATCCCCGAAAAGATTCAGACCGGCTAGATCTGAATTTACCTGGAGTAAATTCAGGGGCGGGTGTGGGGATTTTAGGTCCGTAGTCACTCACAAGACCCTGAGGAGGGAGTAAGAGAGGCCCCGCCACGCGGATTTGCCCTAGAAAGGAGAAACTCACCCTGTGTCTTATGACCCTGTCTCCGCCGTATCCGCTTCCAGGTCCTCTGGAAATTGCGCCCGCGATTAGAAGCAGGGCCTCCGGGGGGCGTGGCCGGGGCGGAGCGCTTCCAACGAGGAGCGGGAGGAGGAGGGAGCCCAGGTCTGAGAAGGGGGAGCAAGACGTCCGGGCAGGGGGCGGGCACCGAAGGTGCTTCCCAGTAATTTCACGTGCTTAGTTTAAGTGACTGTAACAGTTTTAAGATAAAAAGCTTACAGTTGGGAACTTCCCTGGTGGCGCAGTGGTTAAGAATCCACCTGCCAATGCAGGGGACATGGGTTCAAGCCCTGGTCCGGGAAGATCCCACGTGCCGCAGAGCAACTAAGCCCATGGGCCACAACTACTGAGCCTGTGCTCTAGAGCCCGCGAGCCACAACTACTGAGCCCACGTGCCACAACCACTGAAACCCGCGCACCTAGAGCCCGTGCTCCGCAACGAGAAGCCACCGCAATGAGAAGCCTGCGCACCGCAACAAAGAGTAGCCCCCCCACTCAGCATAACTAGAGAAACCTCATGCACAGCAACGAAGACCCAACACAGCCAAAAATAAATAAATAAATTTATTTTTTAAAAAAGAAATCATTGTGGAATAAATCCTCATTAAAATAAAAAAAAGCTTACAGTTGTGTGGGCCAGTTATGTCAGAAACTAAGATGTTTCCTCTTAAGATGAAAATGGTGTAAGTAAGGGAATATCCTGTTGGGCCAGTGGTTAGGATCTTGGTTAGGGAACTAAGATCCTGCAAGCTGCACAGCTGAACCAAAAACAAAAAACAAAACAAAAACAACAGGAAAACACCACACACACACACAAAACAAAAACCCGTCAATGTCTTTTTGGCAAGAGTTTGCTTTCAAGTCCTGCTAGTGAGACTGAAGCAAGTTGTGGCATGTGAACTCTTAGTTGCAGCATGCACGTGGGATCCAGTTCCCTGATCAGAGATTGAACCCGGGCCCCCTGCATTGGGAGCGCGGAGTTTTATTCACTGCGCCACCAGGGAAGCCCCCTGTATATTGTTTATTCTTAAAAGGAAACTGAAGAACACTGACCTTTTCAAACTATTTCACTAAGCATTCCAAGCACAAAAATGACTGTTCTACTTTTAATGATTTCTGAAAATCTTTTATATTTTTGGTTTACTTCCTATATTCCTATTTTCATGATCATGTAAATCAAGGTTTATGCCATGGTTTTTACTCTAGCACACAAACAAAAAAAACCCACATAAAATATATTCATATAGTGCATATTTGTGAAAGTATGTCAGGTTTTAGGTGGTGTGAAAAAGGAATAACAAGGCCAAGGCAGAGTCCCTTCACCCCAGGACAGCAAACCAAGTCTTAATTGTAGTTTCATCCCTCCCTAGAACATGGCCTGAAACCAGTAACTCTGCAATTTCCAGATCAACACTAGTGAGGTTATCTACAGAATAAGACCTCAGCTGCACGACTACCCAAAATAGGAGACCTAGCCTGAAACAATCCTTTTTAATTTTTTTTGTGCCAGTACGTTTCTTGTCTAACCCACTTTCTCCCTACAAAAGCATTCATAATTGTACAGCTCCTTGAGCACCACCCTATTTACTAGGTGGCATGCTGCCCTATTCATGAATCATTCAACAAAGCCAATTAGATGTTTTTTTAAATTAATTAGTCTGTGTGGAGTCTTAGTTGCAACACGCATGATCTTCGCTGTGGCACGTGGGATCCTTCATTGCGGCGCATGGGCTCTACAGCCTGGGGGCTCAGTAGTTGTGGCACCTGGGCTCTCTAGCTGTGGCGCACGGGCTTAGTTGCCCTGTGGCATCTGGGATCTTGGTTCCCCGACCAGGGATTGAACCCACGTCCTCTGCATTGGAAGGCAGATTCTTAACCACTGGACCAGTAGGGAAGTCCTAGCCAATTAGATCTTTAAATTTACTCAGTTCCATTTTTGCACATTAATGGAAGTCAGCCTCTAAAATGCACTGCTATGGTATTTTCACTATAGCCATCCGAATATTCTGGAATAGAGTGTGGAGAGAATAACTAAAGTACAAATTATGAGTATGTAATCTCCCCAAGTATGCTGCTTGATTCCTTCATGGAAAGAAATTGTTACAGATACTTTCAGCCCTGAGAGCCTAATAGTGCATTCTTAGTTTCTGTAATATATTACTGAGGTGGGATAAAACTGTGTTGGTAGAAGGAACATGATTAATCCGTGGTTAAGAAAAAAGTGATTTATTAAATAAGAGACCTATCACACATTCTGAATAAAACAGCAGCAGCAATTAAATGTGAATCATATAACTACAAATACTATTTGGTTTGTTCTGATTAAATTCCACTCTTGGTTAACTGCTTTCTATTCAATTTCCAAGAATAAGACTAATTTTTCAGACTTCCCTGGTGGTGCAGTGGTTAAGAATCCACCTGCCAATGCAGGGGACAGGGGTTCGAGCCCTGGTCCTGGAATATCCCACATGCTGCAGAGCAACTAAGCCCGTGCACCACAACTACTGAGCCTGTGCTCCAGAGCCCATGCTCTGCAACAAGAGAAGCCACCGCAATGAGAAGCCTGCACACCACAACAAAAAGTAGCCCCCGCTTGCCACAACTAGAGAAAGCCCACGTGCAGCAACGAAGACCCAATGCAGCCAAAAATAAATTTATTGAAAAAAAAGACTAATTTTTCATTAACCATTGCCATTCAATGGAGAATGTAACCACCACTTCCAGTGCGTTATTTCTAACAAATGAGTCCTAGTAACCTGTCACTCTCCTCCCATGAAAAGTCCAGTCCTTAATGCTTGATCTGTTCATGGTCAGTTGGTAGAACATTCTGTACTATAACCCCCTGTAGCCTATCTATGGATGGGTTCCTTGAACATAAGCATGATAACTGATATCATAGTTTTACATTATTCTCTGCCCTTCCCTGATTCTAATTCATTCAACATTGAGTTACGTAACTCTGTATATTTTTTTTTTGGCCAGGTGGGGTCTTAGTTGTGGCACGTGGGATCTTCATTGAGGCATGCAGGATCTTTTGTTACAGCAGACTGGGTCTTTGTTGTGGCAGGTGGGCTTCTCTCTAGTTGTGGCATGAGGGTTTTCTCTTCTCTAGTTGTGGCATGCAGGCTCCAGGGCACATGGGATCTGTAGTTTGTGGCACGCAGGCTCTCTAGTTAAGAAGCACAAGCTCAGTAGTTGCAGCGCGTGGGCTAGTTTCCCCACAGCATGTGGGATCTTAGTTCCCTGACCAGGGATTAACCCACGTCCCCTGCACTGGAAGGTGGATTCTTTACCACTGGACCACCAGGGAAGTCCTTTGGTATTGTTTTTCCAGGAAAGGTGGATATGAATGAACCACACCTAGTGAATTTGGCCCCTTTGTCTTGACTCCATCCCAGAGACCATCAGGAAATTCCTGTAATAAAGGTATAAAATCAAAAGACTTCAAACCTTAGCTTGAAATTCATAAAGTAGCAATGCAGCCTTTTCAAGAACACTCAAATGAAATACTCTATATTTTATTAGAACAGAATGGGCCACTTCCACATGTCCTTGCTGCAGTGATACACACAACATGTCATAAGTTTTAATATTTTGTGACTTGTAATTATTCTGTAGTATGTAACATCTCAGGTTAATCTCAGAGAAGTAAAGACAGTTATTCCTAGTATGGATTATTGGATGTATGGTGTGTTGCAAGAATTGGCCAAAAAATCTACACATTCATTACATTTGTAAGGATTCTCCCCAACATGAATTCTTTGGTGAATCTTAAGAACACACTGTTTCTTAAAGGTATTTCCACGTTTAGTATATCTGTATAGTTTCTGTCCTGCATGAATTCACTCATTACACCCAAGATGTGAATACTTGATTAAAAAAACTTTACAACATTCATTACATTTGCAAGGTTGCTCTTCAATGTAACTTTTTTTTTTTTTTTTTTTTTTTGGCTGCTTTGGGTCTTCGTTGCTGCACACGGGCTTTCCCTAGTTGCGGCAAGCAGGGGTTAGCTACCCTTCGTTGCGGTGTGCAGGCTTCTCATTGCAGTGGCTTCTCTTGTTGCAGAGCATGTCCTCTAGGCACACGGGCTTCAGTAGTTGTGGCTCGCAGGCTCTGGAGCACAGGCTCAGTAGTCGTGGCACACAGGCTTAGTTGCTCTGCGGCATGTGGGATCTTCCTGGACCAGGGCTCGAACATTGGCAGGCAGATCCTTTATTTTTTTAATAAAGGTTTATTTATTTGGCTGCATTGGGTCTTCATCACTGCATGCGGGCTTTCTCTAGTTGTGGCGAGCGGGGTTCACCCTTGGTTGCAGTGTGCAGGCTTCTCATTGCAGTGGCTTCTCTTATTGCGGAGCATGGGCTCTAGGCACGTGGCCTTCAGTAGTTGTGGCACACGGACTCAGTAGTTGTGACTCCCGGGCTCTAGAGCACAGGCTGAGTAGTTGTGGCACACAGGCTTAGTTGCTCCGCGGCATGTGGGATCTTCCCAGACCAGGGCTTGAACCCGTGTCACCTGTATTGGCAGACGGATTCTTAACCACTGCACCACCAAAGAAGCCCTATAACTCCTCTTATGTTCCACAGTTTTGATCTTTGGGTAAAGCCTTAGCCTGCACATTACTTTTGTGTGGTTTTTCTGAAAGATGTATATTTTGAAGTCTAGTGCAGTGTGAGGCCTGGATAAACCTCTGTCCATACATTCATACAGCTTCTCCTCAATATGGACTCTCAGTTGTTGTATAGTACTTGAACTCAAGGTAAAACTGTTACCACTCCCATTGCATTTGTAAACTATTGCTCCAGTATGTTCCCCCTTTTATGTCTGGGTAAAATCCTTGCTATGCACATTAGATTTGTGTGGTTTGTCTCCAAGACATACATTCTTATGTATCCTGAAAGTAAGCAATAATTCAAAACTTTGCCACATTCCTTGCATTTGTAAGTACAAAGTATTTGGTGAACCCCGAGTTTAGGCAATACCTAAAAAGCCTTGCCACATTCAGTAAATGTGTAAGGTTTTGTCCAGTACGGATTACCTGATGATTGGCGAGATGTGACCCGAGTAAAGGTTTTACACACTCATATCATTTGTAAGGTTTCTCTCCAGAATGAATTCTTTATCGAATACTAAGGTCAAACCATTCTCTAAAAGCCTTGACACACGCGATACATTTATACAGCTTCTATTGAGTATGAATTTTCTCATGAAGCCTAAGGAGTGAACACCTTCTAAAAGCCATGCAACACTGATTACATTTGTAATGTCTCTCACCAGTGTGGATTACCTCATGGTAAGATAGGCTTGAACGCAAAATAAAGACTTTGCCACAATCAAGTCATTTGTAAGTTTTCTCTCCAGTATGAATTCTCCGATGATACACAAGGTGAGACCTATAACTGAAGAATTTTGCACATACTTCACATTTAAATGGTTTCTCTCCTGTATGGATTACCTGATGGGAAGTTAAGGTTGATCGCATACTAAATGCTTTGTTACACTCATTACATTTGTAAGGTTTCTCTCCAGTATGAATTCTACGGTGAGTCACAAGTTGTGAACTTTGTCTGAAGCCCTTGCCACACACATCGCATTTATGTGGTTTCTCTCCCGTATGGATTACCTGATGGGAAGTTAAGGTTGACTGCACGCTAAATGTTTTGCCACATTCATTACATTTGAAAGGCTTTTCTCCTGTATGAATTCTCTGATGATTCACTAGGTGATAAGTCTGTCTGAAGCCCTTGCCACATACATTACATTTATGTGGTTTCTCTCCTGTATGGATTACCTGATGGGAAGTTAAGCCTGATCGCACACTAAATGCTTTGCTGCACACATTACATTTGTAAGGTTTCTCTCCAGTGTGAACTCTACGGTGAGTCACGAGGTGTGAATTTTGACTGAAGCCCTTGCCACAAATGTCACATTTATGTGCTGTCTCTCCTGTATGGATTACCTGATGGGAAGTGAGGCTCGAACGCACAATAAAGGCTTTGTCACACTCATGACACTTGTATGGCTTCTCCCCAGAATGAATTCTCTGGTGGATTTTAAAGTGTGATTTTTGACTAAAGACCTTTCCACATACATCACATTTATATGGTTTCTCTCTTTTATGGATTATCTGATGTGTAGTGAGAGTTGAACGCTGAGTAAAGGCTTTCCCACATTCATTACACTTGAAAGGGTTCTCTGCATCATGAATTCTTTGGTGAATCCTGATTTCAGACTGTTGCCTAAATGCCTTCCCACATTCATTACATTGGTAAGGTCTCTCTCCAGTATGGATTACCTGATGATTAGTTAGGCTTGAAAGAGCAATAAAGGCCTTGCCACACACATCACATTTGTATGGTTTCTCTCCAGTGTGAATTCTTCGGTGAATCTTGATGTAATACCATTGCTTAAAGGCCTTGCCACATTCAAAACACTTATATGGTTTCTCTCCAGAATGACTTTTCCGATGGTCAACCAGGCTTGAACTTTGGCTAAAAGCTTTACCACACTCATTACACGTGTAAGGTTTCTCTCCACTATGAATTCTCTGATGTCTTGTAAGATGTGAATTTTGACTAAAGACCTTGCCACACTCATTGCATTTGTAAGGTTTCTCTCCAGTATGAAGTGTCTGATGACTTGCAAAGTGTGAATTTCTAATAAAGACTTTGCCACATACATCACATTTATATAATTTCTTTCCTATATGAATTTTCTGATGTTTAATGAGGTTTGAGCGAAAATTAAAGGTTTTGCCACACTCATTACATTTGTAAGGTTTCTCTCCACTATGAATTCTCTGATGTCTTGTAAGATGTGACTTTTGACTAAAGACCTTGCCACACTCACTGCATTTGTAAGGTTTCTCTCCAGTATGAAGTCTCTGATGACTTGCAAAGTGTGAATTTCGACTAAAGACTTTGCCACATATATCACATCTATATAATTTCTTTCCTGTATGAATTTTCTGATGTCTGATGAGATTTGAGCGAAGGGTAAAGGCTCTGCCACACTCATTACATTTGTAAGGTTTCTCTCCACTATGAATTCGCTGATGATTTCCAAGGTGTGCTTTTTGACTAAAGAGCTTGCCACACTCATTACATTTGTAAGGCTTCTCTCCAGTATGAATTTTCCGATGACTTGCAAGGTGTGAACTTCGACTAAAGACTTTGCCACATATATCACATTTGTATGATTTCTCTCCTGTGTGGATTATCTGATGTCTAGTGAGGTATGAGCCCTGACGAAACATTTTGCCAAACTGACCACATTTGTAAGGTTTTCCCTTGTATGCTTTCTGTTCCTGTGTCAGTACTGAAAGATGGATAAGATCATTCCCATATATATTAGAAATGTTGGCCTGGACACTAGGAGGAATTCTTTCAAGTATTGAAAATGAGCCTCTACTGTTGGTAGACTTCACAGCTTGATTACATTC
Organism: Balaenoptera borealis; assembly: GCF_965194805.1. NCBI lineage: Eukaryota > Metazoa > Chordata > Mammalia > Artiodactyla > Balaenopteridae > Balaenoptera > Balaenoptera borealis. The sequence continues at coordinate 64,487,210 of NC_138878.1, forward strand.
ATAAATTTTCCCTTCAGCTTGATATATCAGCAGTTTATCTCGAAAGCTTGATCCAAGCCTATTTTCAACAGGCTTGTTTCCTGCATCCCTTTTCCAAGGTTGATTTCTTTTATAAGTGAGATTTTCTTTACAGGTTATAGGCATTCCTTTGCTATTTCTTTCATCATCTCTCCACTGATACTCAAAGTCATGCATATTTTCCTGGATTTCCTTGAAGTAAAAATCTCTTATTTCACGGCTTTCACATGTTTCCAACATCACTGTTTGGAATACTTCTCCTCCATCACTGTTCACTTTAGGTTGTAATTTCTTCATCACATGTATATGACAGATATCTACAAGATATAAAGAACCATAGGAATCCTATTAATTATAGGTCAGAACAAAGTCATTTCTTGTTGATAACATGATATTAAACCAAAAATAATACTTATCCTGAACAGAGTAATGAAACTTCCCAAACAAAATGTTCAAAATTTAAGGAACAGTAAAGAAATATGATCCCTTACGAAAGAAAGTGATCACATGTAATTCAAAGTAATCTTAGGTGGAGTATAACCTTTAAAAATTGTGAATCACTATGTTGTACACTCGAAACTTATATAATACTGTAAATCAACTATACGTTAGTAACAAAATAAGGATATATAACTGAGAAAAATAAAAAAATAATAATTTTAGGGCAGCCTAGTTCCAAACACCCTATGACAAAAACCCTAACGCTGTACAAACTTGTATTAGCTCTCAAAAAATGGGCATTTTCCCACCATGACCCCAAAGCACAGTAATTGGCAGTAAGCATAATGCTGTCTTTTTTTTTTTTTTTGGCCATGCCGAGTGGCTTGTAGGATCTTAGTTCCCCAACGAGGGGTCAAACCTAGGCCCATGGCAGTGAAAGCGCTGAGTCCTAACCACTGGACTGCCAGGGAATCCCACTGCTGTCTTGTAACTGAGGAGAAAAAAGTATTATATTGTACAAAATTTCTGCATATTTGTACGTAAGTAAATGCTAAAGAACCGACAGTGTATTATAATGGTAAATAATCCAAAACAAGCTTACCTGATGAATAATGTAAACAAATGGCAGTTTAGTATCGAAAAACAGATAGCATTGAGCTATGGCCTATCTAGGCAGTTACCTTAAATTATTGGCCCCAAAGTGTATGTAATACAGTGTGCATTGAAAATTTATTTATTTATTATTTTTAAAATTTATTTATTTTATTTATTTATTTTTAGCTGAGTTGGGTCTTTGTTGATGCACACGGGCTTTCTCTAGTTGTGGCGAGCGGGGGCTACTCTTTGTTGTGGTGCATGCACGGGCTTCTCATTGCAATGGCTTCTCTTGTTGCAGAGCATGGGCTCTAGGTGCACAGGCTTCAGTAGTTGGGCTCATGGGCTCTAAAGCACAGGCTCAGTAGTTGTGGTACATGGGCTTAGTTGCTCCAGGGCATGTGGGATCTTCCCAGATCAGGGCTCAAACCCGTGTCCCCTGCATTGGCAGGTGGATTCTTAACCACTGAGCCACCAGGGAAGCCCTGAAAATGTATTAACTAGGGTCAGAGACAATGTTGTTGGGATCAATTACAAATAAAAACAACCAAGTTATAATGTAGACAAACGGATAGCTCACAATAAACATGAAAGTTAATATTTTTTAAAAGTAACCTTCAAATCTTTACTGTGAAACATGAAATATTCTAAGCCCAATTTTTCAAATAAGGGCATCAGACTCACAGGGTTCATGTACATGAAACCAATTTACACAGAAAGTAAGTGAGAGAAACAGGATATTAATACCAAGAGTTCAGAAAGAAAATTTCAAGGGTGACACAAGAACTGAGCTGTATATAGCATTATTCAGCCATCCTTCCTGGAAATGGTTTCGGAGGCACCACCTCTGCACATATAAATTAAGGTCCTGCCTAGTGAAATTAATTCACTGTAGGAATACACATGATTTTTTACAATGTGAACAGTGTGGGAAGACAGTGGGATGGGTGAAAAAGGGCTCTGGAAATTAGGGAGTTCAGAAGAAAAAACTGAATATGCTAGCAAATAACAGTGTATTCCATCCACATCAAGGAACCATGTGAGGAAAGGTCAGAACTGGGAAGGCCAAGAATGGAGGACAAGGAGTAATGGACGTGTGGGAACACAGCTTGTGCTTTCTAAACTGTGGGAATGTAACTGTACCAGGGCAATGAGAATACTGAATGGGGAAGAAAAGAAGAACTGGTTTAGCAAGTAGCACTGTACCATCTCATTCTCAACCATGGGACTTATACCATGGGCATGCAACAAAAACAAAAGAAATTTTAAAAGGGAGAGAGTATGACATTGTAAAGAGAAAGCAGGTTTTCATCTCTAGCAATATTTGTTATGAAATGTACCAATTTTAATATCCACGAGTTCCATTGCCAGGAATATATATTCAAGAGAAAAACACGGGTTTCTCTGCTGGCGCAGTGGTTAAGAATCCGCCTGCCAATGCAGGGGACACGGGTTCAGCCCTGGTCTGGGAAGATCCCACATGCCATGGAGCAACTAAGCCTGTGCGCCACAACTACAGAGCCTGCACTCTAGAGCCCACGAACTGCAACTACTGAGCCCACGTGCCACAATTACTGAAGCCCACGTGCCTAGAGCTTGTGCTTTGCAACAAGAGAAGCCACTGCAATGAGAAGCCTGTGCACTGCAACGAAGAGTAGCCCCGATCACCGCAACTAGAGAAAGCCCGTGCTTAGCAACGAAGACCCCCCCAAAAAAAAAACAGAGAGTGAGAAAAATACACAGACATTCCCAGAGATACATCCAAGAATGTAAGAAGCAGGATCTGGAAGGAAAACATAGGAAATGGCCATAAAGAGGAGATAGATGAGTTTATTCTGCACATTTTCTTGCAGATACAATGAAACCTTACAGTATAGCAAAGCAGGGAGACAAGCGTTCACAATGATAATCTCCTAGCTGGGTGGGCAGAGAGTTCGTTTCAGGAAACAAAGATAAGAGGAGGTGTTTCCCAAGGCATGAGCATTTTAAGATGTGATCATATTAGTTAAAAAAAGAAAAAAGAGGGCTTCCCTGGTGGCACAGTGGTTAAGAATCCGCCTGCCAATGCAGGGGACGTGGGTTTGAGCCCTGGTCCGGGCAGATCCCACATACCGTGGAGTAACTAAGCCTGTGTGCCCCAACTACTGAGCCTGTGCTCTAGAGCCCGCGAGCCACAACTACTGAAGCCCGCATGCCACAACTACTGAAGCCTGTGTGCCACAACTACTGAAGCCTGTGCGCCTAGAGCCCGTGCTCCGCAACAAGAGAAGCCACTGCAATGAGAAGCCCGTGCACCGCAACGAAGAGTAGCCCCTGCTCACCACAACTAGAGAAAGCCCGCTCCCAGCAACAAAGACCCAACTCAGCCAAAAATAAATAAATAAATAAATTTAAAAAGAAAAAGAATCTTATTAACTCAATTATTAATTACCTAACATTGTAAAAATTTTAACAATTTGTCATATCAACTTTTTAGACTAAGACTCCTTATTCGGTGTTAAAAACAATAGTGTCCGTTTTGCTGCCCTGCTCTAATTACTGGAAATCATAGCACTGGATCTCTTAACACAATCTCTGCCATAAAAAAGACATGAAAAACAATGTTGGCAAGATAGCAGACCAGTAAACTCCAGGCACTCAGCCCATGGAGACACTGAATTAACAACAATATACAACAAGAACAAAACCCTTTGTGGGTTTTGTTTTGTTTTGTTTTTCTTTTTTTTGGCCACACCACATGGCTGGCGGGATCTTAGTTCCCCGACCAGGGACTGAACCCTTGCCCTCGGCAGTGAAAGCACAGAGTCCTAAAGATTGGACCGCCAGGGAATTCCCAACAAAATCCTTTGGAATAACTCTAAGAACCAGGTGAGAAGCTGAAGCACCCAAAAAAATGCCTACACTGAAAACACAGAACCATAAAGTGTAATCATAATGATTTTTGACTCAATCCCTCCCAGGCACAATAAGGTGAGAATAAACAGGAGAAAGTTCCCCAGTTCCCAGCTCCTCCTTTAGGAGAAAATGCAAATCAAACCCTCAAGGAGATATCACTTCACACCTTTAGAATGGCTATTATCAAAAAGACAAGAGAGGGGGAATTCCCTGGTGGTCCAGCAGCACAGCCAAAAGAAAACAAAAACAAAAAAACCAAGAGGTATGAGTGTTAGTAAAGTTGTGGATTAAAGAGAACCCTACCGTACTATCAGAAGATTATAATTAGTTTTAGCCACTGGAAAAAACTAATTACAGTCAAAGTATTTTTTTTAAAAGTACCACATAATGTAGTTATTCCACATGTGGGTATATACTGAAAAGAAATGAAGTCATCACTATCACAAAGAGATATCTGCATTCCTATGTTCATTAGAGCAGTATAAGCAATAGCCAAGATATGGAAACTACCTAAGTGTCCAACTAATGAATGGATAAAAAAAAATCTCATTTCTATACAAAGTGAGATATTATTCAGCCATAAGAAAGAATGAAATCCTGCTATCTGTACCAACATGGAAAGCATTTGAAGTATGCTAAGTAAAATAAGTCGAGAAAAAAACAAACATAGAATAATCTCACTTATATGTGGGGGGAAAAAAAGCCAAATACAAACAGAAAGTAAAATAGTGATTACCAAAGGCTGGGGCATAGCAGAAATGGGGAGATGTTAGTCAAGATGAATTAGTTCTGGGGATCTAACATACAGCATGCTGACTATGATTTATCAATACTGTATTATATACTTGAAAGTTGTTAAGACAGTAACCTTCTAATGTTCTCAACACACAAACAAAATTGTAATTATGTGAGTTAATGGATGTTTTAACAAACATACCTGGTAATCTTTTCAAAATATACACATGTATCAAATCATCACACTTACCTTACACAATATTATATGTTGATTATATCTTAAAGCTTGAAAAAACAAAATACAAAGGAATGCACATAAAAGATACTAGTTTATCATGTGAATAAAAATAATTTTAAAAATGAAAATAGAAAAAAAGACCGTAGGAAACAGAGTCAGAGCTAGAAAGAAAAAAATTAAATTAAGAGATATACAAAAAGAATAAAAAACTACAGAAAATCACAAAATTAAAAGTTGGTTCTTTAATCAGATAGACATAATAAACCTTTAAGTAGATTAACTAACCAAAAAGAGAGAAGGCCCAATAACTAAAATAAAAGATGAAAGTGGGGGCATTACAATTGATTCCACAGAAATAAAGAAAAATTAGAAGAGAATACCAAGAACAATTCTATGCCTAAATATTGCAAAATCTAAATGAATTCCCCGAGACACACACCTATCAATAGAGTCATGAAGAAATAAAAAATCTGAACAGACCCATTCCTTGTAAGGAGACTGAGTCACTAATCAAAAATCACTGATCAAAATCAAAGGAGGACTTCTCTGGTGCTCCAGTGGTTAAGACTCCGTGCTTCCACTGCAGGGCAAGATTTGATCCCTGATTAGGGAATTAAGATTCCACACGCCACGTGGTGCAGCCAGGAAAAAAAAAAAAAAAGAAAGAAAGAAAATCCAAAGGAAAGCTAGATAGCGTCTCTACTGAATTCTACCCAACATCTTAAAAGCATTAAGATCAAGTTTCTTCAAACTCTTCCCCAAAATTTGAACAGGAAACACTTCAAAACTCATTATGAGACTAGAATTACTCTACAATCAAAGTCAGACAAAGACTCTACAAAAAAACCCAAAAACCAGACTTCCCTGGTGGCGCAGTGTTTAAGAATCCTCCTGTCAATGCAGGGGACACAGTTTCGAGCCCTGGTCCGGAAAGATCTCACATGCCGCAGAGCAACTAAGCCCGTGCGCCACAACTACTGAGCCTGCACTCTAGAGACTGCGAGCCACAACTACTGAGCCCGCGTGCCACAACCGTTGAAGCCCGTGCACCTAGAGCCCATGCTCTGCAACAAGAGAAGCCAATGCAATGAGAAGCCTGTGCACCACATCGAAGAGCAGCCCCCATCGCCACAACTAGAGAAAACCTGCACGCAGCAACGAAGACCCAACGCAGCCAAAAATAAAATATAAAATAAATAAATCTTAAAAAAAAAAACCCACCATCTCTGATGATTATTGATGCAAAACTCATCAATCAAACAAGAGTAAATAAAATTTAACAGTACTACAAAAGGATTATACAGTACAACCAAAGAGGATATATTCTTGGAATGCAAGGATGCTCCAACAAATGAAATCTTTCAATGTAAAACTGCACATTAAATATAAGAAAATACACTACATGATTATCTCAACTGATGCAGAAGAGCATTTGACTAGTTAACAGCCTTTCATAATAAAAACACTCAATACAGGGGCTTCCTTGGTGGTGCAGTGGTTGAGAATCTGCCTGCCGATGCAGGGGACACGGGTTCGAGTCCTGGTCTGGGAAGATCCCACATGCCGCGGAGCAACTAGGCCCGTGAGCCACAACTACTGAGCCTGCGCGTCTGGAGCCTGTGCTCCGCAACAAGAGAGGCGGCAACAGTGAGAGGCCCGCGCACCGCGATGAAGAGTGGCCCCCACTTGCCGCAACTGGAGAAAGCCCTCACACAGAAACGAAGACCCAACACAGCCAAAAATAAATAAATAAATAAAAATTAAAAAAAAAAAAACACTCAATACAGTAGGAATAGAAATAAATACAGTAACACAATAAAAGACTAATATAAAAAGCCCACAGCTAGCATCATACACAATGGGGAAAGACTGAAAGCTTTTACTCTCAGATCAGGAACAAGACAAGATACCTACTCTCACTATTTCTATTAAACACATAGCTGGAGTCCCAGCCAGACAAATGGGCAAGAAAACAAAATAAAAGGTATCCAATTAGAGAAAGGAGAAGAAAATTATGTCTGTTTAGAGAGGACATAATCTAATATGTAGAAAAAACATGAGATTCCACAAAAGAACCCTGATATAAGTAACTAATGAATTCAGAAAAATTGGAAGATATAAAGTCAACATGTAAAAATTGTATTTCTATATGTTAATGATGAACAATTAGAAAGAAAATTGAGAAAACATTTCCATTTCAAATAGCGTCAAAAAGAATAAAATACTTAGGCAAAACATTAGCCACATAAAAAAGACTTGTACACTGTAACTAAAATCGTTGCTGAAAATTATTAGAAAATACACACGTAAATGCAGATATCCCCAGTTCATGGACTGAAAGACAACACTGTCATTACATCAATACCAACAAAATGATCAAGAGATTCAAAGCAATACCTAGCAAAACCACAATATCAATTTTGGAAAAAATAAACACTTACATCCTAGGACACACACTGAATCTCAAGAGACCCTGAATAGGAAAAACAACCTTGAAAAGAACAAAGTTGAAGGTCTCATACTTCCTTATTTCAAAACTTATTAAAAAGCAAAACTGGGCTTCCCTGGTGGCGCAGTGGTTGAGAGTCTGCCTGCCAATGCAGGGGACACGGGTTCGAGTCCTGCTCTGGGAAGATCCCACATGCCGCGGAGCAACTAGGCCCGTGAGCCACAATTACTGAGCCTGCGCGTCTGGAGCCTGTGCTCCGCAACAAGAGAGGCCGCGATAGTGAGAGGCCCGCGCACCGCGATGAAGAGTGGTCCCCCACTTGCCGCAACTAGAGAAAACCCTCGCACAGAAATGAAGACCCAGCACAGCCATAAATAAATAAATAAAATAAAATAAAAAATTTAAAAAAAAAAAAGCAAAACTAATAGTAAGAGTGTGGTACCACTATAAAGACAGACAGAAACACCAGTGGAAAAGACGTCAGAAATAAACTCTTGCATATACAGTCAAATGATGTGCCACAAGGGTGTCAAGATTCCTTAATGAGGGAAATGCAGCCTCTTGAAAAAAAGATGTTGAGAAAATCAGATACCCACATGTAAAAGAATGTAGTTGGACTGCTGCATGAACCCATATAAAAAATTAACTCAAAATAGAACAAAGATCTAGGGACTTCCCTGGTGGTCCAGTGGTTAAGAATTCACCTTCCAAAGCAGGGGATGCGGGTTCGATCCCTGGTCAGGGAACTAAGATCCCATATGTCGTGGGGCAACTAACCCCATGCGCTGCAACTACTGAGCCCGCATGCCACAACTAGAGAGAAGCCTGTGCGCCACAACAAAAGATCCCACATGACACAACGAAGATACCACATGCTGCAACTAAGACCCAACACAGCCAAATAAATAAATTAATTAATTAAAAAAACAGAACAAAGATCTAAACATACAACCTAAAAGCATAAAACTCCTAGAAGAAAACATAGGGAAAAATCTTAATGGCATTGGATACAGCAATGATTGAGAACATATGACTGCAAAAGCACAGCAAACGGAAGTAAAAACAGATAAATTGGACTACGTCAAAATTACAAACTATTGTGCGTCAAATCACACTCAGTAGAATGAAAAGACAATCTGCAGAAGGGGGAGAAAATATTTGCAAATCACGTATGTGATAATGGGTTAATACTGAAAATATATGAAGAACTGTAAAAGAGTCTGGTCACTTCACAATGAAGGGACATTCCCCAATTCAACCACCCACACATTACAAAAAAAAACAAGAAAACTAAGAATATCATAAAAATATGAACCTGATAACTAAATAAATAAAAGTCAAGTTCATTTATAATGCTTAGAGGTACTCCCCTGGTGGCACAGTGGTTAAGAATCTGCTTGCCAATGCAGGGGACACGGGTTTGATCCCTGGTCCGGGAAGATCCCACATGCCGCAGAGCAACTAAGCCCACAAGCCACAACTACTGAGCCCACGTGCCACAACTACTGAAGCCCGTGCTCCACAATGAGAAGCCCATGCACCGCAACAAAAGTAGCCCCCCTCGCCGCAACTAGAGAAAGCCCGCAAGCAGCAACGAAGACCAAACGCGGACAAAAATAAATAAATAAGTAAAAATGTACTTAAAAAAAAGAAAAAACAGTACTTCATTGAAGGTATCATTCAACTTCATAAGCTCTCTCATTAAGATGCTTCAGGGGGCTTCCCTGGTGGCGCAGTGGTTAAGAATCCGCCTGCCAAGGCAGGGGACACGGGTTCGAGGCCTGCTCCGGGAAGATTCCACATGCCGCGGAGCCCGTGAGCCACAACAACTGAGCCTGCGCTCTAGAGCCCGCGAGCCACAACTGCTGAGCCCATGTGCCACAACTACTGAAGCCTGCGTGCCTAGAGCCCATGTTCCATAACAAGAGAAGCCACCGCAATGAGAAGCCCGCACACCGCAACAAAGAGTAGCCCCCGCTCGCTGCAACTAGAGAAAGCCCGCGAGCAGCAATGAAGACCCAACCCAGCCAAAAATAAAATAAAATAAATAAATTTTTAAAAAAAATTAAAAACCACAAAAAAAAACGGTGCTTCAAAATAGTATTTGTTGAAGTCGGATAAACAATGACACATACAGGGTATGAAAACTGTGGAATGAACAGTTTAGTCAACAGCCCCAGAGATATGAGGATGTGAACTTGGACAATGTTGACCCAAGGAGAAATTCCTATACCATTTATTGAGGCTCCGAGGGGATGATGATTAGTATATGTGAAAAACATTGTCACAGTTGCTCTTGAGACACGCTTTTGTGATACGCCTCAAAACCAGAAAAAAAAACTGGAAACACTTATCAGTCAAGTGTGTCTTTGTGTTTTTTCTTTTTCTGGGCATGCAGCATGTGGGATCTTAGTTCCCTGACCGGGGATTGAACCTGCGCCCCCTGCATTGGAAGCACGAGGTCTTAACCACTGGACCACCAGGGAAGTCCCCCCTCAAGCTCCTGTGATGCTTTCTATTTCAGTATCCTGGGACATGCTGACCACTCTAGTGAATAGCTTCAAGTGGTGTTTCTGTATGTAACAGAATAATATTGTGACGAATTAGTAAAAATATCTCCATCAAGAATGCTATGTTTCCAGACTTCCTTGATGGGCAGTGGTTAAGAATCCACCTGCCAAAGCAGGGGACACAGGTTCGAGCCCTGGTCCAGGAAGATCCCACATGCCACAGAGCAACTAAGCCCATGCGCCACAACTACTGAGCCTGCGCTCTAGAGCCCGCGAGCCACAACTACTGAGCCCACGTGCCACCACTACTGAAGCCTGCGCGCCTAGAGCACGTGCTCCGCAACAAGAAAAGCCACCGCAATCATAAGTCCGTGTACCACAACGAAGAGTAGCCCCCGCTCGCTGCAACTAGAGAAAGCCCACGCGCAGCAACAAAGACCCAACACAGCCAAAAATAAATAAATAAATAAATTAATTAATTAATTATTAAAAAAAGAATGCTATGTTTCCAAGTAAACCCACTCCACAGGAGAGTGGAGAGAAGTTATTCATCACCTAAAGATGGCTTACCACAGCAACAAACAAACAAACAAAGGATGAAATTTCAAATACCTAAGAATGAGTATTTTAAAAGCAATTTCAGAGGCAAAATCATGCAAACTAAAGAAAATATGACATCAAGAAGAGTCTACATTCCCAGACTAAGTAGAGAGGTAAAAGAACAAGAAAAATACAATATATTGGGGTCAGATATTATAGAACTTTAACACGGGACCATGGGCTCTACCCACAGTCGCCAAGCTCAGAGATTCATACATGCTCCCCATGTGGAATTGGGGATCAAAGAGAATCTCTTCGTCCATACTGTTTATAGTTTTCCTAAGTAACAATTACAGAAGATCCAACCCATTTCCCCACTACACACCCCCCAAAAGTATGTGGCAAAAGCAGAACAGAAGAAATGGCTGAGGGGGAATTCCCTGGCACATTCACTGGTTAGGATTCCAGGTTTTCACTGCCACGGGCCCAAGTTCAATCCTTGACTGGGGAACTAGGATCCTGCAAGCTGCACGGCACAGCCAAAAAAAAAAAAGGAAAAAACAAAAACAAAAATCAAAGAAATGGCTGAGGGATCTGAATGGCAGACATGGCCTGAAACACATCCATGCAGGTTCCAAGGTGCCAGATGGGATCTAATAGCAGCCACTGTTTTCCCATCATTTAATTAGTTCTTCCAGGTACACCAAACTGAGACAGGTCCAGGGGTTTGGACTACGGAGGCCTCAGCTCTTAATGGAAAATCCCATGCAATCAAGTACAGAAGAAGAGACCAAGGGGGAAACAGATGCCTTTGAAACAACTCACCACGTGCTCCTCAAATCAAGCAACAAGTTCACAAGACCCAGACGGCAGAGCGTAGATCATGATAAAGACCTTGCCTTTGATTCTATTGGAGCTGCAGCACCACAGGGAGGTGAAAGGATGAATTTTACACATTGAAGGAGAGTGTGCTATGCTGGGGAGAAGAAAGATTTCCCCTGAGAAAAGTTCGTAAGTAATAAGCTTCGAATTTCCTAAAGAGCTCTTCCCACGAAGGGAGAGATTTCCAAACACCATTAATGGTGTGGCTTCCTCTCTGCCCATCTGAGATCTGACCTGTGTTCATACTTTTGATACATCCCCACCCACTGGTTTTTTGCTATTTTCATGTCACTCTTCACAGTCAAGGGGTCTTCCTCTTGCTCCAAAATGCAAATAATATTCAGGTCAGGAACAGAAATAACTGCCCAAAAGAGAAAATAAATAATATGTTGTGGGTTTCCCAGAATCCCAGCTCTTTGATCAGCACAGGAGTGAGCACACAACAAATGGGTCTCAAAAAATATTTCACAGATTCATTCATTCACTGCTTGCCTCCTTCTGAATGCAGACAGAATAGTATCATGTGCAGATAACTGGCTTTCTTCCAAGAAGTAGTGACTCAGGGCTTCCCTGGTGGTGCAGTGGTTAAGAATCTGTCTGCCAATGCAGGGGACACGGGTTCGAGCCCTGGTCCGGGAAGATCCCACATGCCGTGGAGCAACTAAGCCCGTGCGCCACAACTACAGAGCCTGCGCTCTAGAGCCCGCGAACCACAACTACTGAACCCGTGAGCCACAACTACTGAAGCCTGCGCGCCTAGAGCCTGTGCTCCACAACAAGAGAAGCCGCCACAATGAGAAGCCTGCACACTGCAATGAAGAGTAGCCCCCGCTCACCACAACTGGAGAAGGCCCACGTGCAGCAATGAAGACCCAACACAGCCAAAAAGAAAAATTAAAATAAATAAATAAATTTATTTTTTAAAAAATAGTGACTCAAAAGCACAGCAGTATGAGATAGGGAATCAGATATTTTAAGTTTCCAATTGGGCTTTATCAATACTTAAGCTCTGGAACAACTCCTGGTGTATCATGAAGTGGGCAGATCACCAGAAGAAAGGACAACGTTAAACTCCTGACACTACACCATGAAGCTTTTCATGTCTGAGTCAACACGGCTTTGAGCTCAGTGAAGCAATGCAGGGGCTCCCAAAATGCACAGAAGGGAAAATGCAAAGATACATAAGGGCAGATCCCAATTTCTGGAGGGAAGTTATCCTCACCCAGGGAGAGCAGGTTCCTATAGGTCTCCACCATCACGTCTCTGTACAAGGCCCTCTGACCAGGGTCCAGGCATTCCCACTCTTCCTGAGAGAATTCTATGGCCACATCCTTGAAGGTCAACTGTTCCTGAAATGAAAACACATTTCAACAAGGGGCCATGAGGAGAGTCCTTATTTTCACACAAAATGAGAAGAGGAGAGAGGGGTAAGGATCAATTCAGTTGAAGTATGTATTCTGACAGATCCATGTTAATGTTTTTAGAGCAAATTATGGGTCTCAAATTTTAATTTCTTATGCTTTTTCATAGAGATTATAATATCTTCCATTGAATATGGATTTTTCATTTTTTTGGACAATACATGAAATGCATACAAATAAAATTCAACAACAGGATGTCCAGGCAGAAGTGTTATATATTATGTTTCACGCACTGAGTGATATTCAATATTTAGATGAGCTACAGTATGACTGGTGTCTTCAGAGATGACAAAGTCCACAGTGGCTTTAAAGAAAAGTCAAAATCTTAAATTATGATGATACCAAGAGCAATGACTAGAGCTGTCTGAATGCTTCCTATATGCAAAGCATTATTCTAAATGTTTTACATGTATGAACTTGTTATCAACATAATAGCTCATTAGAGAAAGTCCCATTTTTATTTTTCAGAGGAGTAAACTGTGTCCAAGACACTCTAAGAACCTTGCCTCAGAACAAACAGCTAGGAAATGGCACAGCAAGCACGAAAACTCAGGTAGTCAGACTTTAGAATGGAACATAAAATATCAAAGTTAAGTGACGGATAGAGGATAAATGTACACTGACAGAGGGTTCCCTGGGAAAACTTGAGACAATTTCAAGGTTAACCTATAGAACTGCATAAAAGGTCACTACACACACACACACACACACACACACACACACACACACACAGAAGATATTAATAACCTTCCTACTATAAAACATTAACGTGACAGTGTAGGAAAAATTTAAAGCCATGGAATACACTCAAGATATAATTTCAGGGACTTCCCTGGTGGTACAGTGGTAAAGAATCTGCCTTACAATGCAGGGGATGCAGGTTTGATCCCTGCTCAGGGAAATAAGATCCCACATGCCGCAGGGCAATTAAGCCCGCATGCCACAACTACTGAGTGCTCCCGCGCCTAAAATAGAGCCCGCGTGCCACAAACTACAGAGCCCACGTGCTCTGGAAACCCCACGCCACAACTACAGAGCCCACGCACCCTGGAGACTGCGTACCAGAACTAGAGAAGAGAAAACCCACACGCCACAACCAGAGAGAAGACCATGCACCACAATGAAGAGCCCACATGCCACAACTAAGACCCAACGCCAAAAATAAATAAAATAAACAAATAATAAATAAATCTTTAAAAAAAAAGATATAATTTCAACTGCTAAAAAATATAAAACTTACTAATTAAATGATGTCTTTTATAAAAGCCATGGACTTACACATTCATGCACTCAGGCACTGATGTGTAAACACATAATTAACTGAAATGAGAGGAGATGTGTCAGTCCACGCGCTCTGGAGCCCTTGCGCCACAACTACAGAGCCCACGTGCTCTGGAGCCCGCGTGCCACAACGTGAGAGAAGCCTGCGTGCCACAAGAAAGATCCCACAAGCCACAACTAAGACCCGACGCAGCCAAAAATTTAAAAAAAAAAAAAAAAGGTACAAACATGAAAAAATACATAGAATACTGTAGCTCCCATCTCTTATTAGTGTTACACAGAAATGTAACTGATGAAGATAAAAAAATTTATCACAGTATTAGATACTTCCAAAAATCATTGCATAATTAAAAACCATGACAAAAATGAAATTGGGGGAAAACCTTATTAAGCAAAAGTATTTCATCAAACGTCATGATCAGAAGAAAACACTGGATGCATTTCCTCTGAAATTACCGTGGAGAAAAGTGGGCTGGCCAGGGCTCCTGCCGTTCACCACTGTACAGTATGTCTGAGCAAGCAGAAGATGTAAAAGGGAGGAAAAAACAGAGAGTGAGAGGGAGAAACAGAGAGAGAGAGTCAAAGAGCTAGAACTGTTAAAAATCACAAATCTAAGGGCATGGATAGGATTAAAGTGACATGAGGGAAAAAGATATTCCATGATAAAGAGAAAGCTGGGGTAACTACATAACATCAGACAAAATAAAGACAAAAAATGTCACAAGAGACAAAAAACATTATATAATGATAAAAGGGTTAATTCACCAAGAAGATATAACAATTATAAATATTTATATATCTAACATTAGAGCTCCCAAATATATGAAGTAAACATTGACAGAAATGAAGCAAGAAATAGACAGCAGCATAGTAATAGTATAAGACGTCAATGCCCCAGTTGTACTTATGGATGGAACCAAACAGAAGATCAGTAAGGAAACAGAGGACTTGAACAACACTATAAACCAATGGGAACAAATGGATATATAGAGATCACTCCATCCAATAACAGCAGAAAACGTCCTTCTCAAGCACACATGAAACATTCTCCATGACAATTTGTTAGGCCACAAACCAAACCTTAACAAGTTTAAGAAGATTGAAATAATAAAAAATATCTCCTCTACCTCACGGAAATGAAAACAGAAACAGATAACAGAAGAAAAACAAATATCCATAAAATCTGGAAATTAATCATCTCCTTCTTAAACAACCAACAGGATAAAGAAGGAATGACAAGGGAATTTTAAAAATATCTGGACGAAAATGAAGTATAAAATATAATGTACTGGGACTTCCCTGGTGGCGCAGTGGTTAAGAATCTGCCTGCCAATGCAGGGGTTACGGGTTTGAGCCCTGGTCCAGGAAGATCCCACATGCCGCGGAGCAACTAAGCCCGTGCATCACAACTATCAGGCCTGTGTTCTAGAACCCGCGAGCCACAACTACTGAGCCCACGAGCCATAACTACTGAAGCCTGTGCGCTCTAGGGCCAGTGCTCCGCAACAAGAGAAGCCACCACAATGAGAAGCCCACGCACCGCAACGAAGAGTAGCCCCTGCTCGCTGCATCTAGAGAAAGCCCGTACATAGCAATGAAGACCCAACAAAGCCAAAAATAAATAAATTAATTAATTTTTTAAAAAAAGGAGAAAAGATCTCAAATCAGAACAAAAGAGATAAATAATAAAGACCAGAGATAAATGAAATATAAAATAGGAAAACTACATAAAAATCAAAAAAGCAAAAGTTGGTTTTTTGAAAGGATGAACAAATTGACACTCAGCTAGGCTAAAAAAAAAAAGAAAATATTGAATTAAATAAAATCACAGATGAAAGAGGAAAAACTGTAACTGAATCACAGAAAATTTTAATCACTATTAAAAGAGAGTACTATGAACAGTTTTATGCCAAAAAATTACATAACCTAAAAGATATGGGTAAATTCCTAGAAAAACACCCTACAGAGATCTAATCACGAAGAAATAAAAAATGTGAACAAAGTCATACCTAGAGAGATTGATGCAGTAATCAAAAACCTGCAAGGCGAGGATGATTCAACACAAAAAAAAATCAATCAATACACCACATTAATAGAATGAATGAAAAATAACACATGATCATCTCAATTGATGCCGAAAAAGCATTTGACAAAATTCAAGGACATTTAAAGATAAAAACACTCAGTAAATTACCTCAGTATAATAACAGCTAATATTAAAAGCACATAGCTAAGGCGCCTCTCCCCGCCCCGTTCTTGGTGCGCCGCGGCCGTGGAGCCCAGCGGAGCCACACGCACCGCGTCGCCGATTTAAGCGCAGTGCAGGGCCGCGGCCGGGGGCGGCGGTAGTGAGACCAGCGCTGCGCCCCAGCCCCCCTTTCCCTCCATGTTTTCTCTCCGCTCCCGTGAGTAACTTGGCTCCGGGGGCTCCGCTCGCCTGCCCGCACACCGCCCACCGCCCGGGACCGCGCCGCCGGGCCCTGCGGCTAGCAGACCCCTTCTGACCGTCCTCGCTGCGCAGGCTGGGACGCCTCTCCCCCCTACGCCCCCGCCGCGGAAAGTTAAGTTTGAAGAGGGGGGAAGAGAGAAACATGGACATGAAGAGGAGGATCCACCTGGAGCTGAGGAACCAGACCCCGGCAGCTGTTCGAGAACTTGTCCTGGACAATTGCAAATCAAATGATGGGAAAATTGAGGGCCTAATGGCTGAATTTGTGAACTTAGAGTTCTTCAGTTTAATAAATGTAGCTTTGGGCTTCCCTGGTGGCACAGTGGTTAAGAATCCGCCTGCCAATGCAGGGGACACGGGTTCGAGCCCTGGTCCAGGAAGATCCCACATGCCACGGGGCAACTAAGCCCGTGCGCCACAACTACTGAGCCTGTGCTCTAGAGCCTGCAAGCCACAACTACTGAGCCCACGTGCCACAACTACTGAAGCCCACATGCCTAGAGCCCCTCCTCCGCAACAAGAGAAGCCACCAGAATGAGAAGCCCATGCACTGCAATGAAGAGTAGCCTCCCACTCACCACGACAAGAGAAAGCCCACGCGCAGCAACAAAGACCCAACGTAGCCAAAAATAAATAAATAAATAAATTTATTTATTTAAAAAAAATAAATGTAGGCTTGATTTCAGTTTCAAATCTCCCCAAACTACCTAAATTGAAAGAGCTTGAGCCCAGTGACAACAGAATCTTTGGAGGTCTGGATATGTTAGCAGAAAAACTTCCAAATCTTACACATCTAAACTTAAGTGGAAATAAACTAAAAGATATCAGCACCCTGGAACCTTCGAAAAAGTTGGAATGTCCGAAGAGCCTGGATCTGTTTAACTGTGAGGTTACTAACCTGAATGACTACCAAGAGAGTGTCTTCAAGCTCCTGCCCCAGCTGACCTACCTGGATGGCTATGACCGAGAGGACAGTGAAACCCCTGACTCAGATGCCGAGGTGGATGGTGTGGATGCAGAAGAGGACGACGAAGAGGAGAAGATGAGGACCAGGAGGAGGAGGAGGAGGAGGAAGAAGAGTGTGATGATGAAGAATATGAAGATGAAGATGTAGAAGGGGAGGATGAAGATGAAGTCAGTGGGGAGGAAGAATGTGGACATGATGGAGAAGCTGATGAAGATGAAGATAATGAGGATGAAGAAGAGGACGATGAAGGAGAAGATGAGGACCAGGAGGAGGAGGAGGA
This sequence comes from Balaenoptera borealis, assembly GCF_965194805.1. NCBI lineage: Eukaryota > Metazoa > Chordata > Mammalia > Artiodactyla > Balaenopteridae > Balaenoptera > Balaenoptera borealis. Next base: position 64,504,910 of record NC_138878.1, read on the forward strand.
TGGTGAGGAAGAAGAGTGTGATGATGAAGAAGATGAAGATGAAGATGTAGAAGGGGAGGATGAAGATGAAGTCAGTGGGGAGGAAGAAGAATGTGGACATGATGGAGAAGCTGATGAAGATGAAGATGAAGATGAGGATGAGGAGGAAGAAAGCGGGAAAGGTGAGAAGAGGAAGAGAGAAACAGATGATGAAGGAGAAGATGATTAAGACCCCAAATAACCTGCAAAAAGAGAACTGTTCAGTACTGGTTGGACGGCTCACATGGATTTGGTAGCTGTTTAAAAAAACAAAAAAAAGGTAGCTGTGATACAAACCACAGGGCACCCACCCACCCACCCAAAGAGCCAAAGAATAGTTCCTGTGACAGTCCGCCTTCCTCCATTTAGTCCCTCTTGGAAATCCACCACCAAGCTTGGGGACTTCATCCCAACAGAATTGTAAGCGTTGTTAGGTTTTCATGTAAGACTCTTGCTGTAGCATGGATAGCTGTGATTGGTGAGTCAACCGTCCGTGGCTGCCAGTTACATTGAGATTGTAACAGCATCTTTCTTGCTGTACAACAAAGAAGCTTTGTAAATAAAATCTTAACATTTTGGGTTTGTTAAAAAAAAAAAAAAAAAGCACATAGCTAACATCAAAATCAATGGTAAAAGATGAAAGCTTTTCCTCTAAGGTCAGAAAGAAGGCAAAGATGTACACTCTCTACACTACTATTCAGCAACGTACTGCAATACCCAGCCAGAGCAATTAGGCAAGAAAAATACAGAAGTAAAATTATCTTTTTTTTGCAGGTGAGTAGATCTTATATGTACAAAACCATAAAGATACCACAAGGAAAATGTTATAAATAAAAAACAATATTAGAAAAGTTGCAAGATACAAAATCAACACAAAAAAAATCACTGCTTTTCTATACACTCAAAATGAATAATCTGAAACAGACAATCATTTTTACTATAGAATCAACAAAAAAAAACACTTAGTAGTAAATTTAGCCAAAGAGGTGAAAGACTTGTACACTGAAAACTACTAAACTCTGCTAAAAAATAAACAGAAACACATCCCCTACTCATGAACTGGAAGACTTAATGTTAGAATTCATATGGAATTTTAAGGGATTCCAAGTAGACAAAACACTCTTGAAAAAGAAGAAAGATGGATACCATGCTGTTTCAGATTTCAAAACATATTAAAAAGCAAAGTAGCATGGCATTGGCATAACAGATATTTAAACAAATAAACCAGGGATTTCTCTGGTGGTCCAGCAGGTAAGACTCCGTGCTCCCAATGCAGGGTTTGATCCCTGGTCCAGGAACTAGATCCCACATGCACGCCACACTAAGAGTTCGCATGCCACAACAAAGAAGTCTGCATGCCGCAACTAAGAAGTACACATGCCGCAACTAAGAAGTATGCATTCCGCAACTAAAAATCCCGCATGCCACAACTAAACATGTCGCAATGAAGATCCCGCGTGCCACAACGAAGACCCCGCGTGCCACAACGAAGACCCGGCGCAGCCCCCAAATAAATACATAAATTTAAAAAAAAAAAGAACAAATAAAACAGAATAGAACATTCAAAAATAAACCCCTGCACGTATGCCAACTAATTTTTGACAAGGATGCTAAGACTACACAATGGGGAAAGGACAGTCTCTTCAACAAATGCTGCTGGGAAACTGAGTATCTACCAGCAAAAGAATGAAGCTGAAACATTACCTGCATCAAACTTAAAAAACCTTCTGTGTGTCAAAGGACACAATGAGTAGTGTGAAAAGACAACCTCCAAGGAATGAAAGTGATGAAGATGATTTAAAGAATCTCTAGGTGTCAGAGACTTAGGTTGATTTCATAGTTTAAAATCAGTGATGGAATAAAACACCATCTATCACTGATGTCTCTGAACTTTCCATTCCATTCCCAATGATTAAGATCTTGAATGAAGTACCCTCATTTAGCTTCAAGTGTACTAAGACAGAACTGATTTCCCCTTATTGGTCTATGTTCTAGATTTTACCAGGTATTTGTACATATTAATATGTGGCTTCCACGTGCAGCTTCTTTATCAGGGTTTACAGAGAGCGGACGCTGCATCCAGACGGGGCCCCTAAGCGATCCCTGCTGCCCAACAGCACTGACACGGTGTCTCCAGCTCATGGGTGTGAAGCCCTGCCCAGCACTAAGCCTAGTGGAGCCTCTCAGTGGAGGCGACAGGCCCTGAGGGACGCCCCCGGGTGGGTGCGACGGTACAGGTGCCAGGCTCAGAGTCAGAGATCTGCGAGTCCAAAGAAGGGCATTTCAGGAGGGACAGACAGAAGAAACAACTGAGAATACGACTTTACCTGAGAAAGAGCCATTCCTGCCTCCTGTTCTTTCCTCTCCCTCCTCTTCCGGGCTTCCTCCTCAGACAACGTTGAGTCTTTAGAGGTTGACCTTGAAAGTGGAAAACAGGCTGTTGAATGCTTGGAATCGACGCACCCCCTTCCTGAGTCACCGCCACGCACACAGGGAAGACCTCAGCATGTGGAACAGACAGTCCCCTGCTGCCCACTGTCCCAGGAGGGGCTCAGGACAGTAAACTCCCACACAGAGACCAACAAGGGAGCTTCCCCACCCTTTCCTTCAGATCAGGCTCCCCTCCTGGTGAGGCCCCCACGTACACAGCAGCAGCGGGCACCTCAGCTGGACCCGACGACCCCCTGCAGGTCACAGACCAGCCCTGATCCACCCCCACGCAGAGCAGAGTCCCCTCAGCCTCAGCCCAGATCTCAGCCCTCAGGAACGGGAGGACCTGGAGCCATGATGCTCAAATGGATACAAATTAGAATCACCCGGCGAATTTTCAATATTACTGAGGCTGGGCCAAACCTCAACTATTTGAAGGCGAATATCTGGTCACGGGACACAAAACATATGTGTAAAATGCCTCAGCAATCTAATGTGAAGTCTGGGTTAAGCACCACTCAGAGGAGTCAAGCCCAGCACACCTCTCACTTTCTTTGTCTTTTCCAGCTTTACTGAGGTATAACTGACTAATGAAAATGGTATATATTCTATATGTATTCTATATCTATATATATACATATACATATATATATATATATATATATATATATATATATATGGTGTACAATGTGATCATTTGACAGGCATATGCAGTGTGAAATATTTACCACAATCAAGGAATTAACACATCTATCAACTCACAATTACCATTTTTCATGTCTGTGCGGTGAGAACACTTAAGATTTACTCTCGGGACTTCCCTGGTGGCGTGGTGGTTAAGAATCTGCCTGCCAGTGCAGGGGACACGGGTTCGAGCCCTGGTCCGGGAAGATCCCACATGCCACAGGGCAACTAAGCCCATGTGCCACAACTACTGAGCCTGTGCTCTAGAGCCCGCGAGCCACAACTACTGAAGCCCACGAGACTAGAGCCTGTGCTCCACAACAAGAGAATCCACCACAATGAGAAGCCCGTGTACCGCATCGAAGAGTAGCCCCCACTCGCCACAACTAGAGAAAAGCCCACGTGCAGCAATGAAGACCCAATGCAGCCAAAAATTTTTAAAAATTAAAAAAAAAAAGATTTACTGTCTCCAAAAATTTCAAGTATTTAGTAGCACAGTATGATTAACTATAGTGACCACACTATACCTCACTCCAGAATTTACTCATGTAACAACTGGAAGTTTGTACCTGTTGACCAACATCTCCCAATTTTCCCCACCCCCATCCCCTGGTAACCACCATTCTACTGTTACTATGAATTTGACTTTTGTAGAATCCACATATAAGGGAGACCATACAATATCTGTCTCTCTCTGTCTGGCTTACTTCACTTAGCATAATGTTCTCTACACTGATCCAAGTTGTCATAAATGGCAAATCTCCTTAATTTTTATGGCTAAATAATATTTCACAATGTTTTCATTACCCACTCATCTATCAGCAGACATTTAGGTTGTTTCTGTACCTTGGCTGTTGTGAAATATACACATATGCAGTAACGCTCATGTGAGTTTGGGTATGTTCTTCAATATACTGCTTTCATTTCCTGTTTTTGTTTTCTTTTGTTTTTGTTTTTTTAGATATACTATCAGAAGTGGGGTTGCTAGATCCTGTGCCTGTTCTATTTTCAGTTTTTTAGGAAATTCCTTACTGTTTTCCACAAAGCTGTACCATTTACATTGCCACCAACAGTGCACAAGGGTTCCCCATTCTCGGTATTTTGTGTTCACATGCGTGTGTGTGCGTGCCCTCTTCATCATGAATGGATGGGTTTTGTTGGAAGAAGGTTTCAGGTCATTTGCAGAGAACGGTCAAAAGGGACCTGAAGGAAACATCTTGTCACCTCATAGCTCACTCTTTTACCAGATCACACAAAAAGGAAGAAAACAGACTATTAGACTAACTGGTTAAACTAGGTTTTGACGGTTAATATAAAAGATCATTGACATATTTACCAAGTACTCATCAAAATAATCTAAGATAAAGAGGAAGAAGCACACAGATATCGAATAAACCTCAAAAAAATTTTAAAGTGAAATAATTTGTGAATTTTTTTAATCTAATAATTCTGGTGTCAAAGATAAAAAAAATTGAGAATACATCATAATTAGAAAAAAATGACGTGACTTGATTATAGAAGACCAGCAAAGGTTATTTCAGAAGTTAATAATTATTTATAGGAAAGTAGAAATTGAATACACTAAGATTTATTCCAAGCTACAAAAAGAATTAAATGTAAAGAAAACAGCAAGAAAAAAGTAAATCCAGTACAAAAAAAGAAACACCCACATTTAATGTTCCTTTAAAAAGGCACCATGTAGTGACAGAGTCAGTCATTTCTCGCTGCACGACTCCTGTCCATAGTCCTCTACCCCGTGTTAGGAAAAGGGAAGGGGGTGACCCACAACGGAGTGACGTCACTGCCCGCTGGCTGAACAGGGCTTGCAAACGGAAGTTATCTTCTGTTACAAATAATTACAAAATGCACAAGCCCTGTGCACAGGAGTTCTGCACTTCTCATCCTTATCTGTATAATTTAAACAAACAAGTTTTATTTGTATTAGATTCCAAAGCCGCAAATCAATATATTACACCTTAATCATCCATATCCAAACAACTCACCACCCATCTGGATCCAGTTTCCCCCCTCTACCTGCACTGCTATGTGTTTCCGTGTCATTCCGTTTATATATCTCTGTATTTCTTTCTCTGTCTCTTTTTATGCCCCTCTGCTCTACTACCCTTTCTCCCCGCCTGTTTCTTCCCTCACTCCCGTCCTGCCGCACTCCGCAACTTGTTCCTCCTCTCGTTCTTTCTCCTCAACCTTTCTGATTGCCCGAAACCTCCATATATTTCTTCCTCTTTCTTCCTCCATCGCTGCTCCCTCTCTGTCCTCGGCTTACACCCCTTCTGTCCCAGTCACCTTCCCTTTGACTTCCACTCTCTGGCAGCCCACACGGCTACGCCTCCTTCCTGCTCTCTCTTCGTTTACTCTCGCCTCCAGTTGTCCTCTTCCTCTCCCAGCACCAAGTTGCTCTGTTGGCCATTCTCCAAACAAGTTGAACTGGGGACCGAAGAACACTGGGCGTTCACGCAGAAAGACCGGCCTGAGGAGACGCGAGGACAGAGGGGGCGGGGAGGGAGGGGGTCTCAGGAGAGGGGCGGGCTCTGCAGAATCCCAGGACCGGGGAGAGGACGCGGCCTCTCCGGGAGCGGGGCGGCCGGCGCTGCCCTCCAGAGGGCGAGGCTGGGGGGACGCGCATCCACCTCGCGGAAGAGGGCTTTACAGGCCGAAGGCGGAGACAGTAAAAGGTTTCAAACAGCAAAACGGCGCGAAAGGCGGTGTCTACGTGGACCGAAGGCCGAAAACCCAAGGACCGGGACGGGCCTCAGAGCGATTTCAACCCCAAAGGGAAACGACCCCCCACTGTGAATTTCTTTAGGATGTAAGGGCGGGGGCGAGTATTTAAAATTCCGCAGTAAGTCCCACACTCTGAGGATGTATGGGGGGGAACCCCGAAGCGCAGATACAGTAGAAAGAAGAAACTCACGCACCGAAAAGTGACTTCAGCTCTCCGTGGTGACCCAGGGTGGTCTCTCCGCTTCCGTGTCCGTAGAACACTGCACAGGCGCAGAAGGAGCAGCCTGGGGGCGGGGACTGCGAAAGGTCCTTACGCGACGAGGCGGGGCGACGAGAGCGCCCAGGCCTGCGGGGGGGGGGGGGGGCAGAGGGCGGGGGCAGGAGGCGGGGCCTCTGCATCCCCTCCCCCACCCCCAGCCTTGCCTGTAAAGCGTCTCTTTAGGGATTTAGAAACGTGTGTCTTTTGAACTCTGTGTAGCCGCTTTGCCTCCTGCTTATTTTGATTTACTGTTGAAACCAAAGGTAGTCACCAGTTAGATCTATTTAACTTGCTAAATAAATAATAAACTGTAACCTGCTTTTGAGGATCAAGTCCACTTTAATTATTTTTAGGAAAGCTTGCACATCCTGCAAGTGTCATTTAGCTAAAGATGTTTGTCCAAGTCGTTTTTTAGAAACTTGGAGTCAGCTGTGTCCAGTTTGATGCCGAGCTGGTTACGACTAGTTAGAACCACTGACCCTCCACCTGCGCATCTGTGAGTGTCTGCTCTGTGACATTTTGACATCAGAGGGCCAAAAACTCCACCTTCTGAACATGCTAAGAGCCATTTTCTGAACATGAGTTCCCTGAAGAAGCCTTTAACTTAGTTGTGCTGGTGCAGAACAAGGATTACCTCATGTTTTTCTTATCTCCAATCACTTTTCCTATGTCCCAGGTCTTGCCATGAGGGAGGTGGGTTTGATATTTGTTCTCCCATCACTTAGCTTGGCTGCCTCATGAATAAAACTTTCTCTGCTGCTGTGGTGGCCCCCAAGCTGTAAGCTTATTCAGCTTTCTGCTTTCCGGAGAACTGCTTGTCTCTTTCTTGGTATGCACTCCTGACGCTGCGGTATCGAGCGTAAAAAAGGAAAATGGCTTGCGGCCAGTTTCGTTCCAGGTGCCTGCTCTGCATCTAAGAGCCCCTGGTTGTTCCCCAGAAGAAGGACGTGCTGCCCTAAGGGGGAAGTCTGTATCTCCAGAGAATGGCCCATAGAGCATGCTGACGCATAGGCAGTGGCAACAGAATTATGTGGAAAACAAGGTTTACTGATTTATTGCTGACGCATAGGCAGTGGCGACAGAATTATGTGGAAAACAAGGTTTACTGATTTATTGTCTGCTATTCGTTCCGTACTAAACCTATATATACATTCATGCTCTTTGAATAAACTTGCCTTGCAACCATCAGTTGTCTTGGCCCTTCTGATCCCATACTGGTGCTTTTCAGTTCCTTACCCCTCACCGCCAGGAACTTCTAGCTTTCTGCAGCCGGTCTGCGGCAAGTGGCGCCCGCACAGGGACCTGAGTGCGTGAGGCATTTCGGAAGATTTCAGGTAAGTAGAACTCTCGAGTGAGATAGTGTGGCCACAAGAAATAATTTCGTTTTTAGGACGGTAACTCGAGAAAGAGTCAGAAGTAAAATGATATGGGACAAAAGGGCTCTAAGGAGCGTGATTTATTTGCTCAGGTTTTGCTTTCAATGTTAAAAGCCCGTGGAATTAAGGTAACTACCTCACAACTTCTGGAATTTTTGCAATTAGTATATGATGCTTGTCCTTGGTTCCCTGAAGGAGGATCAGTGGACTTAGCAATTTGGACTCGTGTAGGAGATGAGTTACCTAAATATCATGAAGCACATGGACCATCTTCTGTTTCAGTTTCCACTTTTAGCTTGTGGAATTTAATAAGAGATTGTTTTAATCCAATTTATGATTCAGTTCCAAAATTAACAGCTAAATCTGTAGAACATATTGCTGTAGTAGCTACTGCTCCTCCGTTGCCACCGAGGATAAAGAGTGTTAATTCACTTGATGATGATGACTTTTCTTTTGATCTAGTGGATGAAGAAGCCAAATATGAGGCTGAAAAATATCCTGATGAAAATATTCTTCCACGGTTACAGCAATTACATGTCTCTGTCCCTACCCCTCCTAAGCTTAGTCCTTTACAACAAGCAGTACGGGGAGCTCTTAATAGAGGGGAGGATCCTTTATTCTGCTGCCCGGTGGTGGAACGACCCAATCCTCAAAATCCACAACAAAATATTCGGGAATATCAGCCTCTCTCCTTTAAGGTTTTGAAAGATTTAAAAGCAGCCTGTGCACAATATGGGCCTATAGCCCCTTTCACTATTACTATGTTGGATACTATTGCAACAGAAGCATTGCCTCCAGCAGACTGGAAATCTATTGCTCGTGCTTGTCTCACTGGTGGCGACTATTTACTTTGGAAATCAGAATATTATGAAAAGGCTGCTGAACAAGCTGAAAGAAATACTGCACATAATGTGCTAGTAAATTATGAGATGTTGATTGGGGAAGGACAACATCAGTTTTTACAGGATCAATTAGCTTTCCCTTTTGTGGCTTATGCTCAGATCAATCATATAGCTCTATATTCATGGAAACATTTACCTGCCTCCACTAGGACTGAAGACCTTGCTAAAATAAGGCAAGGGGCAGATGAACCGTATGCTGATTTTGTGGATAGATTATTACAGGCTGTTAATAGAATTATTTCTGATGGTCCTTCTGGAGCAATTATCGTCAAACAATTGGCTTTCGAAAATGCTAATGATATTTGTCAAGCAGCTATACGTCCATGGAAAAAGAAAGGAAATTTAGAGGATTATATTCGAGTTTGTTCTGATATTGGATCATCTTACTTACAGGGAGCAGCTATAGCTGCAGCCCTAACTAAGGCAGGATTTGGGCCAAATGCTAAAAGTAAAAACTATTTTAAATGTGGGAACCAAATCATTTTGCAAAAAATTGTACTGTTGATACTCCTAATATGCCTATCGTAAATTCTGTGCCTCAAGGTAAATCTCCTCCTCCCACAATTTGTCCCCGATGCCAAAGAGGACGGCATTGGGCTAAAGAATGTCGATCAGTGACTCATAAAGATGGAACTCCCTTGTCGGGAAACTTCCGGAGGGGCCTGCTCCGGCCCCATCAAACAATTGGAGCAATATCAATAATCCCCCCACAACCTGCTCCACCGCCTCCAGCTCAGACCTTTGTTCCTCAGGGAATGGAATCTCCTCCCTTCAAAGGGCCACGCCAAATAGTGCAGGACTGGATCTCTGTGCCTCCACCCAATTCTTATTAACCTCGGATATGGGACCCCAAGCCCTTCCTACAGGAACTTTTGGGCCTTTACCCCAGGGAACGGTTGGTATAATCCTTGGAAGAAGTAGTATGTCTATGAAAGGCTTAACTATTATTCCTGGGGTGATTGATGCTGATTATGAAGGGGAATTAAAGGTTATGGTTCAAACATCAAAAGGATCTTTTCTTATCACGCCCGGTATGCGAATAGCTCAGCTTCTATTAATTCCATACATACCAGAAGGAAAAATTTTACAACATAACAAAAGAGGAACTGGGGCTTTCGGTTCCTCTGATGCAGTTTATTGGATTCAACAAATTGGTAGGGAAAGACCACAATTGGTATTAAAAATAAATGGAAGGCCTTTTTCTGGGTTATTAGATACTGGTGCTGATGTTTCTGTTATTTCATTTATACATTGGCCAAAAAATTGGCCCATGCACCAAACCATTACACAGTTGCAAGGTATTGGCCAATCTAATTCTCCACAACAAAGTTCGCAATACCTACATTGGCAGGATGCTGAAGGTAATCAAGGAATATTCAAACCCTACGTATTGCCCGGATTGCCAGTTAACCTTTGGGGAAGAGATATATTACAACAAATGGGAATCCTATTGCTTAGTCCCAACCCTACTGTAACTAATATGTTGTTAAATCAAGGGTATGATCCTAGGAATGGTTTGGGAAAAAATCAACAGGGAAATAAATTACCCTTACAGATTGATAATAAACGGGATAAAACAGGCTTGGGTTTTTTCTAGGGGCCTTGGATTCTCCTCCACCACATGCTGACCCTATAACTTGGATTTCTGATAATCCTGTCTGGGTGGACCAATGGCCCCTTTCTAAGGAGAAATTAATGGCGGCCCATAATATAATTAATGAACAGCTTGCTTTGGGCAGACTAGAAAAGTCTAATAGCCCTTGGAATACTCCTATATTTGTTATAAAGAAAAAATCGGGAAAATATCGTTTATTGCAAGATTTACGTGCTGTTAATCAAACTATGGTAATTATGGGAGCTCTGCAACCAGGTTTGCCTTCTCCTGCAGCCATACCTAAAAATTATATGATTATTATTATTGATCTTAAGGATTGCTTTTTTACTATTCCTCTATTTCCGGCTGATAAGTTGCGATTTGCTTTTAGCTTACCGTCTTTAAATTTTATAGAACCTATGCAACGTTATCAATGGAAAATGCTGCCTCAGGGTATGGCTGATAGTCTTACTTTATGTCAACAGTTTGTAGCTCAAGTTATTGCCCCTGTTCGTAAACAGTTCCCTCAGATATATTTTATTCATTATATGGATGACTTATTACTTGCTTATTCTGATAAACATATTTTACTTAAGGCTTATAATTCCCTTCAAAGTCATTTGTCACGATCAGGACTAGTCATTGCTGCTGACAAAGTACAGATGAACCCACCCTTCTCATATCTTGGTAAGTATATCACAAATTATAACATTACACCTCAGAAGATAGAGATAAGGACTGATGTTCTTAAAACTTTAAATGATTTTCAAAAGTTATTAGGAGATATTAATTGGCTGCGACCTTCTTTAAAATTAACTACGGGTCAGTTACAGCCTCTTTTTAATATCCTAAAGGGAAGTCCTGATCCTTCTTCCCCTCGTATTTTAACTTCTGAAGCTCAACAAGCACTCAAGCTTGTAAACAAAGCAATACAATCTGCTCAGCTAACTAGAATTGAGCCTTCTTTACCTATACTATTAATAATCTGTGCTACGTCACATACCCCTACCGCCTTATTATGGCAAGAAACAGGAATTCTTGAATGGATTCATATGAAAAATACGCCTAATAAAGTCATTACACCTTATTATGAGTTAATAGCAACCCTTGTTCAATTGGGTCGTAGAAGAAATATTCAGTTGGTAGGATATGAACCAAATTCTATTATTATACCTTATACTACTTATCAATATTCTTGGCTATTATTTGTCTCTGATTTTTGGGCTCTTGCTTTTGCTGGATATTCAGGAATTATTGATAATCATTATCCTTCTAATAAACTCCTTCATTTTGCTACTCAACATCTATTTATGTTTCCTAAAACTATCTGTTCAACTCCTATTCTCAATGCCCCAAATGTTTTTACTGATGGTTCTGCCAATGGCATCGCTGTGGTTATTTCTGATGACTTACTTCATAAAGAACAAACAGATCATACCTCTGCCCAACGAGTTGAATTACATGCGATTTCCTTGGCTTTTCAAATCTTTTCACATTGTTCTTTTAATCTCTATACGGATAGCCATTATTTGGTTACTATTTTGCGTAACATAGAAACCGCTATAATTGGCAATACTGTTGATTCTCAGTTGTTTCAGACTTTCTTTCAACTACAAAAGATTATTCGTCAGCATGACTTTCCTGTAGCCATATTACATATTCGAGCCCATTCAGGTCTCCCTGGCCCATTGTCTTTGGGAAATCAATCGGCTGACGAAAATACAAAGATTATAGCCTTAAGTTTATCTCAACCTCAGGATCTTGCTACACAATCACATAATTTACATCATCAATCTGCTGCTATGCTTCAAAAACAATTCTCTATTTCTAGAGAAACAGCCCGATACATTGTTAAGTCCTGCTCTAAATGTTTACCCCACCTTCCTGTTCCACAATTTGGAGTCAATCCTCGGGGTTTACTCCCTCATCATCTTTGGCAAATGGATGTTACTCATATTCCCTCTTTTGGTAAATTACAATTTGTTCATGTAACTGTTGATACTTACTCTAATTTTATATGTGCTACGCCTTTGGCTGGGGAATCTACTAAATATGTATTTACTCATTTATTTCATTGTTTTGCATCTATGGGAATTCCTAAAGCTTTCAAAACAGATAATGCTCCAGGATATACGAGTAAAGCTTTTGCCAATTTTTGTGCAACTTTCCATATTTCACATAAAACAGGCATTCCCTACAATCCTCAGGGTCAAGGTATTGTAGAACGTGCCAACCAACAATTAAAAATTACATTACAAAAAATAAAAAAGGGGGAATATGATAGATCTCCTCAGATTATGCTTAATCATGCTTTATTTATTTTAAATTTTTTAACTTTAGATGCATTTAGTCACACGCCTTATGAACGATTGTTTACAGGTCTTTCTGGAACCCCTCCTGAAAAAGCGCTTGTTAAATGGAAAGATCCCATGACTAACCTTTGGCATGGACCAGACCCTGTTTTAGTATGGGGCAGAGGCCATGTTTGTTTTCCCTAGGGAGGCAGACTCTTGGTGGCTCCCGGAGCGCTTGGTTCGACATTATCATGCCATCACCAATAAACACCCTGACTCGAAGAATGCGTCGCCTGAGGCTCTCGCAATCGACCACAGCACACCCCAACCGGTTCCCCCGGCGGACGAGAAGAATGCGGCGACGGAGTAGGAGACAACTTGTCAGGGAGGCGAGGGGAGATCGAAATCAAATTACTTGGTATCAATTGCAATGTTTAGTATTTCAAGCACGAAGGATTATGGAGGAGAGTGCTCATCCTCGCTCTCCTCTTACCTTTTTTTTAGCCATGATAGCTGTATTGGCAGCCCCACCTATGGAGGCTAAATCTTATTGGGCTTATGTACCCGATCCTCCTTTATTACAACCTGTTACATGGTCTGAAGCTGACCTTCCAATTTTCTATAATGATTCTACTTTTGGAAGAGTGCTAGGAAATTTGCCTATTACTAAAACTTCTGTTAATTACTCTAAGTGGTTTAATACTCCCCCTGTTTGTTAAGTCCTATGAGTACCAATTCGGGTTGTGTTAAGGCTGTTGCTTTAGAACATGCTATTTCTTACTAAACCACTGTAAATTCTCAATTTTTTACTCATTTACGTAAAAATTATAAAGCTGCGGGATCTAATATTTGTCTTCCTTGCAAACAGACTGTTTCTAGACGAGGAGATTTATCCACCTTTGTATTTTGGTATAAGGATAACGTTCCCATTCACATGAATGCTAGAGTAACTAAGCTTGCTTCTAATACTTCGTTGGATCATTCTCTATGCATATATCGCTTGAGGATTGAAGATACTGGACATTATTTGTGTACTGAAACTACCATAGGTAATCAAGGGACGTTATTAGCTGGACATCAAATTACAGTCGTAAAGACTGTCACAGGACTACAATTTCCTGCTTTTATGGCTTCTGAATTCCCGCAGTTTGATTTTCCTGTTTGTAATGATACATGGACTAAAGCCTCTATCTGGTGTACTTTAGATTATGATAATGGCACCATACTAGTTTCTTCTGTCCCCGTTAATAATAGCAGCCTTGTTTTTTACAAGCAATGGGAATTCTGGAAACTTACCTTATCCTTTTCTTATAGACCAGTGATTACTTGCGTCGCTCCTCCTTATGCTTTATTGATTGGAGATTTAATTGTAGAAAACACTATGAATCCTATAGGTTATAACAGTACTTGTGTTAATTTTATCTTTAGTAGTTGTGTTTTGCCCGTTAAAGGATCTGCATCTGTTATGATTATGAAGCAACCTTCTTATATAATGTTACCTGTTAATTTGTCTGAACCATGGTATCATAACACTGGCATGCAAGCCTGGCTGGAATTGACTGAAGCATTAAAACGACCAAAGAGATTTATAGGTGTTCTAATATGTGCAATCCTAGCCTTAGCAGCTTTAACTGCTACTGCGGCCACTGCTGGGATTGCTCTTTCACAAACTATTCACCAGGCTCATTATGTTAATCAGTTGTCTAAAAATACTAGTGTAGCATTAGCCCTACAAAGTCATATTGATACCCAACTAAAAACGGAAGTAGATGAATTTAAAAATGTTCTAATAGGAATAGGGGATCAAGTTATGGCTTTAAAATTAAAAATGCGTTTGATTTGTCATGCCAAATATACCTGGATTTGTGTAACTCAACATTTATATAATGATTCACAATGGGATTGGGAAAAAGTTAAAATGCATATATTAAGTGTATGGACTGATGGACACATTAGCCTTGATATTCAAAAGTTAAATGCCGAAATACAAGCTATTCAAGAGGCCCACCTGGACGAAGATGGACCCCAGAATTTGATTCAAGGATTATTAGATCAACTACAAGGGCTAAATCCGATACAATGGATTCATGGAGGGCTCTCGGGCCCGGTATCAATTGGTGTACTACTTTTATTGGTGATCGGTTTATTACCTTGTGTTGTCAGATTTGTAATGGGGCGCCTCGCTGTCTTGCGTCAGGATGTTCATGGCTTAAAACTACATTATCAAGCTTTAAAAAATAATAAAAAAGGGGGAAATGTGGTGGCCCCCAAGCTGTAAGCTTATTCAGCTTTCTGCTTTCCGGAGAACTGCTTGTCTCTTTCTTGGTATGCACTTCTGACGCTGCGATATTGAGCGTAAAAAAGGAAAATGGCTTGCGGCCAGTTTCGTTCCAGGTGCCTGCTCTGCATCTAAGAGCCCCTGGTTGTTCCCCAGAAGAAGGACGTGCTGCCCTAAGGGGGAAGTCTGTATCTCCAGAGAATGGCCCATAGAGCATGCTGACACATAGGCAGTGGCAACAGAATTATGTGGAAAACAAGGTTTACTGATTTATTGCTGACGCATAGGCAGTGGCGACAGAATTATGTGGAAAACAAGGTTTACTGATTTATTGTCTGCTATTCGTTCCGTACTAAACCTATATATACATTCATGCTCTTTGAATAAACTTGCCTTGCAATCATCAGTTGTCTTGGCCCTTCTGATCCCATACTGGTGCTTTTCAGTTCCTTACCCCTCACCGCCAGGAACTTCTAGCTTTCTGCAGCCGGTCTGCGGCATGCTGCAAACCTTCATGTCTTGCTGAACATTGGGTCAAGAAACCTGGTTCGGTAAGGTAACAAGATAGGTTAGAGGATCCCCAGAAAAAGAGAACCAGGAATGGCTTTCTTGACATATGAGAAACCATTTTTGCCTTAGCCATTTCGTGATCTAAGCCTGGCCACAATGCTTGCCCTTGAACAGGTCTCAGGAATTAAAGATCTTAAGGGAATAAAGGAAGGCAGAAACATAGCCTGCTATCAGGCAAGAGAACTAACAATAGCAAAGACAATACATCAGTTGTAATGACTCCCAGTTCTGTTTCAGTAGTAAAGATTAGCCTGAAGCACTCAACCACCAGGTCAACTGGAACCTAACTGGATGTTGATGATGACCTTTCTGACCCTCCTTACTTCAATCATCTAAAGCTTGGACTCCATTGACAGCCCAAGCCCCTTCATGAATAGGCATGTACTTTTAGCTTAAAACATCCCCTTGGACTTCCCTGGCAGTCCAGTAGTTAAGACTCTGTGCTTCCACTGCAGGGAGCACGGGTTCGATCCCTTGTCAGGCGAAATAAGATCCCGCATGCCTCGAGGCACAACCCCCAACAAAAAACTTTGCCAATTTTGCTGTTGGTGAGACACAGCATTGGGAAAGATCCCCAGTGTTCTCCTTAACTTGCTGCAGGTAATAAGTCCTTCCTGGGAATTTCCTGGTGGTCCAGTGGTTACAATTCCAGGCTTTCACTGCTGGAGGCCCAGAGTTGGATGCCTGGTCAGGGAACTAAGATCCTGCAAGCCACGTGGCAGGGCCAAAAATAAATAAATAAACAAACCCTTCTGTCTTTCCTGCTTTGCATCTGTTGGCTCCACACCCACTGGAGGAGAGTAACACTGTCTCTAACAGTTTTGTTTGCAGCCTTCTCATTGTGGTGGCTTCTCTTGTTGCAGAGCACAGGCTCTAGGCACGCAGGCTTCAGTAGTTGTGGTACATGGGCTCAGTAGTTGTGGCTCATGGGCTCTAGAGCACAGGCTCAGTAGTTGTGGCAAACGGGCTTAGTTGCTCCATGGCATGTGGGATCTTCCCGGACCAGGGCTCGAACCCGTGTCCCCTGCATTGGCAGGTGGATTCTTAACCACCGCGCCACCAGGGAAGTCCCTCTAGCAGTTTTAAGGTAAAAGGTTACATCGTGTGGGACACTTCTGTCAAAAATTATTTTTTTTGTTTTGTTTTTGCCTTGCCGCATGGCTTGTGGGCTCTTAGTTCCCCAACCAGTGATCAAACCCCAACCATTGGCAGTGAAAGCATGGAGTCTTAACCACTAGACCACCAGGGCAGTCCTAGAAACAGATGTTTTCTTCAGGACAAGTTGAACATGGTTTAAGTTAAAATCTATTTTTGCTAGCTGGTTGCAGGCAAGTCCTGCTAGTGAGGCTGAAGCAATTAGCTGGTCTGGAAACTGGGATCTTGGTGAGAGCCTGATTGTGGCCGTGATTGGACCCAGGAACATTTCCCGCAATTAGAATTAGTATAAAATAGATAACCAACAAGGACCTACTGTATAGCATGGGGAACTATACTCAATATTTTGTAATAAACTATAAGGGAAAAGAATCTCAAAAAATATATATATGTATTCATTTTGAATATATATTATATATAACTGCATATATACATATAACTGAATCATTGTGTTGTATACCTGAAACTAACATAACATTGTAAATCAACTATACTTTAATTTTTTAAAAAAGAAAATTAATTTAGGTGGTTTAACGGATCAAAAATTGCAGTTGTTTGTGTAGGGATTACAAACAAGAATGTGAAATGCAAAACTCTCCTGAGTACAATGGACAGTTTCATACCGACATGCATTTCTGTTTCTATTCAGAAATAGTAACAGCATTTCTGTTTCTATTCCCCATTCACCCAGGAGGCCTGTTGGGCTGCACCCCGAAGGCCTGCAAACCTTGTAAATTCGCAGCCTCAAGACCTAAGAAAGAGCCCGGAGACAGTCACAGACACATCAGTGATTCTATTGGATAGGGGATCTTACATGTCAGAAGCAAGGTCCTGAAATGACACCCCACCATGTATAGCAGAAAGCAGGCAGGCAGAACAGGGCAGCAGTCTTCACTATTGGAGGGGAAGAGGTAGGTTACCAGTTGGTGGGGGAATTGACCTGAGCTTGGTTCATGGGTTACCAAGGAAACTATCATAGTGGAGCTGTTCTGACCTAAAGAGTAAAACAATCACTAGCTGGGGCAGAGGGGTAAGCCTGTAGGCAGTTACTGCTTAGGCTCTGTGATTAAAAAATATAAATAGATCGTTTTCGGGTCTGCAGAAACCTGGGAGTGTTTCTGACCCTGAAGCAACACACAGTGAGGAGGGAGGACAGGACAGTGGCAGGGGAGCAGGGAACAAGTAGGGGTGAATTCAGGGCTGATATGGAGGTTTGGTCAGGAAAAAGGAAGGTTCTGGGGGCAGCACCGGGCTTCCCTCTGCTCTGCACCTGGGGGCTTCCTTCTGCCTAACTGAACTGGATCATTGCCTTCTGGACCTCTTGGAGTCTCTGTGGTGTCCTGAGGAGTACGGCTCCTTCCTGCTTATTTCAAAGTAATGTTTGACACAATCAAGGAAAATGCTTAGAGCTGTCATTTTCGGCCACTTATATTGAACACGGTTTTGTTTTGTTTTGTTGGGTTTTTTTCCTTCTTAAATTGAAAAAAGAACTATTTAAATGAAAAATTAGGGGGACTTCCCTGGCGGTCTAAGACTCCAGGCTTCCACTGCATGGGGCACGGGTTCCAAAAAAAGAAAGAAAGAAAGAAGGAAAGAAAGAAAGAAAGAAAGAAAGAAAGAAAGAAAGAAAGAAAGAAAGAAAAGGAAGGAAGGAAGGAAGGAAGGGAGGAAGGGAGGAAGAAAGAAAGAAAGAGAGAACAGAGGACAAGAAGGAAAGATTTATGTTTCACTGCAAAGACATGATAAACTAAGGAAGACAGCCGGGCATGAGTGGGTGGAGACAGGTACACTGGAGGTGAGATGACTGCAACTGAGCCATGGGATGTAGGGTGGGTTATCACCCAGAACAGGCTCATTTAGTTAAGCAAGAGATAACAGAGTTATCTTTGTAGGGAACGAAATTGAAAGGTGAAATGCAAAACTCTGCTCGTGCTGACTGAGCATTTTCATACTAAAGGTATAAGAACATCATTTCCATTTCTTTTCCCCTAAAACCCGGGAGGCAGAGACCAACTCTGGTCCGAGGAGTGTAGGTCAAGGGGAATCTGACAGTTTAAGTCAAAAGCATTGCTTTATAACATCAATGTAAAAACAATTTTTTTAAACACATATTAAGTCTTTGGTTCTTTATATTTAATTTGTTGATCTGTTACAATCAGGAGGTAAATTGTTAATTCATAAATATGATTGAAATTAAGCCGAATGGCATCTACTTTTTTCAATCAATTGAAATTGTCTTTTGGCCAACTTTAAGGTCATACTTGCTGTCTTTTCTATGTGTGTGTTGTAAGGACAAATATGAATTTAATCTAAGAGACTTAATTCCTCTTGTATGTGACAGGAATAGACACAACGCAGGCAAAGGAGCATGGAGGGTCCTTCAATGCCATTCAAAGGCATAAACGCTGAGGTTCTTGGGCATGTTTGTTATTATCATTATTAGTTTAAATTTTCTAATATTCCATTATCCAAATGTAACATGGGTATTTGTTATTTTTTGCATTTTGCTTGATGTCACATTATGTAGTGACAATGTTAGACTTTACTCCAATCCTGGAACTCTGGAAAATAGCAAAAGTAAATGAACTCCTTTTCTTCTTTTCTGCAGATGGTAACAGCTTACTTACTAAGAACTATGCTTCCTCTTTAATTTCAGTAAGACTTAGGATAGCCCCCTTGTTTACTTTGGAAACAGCAAGAAAGGAATCCTCAAAATTCCCATCCATTGCTTTATCAACGGTTACTGATTTGTTGGTCCTTATATCAGTGGACACAATGCCAGTTAACATGATTTAATCAAAATTAAGTTTTTCTCCTCTCCCAAATGCCTTAATTTTTGGACCACTTTTGAGCTTTGTAATTCAGAGCAACCTTCCTGCCAGAATATCTGCACCCAAGAGTAAGTGACTTCAGCATAAAACATCATGTGAGAAACTGAGGCTCCTGCCATGTACTCATCCACTCCTCCATATGGGAGTTTTCCTACC
The DNA here is from genome assembly GCF_965194805.1 of Balaenoptera borealis. Taxonomy (NCBI): domain Eukaryota; kingdom Metazoa; phylum Chordata; class Mammalia; order Artiodactyla; family Balaenopteridae; genus Balaenoptera; species Balaenoptera borealis. The sequence goes on from NC_138878.1 coordinate 64,524,199, forward strand.
TTGTTTACCCCTGGGTATAAAAGAAAAGCTCTTTTTTTGTCTGACTTTTGAGGCTTTACAAATTTTGTGGCAGGGCAGCTTGCTAGATCTTAGTTCCCCGACCAGGGATTGAGCCGTCCCCCGGCAGTGCAAACACAGAGTCCTAACCACTGGACCACCAGGGAATTCCTGGTAATAATCCTTTATAATAAAATCTATCCTAATCTAAGTTTGAGAGTGGTAAGTATTTCAGTCCTTCCACCTGGACTCAAAAATGTATATTCTTTAATTTTTAAGGTCACGTCATACTATATCGTTCTGTTTTTCACATTTTTGAATTGTTAATAATTTGTATCAGGTTCATAATGATATCACGGGAAGACCTGTGTCAAAATCTTCCTGTGATTTAGGAAGTTCCTTTTTTTTCTTGTGAATATGTTAATTTGGCTGCCTTGATAATTATGTAAGGAATGAAATTCCCCATTAAAAAAATGGATTCATGACTTTGCCTTATAATCAGCTTCTCCTCTACTGGTCTGTGTTTAATGTAAAGGTTCCACCATTGAGTCATTTCCTTGCTTGGAAACATGCAAGTCCACACTGAAACGTCTTTTTTTGCCAACACGGCTAGTTTCTTTTTTTTTTTTTTAAGCAAGAGACAGGAGACTTCTATATAAAAAAATGTGTTGCTTGCAAGACACATGCAGGGTCTTCCCTGGTGGTCCAGTGGTTGAGAATCCGTCTTCCAACGCAGGGAACGCGGGTTGGAAACCCTGGTCGGGGAAGTAAGATCCCACGTGCCACGGGGCAACTAAGCCGGCTTGCGGCTACTACAGAGCCCACAATCTGGAGGCAGCGCGCCACAACTAGAGAGAAACGACCCCAACCACCCAGCCACCCACCGCCAAGGAAAGATCCCCGGTGCTGCAACTAAGACACAACGCAGCTAAAAATAAATAAATATTTTAAAAAATACATTAAAAAAATATGCAAAAAAAAAGCTAAAAAAAAAAAAGGAGAACAAAGGCACCATTCTTAATAATTTTCTTCCACATTATTAAAAAAAAAAAAAAAAAACCTCACAACTACGGTTCCTTTTATTTTCCTTAAAAAAAAAAAACCTATCAGGCTTAGGCACAAGTTGCCGGCGCCTGCCAACCAAGCTGGGTCCCCACAGCAGCTCCCTCCCACGAACGGTATGTTTGACTCTTCACGTTTTACACTCAAGGCATCTTTTTCTCTTGTCTGACAAAGTGTATATATTTCCTGCTTGCTTTCTTTACAGTTTTGTTACCGAAAACAAACAAACAAACAAAAAAGGCTCCTTTCGGCCCAGGCCTGGCCAGCAAGGGCTGAGCCGCAGTTTCAGGTGGAGTGGCCGCCTCCCACCAGGCTGGCGTGCCGCCGGCCTAGCGGCTTGACTTGGCCAGCAAAGCCCGAGGCCAGCGCCCAGTGACCCGGCAACAGCCCGGGCACGTCCCCCGCTCTGCCCACGGCGAGGCCGCAGAGGACACGGATGGCCTCGTCCCGGTGGTTCTCCATCTCGCTCTGCGCGCCGTGGAGACCCCGATCGTAGCTGGGCGATAAGGCACCGGGGGGCTCCTGCTCGAGGCCACTGTGACTGACGTCCCTGCCGGGCCGTGTGGGGAGCCAGGGGTGGGGGTGGGTGGGGCGCTGGATGAGAAGTTATTGCTTGAGAGATCGAGACCAGTGTCTTCCCAGGGGCGTCCCCGGTGCTGCCAACACGGCTAGTTTCAAACGTTGCATAATAATCTATCTAACGCACATCCCAGAATTTATTCCAGTCACTGCATCTTTTAAAAATGTGGTGTTGGGGACTTCCCTGGTGGTCCAGTGGCTAAGACTCCGCACTCCCAATGCAGGGGGCCTGGGTTGGATACCTGGTCAGGGAAATGGATCCCACATGCTGCAACGAAGAGCCTGAGTGCTGCAGCTAAGACCCGGCGCAGCCAAAAATAAAGAAAATAAAAAGGTGATGTTGTTTGCATGTTGTGTTACACCAGGACCTTCTGCTCATTTTGTCTGAAAATATTTTAAATACGCTAATAGCCCTATGTAAACATCATGTTACAATTGATTGCTATTTCTCTTTGGATGAAATCTTCCACCTGCCAGGGATGTGGGAAAACGTACTGCAATAAATGTTTAATGACAGATATTGCCACAGAAATATTGAGGGCAGAAATGAAGTTACTGCATAGTCGATAATCTAGATTTACTTTCTTTAGGGTTCATATTAAAGAGAATATACCTCCCCAGTAAATGCCCTTAGAAATATGGCAAAGTTAACTATTCCTTAGATGAGAATAAATCCCAATGTCTTCTGAATACTATATATTTTGCAGGCTCTATTATCCACACCTGACAGAACTTTCAGCAATAGAACACAAACAGCTAAAATACATTACAGTTTAAGAATAAAAGGTACATTTCTACTTATTCTCATAATGAACATATTGTGAATTTGAAATTGCATTATATTTAATTATTGTTGACTTAAGTATATTATGATGTAAACAAGTTTTTCTCAAAGATATTTTAAGGTAATTCAGCACAAGCATGGAATACGATAAGTATTTTACAAAATAAGGCAATTCTTATGGCTCAAAGCCAAAGACAATAACAAAGGAGAAATATATGATTATATGTGTAGAAGAATCCAAAAAAAAAAAGGCAATTCTCATCAAAAGAAAAAATTTTTTTCTTTTATTTCCCTTTCTCTTTTTATTTTATCTATGTGAAATGATGGATGCTAATTAAACATATTGTGGTAATCATTTCACAATATAGGGAAGTCAGACTATTGCTGTACACCTTAAACTTATATACTGATGTATGTAATTGTATAAAGAGTTGTTTATACAATTCTTATATGTCGCTGTGTAAACAGTTGGTTTCAAAACGGCAAATAGGGGACTTCCCTGGTGGTCCAGTAGTTAACACTGAGCAATCCCAATGCAGGGGACCCGGGTTCTATCACTGGTCAGGGATCTAGATCCCGCATGCCTCAACGAAGACCCCGCGCAGCCAAATAAAAAATAAATATTAAAACACACAGAGACAAACACACACAAAAAAACGGGAAATGGGACTTCCCTGGCAGTCCAGTGGTTAAGACCCTGCACTCCCACTGTAGGTGGTGTGGAGCTAAGATCCCACATGCCCCGTGCTGCAGCCCAAAAATAAATAAATAAAAATACTTAGGCTAAAACGGCAAATAATTAAAACCCGTTAGCAAAAAGAAAGAACAATACAATTTATAACAATTTTTAAATTTATTTATTTTTTTCTTCAGGCCGCGCTGTGAGGCATGCGGAATCTTAGTTACCCGACCAGGGATGGAACCCGTGCCCCCTGCAGTGGGAGTACAGAGTCTTAACCGCTGGACCACCAGGGAAGTCCCAATTTACAACAATTTTTGAAAACGTTTTGCTCTTTTTAAAGCAACTGACCTAAATTATCACTTGCCTTAGTCCTCCAGTCTCAGACCCTACTACTTGTCCCTGAGTCTCTGGAACTAAGTAGATTGTTGAATTTGGCCTCTGGAGTGAAAGGGGAGTAGAAACGGAGAAGCTGTTCTGCAGGGTGTCAGTATGAAATAGCCCATTCAATCCAGGGAGAGTTTTGTGTTTCTCATTCTAGTGTGTAATACAGAGACAAGTTCAGTTCTTAAATTAATTCTAATTGCACAAAATCTTCCTGGATCCAACCACTGACTCATGTCAACTACTCTGGAAGACCCACATTTCCAGAAATATGAATACCTTTGGGCTCATTAGCAGGACACGAGAGCAACCTGCTGGGAAAAATAGCTTTTATTTAAACCACTTTCTACTTGTTTAGAGGAAACATCTTCGTTTCCGACATAACTGGCCCCCACAAATGTAAGCTTTAGCTTAAAACTGTTACAGACTGCAACTTAAGCCAGTCAAGTACAACAAGCACCTTCCAAGCACCTTCCGGGCCCGCCCCCTCCCCGCCCTCCCTTGGTCCCTGCTTGCACCTGGGTTCCCCTCACCTCCCCCCAACCCGGTCCTTAGCGCTCCACCCAGACCCCGCCCAGCCTCTTCACTACGCGCATGCGCACTTCTCTGCGGACCCGGAAACGGAATGCTTGCAACGAAGGTCACACTGCAGACCGTAAGTTTCTGTTTTCTAGTTTAAATCTGTGCTTCGCGGTCCCTTTACTCCATCCTCGGGGTGCTGGAGTCACTGCGGTGTTTAAATTCCCACTCCCGCCCCCTCCTCCCCATGTAAATCACTGTTACACATCGCGGACCGTTTCCCTTTGGGTTTTAAATTTCTCTGAAGCCAGTACCGAAGCCCTTGCCTTTTCTGTCTTCGGTCCACGTAGACACCGCCTTTCGCTACATTTGCCTGCTTAAAACCCTTTAGTACCTCCGCCCTGCTTGTAAAGTCCTCTTCCGTGAGGTGGATTCGCGCCCCCCCAGCCTCGCCCTCCGCCTCCGTAGGGCAGCTCCGGCCGCCGTGCTGCCGGAGAGGCCGCGTCCTCTCCCGGTCCTGGGATTCTGGAGAACCCACCCCTCTCCCTCCCAGCCCCTCTGTCCTCGCGTCTTAGACCGGTCTTTCTGCTCCGCAGGCCTCCCCTTCCTGGTCAGCCCTTCCTCAGACCCCGTGTAGCGGGAGGTGACCTGGGCCAGCCTTGTGACACACAGTGTTCTTCGGTCCCGAGTTCCAAACGGTCTCTTCCAGTATGCGGGCGTCTTATTCAGTCGCCATCCTCGTAAATATAGGGGCGAAGGGCATCAGGAGAAGCAGACACAGAGAGCGACTGAGAGAAACAGAAAAATTGAGGGGGATAAAGAATGAGGGAGAACCAATGGGAACATAGAGGGACTTCTAAGTAGACAGTAAAGTGAAAGTGATTAAGCCTGGAAGGTAGCAGGTGAATAAAATAAAGAAGTAAATAAAAAAGCCGGATCTCCAGGGACTGGAGAGCAACAAAGGGTGAGGGACTCTGGATCAGTGGTGGGAGGGTGGTGACAATGGTGAGGCGTTTCACACAAAGGGTCCGGGAGAGGATAAAAGGTGGAACCATGGCCTTCAGAGCATCATGGTGCTGGGAGAGAAGGAGAGGAAAAATATTGACTACTAGAGCAGAGAGAGCAGGAAGGAAGCATAGCCACCTGGGGTGCCAGAGAGTGGGTAGGAAGGGAGAGTAACAGGGAGAGAAGGAGTGTAAACAGAGGGCAGAGAGGGAACAGAAATGGGGGGAAGAAAGGCAGAAATACATAAAAGTGTAGGTCATCCGAAAGGTTAGGGAGAAAGATCGTCAATAGGGGGAACAAGGTGCAGAGTGGGGCGGGACAGGAGTGAGAAAATAGAGAGGAGGGCAGAAACAGCAGGAGAGTAGAGGGGAACAAAGAGGCAGAGACATAGAAAGAAATAGGGAGACAGATAAACAGAATGAAATGGAAACACATAGTAGTGCAGGAAGAGACCTAGAGGTTATCATACTAAGTGAATTAAATCAGACAAATAGACACGTATGATATCACTTATATGGGGAAAGCTAAGAAAATGGTACAAATGAACTTATTTACAGAGCAGAACTAGACTCAACAGACATTGAAAACAAACTTAGGTTCCCAAAGGTGGAAGGAGGGGGAGGGATAAATTACGAGTTTGGGATGAACTGATACACACTACTATATACAGAATAATTAAACTACAGTGACCTACTGTATAGCACAGGGAACTATATTCAGTATCTTATAATAACCTATAATGGAGAATAATCTGAAAATATATATATATTCAATAAAAAAAGGATAACTAAAAAAAAAAAAAAAAAAAAAAGGATAACTTACACTATTTGATCTTCAAAGATCTATCATGCACTGAAAAAAAATAAGTGTAGGAACTTACTTGTTGTTCTCTGTGTGAGAGTTTACTGTCCTGAGCCCCTCCTGGGACAGTGGGCAGCAGGGGACTGTCTGTTCCACATGCTGAGGTCTTCCCTGTGTGTGTGATGGTGACTCAGGAAGGGGGTGTGTCGATTCCAAGCATTGAACAGCATGTTTTCCACTTTCAGGATCGACCTCTAAAGACTCCTATTGCCTGAGGAAGAAGCCCGGAAGAGGAGGGAAGAGGAAAGAAAAAGGAGTCAGAAATGGCTCTTTCTCAGGTAAAGTCATATTGTCAGTTGATGTTTCTGTCTGTCCTTCCCGAAATGCCCTTCTTTGGACTCGCTGATCTTGTCTGACTCTGAAGTATCCTGCCTGACACCTGTACATTCACACTCACCCGGGTCCTTCCCTCAGGGCCTGTCATCTCCACTTAGATCCCGTCTCCCCATGACCCAGTGACCTGGAACTTGTGAAGAGGCTCCACTGGGCCTAGTCCTGGGCAGGACTTCACACCCATGGACTGGAGACGGGGTGTCAGTGCTGTTGGGCAGCAGGGATTGTTGAGAGACCCCATCTGGATGCACTGTCTGCTCTCTGTAAACCAGGATAAAGAAGCTGCACATGCAAGTCAGGTAATAATATGCACTTACGCCTGGTAAATTGTAGGAAACAGACTAATTACAGCAAATACCTTCTGACTCTTCATGCTGCATTAGAAGCGAAATGGGTGTGTCACTGATTTAAAAATCGTAATGATTGGGAATGGAATGGAAAGTTCAGAGATACATCGGTGATAGAGGGTGTTTCATTCTATTATTGATATTAAACTTTGAAATCAACCTAAATCTCTGACACATGGAGATTCTTAACCCATTTTCATCATCTCCAGTCCTTGGAGGTTACCTTTTCACTGTGTTGGTTGCCTCCTCTGACACACAGAAGTTTCTCATTCTGATGCAGGTAAGGTTCCAGCTTTATACTTTTGCTGGTAGATACCCGGTTTCCCAGCACCGTTTGTTACTGAGACTGTCCTTTTTCTATTGGATGGTCTTGGCACCCTTGAAAATGCGTTTTACATATATGCAAAATTAATTTTGAGTGTTCTATTCTGTTGCATTACTTTACGTATCTGTGTTTATGCCAGTACCACACCATCTTGATTATTTCGTGATATGTTTTGAAATCTATAAAGGGTGCCCTCTATTTTTCTTCTTTGTCAAGAGTATTTTGGCGATTTGGGATCCCTGGAGATTCCCTATGAATTTTAGCATAGTTAGTTCTATTTCTGCAAAAATTGCCATGGGACTTTTCATAGGGATTACATTGAATCTACACAACACTTTGGGTAATAGGGTCATTTTAAGAATATTTAGTCCTTCAATCCATGGGTATAGGGTGTCTATTTATTTGTATCTCCTTGTGTGTCTTTAAGCAACATTTAATAGTTTTCAGTGTACAAGTCTTTTGCCTCCTTGATGAATTTATTACTAAGTATTCTACCCCTTTGATGCTATAGAAATACGATTGTTTTCTAATTTTCTATTGACATTGTTCACTGTGTATAGAAATGCACATGATTTTTGGGCATTAACTTTTGGTATCCTGCAACTTTTCTAGAGTTGTTTTTTGATGTAGCAGTTTCCTTGTGGAATCTTTACTGCTTTTACATATAAAAGTTGTCATCTACGAAGAAAGATAATTTTCCTTTTTTCAATTTGGATAACTTTGATTTCTTTTTCTTGTCTAATTTCTCTGGTGAGGGCTTTCTGTACTTTGCTGGACAGTAGTGCAGAGAGTGTGTATGCTTGCCTTCTTCCTGATCTGAGAAGGAAAGCTTTCTAGTTGAGTGTTTATATCTCTCTTTTTTCTTTTTGGCCTTGCGTTGCGATCTTAGTTCCCTGACCAGCGACTGAACCTGGGCCATGGCAGTGAAAGTGCCGAGTCCTAACCACTGGACTGCCAGAGAATTCCAAGAGTTTTTATATCTTGAAACGTAGTTGAGTTTTGTGAAATGCATTTTTCTGCATCAGTTGAGACGATCATGTGTTTTCTTCCTTTATCCTGTTAATGTGGTGTATCACATTAATCGATTTTTTTATAGTAATAAAGTCCACTTGGTCATGATGTAAAATCATTTTCATGTGTTGTTGATTTTGGTTTGGTACTATCTTGTTGAGGATTTTTGCTTCAGTATTCATGGGGGATATTGGTTTGTAGTTTTCTGTGCTTCGTGTGTCTTTCTCTGGGCTTGGTATAGAGTCACGCAGGCTCCACAGAATGAGTTTGCCAGTGTTCCCTCTGCAGCTCTTCGGAAGCTTTTTATCAGGATTAGAGGTGATTCTGCTGTAAAGGTTTGGTAGAATTATGCAGTGAAGCGATCTGGTCTTGGCTTTTTCCTTGTTCGAGATTTCTGATTACTGCTTGAACCTCTCTAGTTATAATTCATTTCAACTTTCTTTTTTTTTTTTTTTTTTTTAATTTATTTTTTTGGCTGCGTTGGGTCTTTGTTGCTGTGCGCAGGCTTTCTCTAGTTTCCGTGAGCGGGGGCTACTCTTCATTGTGGTGCACGGGCTTCTCATTGCAGTGGCTTCTCTTGTTGTGGAGCATGGGCTCTAGGCACATGGGCTTCAGTAGTTGTGGCACGTGAGCTCAATAATTGTGCCTCGTGGGCTCTAGAGCGCAGGCTCAGTAGTTGTGCACATGGGCTTATGTTGCTCCGTGGCATGTGGGATCTTCCCGGACCAGAGCTCGAACCCATGTTCCCTGCATTGGCAGGCAGATTCTTAACCACAGTGCCACCAGGGAAGTCTCAACTTTTTTAAGCATTTTTTTTTTTTTTAAGAGTATTAGTCATTTTTTATTTTTATTTATTTATTTATTTATTTATTTATTTATGGCTGTGTTGGGTCTTCTTTTCTGTGCGAGGGCTTTCTCTAGTTGCGGCAAGCGGGGGCCACTCTTCATCGCGTTGCGTAGGCCTCTCACTATCGCGGCCTCTCTTGCTGTGGAGCACAGGCTCCAGACGCGCAGGCTCAGTAATTGTGGCTCATGGGCCCAGTTGCTCCGCGGCATGTGGGATCTTCCCAGACCAGGGCTCGAACCCGTGTCCCCTGCATTGGCAGGCAGATTCTCAACCACTGCACCACCTAAGAAGCCCCCCAACTTTTTTTTTTTTTTTTTTTTTTAATTTTTATTTATTTATTTTTGGCTGTGTTGGGTCTTCGTTTCTGTGCAAGGGCTTTCTCCAGTTGCGGCGAGCGGGGGCCACTCTTCATCGCAGTGCGTGGGCCTCCCACTGTAGCGGCCTCTCCCGTTGCGGAGCACAGGCTCCAGACGCACAGGCTCAGTAGTTGTGGCTCACGGGCCCAGTTGCTCTGCAGCATGTGGGATCCTCCCAGACCAGGGCGCAAACCCGTGTCCCCTGCATTGGCAGGCGGATTCTCAACCACTGCGCCACCAGGGAAGCCCCCCCCAACTTTTTTATTACTTAAAGATTAGAGCTTAATAGGTTGTATGTTTCAATGAATTTACCTGTATCTTCTAGATTATGTAATTTGTAAGCATTATTGTTCATAGAACCCCTTATAGTTTGTTTTTTTAAATTTATTTTATATATTTACTTTTGGCTGCATTGGGTCTTCATTGCTGCTTGTGAGCTTTCTGTAGTTGCGGCGAGCTGGGGCTACTCTTCATTGCGGTGCGCGGACTTCTCACTGAGGTGAGAAGCTTCTCTTGTTACGGAGCACGGGCTCTAGGCGCGTGGGCTTCAGTAGTTGTGGCACGTGGGCTCAGAAGTTGTGGCTCGCAGGCTCTAGAGCGCAGGCTCAGTAGTTGTGGCACACGGGCTTAGTTGCTCTGAGGCATGTGGGATCTTCCCGGACCAGGGCTCGAACCCGTGTCCCCTGCATTGGCAGGTGGATTCGTAACTACTGCGCCACCAGGGAAGCTCCTCCTTTTGCTAAATTTGATTTTAGTTTATTCTTCTTCTCTACTTCCTTGAGTAGTAAAAGTAGATTTCTGATTTGACTTCCCTGTTAGTATGCCTTTCACTACATTTTATAAATTTTTGTGTGGTTTCATTTTCATCCAGATATTTTAAAAATTCCTTTGTGATTTCTTCTTTGACCCATTGGTTATTTATGAATACGTTGTTTTACTTCCACATTTTGGGGATTTTTCTGTTTTCATTCTGCTGTTTATTTCTAATTTCATTGCTTTGTAGTTTGAGAAAATGCATTATGCGCTCAGTCTTCTTAAAATTGTTAAGATTTCTTTTATGTCCTAACATGTGGTCTCTCATGGAGAATGTTTTGTTTGTTCTTGAGAAGTGTGTGTTTTCTGCTGTTGTTGGGTAGAGTGATTTGTACATGTCTGTTAGGTCCAGTCGGTCTGTAGTGTTGTTCAAGGCCTCTGTTTCCTTATTGATGTTCTCTTTGGTTGCACCCATCGAAAAAACTGGGGTGTTAAAGTCTCATACGATTATTGTGCTGCTATTTCTGTCTTTGTTTCTGTTAATGTTTCCTTCATTTTTGGAGGGAGCTCTAATGTTAAATATATAAGTATTTATAATTATTATATCTTCTTGGGGAATTGATTCTTTTAATAGTATATATTGTCCTTTGTCTCTTGTATCAGATTTTGTCTTTAGTTTATTTTGTCTGACGTTATGTAGTCGCCCCTGCTCTCATTAGGATGGAATATTTTTTTCCATCCTTTCACTTTTCGCCTTCCCATGTCCTTATATTTGTGAATGTTAACAGTCTCGGCTCTAATACACTCTCTCTGTGTCTCTCGCTCTTGTTCCCTGTTTTCCTCCTGTTACTTCCTCTGGTGGTCGCTGCGCAGGCACACTGTACAGTGGTGAAAGGCAGGAGCCCTGGCCAGCCCCCTTCCCTCTAGTGTAATTTCAGAGGGAAAGCATTGAGGGTTTCCTTCTTTTTTTTTTGGCCGCACTGCGCGGCGAGGGTTTCCTTCTGATTATGATGTTTGGTGCGATGTTCTTGCTTCATAACAATGCATTTTTTTCTATATTCCTTTTTGTCATGATTTTTAATTCTCCAGGAAGTTTTTAACTTTATTATTGTGGTAAGTCTTTTTCTTAATATGTTAAATTAATGTATAACCGTAATAACTTCTCATTTTGAGTCAGTGTTTTATAAGTGGAATACACAAACTCTGTTCTGCATTTGTTAATACCTACCTATTTTAATTTTAGTGGATAAAACTGTACTTATATTCTTCAATTTAGGTGTTGTAGAGAGACAGGAGTTAAAAGTTTTGTATTTTTCTCTTTATGTTTGTACCATTCTTCTTTTACTAGACTCCTATAGAATAATGTTGACGAAGTAAATTAAGTGCAGGTAATACTTTCTTGTTGTTCGAAAATGCTGAAATAAATGTGGATGAAAATGATAAAAGAAAATGTTATCCAAAAACAGGTCAATAGACAACTCCTATCTTTTTTTTTTTTTGGCCAAGCCAAGCAGCTTGAGGGATCTTAGTTCCCCAGCTAGGGATTGAACCCAGGGCCACAGCAGTGACATTGCTGAGACCTAACCACTGGACCGCCAGGGAACTCCTGCCTTTTCAATGAATTGTGTGTTTACATGTGTGTGCATGAGTGCATGAAAGTGCAAGTCCATGGTTTTTATAACGACATCATTATTTCAAACCTATCTTTTTGCATTTGAAATTATATCTTTTTTTTTTTTTTTTATTAAGTAGAGCATTTTTTTTTTTTTTTTAATGCTATTCTTGTCTGCTTACATTCTTTTTATTTATGTATGTATGTATGGCTGTGTTGGGTCCTCGCTTCTGCGCGAGGGCTCTCTCCAGCTGCGGCAAGCGGGGGCCCCTCCTCACCGCGGCGCGCGGGCCTCTCACCATCGCGGCCCCCCGTTGCCGAGCACAGGCTCCAGACGCGCAGGCCCAGCAACCGTGGCTCACGGGCCGAGTCGCTCCGCGGCACGCGGGATCCTCCCAGACCAGGGCCCGAACCCGCGTCCCCTGCCCTGGCAGGCAGACTCCCAACCACTGCGCCACCAGGGAAGCCCTGAAATTATATCTTAAATGTATTCCTTGGCCTCGAATTTTTTCCACAGTATTGTGTTAACGGTTTAAACAGCAATAAGATTACTAACATTTTATGTGTATCTGTGTGCGAGCCCACATATATGATGACCTTTTATGCCCTTCCACGTTGCTCACCTTGAACTTCTTTCAAAATTTATCAGGGAACCCTCTGTCAGTGTGTTTTTAATGCCCTTTCTGTTACTCAACTGTTTCATTCCTTAGCTTCAATTCCAGACACCAGCCCTCTGAGTTCTGATACTTCCTGTGTCATTTTTAGTTTTATGACCTGAGTCAAGTGTCTCCAAGTGTGTCTGACACAATACTATCCTCTGTAAGATTGGAACAGGTCGTCTCTAATGAGCTATTATGTTTATAACAATTTCATACATGTAAAGAATTTATTTAGAATGATATTTAGCATATAGGAATTGTTCCAACACTTCAAGTCATTGCTCTTGTTATCATTATCATAATTGCAGATTTTGACCTTTCTGTAAAGCCACTGTGGGCTTTGTCATCTCTGAAGGCACCACTGATACTGTAGCTCATTTAGATTTTGAATATCACGCAGTGTGTAAAACATAATATGTAACACTTCTGCATAGACAGCCTGTTATTGAATTTTATTTCTAAGTTTTTCGTGTGTTGTCCAGAAAAATCAAAAATGTACATTGATTGGAGGATATTGTAATTGCTATGAAAAGGCATAAGAAATTAAAATTAGAGACCCATAATTTCCCTAAATACCTTTACATGGATCTGTCAGACTACATACTTCCACTGAATTGATCCTTACCACTTTCTCCTCTTCTCATTTTGTGTGATAATAAGAACTCTCTTCATGGCCCCTTGATGAGATATGTTTTCATTTCAGGCACCGTTGACATTCAGGGATGTGGCCATAGAATTCTCTCGGGAGGAGTGGGAATGCCTGGACCCTACTCAGAAGGCCTTTTATGTGGATGTGATGTTGGAGACCTACAGGAACCTGCTCTCCCTGGGTGAGGATAACTTCCCTTCAGAAGTTGGAATCTGCCTTTGGGTATCTTTGCATTTTCCCTCTGTGCCCCTTGGGAGCCCTTGTTTTGCTTGACTGATCTGAAATCCCTGTTGACTCAGATATGAAAAGCTTCATGATGTGATATCGTGAGTTTAAGCTTCACTTTTCTGCAAATGATCTATCCATTTCATGATACGTCAGGCGTTGTTCCAGAGCTTAAGTATTTATAAAGCTCAGGGCAGGGCTTCCCTGGTGGCGCAGTGGTTGAGAATCTGCCTGCCGATGCAGGGGACACGGGTTCGAGCCCTGGTCCGGGAAGATCCCACGTGCCGCGGAGCAACTAGGCCCGTGAGCCACAGCTACTGAGCCTGCGCGTCTGGAGCCTGTGCTCCGCAACAAGAGAGGCCGCGATAGTGAGAGGCCCGCGCACCGCGATGAAGAGTGGCCCCCACTGGCCGCAACTGGAGAAAAGCCCTCGCACAGAAAAACGAAGAGCCAACACAGCCAAAAATAAATTAAAAAAAAAAAAAAAAAAAAAGCTCAGAGCAAACTTTTCAAATAACAAATTCTCTTTTTTTTCCCCTGTGCTTTTGATTCACTACTTCTTGGAAGAGAGCTAATTATCTGCATTATTACACTGTTCCCTCTGCATTCAGAAGGAGGCAAGTGGTGGAGCAATCGGTGAAATATTTTTCCAGACCCACCCGTCATGTCCTCACTCCTTAGCTGAACAAAGAGCTGGGATTCTGGAAGAGCCACAGATCTTATTTATTTCTTTTGAGAAGCAGAAATTTCTATTTCTGGTCTGAATATTATTTGCATTTTGGAACAAGAGGAAGAGCCCTAGCCTCTGAAGAGTGATGTGAAAATAGCAAAAAACCAAGGGGGTGGGAATTTATCAAAAGTGTGAACACAGGTTAGGTCTCAGGGCAGAGAAGAAGCGGCAGCATTAGTAGTCTTCGGGTAACTCTACCCAAGTGGGAGAGTTCTTTCCGAAAATAGAAGTTTATTTATTTATTGTGAACTCTGAGAGGACATTTTTCTTATTCCTGGGTTATCATTCTGTCATTCAACATGTAAAATGTATTCTTTCACCCTCTGGTGGGGCTGCAGCCCCATCAGAGACAAAGGCAAAGTCTTTTTTTTTTTTTTTTAATTTATTTATTTTTATTGATTTATTTTTGGCTGCGTTGGGTCTTCGTTGCTGCGCACGGGCTTTCTCCAGTTGCGGTGAGCAAGGGCTACTCTTCGTTGCGGTGCATGGACTTCTCATTGCGGTGGCTTCTCTTGTTGCGGAGCACGGGCTCTAGGCTCGCAGGCTTCAGTAGTTGTGGCACACAGGCTTCAGTAGTTGTGGCTCGCAGGCCCTAGAGCGCAGGCTCAGTAGTTGTGGTGCACAGGCTTAGTTGCTCCGCGGCATGTGGGATCTTCCCGGACCAGGGCTCGAACCCGTGTCCCCTGCATTGGCAGGCAGATTCTTATCCACTGCGCCACCAGGGAGGGAAGCCCAAAGGGCAAAGTCTTTATCATGATCTATACTCTGCCATCTGGCCCCTGTGAACTAGTTTTTACTTGACTTTGAGGAGCATGAAGAGGGTTGTTTTAAAGGGGTCTTTTGACCCCTTCATTTCTCTTTCTGTACTTGATTTCATTGGATGCTCAGTTCTCAGTCCGTATAATAAGAGTTGATGCTTCCAGACTCCAGTCCCTGGGCCTTTCTCAGTTTTATCCCTATTTGTGATCTTATATGACCTGATCAGAAGATGGGAAAACACTGGATGCTCTTTCATTCCATCCAGCACCTCAGAACCAGCATGGAGCTGTCTCAAACCCTGTCTGCTTGTTTAGATTTCACAGCCATTTCTTCTGTTCTGACTTTGCCGCACACTTCAGGGATGTGTGAAACAGAGAGGTAGATTGGATCTTGTGTAATTTTTACAGGGCAAAGCTATAAAGACAGTGGACAGAGAGATCCTCTTTTTATCTCCCAGTCCCTGATATGGGGAATATGTGAATCTTTCAGGCTGTCAGTTTGGCATCTTGGATAGAACGCATGGTTTCCTCTCAAGGGCTGTAATATCTGACCCCCATACCTTGTATTTTTTTCGCTCTTGTACTGCTCTACCAAGTCAGTAATGTAGACTCTCCTGATTTCATATTCTTCTAAGTTTGCGTGATTTTGCCTTTTGAAACTTGCTTTTGAAATACATATTCCTAGAGTCTGAAATTTTATCCAGTTTCTTTGCTGTGATAATCCACCTGTAGCAGACAGCTACGGATGGACTCTCTGTAGAGTGGGTTTACTGGGTAACAGGAAATTTTTGTTGGAGAATGCTTTTCCTCTTATGCTGTAATATTTTCCTGCTCCACAGTAGGTCGCCACTTGAAGCTACTCAGTAGAGTGGTCTGCATGTGGTAGGACACGAGATAGAAAGTATCATGAGAGCCTGACTGAGAAGTCTTTCCCGTTTTTTTTTCTGGCTTGGAGGACTGTCACAAAAGCCTCTCTTAAGGGCACAGTGACAATCTTGTTTCCATATACTAATGACCATCCCCTATGAGCCTCAGGAAATGATGTAGGAATTTATCCCAGGAAAACTTTGTCCAAGTTCTCCTCTTCCTGATGCCAGACCCCAGGGCTGGAGGGTCTAACGTGGGGCTCAGAACTCTCACTCCTGTGGGAAGACCTCGATAATGTAATTATTCTCCAGTTTGTCCATCACCCACACAAAGTACGGGATTTGGTGGTCTCATGGGTCCGCCCCCTCCTACGTATCTCGTTGTGGTTTTTCCTTTATGTCTTTAGTTGTGGAGTATATCTTCTGGTAGGTTTCAGTCTTTTTCAGCGATGGTTGTTCTGCAGGTTGTTATTTGGGTGTGCTCCTGAGACGAGGTGAGCTTAGGGTCCTTCCACTCAGCTATCTTGGCCGCTCTCCTCTTGTACAGTTATATTCACACAGCTAGACAATCACAAGCTGTGCTCCCAATACGCATATACCCTGTGCTCCACTCGTGCCCTTTCTCAGACCTGACCTTTCCTGACATGGTACTTTGATGTAGGTGGAACCACTGTTATTTGCTCACGTATTTCTGTTGTTCCCCTGATTGTCTCAATTTCCGCAGCACTCCTTCACCCATCCCTCCACCTTCCACATCACTCAGACTATAAAAATGATCCCTCTTTTTCTGTCGAGTAACTTTGTCATGACACGACCGAAATCACTGTGTGTAGCTGTGATGATTCAGAAATCATTTTCAGGAGTGGTGGCTGAATCACATTATCAGTTACACGGCTCACTTCTTTTGCATCTCTCTTGGAGTTTTCTTTTTAAACTCCTGGTATTTGTTTTAATATTTTGTAATCTGTACTGCCTGGGTGGGCAGTCATGCTTTAGAATATGTTGTCTTAGTTTGGAAGTTCAGGTTCAAATCCTGTTTCTCTCAGTACCTTCTATATCAATTGCAGTCATGTACATTAATGTGTGAGTCTACTTCCCTGATTTGAAAAATTGTGTTGATTTCCCTCAAGCCTTTTAAACAAATTAGTGCCATTAGATGGCTTAGAATCTTGTATGTTTTATAGTAAAGACTGAAAAGTTACTTTTTATAAATAGTTATATTAATATTCTGTCATGTTTATTGTCATATTACTTTGTATCATATCTTGTATGCTTTTCATCTCCAATTTGTTCTAAACAACGTTGTGTCTGACCCTAGTTAATAAATATACAGATTGCTCACTCTTTATTACATATATTTTAGAGGCAATGAACTGGAGAATTTAAGCACTCTGTGAAGGTAGGGAATTGCTCTGTTTATTGGCTGTTAGGTTAGGTAACTCTAGAATAGTTCATTTATTAATTTTTTTTGGTGTGTTTTTAAATTTATTTATTTTATTTTTGGCTGCACTGGGTCTTTGTTGCTGTGAGCGGGCTTTTCTATAGTTGAGGCGAGCGGGGGCTACTCTTCGTTGTGGTGTGCAGGCTTCTCATTGCAGTGGCTTCTCTTGTTGCAGAGCATGGGCTCTAGGCACACGGGTTCAGTAGTTGTGGTGCACGGGCTTAGTTGCTCTGCAGCATGTGGGATCTTCCTGGACCAGGGCTCGAACCTGTGTCCCCTGCATTGGCAGGTGGATTCTTAACCACTGCACCATGAGGGAAGCCCCATTTATTAATTTTTAATTGTAATTTATATATGATGGTTTTTCAGCATTTATTATAGAATACAACTGACATGTACCACTTGTTAATGTAGTAAAATATGTATTCTTTATGGGTACATAGTTTTATAGCAGATACTTAGAAAAATATTTTTTGAAAAATTGTGTTATCAAATTCTTCATTTTCTATATGCTGTATTTTGTAATTCTATACTGCTAGTTATTCAAATTATTCATTAGATAAGTCTGTTTTGGATTATGTACCATTACAGTACCTTGTGTGTTCTTTAGCATTTATTTATGAACCATAGTGTGCAGAATATATGTATAGTATAATATTTTTTGTGTCCTCATTTATGAGACCGCAGTATGTTTATTGTTAATTGGTATATGCCTTGGTGGAAAAATACTGTTTCTTCAAGAGCTAACATAAGTTTGTCTAGTGTGAATGTTTTTGTTATAGGGTGTTAGAACTAGGCTACCCTAGTATTAATTTGAATTACATGTAATCACTCTTTCTTTAGTAAAGAGTCCTATTATTTTAGTGTTCCTAACATTTTTAAGGTCATGATTGGGAAGTTTAATAACCTTTTTGGGCATAAGTATTACTTTGTGTTTATTTTACTTTATTTTGGCCATGCTGTGTGGCTTGTGGCATCTTAGTTCCCAGACTAGGGATTGAACCCGTGCCCCCTGCAGTGGGAGTGCAGAGCCCTAACCACTGGACCACCGGGGAATTACCTACTTTTGGTTTAATATCATACATTCAACATTAAACGTTTACTCATGAATTGTAATGAATAATACACCTTATGGTTCTTTGTATCTTGTAGATATCTCTCATATACATGTGATCAGGAAATTACAACCAAGAGCAAACAGTGATAGAGGAGAAGTATTCCAAACAGTGATGTTGGAAAGACAAGAAAGCCATGAAATGAAACATTTTTACTTCACGGAAATCCAGGAAGATGACTTTGGGTGTCAGTGGAAGGATGATGAAAGAAATTACAAAGGAATGTCTGTAGCCTGTAAGGAAAATGTAACTCACAGAAGAGATCGACATGGTAGGTGGAATTCAGGAAAGAAGCCCATTGAAAATAGGCTTACATTAAGCTTTCAGGATGAACTGCGTGTATTTAAGAACGATATTTACAAATGTAATGAGTGTGGCAAAGCCTTTAATCATGGCTCATCCCTCCGCAGACACCAGATAATCCATACGGGAGAGAAGTTATATAAATGTGGGGTATGTGGCAATGTTTTTCGTCTAAAGTCACACCTTATAAGTCATTGGACAACTCATACTCGTGAGAAAACTTACAAATGTAATGACTGTGGCAAAAGCTTTAATCATGGCTCATCCCTCCGTAGACATCAGATAAGCCATACCGGAGAGAAACTGTATAAATGTGATGTATGTAGCAAAGTGTGTAGTCAGAATTCCTCCCTTAAACGTCATCAGAGGATTCATACCGGAGAGAGACCTTACCAATGTAATGAGTGTGGCAAAACCTTTAATCGTGGCTCTCACCTCTCCACACATGAGGTAATCCATACAGGAGTGAAATTATGTAAATGTGACGTGTGTGGCAAAGTCTTTAGTCAAAATTCATGCCTTAGAATCCATCGGAGAATTCATAACGGAGAGAAACCTTACAAATGTAATGAGTGTGGTAAGGTCTTTCGTCAAAATTCACATCTTGGAAGACATCAGAGAATTCATACCGGGGAAAAACCTTACAAATGTAAAGAGTGTGGCAAGGTCTTTAATCAATATTCACATCTTGCAAATCATCAGAGAATTCATACTGGAGAGAAACCTTACAACTGTAATGTGTGTGGCAAGGTCTTCAGTCAAAATTCAAATCTTGTAAGTCATCAGAGAATTCATACGGGAGAGAAACCCTATAAATGTAAAGAGTGTGGCAAATTCTTTAATCAAAAGGCATACCTTACAAAGCATCAGAGAGTTCATAATGAAGAGAAGTCTTACAAATGTAATGTGTGTGACAAGGTCTTCAATCGAAATTCAAATCTTGAAAGTCATCAGAGAATTCATACTGGAGAGAAACCTTACAAATGTAATGAGTGTGGCAGGTTCTTTTCTCAAAAGCCAAACCTTGGAAAGCATCAGAGAGTTCATACTGGAGAGAAGCCTTACAAATGTAATGAGTGTGGGAAGGTCTTCAGTCGAAATTCACTTTTTGCAATTCATCAGAGAATACATAATGTAGAGAAACCTTTCAACTTTAATGAAGTTGAAATGCCTTTACTCAGATCTCAACCCTCACTAAATATCCGATAATTTATACGTGGGAGAAACCATGTAAATGTGACATATGTGGGAAGGTCTTCATTCAAAATTTACACCTTACAATTCATTGGAGAATTCATAGTGGGGAGAAGCTGAGCAAACGTCATGAATATAGCAAAGATTTTGTGCCTGCAAGCCTCACTTTCTATCAGATAATCCATAGTGGAGAGAAACCTTACAAATGTAATGAGTATCTCAACGTCTTCAGTCCAAATTCATACCTTAAGATCTGCCAAATACTTTATACTGGAGAAAATCTTTTCAAATATAATGAGTGTGGCAAATCCTTCAGTGTTCTGTCAAGCCTAACTTAACCATCAGGTAATCCATACTGGTGAGAGACTTTAATAATATAGTGATATGACAAGGCTTCTATCAGGCATCCACATCTTAGGCTTCATTAGAAAATTCATTCTGAATAGCAACCAGATAAATGCATTTATTGTGGCCAGGCCTTAAGAGGAGGAATTATTAAAGAACTCATTCTGGAGATTACCTCACAAATGCCACGAATGTGAAATAATAATCTTATTTCTCAGGTAAGACGGTTTATATTTGTGAGTGACAGACCACCTGGAGAACAGTGACCGAAAAGAAGTGGGCGCGTCATCCTTCTCACCTAACAGGAAGTCCAGAGGGTGTAGTGTGGGGTGTGATGGGTCCTCTGCTTCTTCATCCATGAGCACTTGGTCCTCACCTTCCTATAGTAACGTGACTGCTGTATGATTGAGAAGGGTGAAGGTGGAGGGCAAAAACCCTTTTCATTTTAAGATTCTGTCTTGTTTTCATGGAAACATTCATCCCAGATATATTCTCTTTGGGTCATGCTCTTGTGACATGTCTGAGAACTCTGCATCAAGTTCTGGATTCTGAAGAT
This sequence comes from Balaenoptera borealis, assembly GCF_965194805.1. NCBI lineage: Eukaryota > Metazoa > Chordata > Mammalia > Artiodactyla > Balaenopteridae > Balaenoptera > Balaenoptera borealis. The sequence goes on from NC_138878.1 coordinate 64,544,494, forward strand.
TTTATTCTATACCGTTTTTCCTAAATCTCTTACAGAATAAAGTTTTAAACTTTGTTTTAAAGCTTTGATTTACTTTGAGCTAATATTTGTACAAATGTAAAGTTTAAATGGAGATCTCTTTTTTTCTTCTTCTTCTTTGAATATTTCATTGATTAGCACCAGTGTTGGAAAGTCGTTCCTTCATTGAATTGCCTGAGTACCTTTGTCAAAAAGTGGTTGGAAGTACACTTAACCCTTGAACAAGGCATGGAGTTAGGGTTTTAGACTCATGAGCAGTTGTAAATTCACATATAACTTAATGTTGTCCCTCTCTATCCATGGTTCCGCATCTTCAGATTCAACCGGCCACAGATCCTGTAGTACTGTAGTAGTATTTATTGGAAAAAATGCCCATATAATTGAATCCACACAGCTCACACCTGTGCTGTTCAAGGGTTAACGGCACTGATGTAGGACTCTTTCTGGTTTCCACATTCTGTTCCATTAGTCTATGTGTCCGTCACTGCACAAATCCCACACAGTCTTGATAATTGTCACTATATTAGAAATCTTGAGGTCATGTGGAGTGATTCCAACCACTTCAGTATTTTTCAGGTATTTTAGCTCTTCTAGTCCTTTTGCCTTTCCCTATTATTTTTAGAAAAATCTTGTTTGAATCTACAGAAATCTTGATTGAAAACACATTAAACCTGTATGTCAATTAGGGGCATTTTAATATCATTTCTATGTTGTGTCTTCCAGTCAATTAATCTGGTATATTTTGTTAACAATTCAATGAATATGGTATGTTTCGCTCAGATGACCTAAATAGAAGGTCATCTTTGTTTCGTTACGGTTGTAGGTTTCAGCATAAAAGTCCTTACTTTGTTAGATTTACACATTTTCCTTCTACTTTTACTTTCTTGAGCATTCAAACATTGTATTATATATTTAATTTCAATTTCCATTTGTAAATTGCATGTGTATAAAATTACAGTGGATTTTTGCACCTTGTACCCTGACACCTTGCAAATTATACTTTTTCTAGAAATTTGTATAGATTGTTTTGATTCTCTACATACATTAATTTATTAAATTTTCTGTTTCTACTGTAACAAATTACCACAAACTGAGGGCCTTGAAGGAACACAAAATTATTCTCTTATGGTTCTGGAGGCGAGACGTGTAAAATGATCCAAAGCACTGTGCTCCTTCTGGATATTCCAGGGCAGAATTTGTTTTCTTGCCTTTCTTGGATGCCAGAAGCCACTTACCTTCTTTGTCTCATGGTCGCCATGTGTATTCGCATGACACTCTTTCAGTTAATTCGTGATTGTATTCAGATATCTTCTTATCATGTGGGCATTTCCTGAACACGTTGTTTACATTAGGACACCCTGTCACTCTCTCATTGTATGTGTACACCTTCATCATACTTAACACCATCATATCTGATCTAATTACTGCTGACTTTCCCTTGTAGAATATATATGCTCCTTGAAGGCAGGGTATTGATTTTGTTTCCTGCTAGATATCCAGTGACTGGAAGCATTCCCAACTGACAGGTGAGTGAATGCGTTTATCAGTGCAAAGAAGGTTTGTGTAATGCATCGGCTCATAGGTCAGTAAGTCAGATGGTCAAATAAACATGTAATTATATTGCATTTGTGGCCTCACATTCTTTACTCCATTAACATTACACCTGAACGTTCTGAACATTTGTCATAAATTCTCACAGTATGATTTATTCACACATTGTGAAATTTTCTCCCACATGGGCTCAACAGATCTAACTCATCAGTGAAGAGATGTCTTCATGAAGTATTTTTCATCCACAACATTTTAAGTTTAGGATTCTTTCATTCGTGCTCCATTCCACACCCGTGACAAAGTAATAATTCTGTTTCTCAGGTAGTAACTGAAAGAAGTTTATCATTCTCACCAAACAGGAAGTCCAGAGGGTGCCGTGGGCGGTGTGATAGGTCCTCTGCCCCTTCTACCACCATGAGCACTTAAGTCTTCAGTGCCCTCATAGCAACCTGGCTGCGGGATGACGAAGAAGGCTGAGAGGCAAAACCCTCTTCAATTTTAGGTTTTGTCTCATTTTCATGGAAGATTATTAGCCAGTTGCATTAAATGGCCACCGTAATTTTAATAATAATATGAAATTTCAAATTTCATATTTCCCTCAAATAGAGAAAAAAAGTAAAGGGAAAAGGTGTCAGGGACAGATTATATCAAAAGACTTTCTTCTTGGAAACAGGAGTGGCCTTCCGAGAGGTGGTAATGCTTGTCCCTTGATCTAGGGGCTGGTTGCAGGGGTGTGTTTCATTTGTGCAAAATTGATAGAACTGTGCACTTTTGATGTGTTCCCTTTTTGTATGTACTTTATACTATAATAAAAGTTTCATAATTTAAAAACAAAAAAAAAAGTAGAGTGGAATATGCCCGGATAAACCCACAAAAAAAAAAAAAAGACTTTCTTCTTTATCGTGATAGGGTAATATTCCATGTAACACTGGGCTACTCTGTCTGATGTTCAAAATGTCAAGGAAAAGTTTTTAGAGCCCTTGTGTTTTCTAACTCACAGATTTATTTCCTTTCTGCTGTGTCTGATTCTAAACACACTTAAATCATTCTCCAATTTTTTTTTTTTTTTTTTTTTTTGGCTGTGCCCCGCAGCTTGCGGATCTTAGTTCCCTGACCAGGGATTGAACCGGTGCCCTCACAGTGAAAGTGCCAAGTCCTAACCTCTGGACTGCCAGAGAATTCCCTCTCCAATTGTGATGTAGTTATTCTGATTCCAGTATCAGGGTAAGAAGTAAAGGAATCCATTTTGAGATGTTTTTTATCCATGCCATCTTACCTGAATGTGAGAAATATACAAAAGGCTTGTAGTTGGGAAATATTCTAATATCACCTCCAAATATATTTTAATATTAGACTCTATATAGTAATATAACTGCTATATCATAACTGAGATGTTAAATATTGGGGAAGGAACATTAAATATTTTCCGTGAACTACTAGAGGCTCAAATAGGATTTACTTGCTACTATATATAAAATAGATAAGCAACAAGGATTTACCGTATAGCATATGAAATTACATTCACTATCTTGGAATAACCTACAATGGAGATTAATCTGAAAAAAATTTATATAACTGAAGCACTTTGTGGCACACCTGAAACTCATACAATATTGTGAATCATTTATCCTTCGATCAAAAAAAGAAGTGGAACTTCCCTGGTGGTCCAGTGGGTAAGACTCTGCGCTCCCAATGGAGGGGCCTGGGTTCGGTCCCTGGTCAGGGAAGTAGATCCCACACGCATGCCTCAACTAAGAGTTCTCATGCCGCAACTAAGAAGCCCCCATGCCGCAACTAAAGATCCTGCTTGTTGCAACTAAGATCTGGCGCAGCCAAAATAAATAAATAAATGTTTTTAAATAAGTAAATAAAAAAGAAGTATTTCCTTGAAAATACAGAATATATTCAATTGAGGGTAAGCCCTGAAAATGTTACCTTAAAGTTACGCTGTTCTGGAAGACAGGAAATAATTCTTTTTTGTTGTTGTTGTTACCATACTGTTTATTGAAAAATCGGAGTTTAGTGACTTCAAAATGTTAGTTTAGCCGCAAATGATTATTTCCTGGGTGATTCATTCTCCTTTTAAAATAATCATTATCCAATGTAGATCTGATTTTACTAGTTAGAAGCTAAATATGATATACATATGTGTGCTACATTTCATCTTAATAATTAAAGTAATTTATAGATGAGCACAGGCGGACTGGGAACATATTTGGTGATTAGTTTTGTGGCAACCTTTTGTACAGATTGTTACTTTCGGAAAGTTGTAGGTCCTAATATACATTATTTCTTAAATTACCATTTTCCTTTTTATTTGTAGTTTGCAATAAAATATTATTGATCCTTAAAATTCAAATCAGCCAGTTTTGCCAAATAAGATGATAGTGGAAATAATGCACTACTCGTCTGAATGACCAAATCCACATTTCTTAAAAATCACAATAACCCACCAAGCAATCCACATTTACATATCTACCCAAGGGATTTGTAAACATTCTCCACGTTAACACCTTGTAAAAGATTGTTGATAGAAGCGTTATTTATTTTTATTATTTATTTATTTAAATTTATTTATTTATTTTTGGCTGCGTTGGGTCTTCGTTGCGGTGCGCGGGCTTCTCATTGTGGTGGCTTCTCTTGTTGCGGAGCACGGGCTCTAGGCCTGCGGGCTTCAGTAGTTGTGGCTCGTGGGCTCTAGAGCGCAGGCTCAGTAGTTGTGGCACACGGGCTTAGTTGCTCCGCGGCATGTGGGCTCTTCCCAGACCAGGGCTCGAACCCGTGTCCCCTGCATTGGCAGGCAGATTCTTAACCACTGCGCCACCAGGGAAGCCTGAAGCATTTTTTAAATAATAGCCAAAATGTGGAAAGAACCCAAAGCTCCATTAAATGATGAATGTTTAAACAAACTGGAATGTTTCTCATCAGAAATAAAAGTTACGAAGCACTGATAAAAGTTAATCATGGATAACCCTTGAAAGCATTATGCCAAGTACAAGAAGGGAGATGACCATATATTGTGACTTAATTTATATAGAATGCCCAGAATAGTCATATCTGTAGAGATGGAAAGTAGCTAAATGTTTGCTTGTGGCTCAGGGTAGAGTGCTGAATAACTATTAATGCGTACAGGTTTTTTTTAAAAGGTGATGACGAATGATGAAAACGTTGTTGTACAGCATTGCAAACATACTAAATCCCACTGTATGGTGAACGTGAAAACTGTATATTTTATTGTATGCAAATTATACAATAAAAGAAACAAGCTAATATCTCCATGTTGAATTCAGAAAATTGTTCCGATTTACTAACCATGGCCTACAAGGTGTTGGAGAGAGGAGTTCCAGTTTCCATTGTACCAGTGGAAGGAAGACATGATGATAGGAACAATGGCAAGAAGGGGAGGAACTGGAGAGATACATTTTTTTTAAATTGAAGTATAGTTGATTTACAAAGTTGTGTCAATCTCTGCTGTACAGCAAAGTGACTCAGTTATACACATATAGACCGTCTTTTTTTAAATATTCTTTCCCATTATGGTTTCTCACAGGATATTGAATATAGTTCCCTGGGCTATACAGTAGGACCTTGTTGTTTATCCATTCTATATATATTAGTTTGCATCTGCTAACCCCAAACTCCCAGTCCATCCCTCTCCCTCCCGACCCCCCCTTGGCAACCACAAGTCTATTTTCTCTCTCTATGAGTCTGTTTCTGTGAGAGAGACATTTTTAAGGTAAAATTAACAGACCGTGTTTCCAAAATGCCAGTGATAGGGACTTCCCTGGCAGTCCAGTGGTTAAGACTCCATGCTTCCAATGCAAGGGACGTGGGTTCAATTCCTGGTTTGGGAACTAAGATCCTACATACCATACAGCCTGGCCAAAAATAATCATAATCATAATCATAAAAATAAAATAAAACAAAATCCCAGTGTTGCACCTGCACATTAGCAATAAGTCTCTTGCTATGCCACTGTGAGACTAGTTCATTATCTGGTACTATTCCAGTTCTCTCAATAAACTTGAAATGTGAGGAGATTCTGCCTTCATGGTTATAGAATTCACACATTGCATCTGTCATTTCTCTGTGTACATGCCACACAAATCTTAAAACAACCCCTTGATTTATGCATCCTCCAGGCATTTCAGTGAAGTAAAACGGAAGAAATGCAAATGAAATAGATAAATTGGGCAAACTGTGTTTTTAAAAATAATAATGAAATATATGACTCACAAAATGAGCTTCCTCAGGAAACTAAAAATAGAACTACCATTTGAGCCAGGAATTCCACTCCTCGGTATATATCTGGAAATGATGGAAGCACTATTTTGAAAAGATACATGCATCCCGATGTTCATAGCAGCATTATTTACAGTAGCCAGTATATGGGAGCAACCCAAGTGTCCATCAAGAAAAAGATGGATAAGGGCTTCCCTGGTGGTGCAGTGGTTAAGAATCCGCTTGCCAATGCAGGGGACACGGGTTTGATCCCTGGTCTGGGAAGAGCCCACATGCCGTGGAGCAACTAAGCCCGTGCGCCACAACTACGGAGCCTGCACTCTAGAGATCCCGAGCCACAACTACTGAGCCCATGTGCCACAACTACTGAAGCCCGCGCACCTAGGGCCTGTGCTCCACAGCAAGAGAAGCCTCTGCAATGAGAAGCCCGCGCACCGCAACGAAGAGTAGGCCCCAGTCGCGGCAACTAGAGAAAGCCCGTGCGCAGCAATGAAGACCCAACGCAGCCAAAAATAAATAAATTTCTTTTTTTAAAAAGCCATAAAAAAAGGAAAAAGATGCATTAAAGAAGTGGTATACATATCTACAATGAAATACTACTCAGCCACAAAGAAGAATGAAATTCTGCCATTTGCAGCACCGTAGGTGGACCTAGAGCATTATGCTAAGTGAAATATGTCCGACAGAGAAAGACAAATACTACTTGATATCACTTACATGGGGAATCTAGAAAAGAAATGAATGTATATAGTGAAACAGGACACACTCACAGAGAAAACAAACTAGGTTACCTGTGAAGAGAGGGAGGAGGGGAAGGGCAAGATAAGAGTATGGGATTGAGAGAGCCAAGCTATCAATACTTTGTATAAAATAGATAAGCAATATCTTAAAAAATATATTGCACAGCACAGGGAATCATAGCGATTATTTTGTAATAAGTTTTATAATCTATGAAAATTCTGAATCACTATGCTGTGCACGTGCAGTGAATGTCATACTGTAAATCAACCATAGTTCAATAAATAAATATATATCATGCATATGTATCATATAGGATTCACAAAATGGAATTTTATAACAGTTGAGATATAATGCTTATTACTATAACTTAAAATTTTTAACAGCCTTTCAAAAAGCCTCTTTTGAAAACTTATGATTCATATTTATAATCCGATAAATACCTGCACACATTAATTTTCATGAAACAAGTGGAAAATATCCTAGGCAATTCATCTGAACAGTATTTCACAAGTATTTCTAACAGTCATATTGCACCATGAGATCTGTGTACATCAGGAAGCGGAATGTAGCAAGTGTGTTTTTTTTTTATTTAATTAATTAATTAATTTATGGCTGCGTTGGGTCTTTGTTACTGCTCAAGGGCTTTCTCTAGTTGCGGGGAGCGGGGGTTACTCTTCATTGCGGTGCGTGGCTTCTCGTTGCGGTGGCTTCTCTTGTGGAGCACGGGCTCTAGGCACGTGGGCTTCAGTAGGCACATGGGCTCAGTAGTGGTGGCTCGCGGGCTCTAGAGCATAGGCTCAGCAGCTGTGACACATAGACTTAGTTGCTCTGCGGCCTGTGGGATCTACCCAGACCAGGGCTTGAACCCAAGTCCCCTGCATTGTAAGGCGGATTCTTCACCACCGAGCAACCAGGGAAGCCCTACGTGGAACCTTTTATCTCATATACATTTTCAATTCACTTAGACACGCCAGCAAACTGCTGGCAAAAACATCTTTTTATTGAAACCATTCTCGACTCGTTAGGAGGAAACATCTTAGTTTCCGATATAACTGGCCCAAGCAACGGTAAGCTTTTGCCTTAAAACTGTAGCAAACAGTAAATTAAAACAAGCAGTTTCAAGCTGCAGGGACCAACCTACCCCTCGCCGCCTCCTGCCCCGCCTGCCGGCGCTCCCTGGACTGACAGGGGCTCCCTCCTCGCCCCGCCCCTCGCCGCTAGCGCTCCGCCCAAGCCCCGCCCCCAGAAGCCCTGCTTCTAACTCCGAGCGCGCGCCGTTAATAACGGAAGCGGAAGCGGACAGCGCGGAGAGAAGGTCACCCTGCTGAGAGTAAGTTTTCTTTTCTAGTGTGAATCTGTGCCGCGCGGCCCCCCTTTCTCCATCCTCAGAGTGTGGGGGTCACCAAGGACCGTAAACCCCAGCACCCGGCCCTACGCTCCCAGTAAATCCAGACGTCGCCGTTACAGGTCGGGCATGTTTTCCTTTGGGTTTGAATTCGCTCTGAGGCGGGTCCCGGTGCCCTTGGCTTTTCTGCCTTCGGTCCAGATAGACACCTCCATTCGCGACATTTTCCTGCTTAAAATCCATTACTGCCTCCGCCCCTTCCCGCCCCCTGTAACGTCCCCTTCCGCGAGGTGGATTCGCGCCCCCCAGCCTCGCCCTCTCGGCCCCTGGAGGGCAGCGCCGGCCGCCCCGCTCCCGGACAGGCCGCGTCCTCTCCCCGGTCCTGGGGTTCTGCAGAGCCCGCCCCTCTCCTGAGACCCCCTCCCTCCCTCCCAGCCCGTCTGTCCTCGCGTCTTCTCAGGCCGGTCCTTCGGCTCCCCCGGCCTCCCCTTCGTAGTCAGCCCTTCCCCTCGCCCGGCGTAGGGGGCGGGGAGTGACCTGGACCAGGCGTGTGACACCCAGTGTTGTTCTGTCTGAAATTCCACCCCGCTGGAGAATGGTCTCTTCCGGTACGCGGCATGTTATTCCGTCTCCGTGTCTGTAAATATGTGGGCGAGGGGGACCAGGAGAAGCAGAGACAGAGCGACTGAGAGAGAAATAGGAAAGCTGACAGGGTGGAAAGAATGAGGGAGAACGGATGGAGACGCAGAGGATGGCTGAGGAGCTTACAAAGAGACAGTGAAATGAAAGCGACTAAGTAAGCCTTGAAAATAGCAGGTGAATAAAATCGAGAAGTAAATGAAAAAGCCGGATCTCCAGGGATTGGAGAGCAACATAGGGACAGCTGCCCTGGATCAGTGGTAGTAGGGAGAGCGGCAGTGGTGAGGCACTGCACAGAAAGTCTGGGACACGATAAAAGGTGGAACCGTGGCCTTCAGAGCGTCCTGGTCCTGGGAGAGAAACAGAGGACAACTTGTGGCTAGCAGAGCAGAGAAAGAGAAAGAGCAGGAAGCAAGCACAGCCACCTGGGGTGCCCGAGAGTGGGGAGGAAGGGAGAGTAACAGGGACAGAAGGGGTGTAACGGGCCGGGCAGAGAGGGAGTAGAGTTGGGGGAAGAAAGAGGCAGAAATGTATGGATAGGCCAGCAGGAGCACCAGGAGAGTAGATAAGATCAAAAAGAAGGAGACAGAAACAGGGAAAGAAATAGACAGGGGCTTCCCTGGTGGCGCAGTGGTTGAGAATCTGCCTGCCAATGCAGGGGACGCGGGTTCGAGCCCTGGTCTGGGAAGATCCCACATGCCGCGGAGCAAGTAGGCCCGTGAGCCACAACTACTGAGCCTGCGCGTCTGCAGCCTGTGCTCCGCAACAAGAGAGGCCGCGATAGTGAGAGGCCCGCGCACCTCAATGAAGAGTGGCCCCCGCTTGCCGCAACTAGAGAAAGCCCTCGTACAGAAACGAAGACCCAACACAGCCAAAAATAAAAATAAATAAATAAATAAAAATTTTTTAAAAAGAAATAGACAATAAAATGGAAACACATAGTAGTGCAGGTAGGGGGCAAACTGGGTCCAGGTTGGGGGTCAGTTGACTGGATTTGGACGATTAAGTTATGGTATACTGATTTCTGGCTTTAGACGCTAATACATTGAAATTTTGCTTGCTTAAATTATACAGGTGAGGATTTGTATTGCAAAACTGTAAGGTTTGTGCATTTTGTAATTGTTTGTATGACAAGAAAACTTCCCTTTGCAATCCCTCTTCAGCCAAGGGGCAGTGAGTTGACTCAGACAGTTGTGGGTCACCCTCTTCCATTTCCTGGCGTGGGGTAGAGGACAGGGGAGAGACGAGTGGGGCAGGAAACGACTGACTCTCACTACATGGTGCTTCTTTAAAGAAATATTAAAAATTTTGTTTAATGGACTTACTTTTTTCTCTCTGGTTTCTTTACATTTATGTCTCTTTTTTTAACTTTGCATATATCTTAGTGCATTAGATATCTAATTTCCTGCAAATAATTATTAACTTGTGAAATAAGTTTGGTGGCCTTATGTATTCTACTCATGTGATTCTTTTCTAAATATGATAAATCCTCAATTTTTTAAAAACATTGACAGCAGGATCTTTAGATTTAAAAAATTCACAAATTATTTCTTTTTATTGATTCAGATATAATTGACACCTGAGTTCTTCCCCTGCTTTATCTTTATATACTGGTAAAGTTCTTTGGTAACTAGTAAATAATTTTAGACTTTTGATGAGTACTTGGTAGATATGTCAGTGATCTTTTATATTAACAGTCAAAACCTAGTTTAACCAGTTAGTCTAATATTTTTTTCCCCTTTTATTCCTCTATTCATGATGAAGAAGTTTGCTCAGATCTTGTTTCAAAGCTGCACGCTTGCAATATTTTATGCACCAGCAACTATGCTTTTTCAATTTTTATTTTTAAATGATTTTACTGTGATTTTTCTGGAAAAGAAGAATTACCTGTTTGGTGTCAGTGTGATCAGACCTTGAAAGAGAAGTTTCCTTTGATCAGGCACCTGAAAGATGGTGTTTTAAATGGGACAGGCGATAAGGACAGACTCTGCCCACCGACCCCACAGGATCTCATTTCAGAATTCAGTTACCCCTGATTCTGTTCACTCAACCAGGACTTTCTCAGAAAAGTCTCCCTTCTGGGCCTCAGGGCGCCCACTTGTAACATGGAGATGAGAGACTAGACCAGAAACTCTCAGTCAGAGTAACACTGACCCTGAAGTGATTGGTCAAATTGGGTGTGTGTCTGTGTGTGTCTTCTTTTTGGAGAGAGTGTCTAGTTTTATTTAGAATTGTATATGGGTCCCTGTCTTCCCACAGGGTCGGAGTAGAAGTGACCGTAGTCAGAAATATTTCTCTGCATTAAATAAATCTGAGGAGAGTTTATGCCAGTTCTGGCACTCAGACCTGCGCTGGCTCTTATTTGCCCTCAGGACAAATCCCAGCTCCTCACTGTGGCTCCTCAACCCTGTGTCCTCCTCAGGGCCCTGCCGGTGTCTCCAGCCTCATCCTGGGAGCTGACCCTTTCTCATGGTTCACTCTGCCCTGGGCACATTCACCTTTTGTCTGTTTCCCAAACACCAAAACGATTTCTGTCTGACATCATAGTTCCTGTTCTTACCTTTTGCCTTGAAGTCACCGTGGCTCAGGCCCTTTGTCTCCCTTCAGCTCTAGGCTCAGAGAGGGCTCCCCACCTCCTCCTGACTATCTGTGTCACATTTTTATTGCCTCTGCGTCAATCACCTTCAACAGAAATGGCCCTCCCCGTTGATTATTTGCAGTCTTCCTCCTTTTGCGTTCATTGAAGGAGGCACAGTGTTCCTCTTCTTCCCTGGATGGCGGCAGCACTCCCTCTGGGGGTGTGTTTAGTGGCTGGGGCTGTGGGTTGGGCTGAATAGTCCTCAGGGGAGACCAGGGGAACAGGGTAGGTGATGAGGATGGTTCCTACGTTTGTTCTGGACATTTCAACTCTGATTATTACCCCATGTGGCTGCTTAATTACTCAATAAGAGCAGAAAGACGCAGGGAGCGCTAACAAAGCCCTACAGAACTGACGTCCTCATGTAGCGTGCTGAGGTGTCCCCATGTTCAGTGTGCCGTGTCACTGCTCTGCTGTAGCCCCCAGGTGTTCCAGGCTGTGCCCATACAGGGGCCAGTTGCCTCCTTGGTCAGGTGCCTTGACTCCCAGCAGTTCAACTGCTCAGAGTCAGGGATAGTGATTTCACTGTGGTAACTGGGGGCCAAGGTCCAGAACCTAAGGGGGAATGAAGGAGACTTCCCTCAAAGAGTTAGGGTATCCTTTAATTACCTGTGAGCTGGGAGAACAGGAGAGAAGAAACTTGGGGACCATCTGTCTTGGAGACAAGAAATCTGGGGACCGCCTGTCTTTGAGTCTCCCTCAGTGAATTCAAATGTCCTTTGTAACTGGACTCCGTAACATTCTTACTTTCTCGTAAGTTTTCCCAGGAGGGCCAACTTTGTTGACCTGCATATTGAATGCCCAGTGTCCTTTCAGTGGCAGCTTGTGTGTATTCCTGTTGCGATGGCTTTCCTGAGAGGTACTGTTGTCCTTTAGCCCTGTTTGCCCATGAGTGCAAGGAGGAGAGGCAGAACAGTGGGAAAATTGGAGGACAGCCTGCAGGAGGGATATGGCAGCAAGTGTGGGCTTCAAGATGAGCCCAGTGAATGGTGTATGCATTTGTCCCTTTTGGGCTCAAGGGGTGTGTGGAGCTCCTGGCAAGTAATGTCTCAGTTCTGGCTGGAGCACCTGGAATTGGGTTTATGGGTAGTTGTGGGTGCATTGCATGGTTTGAGGTGCCACAGTGTCTTAGCTCAGGTTCCCTGGGACCTAGCTGCTGAGACTGAGGTTTCCATGCATTGTTTTAATCTGGTATTTCATGGCCATACGTGAGGAGGAATGAAGGCAGTGGTTTTAGGCACAGAAAATCATTTTCCTCCGATGTTAGAAGTATGGCCTGAGCTGAGCCCACAGGGATTCTTGGGTGCAGGAGGGGGGTGCCTTGTCCTCAGGCGATGGAGCTAGAGGGTGCCCTACAGCGTCCACTCCGCAAGTGACTTGTGTTGGGTATTCTGGGAGGTAAGAATCATTGTGCAGGGACACTGCTTTGGGAAAGATCTCTGGCGTTCTCCTTACTTGCTGCAAGTAATAAATCCTTCCTGCTCCAGAAAAAAAAAAAGAGAGGGAGAAAGAGAGAAATCATTGTGCAGTTTTTAGACTAATATGGAGGTCATTTTGTTGTTTACCTTTGCTACTTTTTAGTATTTTGTGTCGCAGATAAAGAAATTTTCAGTTGCACTGTGAAACGTACAAAAGGGGAATTGGAGTGTTGCCTTGGGGGATGTTTGGGTCTCACTGGGGGATGTGCATAGTTGGAAACATCTTTCTTTTATATGTAGTTTTTGAAGATGACAATGTTTGGGCTGTGGTTACTGTGAATGAAAATATGGTATTTTACATCTACCGGTTCCTTGGGTGTCTTATATGTATTTTTCCCTCTGGCATGATTTATTAGAGTTTGGCATGTTTTCTGGTATTTTCTAGCACGATGAGTTGATCATTATGGGTTTTATCGAGACTGTGTTGGACCCCATGAAAGTTTGTAAGTTCATTTGAGTCCAGAAGGGAAATTATGAGTAGTAAGCTTCAAATGGCGGAAGGTTTTCATTAGGGAGATTTTGCTAGGTATGTTTCTGTGGACAGAACCTGAGAGGGGCCATTAAGTTCTTTAATGTAGGGAGAGATTGTTCCAAGAATCAGAGGCCCAGCAGCACCACAGTGATCAGTAGTACAGAGGCACATTCTTGGGAAGGTGTAGCCGTTACTTTCTTGCTGCCAGGCCAGTGCTGGTTCCTCTACGGTCCTCTCCCTACCTGTCTCAAAGCACACACACACACACACACACACACACACACACACACACACACACACACACACACACACACACACACAGAATAGGGAACGCTTGTGCTTCATTGGTAGGAATGTAAATGGTATGGCTATTACGGAAAACAATTTAGAGATTCCTCTGTCTAGATATCCAAAGGAAATGAAATCATTATATTTAGGTAAATATTTGCAACATGTTCATCTAATGTTCATCGTGCTGACTATCGTTAATCATACTGTGTTTCTCTATACCTGGTATTTGCTGAGAGAATAACACTTGACTGTTCTTAGCACACAGAAATAAAATGGTCGTTGTGAGTTGATGGACATGTAAAGCACTCTATTGTGAATATTACACAGTGTATACATCTGTCTAATAATCACACTGGACGCCTCATATGTACACCATTGTTATACATCTGTTATGCCTCAGTAAACCTGGAAAATGAAAGGCAAGTGGGAGGGTGTGCTGGGCTTGCCTCCTCTTAGTGCCGCTCAACTCAGGCCTTTCCTCAGATCGATGAAGAATTTTGTATATACATGTTTTGTACCCTCTGACCAGGGATTCTTCTTCATACTGTCAGTGTGGGGGTCCAACCTTAACAATAGTTAAGGTTCCCGAGAATATTCCAATCTGGATCCCTCACTGAGCATCGTGACTCTGGGTCCCCCCATTCCTGAGGGCTGAGGTCTGGGCTGAGGCTGAGGGGCTCTGCTCTGCGTGGGGGTGGATCAGGGCTGGTCTGTGACCTGCAGGGGGTCGTCGGGTCCAGCTGAGGTGCCCGCTGCTGCTGTGTACGTGAGGGCCTCACCAGGAGGGGAGCCTGATCTGAAGGAAAGGGTGGGGAAACTCACTGGTTGGTCTCTGTGTGGGAGTTTACTGTCCTGAGCCCCTCCTGGGACAGTGGGCAGCAGGGGACTGTCTGTTCCACATGCTGAGGGCTTCCCTGTGTGTGTGGCTGTGACTCAGGAAGGGGGTGTGTTGATTCTAAGCATTAAACAGCCTGTTTTCAACTCTCAGGATAGACCTCTAAAGACTCTTGTCTGAGAAAGAAGCCCGGAAGAGGAGGGAGAGGAAAGAACAGGAGTCAGAAATGGCTCTTTCTCAGGTAAAGTCATATTCTCAGTTGTTTCTTCTGTCTGTCCTTCCTGAAATGCACTTCTTTGGACTCGCTGATCTTGTCTGACTCTGAAGTATCCTGCCTGACACCTGTACCGTCACAGTCACCCGGGTCCTTGCCTCAGGGCCTGTCATCTCCACTTAGATCCCATCTCCCCATGACCCAGTGACCTGGAACTTGTGAAGAGGCTCCGCTGGGTGTAGTCCTGGGCTGGGCTTCACACCCATGGACTGGAGACGTGGTGTCAGTGCTACTGGGCAGCAGGGATTGCTTAGGGCCCCATCAGGATGCACTGTCTGCTGTCTGTCAAGCAGGATAAAGAAGCTGGACATTAATGTGCACAGTATCTGGTAAAATCTGGAAAACAGACCAATAAGAGGTAATTTGTTCTGTCTTTTTAACTTTTTTTTTTGTTTTTTTGCCGCGCCCCACAAAGGCTTGTGGGAAGTTGGTTCCCCGACCAGGGATTGAACCCCGGCCCACTGCAGTGAACGCGCCAAGCGCTAACCATTGGATCACCAGGGAATGTTTTATTCCATTCTTGAGTTTGAACTATGAAATCAACCTAAATCTCTGACAGTGGGAAATTCTTTAAATCACTTTCATCACCTGCATTCCTCAGAGGTTGTCTTTTCACTCTGTGGCTTGTATCCTGTGATACAGAAGTTTTTACCTTTGATGCAAGTAAGGTTCCATCTTCAGTCTTTTGCTGGTATGTATATAGTTGCTCAGCATCATTTGTTATTGAGACTGTCCTTTCTCCTTTGTGTAGTCTTTGCACCCTTGTCTGTACATTTTGTATATATTCACTGGATTATTTCTGGTATTCTAATCTCTTCCACTGGGTTATGTATCTGTGCTTATACCAGTACCACATCATCTTGATTACTTTGTAGTATGTTTTGAAATCTGAAAATGATGTCCATCTTCTTTTTCAAGAGTATTTTGGCTGTTTGGGGTCCCTTGAGATTCCCTATGAATTTTAGTATGATTTTTTTTTCTTTTAACTGCAAAAATTGCCTTTGAAATTTTGACAGGGATTCCATTGAATCTGTAGAACACTTTCAGTAATAAAGTCATTTTAAGAATATTAATTCTTCCAATTCGTGAATACAGGGTGTCTTTTTATTTATTTGTATATCCTTGGATTTCTTTTAGCAACATTTAGCAGTTTTCAGTGTGCAAGTCTTTCACCTCCTTGGGTAATTTTTTCCTAGTCTGTCTCTTGATGCTATAGTAAATAGTATTGTTTTCTAACTTTCTTTTGAATTTCTTCATTGTGTATAGAAAGGCAACTGAGTTTTGTGTGCTGATTTTTTTTTTCCTTTCTCTTTTTTTGGCCATGCCTTGCGGTTTGTGGGATCTTAGTTCCCCCACCAGGTTTTGAACGCAGGGCCATGGCAGTGAAAGTACAGAGTCTTAACCACTGGACTGCTGCGGAATTCCCTGCTGCAATTTTTCCAAAGTTGTTTTTTCTTTGTTTTGTTTTGTTTTGTTTTTTTGGCTGTGTCAGGTGTTGTGGCACTTGGGATCTTCATTGAGGCGTGCGGCATCTTTCGTTGTGGCGTGCAGGGTCTTTCGTTGAGGCACATGCTCTTCGTTGTGGTGCATGGGCTTCTCTCTCTAGTTGTGGCGTGCAGGGTTTTTTTTTTCTCTCTCTCTAGTTGTGGCACACGGGTTCCAGAGTGCGTGGGCTCTGTATTTTGCGGCACACGGGCTCTTTTGTTGAGGCGCGCAGGCTTAGTTGCCCTGTGGCATATGGGATCTTAGTTCCCTGACCAGGGATTGAACCCAAGTCCCCTGCCTTGGAAGGTGGATTCTTTACCACTGGACCAACCAGGAAGTCCTTGAAGTTGTTTTTTGAAGTGGTAGTTTTCTCATGGAGCCTTTTTGGTTTGCACATGTAAAACCTTGTCACCTAGAGAAAAAGGTAATTTTACTTCTTTTTCAATTTGTATAACTTTGATTTCTTTTTCTTGTCTAATGGCTCTGGCTAGGACTCTCAGTACATTCTTGAACAGCAGTACAGGGTTTGCATCTTTCCCCTTTTTTGTTGTAAGCATTTAGCATTGCAGACTTCCCTTTTACTATGGTTTTGACTGCCTGTTATAAATTTTGGTATATTGTGTTTTTATTTTCTTTCAGATATTTTTACAATTTCCTTGTGATTTCTTCTTTGACCCATTGCTTCTTTTTTTAAAAAATAAATTTATTTATTTTACTTTTGGCTGTGTTGGGTCTTCATTGCTGCATGTGGGCTTTCTCTAGTTGTGGTGAGCAGGGGCTACTCTTTGTTGTGGTGCGCGGGCTTCTCATTGCGGTGACTTCTCTTGTTGTGGAGCACGGGCTCTAGGCACGTGGGCTTCAGTAGTTGTGGCGCTGGGGCTCTGTAGTTGTGGTGCATGGGCTTAGTTGCTCCGTGGCATGTGGGATCTTCCCGGACCAGGGCTCGAACCTGTGTCCCCTGTATTGGCAGGCGGATTCTTAACCACCGAGCCACCAGGGAAGCCCGGGCCATCGCTTCTTTAAGAATCAGCTGTTTAATTTGTACATTTTGGGGGTTTTCCTGTTTTCCCTCTGTTCATTATTTCAAGTTTCATTTCATTGTGGTTAGAGAAGATACTTTTTAGATCTCAGTCTCCTTAAATGTGTTAAGATTTGTTTTGTGGCCTAAGATGTTTTGTGGTCTGTCATGGAGAATGTTTCATGTTTGCTTGAGAAGGATGTTTTTTGGTGTTGGGTGGAGTGTTCTGTACATGTCTTTTAGGTACAATTGTTATTTAGTGTAGTTCAAGTTCTCTTTCCTTATAAGTTGTTTCCATGTGTAGATAAAACTAGAGTATTGAAGTCTCATACTGACATTTTGCTGTTGTCTATCTCTGTTGTTTGCTTCATATTTGGTCAAGCTCTAATGTTAGATGTATATATATTTATAATTGTTATATCTTCCTGGTGAATTGACTGTTTTATTATATAATATCCTTTGTCTCTTGTGTCAGTTTTTGTCTTTATTTTTTCTGATGTAATATAGTCACCCCTGCTGTCTTTAGGTTGGACTGTCTTTTCACATCCTTTCTCTGTTCTTAGATTTCTGTGTCCTTAGATTTGTGAATGTTTGCAGTTCCAGCTCTCTGACACACTCTCTGTGTGTCTCTTGCCCTCTGTTTTCCTCCTGTTACTTCCTCTAGTGGTCCCTGCTCAGGCACCCTGTGCAGTGGTGAAAGGCAGGCGCCCTGGCCAGCCCCCTTCACTCCACTGTAACTCCAGAGGGAATGCGTCAAGTTTCCTTCTAATCATGACGTTTGGTGAAATATTCTTCCTTAATTACAATATGCTTTTTTCCATATTCTTTTTAGTCATGGTATTTAATCCTCCAAGTAGTTTTTAACTTCACTATTGTGATAATTTTTTTCTTAATCTCTTAAATTAGTGTATAATGGTAATAACTTTTCTAATTTTGAGTCAGTGTTTTATGTGTGGAATACAGAAATAAACTCTGCTTTGCATTTGTTAATACCTACCTATGTCAATTTTGTGGTTTAAATTGTATTTATGTATGGGTATTCAACAGACATTGCAGTTAAAGGATCCTATTTTTTTCATGTTAGTACCATTTAGTACAGTTGATACTTTTTCATTGTTCCAAAGTTGCTGAAATTCACATAAATAAAAATGATGATGAAAAAAATCATGCAATAATATATCCAGAGACAACTTCTCTCGTTTCAGTTATTTGTGCATTTACATGTGTGTCCATGAGATCATGGATGTGCAAGTCCATGGTTTTGATAAAAGACATCATAATTTTATAACTATGTACTGCATTGCAGTTGAAATTACATCAAAAATATATTACATGGCCTTGAATTTTTCCTACACTATCCTGTTAATGGTTCAAATACTAGTAAGATTACTAACATGGGGCTTCCCTGGTGGCGCAGTGGTTGAGAATCTGCCTGCTAATGCAGGGGACACGGGTTCGAGCCCTGGTCTGGGAAGATCCCACATGCCGCAGAGCAACTAGGCCCGTGAGCCACAACTACTGAGCCTGTGCGTCTGGAGCCTGTGCTCTGCAACAAGACAGGCCGCGATAGTGAGTGGCCCGTGCACCGCAATGAAGAGTGGCCCCCGCTTGCCACAACTAGAGAAAGCCCTCGCACAGAAACGAAGACCCAACACAGCCAAAAATAAATTAATTAATTAAAGAAAAAAAAGATTATTAACATGTTGTATGTGTGTGTGCGCGCGCGCGCATGCGCCTACATCTATAATGACCTTTTACTGCCTTTCATGTTGTTCAACTTCTTTCAAGTTTTCTGGGAGAATTCTCTGGCAATGTGCTTCCAATGCTCTTCTGTTACTTCAGTTTTTGCTTCTTTATCTTCAGTTCAAGACCGCATCCACCTTAATTCAGCTGCTTGCTGTATCATTTCTTAGCTTGAACTAAGTTGAGTTTCTCCAAATGTCTCTGACAGTTTTCTCCTCTGTAGGATGGGAACAGATCTTTCTCTACTGAGCTACAATGTTGACTAAAAAGTTCATATCTGTAAAGCATTTAGAGTAATGCTTAGCATTTAGAGTAATGCTTAGCATCTGTGAAGTATTCAAACACCTTTAGTCATTGCTGTTATTATCGTCATTGTAATTTAAGATTTTGATTTTTTTTTTAAAGCACTGTGGACTTTGTCATCTCTAAAGCCACCACTCATAGTGTAGTTCATCTAGATTTTGAACAGCACTCGGTGTGTAAGACATAATCTAACACTTCTGGATAGAGAACTCACTGTTGAATTTTATTTATATGTATTTCATGTATTGTCCAGAAAAATGAAAAATACACATTGATTACAGGTTATCATAATCTCTATGAAAAAGCATAAGAAATTAAAATTAGAGACCCATAATTTCCCCAGATATCTTTATATGGATCTGTCAGAATACATACTTCAACTTGATCTTTTCACCTCTTCTCATTTTGTGTGAAAATAAGAATTCTCCTCATGGCCCCTTGGTGAAATGTGTTTTCATTTCAGGCACAGTTGACCTTCAAGGATGTGGCCATCACATTCTCTCAGGAGGAGTGGGAATGCCTGGACCCTGGTCAGAGGGCCTTGTACAGGGACGTGATGCTGGAGACCTGCAGGAACCTGGTCTCCCTGGGTGAGGATAACGTCCCTCCAGAAATTGGGATCTGCTCTTAAGTATCTTTGCATTTTCCATTGTGTGCCTCCTGGGAGCCCCTGTTTTGCTTGACTGATCTGAAATCCTTGTTGATTCAGAAATGGAAAGCTTCAGGATGCAGCATCAGGAGTTTAAATCTACCTTTTCCTGTGATGACCTGCCCACTTCATGATACATCAGGAGTTGTTCCAGAGCTTACATATATATAAAGCTCAATGGGGAACTTTTAATATACCCATTTTCCTGTTTCCTACCCCTGTGCATTTGATTTAGAAGTTTTAGGAAAAGAGCTACGTTTCTGCACATTATACTGTTCCCTGTGTATTCAGGAGGTAAGGAGCAGGTCAGTTTTTCGAAATATTTTTCTGTTTCCATCTGTAGTCACCTCAATTCTCAGCTGAGCAAGAGACCAGGATTCTGGAAAAGCCACAGCAAATCATGTTTCCTTCCTCTTATGTGGAGGAATTTCTGTTTCTTATCTGAATATTTTACCCACTTTGTAACAAGAGAGAGAGCCCTGGGCTGTGAAGAGTGATCTGAATACCTCTGGGGATGTATCAAAGTGTGAACACAGGTCAGATCTCAGAAGGGCTGAGGGGAAGCCTCGTTATTAATAGTGTTTGGAGACCTTCCCCTCATCAGAGAGTTCTGTGGGAATACAAAAATTTACTTGTTATTTGAACTCTCAGAGGAAATTTTTCTTCTCCGTAACTTTTCCCTCTTTCCTTCCGCATGTGAAATGTGTTCTTTCACCCTCCAGTGGTGCTGCAGCTCCTACAGAGACAGAGGCAAGGTCTTTATCACGATCTATAACACTCTGCCATCTGGCTTCTGTGAGCTCCTGTTGCTTGACTTAGCAGAGCATGAGGTGGACTTTTTCAAAGGGGCCTCTTGCCCCCTCATCTCTCCTTCTCGCCTTCATTCCATTGGATGCTCAGTTCTCAGTCCACATAGGTAAGAGCTGATGCCTTCAGGCTCCAATCCCGGAACTTTCCCGGTTCCATCCCCATTGGATGTTTTTAGGAGACCTCATCAGAAGATGGGAGACACTGGCTGCTCTTTGATTCCATGTGGCACCTCATAACCTGCATGGAGCTGTCTCAAGCCCCGTCTGCCTGTTTAGATCCCTCCTGCATTTCTTCTGTTCTGCTTTGGCCACATTCTTCAGGCTTGTGTGTAACAGGGAGGTGCATTCTATCTTCTGTAATTATTACTTAGGAAAACTAAGGACAGTGGACAGAGAGATCACCTCTTTGATCCCCAGTCTTACTGAGGAGCATATATGTGTCTTTCAGGCTCTTAGTTTGGCATCTGTGGCTAGAGCACATGGTTCCATCTGAAGGTTCTATGATGTCTGATGCACATATCTCATATTTTTTTCACTCCTGTACTGCTCTACCTAGTCTGGGAATGTATTCTCTTCCTGATTTCATACTCTCCTAAGTTTGTGTGATTTTGCCTCTGAAACTTGTTTATGAAATACATAGAACTAGACTCTGAAATTTTATCCAGAATCTTTGGTGTGATAATCCACCCTTCGTTAATCAACAACTTCTGGTGGACTTTCTATAGAGTGGGTTTACTGGGTGACAGATAATTTTGAATGAGAATAGTATCCCTCATATATTGTAATATTTTCCTGCTATATAGAAAATCACCACTTAAAGCTATAGTGAAGTGGTCTGCATATTCTATGATATGAAATAGAAAGTATCACCAGAGCCTGGCTGATAAATCTTTCCAGGTTTTTTTCTGGTTTTGAGCAATGTCACAAAAGCCTGTCTCAAGGGCACTGTGATAGTGGTGTTCACATGTACTATGACCATCCCCTTTCACCCTCAGTAAATGGTGAAGAGGAATTTCTCCTCAGTATAACATTGCCCAAGTTCACATCCTCCTATTTGTGAGGCTGTTGTGTAAACTGTTGTTGACACCATTTTGGGGTCACCTGTGTGCTATTGTTCTTTCTACATCAACAGCTAATTTTGAAACATCTAAATCAGAGAACTTATGAAGTGGAGTGATACCTTCAATCTGAACCATAATTCGTTTTGTTTTGTTTAATGGACTGCCCTTCCCCCATTGAGTGGTCCTGATATTCCTGTGGAACATCATTTGACCACATACATAAGAGTTTATTTCTCATGTCTCTGTTGTATGCCACTGGTCTCTCTCTGTCTTTATGCTGGTACCATACTGCTTTGGTTAGTTTAGGTTTCTAAGAATTTTGAAATAATTGTGAAACCTCCAACTTCATTCCTTTCAACCTTGGTTTTGCTATTGAGTGTCTTTTGAGATTGCATTTGAATCTTAGGATGGATTTATCTGTTTCTTCGCGACACACTATTGGGATTTTATTAGGGATTGCATTGAATCTGTTGATCACTTAGGGTAGTATTTACATACTGACAATATTTACTTCTAATCCATGAACTGGGGATATCTTTGCATTAATTTGTGTCTTTTCAAATATTTTTCAGCTGTGTTTTTAGTTTATAGTGCATATATCTTTCCCTTCTGTAAAGTTTTGCCAAGTACTTTATTTTTTTGATGGTGTTGTAAATGGAATTGTTTTCTGAATTTCCTTCTTGATTTTTTTATTGTCAGTGTATAGAAACAGTATTGATTTTTGTTTGTCAATTTTATATATTGTCATCTTTCTGAGTTCATTATTTCTATCAATTTTTTTTTTAAGAATCTTCACAGATTTTTATTTATTTATTTTTATTTTTTATTTTTTTGCCGCGTTGCACGGCTTGTGGGATCTTAGTTCCCATACCAGGGATCGAACCCAGGCCCCCAGCAGAGGAAGCATGGAGTCCTAACCACTGGACCACCAGGGAATTCCCCAGGGTTTTCTACTTATTAGATCATTTCATTTGTCAAAAGAGATAGTTTTGCTTCTTTTTGCTATTGGAATTGTTGTTTTTATGTCTTTTTCTGCTACCTGCGTGTACTTGCTAGGAATTCCAGTAATTTTTTTTTAGAAATACTGAGTGCAAGTGTCCTTGTCTTTTTCTTGATCTTAGAGGAAAAGCTTTAAGTCATTCCCCATTGAGTATGATGTTAGCTGTGGGCTTTTAATACATGTCCTTTACTATGTTGAGGTCATCTTTTCCTATTTCTAGTTTACTGAGTGTTTTTGTCATGTTTTTAGCGTTTCCCCGTGAGGACACCTCTGGTAATTGGGAGGCTCCTTCCAGCTCAATCTCAATGCAACGTAAGAAGGAGGTGGGGAGTCGCAGGCCAGGAAATTGTCATGAACTTTCCTGCATTTTTCGGTTTAGTGTTTTCAGGATAGGCAATTGCCTGGGTGCTGCCACTTTTTTTACTGGTTTGTAGAGTTTTCCCAAATTCTTTTTTGTTTATTGGTTTTAACTTGGCTTCCTCATGGCTCTAATGAGTGCCTGTGGTTTACTGTTCTGCTGACATCACTCCTCACGGTTTTGTTTTTCTTTGCAGAGTTTGTGTTAAGAAATTTAATGATACGATTTTCAGTATTTAGAGAGGCCAGCTAAAAGAACACTGTCATGTTTAATAACAAGGAGTGTTAACATAAACATTTTATATACCAAATTATGTTATGTAATCGATATTTTAGTTAGTAACATTTGTTTCTTTCTTTGCTTACTTAACTATTGTGATCCTATCCTGAAATTGCTCAGGCTTTCTCAAACACTTCCTGCTATCTTTGTTTCCCCATACAAACCCTGCTCACCCAGCCAGGAGATCTTCATTCTGAAATCATGATCTCCCTACTTTACAGTAGTGTTGATCTGATTACTTTGTTCTGCATGTGTGTGTACAGAATAGACTGATCCGTCTCCTTCTGGTGGTCTTCTCCTGGTTTTTCCTTCTGCTTTCTGCTAAGAACATTATTGCACCATCTCCTTGAATATTATACATGTTTTTATTGAATATGTGCATGGAAATACAGCTATTGGAATTTGATACCTTGCATAGCAAATAGTGTAATAGATTTAAAGTTAATTTCTTTCTACAGTGCTTAAATCTCTTTCAGTTCTTCCCATACTCATAGTATAATTCCCATGGTTAAAAAACTCTGTGCTCCACTCAGGCCCTTTCTCAGTCCTGACCTTTCCTCACATGGTACCTTGATGTGGATGGAAAGATTGTTATTTCCTAGCACATTTAAGTTATTCTCCTGAACTTCCCAATTTCTACAGCACTCCTTCACCCATCCCTCCACCTTCCACATCACTCACACTGTAAAAATAATGCCTCTTTATATATTGAACAACTGTCTCATGACACAACCTAAATCATTTTGTGTGTAGCTGTGATGGCTCAGAAACCTTTTCCAGGAGGGGTGGCTGAATAACCTTAGCAGTTATCCAGCTCACTTCCTGCATCTCCCTTGAAGTTTTCTTTCTCAACTCCTGACATTTGTTGTAGTATTTTGTAATCTATACTGCTTGGGTGGGCGGTCATGTTTAAGGATATGTTGTCTCAGTCTATTGGTCAAGGTTCACATCATGGTTCTCACTACTTTCTGCGTCAGTTGGGGTCATGTACATAAACCTGTGATTCCACTTTCCTTACTTAAAAAATTCTGATAATTTTCCTCAAGCCTTTCAAAAGAAACTAGTAATGTTAGACGGCTTGAAATAGTGGGGGGATTTGGGGGGGGGGGTTTGTTTGTTTGTTTTTTTGGCCACACCACGCTGCTTGCGGGATCTTACTTTCTCAACCAGGAGTGGAACCTGGGCCCGTGGCAGTGAAAGTGCTGAATTCTAACCACTGGACTGCCAGGGAATTCCCAGAAATAGTGCATTTTTTATATTAATGAATCAAAAGTGGCTTTTGTATAAAAAAGATATATTAATATACTGGCATGTTTATTATGATGTCCCTTTTTTTGCCTTATATATTGTATGCCTTTCTTTTGCAATTTGTTGCATGAACCTAGTTAAATAAATTCACAAATTGCTCTCTCTTCATTACATATATTTTGGAGCCAATGAACTGGATATTTTAGGGCACTGAACAGGTAGGGAGTTGTTCTATTTAATGGCTGTTAATATAACTGGAGAATATTTCATTTATTGATATTTAATTGTCATATACAGAAGGTGGTCTTTCAGAATGTTTTATGCTTCTTCCTGGGTACATAGCTTTACAACACATTTTTAGAAGAACATTTTGTTTTTTAAAATACTGTTTTATCATATTCACCATTTTCTCTAAGCTATATTTGTTTCCCAATTGGAAACCGCCACTCCTTGAGATTATTCATTGAATAAGTTAGTTTTGGATTATTTACTGTTACAGTTATTTACTGTCTGTTTTTTTACCATTCATTTCTATTTAACAAGTATGCACAATATATGTATAGTATAATATTCTTTTCTCCTGTTACGAGGCACCAGTATGTTTACTGCTAATTGGTATGTGCTTTGGTGTCATGGTTGAAAAATACACTTTCTTTGATAGCTAACAGAAGTTTTTCCAATGTGAGTGTTTTTATCATAGGTTGTTTGAAAATTGGGTGCCCTAAATTTAAGTGGAATTACCTCGGATCACTTTATCTTTAGTAAAGAATCATTCCTTTTGTGTTTGTAAACGTTTTAATATCATGGTTGGGAATTTTCATAACTCTGTTTTGTGTAAGTACTAATTTTGGTGTAATATGTATTTAACATGAACTATTTACTTATGAATTGGGATGAATAGGATACTTATGGTTCTTTTTGTCTTGTAGATATCTCTCACGTACATGTGATCAAGAAATTACAACTAAATGCAAACACTGATAGAGCAGAAGTATTCCAAACACTGATATTGGGAAGACATGAAAGGAATAAAATCAAGCATTTTTACCTCAGGGAAATCCAGGAAAATATACATGACTTTGAGTCTCAGCCAAGAGATGAGGAAAGAAATTATAAAGGAATGCCTATAAAACGTAACAAAAAGCTGACTGATAAGAGAGATCGGCATGGTAGAAGCACTGCAGGAATCAAGCCTATGGAAAACAGGCTGGCATTAAGCTTTCAGGATGAACTGCATATTTTCAAAAGTGAAGAGAAAATTGATGAATTTAATCAAGCTGACAAGAGTATCAGCATTAGTGCCTCATTTTCACCACTTCAAGGAACTTCTACTGTCCAAACCACCATTTCTAATTCATATGAGAATGATTTTATGCATCCTTCAATACGGACACAAGACCAGAGTGCATGCATGGAAAGCCCTTACAAATGTAATCAGTGTGGCAAAACCTTTCATCGGGGCTTAAATCTCACTCAGCATCAGTTGATCCATACAAAAGAGAAAATATTTAATTGTGATGTATGTTGCAAAGGCTTTAGTCGAAATTCAGACCTTGCAATTCATCGAACAATTCATACTGAAGAGAAATCTTACAAATATAACGAGTGTGGCAAAACCCTTAATCATGGCTTGCACCTCACTGGACATCAGATAGTCCATACAAAAGAGAACTTATATAAATGTGATGTATGTGAAAAAGTGTTTAGTCAAAGTTCATACCTTGCAGTTCATCAGAGAATTCATACTGGAGAGAAACCATACAAATGTAATGAATGTGGCAAGGTCTTTAGTCAGAATTCATACCTTGCAAAACATCGCAGAATTCATACTGGAGAGAAACCTTACAAATGTAATGAGTGCGGCAAGGCTTTTAGTCAAAAAGGAAACCTTGCAAGTCATCAGAGAATTCATACTGGAGAGAAACCTTACAAATGTAATGAGTGTGGTAAGGTATTTAGTATTAGATCAACCCTTGTCAGTCATCAGATAATTCATACTGGAGAGAAACACTACAAATGTAATGAGTGTGGCAAAACCTTTTATTTTGGCTCACACCTCATACAACATCAAATCATCCATTCAGGAGATAAGCCATATAAATGTGATGTATGTGGCAAAGTCTTCGGTCAAAATTCATACCTTGCAGTTCATCGGAGAATTCATACTGGGGAGAAACCTTACCAATGTAAAGACTGTGGCAAAATCTTTAATCACAGCTCAAACCTCAGGAGACATCAGATAATCCATACAGGACAGAAATTATGTAAATGTGATATATGTGGCAGAGTCTTTAGTTATAATTCATACCTTGCAATTCACCGGAGAGTTCATACTGGAGAGAAACCTTACAAATGTAGTGAGTGTGGCAAGGTCTTCAATCGGAATTCAAATCTCGTAATTCATCAGAGAATTCATACTGGAGAGAAACCTTACAAGTGTAATGAGTGTGGCAGCTGCTTTAGTCGAAAAGCATACCTTGCAAAGCATCAGAGTGTTCATACAAAAGCGAAACCTTACAAAAGTAAAGACTGTTGAAAAACCTTTACTTAGATCTCAACTCTCACTACATATCAGGTAATAAATACAAAGGGGGAATCATAGTAACGTGATATATGTGGGAAGGTCTTCACTCAAAATTGACACTTTGGGCTTCCCTGGTGGCACAGTGGTTGAGAATCCGCCTGCCAATGCAGGAGACACGGGTTCGATCCCTGGTCTGGGAAGATCCCACATGCTGCGGAGCAACTAAGCCCGTGCGCCACGACTACTGAGCCTGTGCTCTAGAGCCCGCGAGCCACACCTACTGAGCCCGCATGCCACAACTACTGAAGTCTGTGCGCCTAGAGCCCATGCTCTGCAACAAGAGAAGCCACCGCAATGAGAAGCCTGCGCACCACAACGAAGAGTAGCCCCCTCAATGAAGACCCAATGCAGCCTTAAATAAATAAATAAATAAATAAATAAATAAAATTTTGAAAAATCCTTAAAAAAAAAACAAAACAAAATTGACACTTTAAATTCATGGGAGATTCATAGTGGAGAGAAACTATGCACATGTCATGAGTGTGGCAAAGCCTCACCATCACATAATCTATACTGGACAGAAACTCTAGAAATGTATTGAATTTCTCAAAGTCTTCAGTCAAAATTCATACCTTAAGGTGCACTGAAGTTTCATATTGGAAAGCTGCCTGACAAATATGATGAGTGTGAAAAATCCGTCAGTGTACTTAGAAGCTTATCTTACTGTCAGGTAATCCACATTGATGACGAACTTCAAGCAAGGGTTTTAGCAGCTGTCCACGTCTTAGGCTTCACTGAAAATATCATTCTGGAGAGAAACCGGGTAGGTGTGTTTAGTATGACCAGTCCTTAGACAAGGAAGTCATTCACCAAAGAATTCATTCTGGAGATTACCTCACAAATGCTATGAATGGGCAAAACCTTTACTCAGGGCTCACATCCCGCCAATCATCAGATAATCCATACTGGGGAGAACATTACAGATGTACCAAATGTGGCAAAGTTTCAAGTTAGTGTTCACTTGTCACTAGATATTGGAATATTTATCCTGGAGAGAAACCACTCAAATATTATGTGTGTGGTAAGGATTTTACACAAAGATCACAAGATGGGAAGGTACTGGAACTATCCCTTACTAATGCAACTAGTGTGGCAAAATCTTTACCTTGAGTTCAAATATTAGGCAACAGTGGAGAGTCCACTGAAGAGAAACACTACAAATGTATGAGCAGAGGCTTTATCCTGGCTGCACAATTCACCAGACTTCTCAATATATATCTTTGAGAGGAACCACACGAAGTAATATGTGTGCTAAGGCCTGTACCTAAAGATGAAATTTCTGAAACATAGAGGATTTAGTTTGGAGAGCAACGTTTCAAATGTAATGAATGTTGTAAAAGTTTTCATCAGGTATCTACACCTTTAGTGTAATGATAAAATTCATACAGGTCGGAAACTATATTTACTGAACGTGGAAAGAATTTGATGAAACGATGCATCCTGAGGTTTCACCACAGAACTCATATGAGGGATAATCCTTACAAATGTAATGAATTAGGTAAATTTTTTGTGCCATTCTTAAATCAGCCTACATATCAGAGAATCTATACTAGGCATAAGTACTTCTCCAGGATTAATGTGAGATTGTTATGTACCTTAGAATCATTACAAGTCACAGTATGTTAAAAATTATGAAATGGTATGTATATGACAGGAAGAATAACGTGTAAATGGCCAATTATCTTCACTGTAAATATTCTGTTAATTGAATTTTATTGAAAAAGCCACATTACTATTTATGCCTTTCAACCTGAAGTTTGAAGTCTGTTGATCTTATGCCTTCATTACAGGCCTTTGATGATTGTCTCTGGGAAGGAATCAGTAACATAAGGGGGCCAACTTCGTTAGGTGTGGTTCATTCACATCCATGTTCCCTGGAAAAACAAGGCCCCTGAATTACCAAATTCCATAGTTGTGAATCAGCAATAGGGAGGAGCAGAGAATAACATAAAACTGCCTTGACTCATCATGCTTGTTATGTTCAGGGTGCATGGATAGGTCACTGTGGTTACAGGACAGAATGCTCTACCAGCTGACCATCAGCAGAGCAGTAGGGACCTAAAGGGACTGGACTTGCCATGAGAGGAGAGTGACAGGTTGCTAGGGACTGATTATGTGGTAGGAACGATGTGTCGGAAAAGTTGGTCACCTCTTCCACTGCATGTGAATAGGTGGTGTTTGCATCTATGTTTAATGAGAAATTAGACTCATTCTTGGGAATTGAAGGGAGAGCAGTAAACGTTAGAGGAAATTTTAATTACTGGGTGAGGCTTGGTGGAGGATA
This sequence comes from Balaenoptera borealis, assembly GCF_965194805.1. Lineage (NCBI taxonomy): Eukaryota > Metazoa > Chordata > Mammalia > Artiodactyla > Balaenopteridae > Balaenoptera > Balaenoptera borealis. Next base: position 64,573,839 of record NC_138878.1, read on the forward strand.
AGCTTACGGTTTGAATGTCCAGTTTCTCTCAAAGGAAGGAGCCCTTAGGCTTTTTTATCAGTCTGTCCAGATAGGCTGAATAAGAAGAGGTTTTCCTGAGGATTAAGAGGTGTCAATAGTCAAACATCAAAAAATGGAGTCAGGGGAATTCCCTGGCAGTCCGGTGGTTAGAACTCCGAGCTCTCACTGCCGTGGGCCTGGGTTCAATCCCTGGTCGGAGAACTAAGATCCCACAAGCCGCATGGTGCAGCCAAAAAAAAAAAGAAAAAAAGAAAAGAAAAGAAAAAATGGAGTCAGACTCTTTAATAAAACACTGAGGCAGAGCCCCCTCGCCTACCCACTTGTATCCCTCACAAGTGTCCTATATTAATAAGTCTACTTCTTGCCTGTCACTTTACCTCTCGCTGAATTCCTTCTGCGCTGAGACACAAAAGAACCTGAGGCTCAGGAAGTCCGGAGACCAGATACTGAAACCCCCACCAGGTGGGAGAAATGAACCGTGTGCTACCCACAAGCATGTACACCCCAGACTGGTGGGAAGGAGAAGGTTGAGGATGTTGACTCCCGCTTACCTCCCCACCAACCAATCAAAAGAATGTCCACGAGCTGATCACGCCCTCTCTGAACCATTACTATAAAACTCACTACCCCCTCCAGGTTGGGACACACAGTTTTGAGGGCATTAGCCTGCTGTGGCCCCTTTGCCTGGCAGAGCAATAAAGCTGTTCTTCTCTACTTCACCCAAAAAGAAAAGAAAACAAAACAAACACTGAATGCTTACTCTTGAAATTCCTGAGTTCTTGACTTGGCAAACCACACTTTTCTTCATGCTAATACTTTCTTACATTTCTTTTCCTGCAGCACACATACATTCCATTGTTCAATATGGTTCTTGAAAATGCTTGTAAAATACTATTTGGATAACTTGTCAGAGATATTTTTACCTTAGTTTAATAAAATTAATGTTTGGAAATGTTTATTAGATAATGTAACTAAGCAATTTACTCAAAGAGCAATTTTCTAAATGCTATTAAAATTTGAGTTTCAAATTAGGCTAGTACACAATGTGTTACATTGTTTTCTACTGTAATAAAAAATGTTTTGAATTGTTTCCTTAGCGATAATTTTTTCTGTCACATATATTTCTCCTGTTTTATAGCATGGGATATGTAAATTAGTGGGTTGTTTTGGGACTTCTGTGACATGATAATGCCCATAAGGCAATGACAGGTACAAAGTAGGTGCATTATAAATATGAAGAAAAACTGGTACTTTAGGGCTTTAGTTCAGTGAAAAAACTGGAGTGGCAAAATGGTGACATGAAATCTCTCTTGTGGGAGTTGGCTATGGTCAGGTGCTTGAAAATCAAGTGTGTGGAGTTGAACAAACATGCAGTGAAGTGAAAGAAATTACAAGGATGAATGAGATAGACTGCAGAATTCCAATTATAGTTTGTGACAAGGAGAGAATCTCCATTCCCAAGTGTCTGGAAGCTGTGCCGCCCTTTCCTATTGATATGTTCACATTCAGAACCAGAAGATCTTGCAGAGAAAATAACATTTGTGCTACTTTTGGTATGTCAACTGACACCCAGTATCCTCCACATAGAATTTGTTCCCAACCAAGAATAATGTATTTTTCTCTGATAAGTGATCTTGATTATTATTATTATTTATTTATTTATTTATTTATTTAGGCTGTACCATGTGGCTTGCAGGATATTAGTTCCCCAACCAGGGATTGAACCTGGGCCCCGGCAGCAAAAGTGACGAGTCCTAACCACTGGACCACCAAGGAATTCCCTGACTTATATTATCTTTAATATGAATTCTTTCTATGATTCATTTCTGTTTGTAATATTTTATGATGAATTTTGCAATCTTCATGTGGGATTGAATTGGTCATTTTGTTTACTTTCTCTTTTTTTTCTATTAACTTTGTCTAGTTTTTTATCCTAGTAATACTGGCCTTATAAATTGAGTTGACAAGTACTCCCTCCTTTTCTTGTCTTAAAAAGAAATTTTATAGCCTGCTGTATAGCACAGGGAACTCTACTCTATACTCTGATGGCCTATATGGGAAAAGACTCTGAAAAAACAAAAAAAAGAGTGGATATATGTATAACTGATTCACTTTGCTGTACACCTGAAACAACATTGTAAATCAACTATACTCCAATAAAAGTTTAAAAATTAAAAAAGAAATCGTATGGAATTACTGGTAGTTCTTTATAAATTTGATAGAATTGTTGAATGCCATCGTTGTGACTTTGTTAAATTACCTTTTGTAAAGTTGAGCCCCTGAGTGTTGAAAGTTAGGCAACAACTCCACGAAAGACTGCAAGAGAAAGTGAAATGGAGACGTTTATTACTCACAGATTCTGGAGGAGCTACAAGGTATAGCTGGAGGGAACATGTAAGAAGTCCAGGTAGGGTCTAGACAGAGAGCATGGGGCCAGACCTGGGGCGTAAACCTTCTTTAGGGTCCATGGATAGGCTGTTTAAATGGAATTGGTGAATTCAAACCAGAAAGAATAGGAATTACTAAGCTTCAGTGGGGGAAGGGGAGCCAGATTTAAAGAAGAACCAGGGGAAGGCCGTGGGTGATGGGGAAGTGTGGTTGTCACGAGGGCAGTCCAAGGAGTCATATCCCTGTGACTCTGGGCTGTTAACCTAGGATGTGCTGTCAAAGGAAAGGCTGGTGTCAGTTCACGGCCCCAGCAGGCCACTAGACTACACCAAATAGATACTGAAACAGCCATATTATGGAGTAGTTTATCTAGGATCTCACAGTCACCATCTCAGCTTGCAGATTTCTTTCTTGGCTAGTGGGGATTTTGAAATTTAAAATTTACTTTGTAATTCAAGGTAGTTATTCAAATAATCTGTTTCACATTGGTGATTTGTTTTAGGTTACTCGTTTCATGGAATCAGTCCATTTCATCTTAGTTTTTAAGTATTATTTTGTAGAGTTTTGTAATAGTTCATTTCTATCCTTTTCTTGTCTGCCTGTTCTGTAGTGATATTCCCTATTTTATCTAATAATCAGTAGTTTTATTTAGTGTGAACAAAGGAGGGAAAAATCATTTCTGAGAAAAGCTGCAGTTATCATATATACTAATATTATTTACAATCATTTATCACCCTTCTGTGAGATCATACATGTCTGCCCTTTGATATCAGTCTTGGCCACTTGACTTAGGCAACCCTTCCTTTCACTTGAGAAGATTGCACTTCCTTGCCCATTTTATGCAAGCTTGGCTTTTTGAGTTCCTGGGCCAATTTGGTGTGAGTAGAAAGGCACGTTTCAAGTTTAAATGGAAGCTTTCAAATCTTTTGTTTGTTTCGTATAACCCTGTCTTCTCTACTGCAAGAAGGGTCTTGGATAGACTGAAATTTTATGCTGAATGACAGAATCAAATTATACAAACAAGCAAGAGGTGAATAATGATACATACGAGGAAGAAATAAATGTTTGTTGTTGTAAGACATTGAAAATTCAGGAATACTTGTTACATAGCAAAACGTGTAAAAACGTGACTGGTTCATTTTCAATGACCTTTTCTTTTTTCATGCCCACCTTAACCTCCCAAAGTCAAGGTTATAGGTGAGAACTCATTGTCTCTCATTCCTTCTCTCATATATTGCCTCCTTCCTTTAGAATGTCCATTTAATTTTGATTCAACTACAAATATATTACCTTCTTTGTCTAACTACACTGGGTTGACTACAGGTTTTCAGTTTTAACACTTCCAACTGGTTTATCATTGAATATTTGTAAAATAACCTTACTAAAATTGCCCAGTTACATGGTGCTGCCTTCACCTGAGGAAGGAAGCCTCAGAACTACATGAACTCAGTTAATACTTCAGTCCCACCACAAACAGGAAGTTCACACTGAGGGCTAGAAAGCCAAGCAAAGAAATGAAACGAGCCCTTAGACTTTTAGTGTATTGGTAAATTGCTGTTCCTTTTCGATGAGCGCTCTTATTAACTCCACATTTAATTTAATATTAAACTATGTGATATTAACATACCTGTTATATCTGAGGGATGATCAGAATTGGAGAAGCTACCTTAAGTATTTCCTATAGAGGAATAGAGAAATAAGATTTCCTTGAAACTACAGAATATATTCAATTGAGGGTAGGCACTTAAAATGCTACTTTAATTTTTATTTTATTATTTATTTGTTTAATCATTCATTTAAAAACAATTCTATTGGCCCCACTGCACAGCTTGTGGGATCCCAGTTCCCTGACCAGGGATCAAACCCGTTCCCCCTTCAGTGGAAACGCAGAGTCCCAACCACTGAACCGCCAGGGAACTCCCCCTTAAAATGTTATTTTAAAGTTATGTTTCTTTTTTTGGCCCGGTAGCAGGGCTTGCAGGATCTTAGTTCCCCGACCAGGAGTTGAACCTGGGCCCTCGGCAGTGAAGGCTTGGAATCCTAACCATTGGACTGCCAAGGAATTCCAGAAAGCTATATGTTTCTGGACATGAAATGATTCTTATATTATCATTTTTAATTTTCTTTTTTCATTGTCCACATACAAAATATTGACTCCCAAACAGGAAAATTACATTAAATATATGTACTACAAGTATCCACATTACAATCCATTCTCAAGCATCATTTTTTTTTTTTTTTTTTGGACCGCACCGTGCAGCTTGCAGAATCATATTTCCCCAACCAGGGATTGAACCCTGGCCCTCCGCAGTGAAACCTCAGGGCCCGCCAGGGAATTCCCAAGCATATATATATATTTTTTTGACCGAGCCACACTGCATTTAGGATCTTAGTTCGCCGACCAGGGATCCAACCCGCTGCCCTGCAGTGGAAGCGCAGAGTCTTAACCACTGGACCGCCAGGGAAGTCCCATATTTCCTTTTTTTAATAAGATACCTGGGACTTCCTTCTTCCTTGGTGGCTCAGTGGTTAAGAATCTGCCTGCCAATGCAGGTGACACGGGTTGGAGCCCTGGCCTGGGAAGATCCCACATGCCACGGAGCAGCTAAGCCCGTGTGCCACAGCTACTGAGCCTGCGCTCTAGAGCCCGCAAGCCACAACTACTGAGCCCATGCACCACAACTACTGAGCCTGCCCTGTGCTCTAGAGCCACGAGCCACAACTACTGAGCCCATGTGCCACAACTGAAGCCCGCACACCTAGAGCCGGTGCTCCGCAACAAGAGAAGCCACCGCAATGAGAAGCCCACGCACCGCAACTAAGAGTAGCCCCTGCTTGCAGCAACTAGAGAAAGCCTGGGCGCAGCAACAAAGACTCAGTGCAGCCAAAAATAAATTTATTTAAAAAAAAATAAAGATACCTGGGACCTCCCTAATGGTCCAGTGGCTAAGACTCCACGCTCCCACTGCAGTGGGTCCGGGTTGCATCCTTGGTCAGGGAACTAGATCCCATGTGCATGCCGCAACTAAAGATCCAGAACCAACGCAGCCAAATAAATATCTTTTTTTAAAGATACCTTGGACTTCCCAGGTGGTCCAGTGGTTAAGAATTCGCCTGCCAATGCAGGGGACACGGGTTCGAGCCCTGGTCTGGGAAGATCCCACATGCTGCGGAGCAACTAAGCCCATGCACCACAACTGCTGAGCCTGCGCTCTAGAGCCCGCGAGCCACAACTACTGAGCCCGCGTGCCTAGAGCCCATGCTCCACAAGAGAAGCCACTGCAATCAGAAGCCCGCGCACCGCAGGGAAGAGTAGCCCCCGCTCACCGCAACTAGAGAAAGCCCACGAGCAGCAACGAAGACCCAATGCAGCCAAAAATAAATAAGATACCTTAGGCGTATTTTTTACAACAGAAAGTGCTATATAGATATCATATTTATACTTTGCTCGTTATGTATGATGGAGACCATTCCAGTCTACTGACCTTCCTCACTATACTAGCTTCTCACGCATAGCCATGTATTCCCCTAGTTTCTCACTCCCCTCACATAAAGGCAAGGCCATAGAACCAGTTTTGCCAAATGCGGAGGTACTAAAGGGTTTCAAGCAGGAAAATGTCCCGAAAGGCGGTTTCTACGTGGACCGAAGGCAGAAAAGGCAAGGGCTTCGGTACTGGCCTCGGAGAAATTTGAAACCCAAAGGGAAAAGGTCCGCGATCTGTAACAATGACGTCTGGATTTACGTGGGGAGGAGGGGCGGGAGTGGGAATTAAAAGACCGCAGTGATTCCAAAACCCTGAGGATGGAGTAAAAGGACCGTGAAGCACTGATTTCAACTAGCAAAGACAAACGCTCTGCATTGCTACTTCGTTCCAAGAATTCCATTTCCGGGGCCGTAGAGAAACGCGCACGTGCCTGGTGAAGAGGCCGACCGGCCGGGGCGGGGCCTGGACGGAGAGCTACGGCCGGGTTTGGGGGGCGGTGAGGGGAACCCGGTCCGGGAAGGGAACGCGGGAGGGCGGGGAAGGGGGCGGGCCCGGAAGGTGCTTCCCTGTATTTGACGGGCTTGTTTCAAGTTGCAGCCTGTAAAAATTGTAAGTTAAAGCTTACCATTGGGGCCTTCCCTGGTGGCGCAGTGGTTGAGAGTCTGCCTGCCAATGCAGGGGACACGGGTTCGAGCCCTGGTCTGGGAAGATCCCACATGCCGCGGAGCAACTGGGCCCGTGAGCCACAATTACTGAGCCTGCGCGTCTGGAGCCTGTGCTCCGCAACAAAAGAGGCCGCGATGGTGAGAGGCCCGCGCACCGCGATGAAGAGTGGTCCCCGCTTGCCACAACTAGAGAAAGCCCTCGCACAGAAACGAAGACCCAACACAGCCATAAATAAATAAAAATAAATAAATTAAAAAAAAAAAAAAAAAGCTTACGATTGTGGGGGCCAGTTATGTCGGAAACTAAGATGTTTCCTATAAAGAAGTTGAACACGGTTTAAATAAAAGCTGTTTCTAACAGCAGGTTGCTCTCATGTCCTGCAAGGCCAAAGTTATTCAGGTTTCTGGAAATGTGGGTCTCCTAGACTGGTGGGCATGGGGCAGTGGTTGGCTCCAGGAACATTTTGTGCAATTAGAATTAATTTTAGCAGTTTAAGGAAATAAGAACTGAACTTGTCTCTGTATTACACACTAGAATGAGAAATACAAAACTCTCCCTGGGTCGAATGGGCTATTTCATACTGACACCCTGCAGAATAGCTTCTCCGTTTCTATTCCCCTTTCACTCCAAAGGCCAAATTCAACAATCTGCTCAGTTCCAGATACTCAGGGACCAGACGTAGGGTCTGAGACTGGAGGACTAAGGCAAGTGATAATTTAGGTCAGTAACCGTTGCTTCAAAAAGAGCAAAACGTTTCCAAAATTGTTATAAATTGTATTGTTCTTTCTTTTTGCTAACGTGTTTTAAATATTTGCCGTTTTAAAACCAAGTCTTTACACAGTGAGTTGTATAAACAACTCTTTATACAATTACATACATCACTATATGTTTAAGGTGTAAAGCAAAATAGTCTGACTTCCCTATATTGTGAAATGATTACCACAATATGTTTAATTAGCATCCATCATTTCATATAGATAAAATAAAAGGAGGAAGGGCAATAAGAGAAAAAATCGTTTTCTTTTGATGAGAACTGCCTTATTTTGTAAAATGCTTATCCTATTCCACACTTGTGCTGAATTACCTTCAAATAGCTTTGAGAAAAACTTGTTTACATCATAATATACTTAAGTCAACAATAACTAAATATAATGCAATTTCAAATTCACTATATTCATTATGAGAGTAATTAGAAATTTACCTTTGATTTTTAAACTGTAATGTATTTTAGCTGTTTGTGTTCTATTGCTGAAAGTTCTCTTATGAGCCTGTAAAATATATAGTATTCAGAAGACACTGGGATTTATTTTCATCTAAGGAATGAAAGGAACTTTGCCATATTTCTAAGGGCATTTAGTGGGGAGGTCCATGTTCTCTTTAATATGAACCCTAAAGAAAGTAAAACTAGATTATCAACTATGCAATAACTTCATTTCTACCTCAATATTTTTATGGCAATATCTGTCATTAAACATTTACTACAAAGTATGTTTTTCTACATTCCTACCGGTGGAATATTTCATCCATAGAGAAATGGCAATCAATTGAAACATGCTGTTTACATAGGGATATTAGCATATTTAAAATATTTTCAGTCAAAATGAGTAGAATGTCCTGGTGTAGCATACATATGAAAACATAACATTTTTAAAAGTTTCAGTGACTGGAATAAATTTTGGGATGTTTATTAGAAAGATAACTCTGTATTATGGAAAATTTCAAACTAGCCATGTTGGCAAAAAAGACGTTTCAGTGTGGACTTCCATGATTCCAAGCAGGGAAATGAGTCAGTGGTGGAACATTTCATTAAACACAGAACAATAGAGGAGAATCTGATTATAAGGCTAAGTCACGAATCCAATTTTTAATGGGGAGTTTGTTGCTTATATAATTATCAAGGCAGCCAAAATGAACATATTCACAAGAAAAAAAGGAAATTTCCTAAGTCACAGGAAGATTTTGACATAGGTCTCCCTGTGATATCATTATGAAACAGATACAAACTAATAACGATTAAAAAATATGAAAATCACAAGGATATAGTATGAGGTGTCCTTAAACATTGAAGAATATATATTTTGTGGGACTTCCCTGGCGGTCCAGTGGTCAAGACTCCAAGCTCCCAATGCAGGGGGCCCGGGTTCGATCCCTGGTTGGGGAACTAGATCCTGCACGCGTGCCACAACTAAGATCCCGCATGCCACAACTAAGATCCCGCGTGCCGCAACCAAGTCCCGGTGCAGCCAAAATAAATAAATAAATAATTTTTTAAATTAAAAAAATAATAAAGTGATTAGGATAGTGAACACAGCTAGCACTGTGTCCTTGTATTCTCCAGGTATCAAGGCAATGAATTGCCCAGGCATAGAAGTCATTCATGAAACTTACACCCATGAAGGTGTAACCTCTAAGTCCCCCACATAAGTGATAGTATCTATGGATTCATTCAATTGTATAGAGGCATTAGCGCTACTGAACCAAGGCTCAGATATTGTGTTCTTATTACACACAGAGGTTACCTAGATATATAGATACCTCGTTAAGTTTTTAGATGACCTGACTTGCACTGGCAGTTCGACAAAACTTTTCATGAAAATATTCAAAAGGTCTTGTTTTCCTGTCCCAGGGCTGTATCAAATTGAAGCAAGGAAGAGTTCAGATAGGCTGAGCACCCTAGCTCCATAAAATGGGCCAGTGGAACACTTTGGGCAGAAAACAGCATCTGGAACCCCAGTGACATATAGGGTGAACCAAAGGGTCGTTCCTCCTTGGATGGACTGAGATTTCTGATGGCAAATCTAGCAATCAGACAGGCTTCCCATTTTACAAGTGATTGGGGAATATGGACGAAGGCATTGTCCTTCTCTGGAAGGGAAGGAGAAAACAAGCTAAGAGATTGTATTGAAAGGAAGTTATACAAGCCTGGTCTTGATAGCTTGGGAAAGCCATCAGCCTCAGACATCATCTGCTTCTGATTTTCGTGAGCTTTATCTTCAGGTTGTCAGATGGTGTGGAGGTCCAGCTGGGGTTGAGTGCCTTCTTTTTTTTTTTTTTTTTTTTTTTTTTTTTGAGTGCCTTCTTTAGGTGCACCATGTGGATCCAGAAGTGTACTCCCTGGAGTTTGGCATTACAAAGTTTAGTCAACAGTACCAGATAGAGTCCCTTCCAGTGAGCCTGCAGAGAGTACATCTGGAAGTGTCTTTTCCAGTACACATCTTAGGGCTGTAGAGTGTGATATTTGTTTTCATCTCCTGGGAATGTATTAAGAAAACAGTGCTCTACAGAGCATTATTATTTTTAGGTCTTTAAAATACTGATTTAAGTTTTACTTTATCAGTCCTGGATCAAATGAAATAGGAGGTAGTTGCACCAGGTATCATGTTACAAAGAAAACAGACTCCTAATGAACCCACTTCATTGTTATGATCTTAAAGTTACAAGAACTGTATTTCCGAGTGCCCGTCAGAATCATTTCATTGAATTTCTCTGAAGAGGAAACACATTTGCAAAAGCATCAGGGTAAAGCAACAGCTGTCTATAAATTATAAAAAGTCTTGAAAATGTTTATTATTTTTAATTTTTATTGGAGTATACTTAATTTACAAAATGGGCTCATTTCAGGTGTACAGAAAAGTGAATCAGTTACACATATACATATATTCACCTTATTTTTTTTTTTTTAGATTCTTTTCCCATATAGGCCATTACAGAGTATTGAGTAGAGTTCCCTGTTCTATACAGCAGGTTCTTATTAGTTATCTATTTTGTGTATAGGAATGTGTATACGTGAATCCCAATCTCCCAATTTGTCCCTCCCTCCTGAAAATGTTTATTATTAAAGACCTAATGAGAGATCATTATAATGGGATTAACAAACAGATCTGCTTATTTCTGTGACATAAATTGTTAAATTAGGACTGATAATATTATATCAGGGCATCTTAGAATTTCAGGAATTTCATACAATTTTAGAACACTTCTGTTAATATATTCCTATATAAATATAAGGTTAAAAGATTTAGTTTTTCTTTTTTTATGACAAAGCTCCCCTGAAATTTAACATATTAAAAGCCTTATTCGTTTGACATTTTACCAGGTAAAGAACAAATCCTTCAAGATATTTCAGGGGACCTCTAAAAGAGCCCCGAGTTTTTTCAATGTCAAAAGTCTTCATTCAGATCCTGATTTTTGGGAATTTTGTCAAAAATATCAAAAGGTTTTGGACATTTGATCCAAGAGGACCACATGACATTAGAAAATGTTGCAAGACTTCCCTGGTGGCGCAGTGGTTAAGAATCCGCCTGCCAGTGCAGGGGACACGGGTTCGAGCCCTGGTCTGGGAAGATCCCACATGCCTGGGAGCAAAAAAGCCCCCCAATAGGCCTGTTCGGTGGAATCCATCTTGGCTGACAGATGCACATGCGCACATGGGAGGATGCTGAGATACACCAAATACGACACAGAACGAGCCAAATCAAAATGATTGGCCAAAGGAAACCCGGTACAACTTCCCCATGTAAGTGACTTAAACTACCACGAGGGCGCGACTCTCTCTCTTGAGTCTGCCCGTGTCTATCCACACATACTGTGCTCTTTTCCTCCTAATAAACACTTTACCGGTTTCACTACTTTCCGTCTTTCTGGGAATTCTTTTCTGCAAAGCTGAAGGGCCAGGGCCTTGTCACTGACAACTGGTCTAGTGGCTAGGATTCGGTTCTCTTACTGCTGCGACCCGACCTCAATCTCTGGCCGGGAACCGAAACCTGGCTTCAAGCCGCTGCAGGCCAAGGTCACCCAACATCAATTCTACGCAGGGAGAATTTTATTGGTTATTTTCGTTTGTAAAACAGAGACAAGCCCAGTTCTTGTTTCTCGTAGTTGCTTAAATTAATTCTTGCAACCAATGCTCCCGGATGTAACCAATGTCCCATTTCAACCCCTCTCAGAGACTAAACTTCCCAAAACCCTGAATTGCTTCAGTCTCACTAGCAGGACATTGACAACAACCTGTTGGGAAAAAAAATCACTGAATGCTTTTTTTAGTTGTTGTTGTTTATTTTTTTTGGGGGGGGGGCACTCCGCATAGCTTGCAGGATCTTAGTTCCCAGACTAGGGATTGACCCCGGGCGCTCGGCAGTGAGATTCCCGAGTCCTAACCACTGGACCGTCAGGGAATTCCCTTACTTAAACCATTTTCATCTTAAGAGGAAACATCTTAGTTTCCAAGGTAACTGGCCCACACAACTGTAAGTTTTCCTTAAAACTGTTAGACTGTTGTATGTTCATATGTATGTATATGTGTGTTGTAGGTGCATGGTATTGCCAAAAATCAATTCGTAAAAGAGCTCTACTTAATTGGCTTTTAAAAAAATTAAGCGCTTGTATAAATACTCAGAAATAAAAAATAATCTGGCCAGAATGAATTTCAGGTGCATGTCATCTGGAAAATATTCAGTACTAAACTGATTTCTGGTATTGAAGGTGGCTTAAGCTTGTTGGTTTGATTAATATAGACATGTCTTTAAAGTCATCAATGTTAAGTATAATACTTCTGTAGTACCTAGGTTTACTAGAGGTCAAATAAGACCTTATTCTTCTGTTATAAATTTGTCAACCAAAAAAGTAACTCGATGTGAAAAAAAAAAAACTTTTAAGGAAAGTAACATGTATGTTTTCAGTAAAAGAAGGTGGGAGGAATGAGAAAAAAAAATACTGAAAAAAGAGTTGTGCATGATAAGGATTTTCTAAGACTGGACTAAATTTAGTTGGGTAAATGGATTTTGTTGGGAGTGGGCTGGGAGAAGACTGGATTTGGTTTCTCCCTCCAAAGTTTTCTTGAAATGCTGCTTTTAATATCAGATAGTATGAGTTTCTTTGCCTTTAAGTGATCTGTATTTTCTTTTGAGCTCTTTTGTAACGTTGGTTAAGAAATAAGTATTGTCTCACAGTGACCTATGATCTTCCTTGACCAAGTGTTTGAAAACTTTTTGACAAACTTCCCCAATATCAAATTTTAATTAAATTTCTTTTGGTTTCCGGCTAACTCAGGGGCCCCTGAGGTAACTGAAAGAGAAATATTTAACTAGGATTATTTGGTACGTTATTGTAACCAAGTTTCTTTATCGATTACACTGTAATCAGATATTTTACCATGCCTTTAAGTCTTTTGTCATTTATAGATATTTTTGTACTCTGATGCTGTTACAAAAAGTGCTTCAACAACATGGAAGTTGTAGTAACAGTCACACCAAGATGATGGCTATGCAAGGATTCCTGCCCATGCTGACTTAAAACAAGGAGCTGTCCTGCTCCCTGGGGCGCCTAGATCAGACATCCAGAGATTTTTACTCCCTGACTGTCAGGGTCGACGCCCCTACTCGGCCTTGAAGTAGTTACAGAAGACTGACCATCTGCCCTCTTCTTCCCATAAGAATATGGGAGTAGAACCCCTGAGGGGGAATGAAACAGGAGGGAAGGGGGCAGGGCACAAACTTTAAAAGAATGACATAGCCCAAGGACACAACGTAAAATGATTAGAACCAAATAGGTCCAAGATGGCAGCGAGTCGACTTCCACTAGACCTTGAGCCTCGGTATATGCTCATTGTAACAGAACAGCAAGCTAAGTGACAGTTCTGAGGCAAATCATCCAAGATCAAAAAGTGGGCGGTGGCCCAATTCCTGCAAATCCCCGCCCCTTCTGGAAAGAGTTGGAATAATCCTCCCACGCATTAGCCTATGTAATTACCCAGCCCATAAAAACTAACCACGCCATGTTTCCAGGCTGCTCTCACCTGCTGAGAGGGCCCACCTTCTGTCTGTGGAGTATGTTTCTCTCTAAATAAATCCACTTCTTACCTATCAAAGCAAAATAAAACAAAAAAAAACTGTTACAGACAGTAACTTAAAGGAAGCCCATGAGCTTACCGGTAAGCACCTTCCAGTGCCCGCCCCCTGCCCCTCCTCCCTCTGCCCCTCCTTCCTCTGCCTGGGGCCGACCTGGGCACTCTCCTCGCCCCGCCCCTCGCCGGAAGTGCTCTGCCCAGGCCCCGCCCCCCGGAAGCCCTGCTTCTAATCCGGCGGTAGTAGTTTCCATAGGACCTGGAAGTGGAGAGTAGGGCGTGAAGGTCTTACGACAAACAGTGAGTTTTTTCCTTTCTGCTGAAAAGTTGCGCTGCGGGCCTCTCTTATTCCATCCTCAGGGTCTTGTGAGTGACTACGGACCTAAAATCCCCACACCCGCCCCTGAATTTACTCCAGGTAAATTCAGATCTAGCCGGTCTGAATCTTTTCGGGGATCTTTTCTCTTCGGGTTATAGATTTCTCTGAGGATGGTCCTTGCCCTTGGTTTTTAATACCTTCCGTCCAGGTAGACACCACCTTTCGGAACACTTCGCTGCTTAAAACCTGTTAACTGTCTCGGCCTCCCCTTGTAAAGTCCTTGACCGCGGGGTGGATTCGCCCTCCGCCCCACCCCCAGCCTCGCCCTCTCGGCCCCTGGAGGGCAGCGCCGGCCGCCCCGCTCCCGGCGAGGCCGCGTCCTCTCCCCGGTCCTGGGGGTCTGCAGAGCCCGCCCCTCTCCTGAGACCCCCTCCCTCCCTCCCAGCCCCTCTGTCCTCGCCTCCTCCTCAGACCGGTCCTTCTGCTTCTCTGGCCTCCCCTTCCTGGTCAGCCCTTCCCCTCACCCCGCGTAGGGGGACGTGACCTGGGCCAGCCTTGTGGACGCCCATGGTTCTTCCGTCCCAAGTTCAACTCAGGTGGAAAATGGTCTCTTGCGGTAGGCGGGCATCTTATTCACTCCCCATCTTTCTAAATATGGGGGCGAAGGGGAATCAGGTGAAGCAGAGACAGAGCGACCGAGAGAGGGATAGAAAAACTAAGAAGGAGAAAAGAATGAGGGAGAACCAATGGGAACTTAGATGGCGGCTGAGGGACTTGCAAAGAGAAAGTGAAATGAAACAGATTTAGCCTTGAAAGTAGCGGGCGAATAAAATAGAGAAGTAAATAAAGAAAGGCGGATCTCCGGGTGAGCAGCACGGCGAGAGCCCTGGATCAGCGGGAGGAGGGAGGGCAGCAGTGGTGAGGCACTTCGCACGGTGAGTCCGGGAGAGGAGAAAAGGTGGAACCGAGGCTTTCAGAGCACCAGGCGCTGGGAGAGAAAGAGGACAGAGGGGGACACGAAGAGCAGAGGAAGACAGCAGGAAGGAAGCGTCGCCAACTGCAGTGCCGGGGAGCGGGGAGGAGCGGAAGTTAAGGGCACTAGAAGAGGTGTAACCCAGAGGGTAGAGAGGGAGCGGAGGCGGGCGAGAAAGAGGAACAAGAGGGAACATGGTGCAGAGTGGGGCAGGGCAGGTGTGAGGGAGGAAATAGAGACGAGGGCAGGAACGGCAGGAGAGCAGAGGGGAGCAAAAAGACGTAGGCAGAGAAAGAAATAGGGAGGCAGATAAACGGAATGAAATGGTAACACGTAGTAGTGCAGGTGGGTGGTGGGAGCTGGACGCAGATGGACGGTGAGTTGTTTGGATATGGATGATGTCGTGATATATGATTTGTGGCTTTAGAATATAGTACATTTAAAATTTGTTTAAGTTACACAAATGAGGATGAGAATTGCAAAACTGCTGTCTACAGGCTTATGCATTTTGTAATTCTTTATATGAGAAGATAACTTCCGTTTGCAATCCCTATTCAGCCAGGGGGCACTGACTTGATTCCCTTAGTTGTGGGTCACCCCCTTCCCTTTTCCTGGAGTGGATTAGGTGTCAGGGGAGAGGACACCTGGGGCAAGAAATGACTGACTCTGTCACTACATGGTGCCTTTTTAGAGGAACATTTATTTAAAGTATTTTTGTGTGTGTAATGCATTTAGTTTTTCTTTCTCTATTCTGTATAAGTTTTTTTGGAAGTTGGAATAAATCTTAGTTCATTCAATTTCTCCTTTCCTATAAATAAGTATTTCTTTCTGGAATAATTTTTGGTCTTCTATAATCAACTCATATCATTCTTTTCTAACATTATAGTCTCAATTTTTAAAAACTTTAGCACCAGCATTTTTATTTTTATTTTATTATTTTTTAGATTATTTTATTTATTGTTTTTGTCTGTATTGGGTCTTCGTTGCTGTGCGCGGGCTTTTCTCTGGTTGCAGCGAGCGGGGGCTACTCTTCGCTGCGGTGCGCGGGCTTCTCATCGTGGTGGCTTCTCTTGTTGCGGAGCACCGGCTCTAGGCGCGTGGGCTTCAGTAGTTGTGGCTCGTGGGCTCTAGAGCACAGGCTCAGTAGTTGTGGTGCACGGGCTTAGTTGTGCCGCCGCATGTGGGATCTTTCTGGACCAGGAATTGAACCCGTGTCCCCTGCATTGGGAGGCAGATTCCCAACCACTGCGCCACCAGGGAAGCCCGACACCAGCTTTTTAAATGAAAAAAAATTTACAAATTATTTCTTTTAAAAATGTGTTTCAGGTTCCTTTGAGGCCTGCCTGCTTTCTCCTCTTTATCTTCTATATGGGAAAAGTTCCTTGGTAACTAATAAATAATTTTAGGCTATTTTGATGAGTACTTGGTAAAGATATCAATGACTGTGTATATTAACAGCCAAAGCCTAATTTAACCAGTTAGTCTCATATTCCGTTTTCTTCCTTTTTGTGTGATCTATTAAAATTGTGAGCTGTGAGGTGACATAAAGATGTTTCCCTTGGGACTTCCCTGGTGGTGCGATGGTTAAGAATCTACCTGCCAATGCAGGGGTCACGGATTCGAGCCCTGGTCTGGGAAGATCCCACATGCCGTGGAGCAACTAAGTCCATGCGCCACAACTACTGAGCCTGCGCTCTAGAGCCACAACTACTGAGCCCGTGTGCCACAACTACTGAAGCCTGCGTGCCTAGAGCCCGTGCTCTGCAACAAGAAGCCACTGCAGCGAGAAGCGCTCTCACCGCAATGAAGAGTAGCCCCCGCTTGCTGCAACTAGAGAAAGCCTGCGGGCAGCAACGAAGGCCAAACACAGCCAAAAATAAAATTAATTAATTAATTATTTTTAAAAAAGATGTTTCTCTCAGGGCCCTGTTGACTGTTCTCTGCAAGTGAGGAAGGATGGGCTGGATTGATGTGAAACCTTCCAACAGAGCCCCTCTATTCATGATGAAGAAGTTTGCTCACAGCTGATTTCTTTCTTTTTTTATTTAATAATTTTTTTTAAACATTCTTTTTAAAAAAAATTTTTTCATTTTATTTATTTATTTTTGGCTGCATTGGGTCTTCATTGCTGTGCACGGGCTTTCTCTAGTTGCAGTGAGCGAGGGCTACTCTTTGCTGCAGTGGGCGGGCTTCTCATTGCGGTGGCTTCTCTTGTTGTGTGTGGAGCACGGGCTCTAGGTGTGCAGGCTTCAGTAGTTGTGGCACACGGGCTTCAGTAGTTGTGGCTTGCGGGCTCTAGAGTGCAGGCTCAGTAGTTGTGGCGCATGGGCTTAGTTGCTCCGCGGCATGTGGGATCTTCCCGGACCAGGGCTCGAACCCGTGTCCCCTGCATTGGCAGGTGGATTCTCAACCACTGTGCCACCAGGGAGGCCCCCTCACAGCTTATTTCTAAGCTAACCCCCTTCAGACTTCTTCCCCACCAGCAGCTATGGTTTTGCAATTCTGTGTTTTTAAAATATTTTTCTTTGATTTTCTGAAAAAGAAGAATTAAATGCTTGATATCAGTGTGAGCAGACCTTGAAAGAAAAGTTTCCTCTGCTCAGGAACATGAAAGACCTTCCCTGGGTCTTTGTTTTTTGTTTTTTTAAAAAATATTTATTTACTTATGTGGCTGTGTTAGGTCTTAGTTGAGGGATGCAGGCTCTTCCTTGCGGCACGCTGGCTCTAGTGTGCACAGGCTCAGTAGTTGTGGCGCGCACAGGCTTCGTTGCTCCATGGCATGTGGGATCCTAATTCCCTGACTAGGGGTCGAACCCACGTCCCCTGCATTGGAAGGCGGACTCTCGACCACTGGACCACCAGGGATGTCCCTGTCCCTATGTTTTAAGCGGGATGGATGGTAAGGACAGACTGCCCACTGGCCCTTCAGGGAGCTTTTCAGAATTCAATTCCACATGGTTCTCTTCACTGAATTTAGACCTTCTCAGAACTATCTCCCCTCTGGCCCTCGGGGAACCCTATTGTAATGTGGAGGTGAGAGAATAGACCAGAAATTCTGAGCGTGAGTAACACTGACCCGTGAAGTGATTGGTCAGATTGGGTGTGTGTCTGTGTGTGGCAGTTCTTCTTGGAGAGTGTCCTGTTGTCTTTAGAATTTTAAATGTGTCCCTGTGTTCCCAGAATGAAAATCAAAAACCAAAACGCTTGAATGGAGACAAGAATATAGGCTCAGAGTAAAAGTGACCATAGTCAGATGTATTTCTCTGCATTAAGTGTAATTTAAGGAGAGTTTATATGGGTCCTGGTACTCATACCTCCACTGGCTCTTATTTGCCCTCAGGACAAAATCCTGACTCCTCACTGTGGCTACTCAGCCCCGTGTCATCCTCAGGGCCCTGCCGGTGTCTCCAGCCTCATCCTGGGCGCTGACCCTTTCTCATGGTTCACTCTGCCCCGGTCACATTCACCTTTTCTCTCTTCCCCAAAACCAACACGTTTTCTGTTTCACATCTTAGTTCCTGTTCTTACCTTTTGTCTTTAAGTCACCATGGCTCAGGCCCTCTGTCCTTCTTCAGGTCTAGGCTCAGGGAGGTCTCCCCAGCCCCTCCCAACAATCTCTGTCACATTCACAAGGTTTTATTGCCTCCATATCCATCACTGTCAAAAGAAATGCCCTTCTCCATTGATTATTTAGAGTCTTTCCCGTTTTCCCTTCATTGAAGGGTTTACAGTATTCATCTTCTTCCCAGGATGCCTGCAGAATCTCACTCTGAGGATGTGTTTAGAAGCTAAGACTGTGGGTTTGTTTGAACAATCCTCAGGGGAGACCAAGGGAACTGAGTAGGTGATGCGGATGGTCCCCATATTTGCTCTGGACATTTGAGGTCTAATTGATGCTTACCTCATGTGGCTTCTTAATTACAAAAATAAAAGCAAAAAAGATACAGGGAAGCCTAAAAAGCCTTCCAGATCTGGTGTCCTCATGCAGCGTCCTGAGGTGTCCCCATGGTCAGTGTGCCGTGTCACTGGTCCGCTGTAGCCCCCAGTGTTCCAGGCTGGGCACGTCCAGTGACCAGGCACCATCTCGGACAGGAGCTTTGCCTTCCGGCAGGTCATCTGCACAGAGTCAGCGGTAGTGATTTCACTGTGCTAAGGGTGCGCAGAAATCCAGAACCTAAGGGGGCATAAAGGAGGCCCCCCACCCAAAGGGCTAAAATGTCTTCCAAGTAGTTGTGAGTGGGAAGAACAGGAGACAGTGAGAGCTGGGGACCCTCTCCCTTTGAGTCTTCCCCACTGAACTCAAATGCCTTTGTAACTGGACTCCAGAATGTCCCCAGCTGCGGGCAAACTTTGATGGGGGGGGCGCTTTTGTGATCTGCATACGGAATACTCCGTGTCCTTTGGGTGGCAGCTCGTGTGCATTCCTGTTGCCATGCTTGTGCCAGGAGACCCTTGTGCCTTTTAGCCCCATTTGCTCAGTCATCATGGCAGGGAGATAGAAAAATGGGGAAAGCGGAGGGGAGCCTGTAGGGGGCCGCGGGAGCCATATGGCAGCCAGTGTGGGCATCAAGATGAGCCCAGTGAATGGTGTATGCACCTGTCCCAAGTGTAGTTACGGGATCGAGGGCTGTGTGACGCTGTTGGACAGGAATGTCTAAGTTCGGGCTGGAGAACCTAGAAGTGGGTTTTTTGGTAGTTGCAGGTTTCGTGGAATGGTGTGGGGTACCATAGCGTCTTGGCTCAGGTTCCCTGGGACATAGATGCTGAGACTGAGGTTTACGTGCATGGGTTTAATTGGGAAACTCACCTCACACCTGAGAAAGAATGATGGAAATGGAATTAGGCCGAGAGAAACAGTTTCCCGCAATGGTAGTAGAACCAAGGTCTGAGCTGAGCCCACAGGGAGCTGTGGGTGCACGATGATGGGTGCCCTGGTCCTGAGGGGCTGGATCTAGAGTATGCCCCACAGATGCATTCCACTGTCTGACTTTCGTTGACTCTTTTGGTAGGGCAAGCATCGTTGTGCACCCCATGGAGTAACATAGGGAAAACCCCAGAGATCATTTTGTGGCTTACCTTTGGTACCTTTGAGTGTGTCGGGTTGCAAGTGAGGAAAGTTTCAGATGCACTTTGAAAGATACAAAAGAGAATCTGTAGTGTTTCCTCGGAAGATGTTGGGGTCCCACTGGGACATGTACATCCTTGGAGACATTTCTCTTTTATTAGTCATTTCTGGAGATGACAGTGTTTGGTTTGGGTCACGGGAAATGAAAGTAGTGTGACTTGGTTCTGGTGGGCCCTTGGGTATCTTCACATGTATTTTTCCCTCAGGTATCAGTTATTAGAGCTTGGAATGTTTTCTGCTATTGTATAACAGGATGAGGGGATCATTATGGGCTCTCTGGAGACCGTGTTGTACCCCATGAGAGTTTGTAAGTTTGTTTGAGTCCAGAAAGGGAAATTATGAGTACTAAGCTTAAGATTGCAGAATGTTTTCAGTAGGGAGTATGTCCTGCTAGATATGGGTCTGTGGGCTGAGGCTGAGGGGCTCTGCTCTGCATGGGGATGGATCAGGGCTGGTCTGTGACCTGAAGGGGGTCATCGGGTCCAGCTGAGGTGCCCGCTGCTGCTGTGTACGTGAGGGCCTCACCAGGAGGGGAGCCTGATCTGAAGGAAAGGGTGGGAAAACTCACCTGTTAGACTCTGTGTAGGAGTTTACTGTCCTGAGCCCCTCCTGGGACAGTGGGCAGCAGGGGACTGTCTGTTCCACATGCTGAGGTCTTCCCTGTGTGTGTGGCTGTGACTCAGGAAGGGGGTGTGTTGATTCTAAGCATTAAACAGTCTGTTTTCCACTTTCAAGATAGACCCCTAAAGACTCATGTCTGAGGAAGAAGCCCGGAAGAGGAGGGAGAGGAAAGAACAGGAGTCAGAAATGGCTCTTTCTCAGGTAAAGTCATATTCTCAGTTGTTTCTTCTGTCTGTCCTTCCTGAAATGCCCTTCTTTGGACTCGCAGATCTTGTCTGACTCTGAAGTATCCTGCCTGACACCTGTACCGTCACAGTCACCCGGTTCCTTCCCTCAGGGCCTGTCATCTCCACTTAGATCCCGTCTCCCCATGACCCAGTGACCTGGAACTTGTGAAGAGGCTCCACTCGGTGTAGTCCTGGGCAGGGCTTCACACCCACAGATTCAGACATGGTGTCAGTGCTGTTGGGCATCAGGGATTACTTAGGGGCCCCTATCTGGATGCTTTGTCAGCTCTCTACAAACCAGGATGAAAGAAGCTACACGTGGAGGTCAGGTATTAATATGCACAAATGCCTGCTAAATTCTGGAAGAGACAAGTGAAGAGAAATTTACTCTGACTTTTTATAATATATTTGAAGCTAAATGAGTGAGGCACTGGCTTCAAAATGTTTTTTTGTTTTTTAAATTTATTTATTTTTGGCTGCGTTGGGTCTTCGTTGCTGCGTGCGGGCTTTCTCTAGTTGTGTCGACGGGCTTCTCATTGCGGTGGCTTCTCTTGCTGCGGAGCACGGGCTCCAGGCGCGCAGGCTTCAGTAGTTGTGACGCATGGGCTCAGTAGTTGTTCACAGGCTCTAGAGTGCAGGCTCGGTAGTTGTGGTGCACGGGCTTAGTTGCTCTGCGGCATGTGGGATCTTCCCAGACCAGGGCTGGAACCCGTGTCCTCTGCACTGGCAGGTGGATTCTTAACCACTGCACCACCAGGGAAGCCATGGCTTCAAAATCTTAATGATTGGGAATGGAATGGATAGTTGAGAAACAGACATGAGTGATACAGGTTGTTTTATTCCATCATCGATTTTAAACTGTGAAATCAACCTAAATCTATGACAGTTGGAAATTCTTTATGTCACTTTCATTCCCTCCGTTTAGAGGTTTTCTTTTCACTCTGTTGATTGTGTCCTTTGACACACAGCAGTTTCTCTGATTCAGGTAAGGTTCCAGCTTTATTGTGTTGCTGGTAGATACTCAGTTTCCCAGCACCATTTTTTATTGATACTGTCCTTTTTCCATTGTGTAGTCTTAGCACCCTCCTCAGTACATCTTACATATATGCAAAGGATTATTTCTGAACATTCTGTTTTGTTCCATTGGTTCATACATCTATGTTTATATATGTACCACACCATCTGGATTACTTTGTAATATGTTTTGAAATCTAGAAAAGGGAGGCCTCCATCTTCTTTTCTCAAGAGTTTTTTCACAATTTGCAGTCCTTGAGATTCCCTATGACTTTTAGCTTTTTTTTTTCTATTTCTGCAGAAATTGCCATTGGAAATTTGATAGGGATTCCATTGAGTCTGTAGAACACTTTGGGTAGTTCAGACCTTTTAAGAGTTTTAAGTCTTCCAATCCGTGAGTACTGGAAGTCTTTCTATTTATATGTATCTTTCTGGGTTTCTTTTAGCAATTGTTTAATAGTTTTCAGTATTTAAGTCTTTCACCTCCTTGCATAATTTATTCCTGAGTATTTAATTCTTTTTTTTAAAGTTTTATTTATTTATTTATTTAGCTGCACTGGGTCTTAGTTGCAACACATGGGATCCTTTAGTTGCAGCATGTGGGATGTTTAGTTGCAGCCTGCGAACTCTTAGTTGTGGCATGTGAGACTAGTTCCCTCACCAGGGATCGAGCCCCGGGCCCTGTACAGTGGGAGCGTGGAGTCTTAGCCACTGGACCACCAGGGAAGTCCATCATTCTTTTTTAATGCTATAGCAAATAAGATTGTTTTCTAATTTTCTTTTGACATTCTTCTTTGTATATAGAGATGCAACTGATTTTTGCATGTTGATTTTGTATCATGGAATTTTATAAAATTATTTTTGGATGTAGTAGCTTCCTTCTTTAATACTTATGGTTTGTACGTTTAAAACCTTGTTGTCGGGTCTTCCCTGGTGGCACAGTTAAAATCCGCCTGGCAATGCAGGGACACGGGTTCCAGCCCTGGTCCAGGAAAATCCCACGTGCCGTGGAGCAACTAAGCCCATGCACCACAACTACTGAGCCTGCGCTCTGTAGCCCTCGAGCCACAATTACTGAGCCCGTGTGCCACAATTACTGAAGCCTGCACGCCTAGAGCCCATGCTCTGCAACAAGAGAAGCCACCACAATAAGAAGCCCGAGCACCACAAAGAAGAGTAGCCCCCGCTCGCTGCAACTAGAGAAAGCCCATGCACAGCAATGAAGACCCAATGCAGCCATAAATAAATAAGGAAGTAAGTAAGTAAGTACAAACTTATTGTCTAGGAAAGAAGATAATTTTACTTCTTCTTCTATTTGGATAACTTCGATTTCTTTTTCTTGTCTAATTGCTCTGGCGAGGAGTTTCAACACTTTGTCGAACAGTTGTGTAGAGTGTGTGCATCCTTGCCCTCTCCTTGATCTGAGAGGAAAAACTTTGTCTTTCACCTTTGAGTATGATGTTAAGGGTATTCCTTTCATGTATAGGATTTATTATGCTGAGATAGTTTACTGTTCCTAGTTTGTTGAGTGTTTATATCTTGAAAGATTATTGAATTTTGTCAAATGCTTTTTTTGTATCCACTGAGATGATGATGTGTTTTTTTTTCCGTTTATTCTGATAAGTTGGTGAATCACATTAATTGATTTTTATTTTAATAAATTTATTTATTTATTTATTTATTTATTTTTGGCTGTGTTGGGTCTTCGTTTCTGTGCGAGGGCTTTCTCTAGTTGCGGCGAGCGGGGGGCCACTCTTCATCGCGGTGCACAGGCCTCTCACTGTCGTGGCCTCTCCCGTTGCGGAGCACAGGCTCCAGACGTGCAGGCTCAGTAGTTGTGGCTCACGGGCTTAGTTGCTTCGCAGCATGTGGGATCTTCCCAGACCAGGGCTCGACCCGTGTCCCCTGCATTGGCAGGCAGATTCTCAACAACTGCGCCACCAGGGAAGCCCCATTAATTGATTTTTGTATCTTGAGTCATCCTTGCCTTATAGGAATAAAATCCACTTGTTCATGATGTCAAATCTTTTTAATGTGCTATTGAATTTGCTAGTATTTTGTTAAGGATTTTGTATTGGGGTATCGGTTTCTAGTTTTCCTTTCTTCTTATGTGATGCTCTGGTTTGGTATCACAGTCATGCTGGCTGCATAGAATGAATTTGGCAGTGTTTTCAACTCTTTGTAAGATTTTTAGCAGCATTAGTGGTAATTCTTTTGTAAATGTTTGGTAGAATTATGCAGTAAAGACATCTCTTCCTGAGTTTTTCTTTGAGGTTTCTGATTACTACTTGAATCTCTCTAGTGATAATTCTCTTCAAATTTTTTATTTTTTAATGTTTCCAACTTGGTAGGTTTATGTTTCTATGAAATTATCTGTATCTTATTTATTGATTATGTAAGGTGTGGGCATTATTGTTCATAGTACTCCCTTTTAATCCTTAAAAAAATTTTTTTTGATATCAGTTGCAATCAGTCGTCATGATTTCAGAAGTATATATCTTTTGTAGTTGAAATTATATCTTCAGTATATATTTGAGTTTTTCCTACACTATCATGTTAATGGTTTAGATAGTAGGAAGATTACTAACATTTTCTGTGTATGTGTGTGTGTTTGTGTGGGCCTACGTATATAATGACCTTTTATGCCATTCCATGTTGTTTACCTTGAACTTCTTTTAAGTTTTCTCAGGGAACCCTCTGTCAGTGCACTTTTTTTTAAACAATTAAAAAAATATTTATTTATTTATTTAGCTGCACCGGGTCTTGGTTGCAGCATGCGGGATCTCCAATCTTCGTATCTCTGTTGTGGCTTGTGGGATCTTTAGTTGCGGCATGCAGGATCGTTTTTAGTTGTGGCATGCAGGATCTTTAGTGGCAGCATGCAAACTCTTAGTTGCAGCATGTGGGATCTAGTTCCCTGACCAGAGATGGAACCTGGGCCTTCTTCATTGGGAGCGTGGAGTCTTAGCCACTGGACCACCAGGGAAGTCCCTGTCAATGTACTTTTAATGCTCTATTACTAAACTCTTCTATTTTTTAGCTTCAGTTCCAAAGCCGAACCCTCTGGGTGGAGGTGCTTGCTGTGTCATTTCTTAGCTTCTTGACCCGAGACCTCAGAGTGTCTCTGACACAGTTTTCTCCTCTGTAAGATGGGAACAGGTCTTTTCCTAATGACCTGTTATGTTGATAACAATTCATACCTGTAAAGTACTTATTTAGAGTAATGTTTACATATTGGAAGTGTTCAAACACTTTTAGTCATTGCTGTTGTTATCATTATCATAACTGAGGATTTTGACCTTTCTCTAAAGCCACGGTGGACTTCGTCATGTCTGAAGACAGCACTCATACTGGAGCTCATCTGGCTATTGAATATCAGTCAGTGTTTAGAACATAATATCTAACACTTCTGCATAGACAACCCGTTCTTGAATTTTGTTTCTGTGTGTTTTATAATTGTCCACAAAGATGAAAAATCTGTATTAATTGGAGGATATCATAATCTGTTATGGAAAAGCATAAGAAATTAAAATTAGAAACACATAATTTGCTCCAAATACCTTAACATGGATCTTTCAGAATATATACATCAACAGAATCAGTCCTTACACCTTCCTCATTTCATTTTTATAAAGGTAAGAAGTATCCTCATGGCCACTTGGTTAAAAAAATTTTTTTTTAGTTGAAGTATAATTAATTTACGATGTTGTCTTAGTTTCAAGTGTACAGCAAAGTGATTCAGCTATATATATATTCTTTTTCAGATTCGTTTCCATTATAGGTTATTTCAAGATATTGAGTATAGTTCCTGTGCGATTCAGTAGGTCCTTTTTGTTTATCTGCTTTATATATAGTAGTGTGTATATGTTAATCCCAAACTCCTCATTTATCAAATCTCCCCCACCCCCCACCCCGTGAAATGTTTTCATTTCAGGAACAGTTGACTTTCGAGGATGTGGTCATCGATTTCTCTCAGGAGGAGTGGGAATGCGTGGACCCTGGTCAGAGGGCCTTGTACAGAGACGTGATGTTGGAGACCTACAGGAACCTGCTCTCCCTGGGTGAGGATAACTTCCCTCTAGACATTGGGATCTGCCCTGTCGTGTTATGCATTTTTCCCTGTGTGCCTCTTGGGAGGCCCCTTGGACTCAGACATGATGCAACACCATGAGTTTAAACTGACCCTTTCTTCAGATGATCTGTCCATTTCATGAAACATCAGAGGTTGTTCCAGAGCTTAATTATGTATAAAGCTCAATGGCAAACTTTTAAAAAATATCTGAGTTCCTGTTTTCTGCCCCTTGCTTTTGACTCACTACTTCTTGGAAGAGTGTTAGATATATGTATTACACTGTTCCCAATGCATTTAGAAGGAGGCAAGCAGTGGATGAATTTGTGAAATATTTTTCTAGACCCACCCATCATGTCCTCACTCCTCAGCTGAACAAAGAGCTGTGATTTTGGAAAAACCACAGCACTTCACATTTCTTTGTTCTGATAAGCAGGAATTTCTATTTCTGATCTGAACATTATCTCCATTTTAGAGCAAGAGAAAGAGCCCAGGGCTCCGGTGAGTGGTGTGAAAATAGCAAAAAACCAAATGGGTGGGAATGTATCAAAAGTGTGAACAGAGATGGGATCTCAGGGCAGAGAGGAAGCCACGACATCTAGTAGTGTTTGGGAACCTCTTCTCAGGGTAGAGAGTTCTTTGGGAAAACTGAAGTTGATTTATTGAAAAATCTCAGAGGAAATTTTTCTTCTCTGTAATTTATCCCTCTTGTCCTTCCGCATGTGAAATGTGTTCTTTCCCACTCCAGTGGGGCTGCAGCTCCTACAGAGACAGAGGCAAGGCCTTTATCAGGATCCACAACACTCACCATCTGGCTCCTGTGCACTGGTTGTTGCCTGACTTTGAGGAGCATGAGGTGGGCTGTTTTTTCAGGGTCTCTTGCCCCTTCATCTCTCCTTCTGGTCTTGATTCCACTGGATGCTCAATTAGTCCCTGTAGATCAGAGCTGATGCCTCTGGAGTCCCACCCCTGAGCCTCTGAGTTTGATCAGAGTTGCTGTACTTGGAAGACGTAATCAGAAGATGGGAAAACACTGGCTGCTCTTTGACTCATCTGGCACCTCAGAACCTGCATGGAGCTGTCTCAAGCCCTGTCTGCTTGTTTAGATCCCTCAGCCATTTCTTGTGTTCTGCTTTTGCCATGCCCTTCAGGGTTGTGTGTAACGGGGAGATGGAGTGGTTCTTCTGTATTGTTAGTTAGGAAAACTAACGTCAGTGGACAGAGGGATCCTCTTTTTTTAAAATAATTAATTAATTAATTAATTAATTAATTTCTAATTTTTTATTTTTGGCTGCGTTGGGTCTTCGTTGCTGCACACAGGCTTTCTCTAGTTGCAGTGAGTGGGGGCTACTCTTCATTGCGTTGCGCGGGCTTCTCATTGCAGTGGCTTCTCTTGTTGCAGAGCATGGGCTCTAGGCGCGCAGGCTTCAGTAGTTGTGGCACGTGGGTCAGTAGTTGTGGCTTGCGGGCTGTAGAGCACAGGCTCTGTAGTTGTGGCTCACGGGCTTAGTTGCTCTGCGGCATGTGGGATCTTCCTGGACCAGGGCTCAAACCCGTGTCCCCTGCATTGGCAGGCGGATTCTTAACCACTGCACCACCAGGGAAGTCCCGAGAGATCCTCTTTTTGATCCCCAGTCCTACATGGGGAGCATATATGAGTCTTTCAGGCTCTTAGGTTGGCATTTGTGGGTTGAGGACGTGGTTCCATCTCAAGGTCCTCGAGCATCTGACTCCTGTATCTTGTAATTTTTTGGCTCTTGTACTGCTCTGCCTAGTCTGGGAATGTGTACTCTTCCTGATTTCTTATTTTCCTAAGTTTGTACGATTTTGCCCCTTAAATGTGCTTTTGAATTACATAGTCCTAAGGACTGAAGATTTTTCCAATTTCTTTGCTGTGATAATCCACCTGTAGTTTGTGGACAACTTTTGGTGGACTCTCTGGGGAATGGGTTTACTGGGTAACAGAAAATTACTGATGGAGAACACTTTCCCTCGTGTGTTGCAATATCATCTTACTGCATTCAGAGTCACCACTTGAACCTACTCAGTAGGGTGGTCAGCAGGTTGTAGGATACAAGATAGAAAGTATCACGAGTGCCTGACCTATAAGTCTTTACAGTTTTTTTTTCTGGTTTTGAGGACTGTCACAAAAGCCTGTCTCCAGGGCCCCGTGACAATGTTGTTCACATATACTAATGACCATCCCCTTTGAGCCTGAATAAATGGCACCTTAATTTCTTCTATGAATAACATTGTCCACGTTCACATCCTGATATCTGTGAGGCTGTTGACTAAACTGTTGTTGATGCCACATCTTTTGTCGCTTGTGTGCCACTGTTCACTTTATCTGCACGCCTACTTTTGAAGCATCTTAATGAGAGAGCTTATGAAGTTGAGTGAGACCTTCAATGATGAACCATAATTTGTTTTGTTTAATACACTGGTACTTTCATTTTGTACTTTTCTGTGAGTTATAAATGATCTTGATTTTTATGTATTTTGTCATTACTTTCATACTTTTTATGTTAGCCTTAGTGTTTTTCTTATTTGCAATGTATGGGATGGTTGATTGAGGAAGGCCCCCCCGCCCCCGGCCCCGTGGTGGAATTGGTGATCAGTCCCTTTTAGAATTCTTTCTATATTCCAGACAATCTATTATCAGATATCTGATTTGCAAATATTTTCTCTTATACCCTAGATTGTGTTTTCACTCTACTGAGTGTGCTTTAATGAATAATAGTTTACGATTTTTTAAAAAATTTATTTTATTTATTTATTTTTGGCTGCATTGGGTGTTCGTTGCTGCATGTGGGATTTCTCTAGTTGTGGTGAGCAGGGGCTACTCTTCATTGCGATGCATGGGCTTCTCACTGTGGTGGTTTCTCTTGTGGAGCATGGCCTTTTGGTGCACGGGCTTCAGTAATTGTGGCATGTAGGCTGTAGAGTGCAGACTCAGTAGTTGTGGCGCACGGGCTTAGTTGCTCTGTGGCATGTGGGATCTTCCTGGACCAGGGCTCGAACCTGTGTCCCCTGCATTGGCAGGCGGATTCTTCACCACTGTGCCATCTGGGAAGCCCCATAGTTAACAATTTTGATGTAGTTCAGTTTATCTGTTTTTACTTTGTGGCCTCTGCTTTTGGTGTTATATCTGACAAATCATTGGTGGATCCAGTGTCAAGAGACTTTCCTGTATGTTTATGTCTAGGAGTTTTATGCATTTGGGTCTTAGGATTAGGTCTTTCATCCATTTTGAGTTAATTTTGTATGTAGTGTAAGATAATGGTCCAACTAAATTCTTTTGTATGTGAATATTCAGTTTTCTCAACACCTTTTGTGGAAAACACTGCCGTTCCCCTATATAGTGATCTTGAGGCCATTGTGGAACATCATTAGACTATATATACAAGAGATTTTCTCTGTCGGCTCTGTTGTGTTCCACTGGTCTCTGGAAACTTTGGAATAAGTTTTGAAATGAAGTGTGAGACCGCCGATTTTGTTCTTTTCAAGCTTGTTGTCGCTATTGTCTCTTGAGATTCCGTATGAATAGTAGCATGGATTTATCTATTTCTTCAAAAACGCTATTGGGATTTCACTAAGGATTGTTTTGAATCTGTTGATCACTTTGGATAGTATTGGCATCTTGACAGTATTGACTTCCAATTCATGAACTTGGGACATCTTTGCATTTATTATGTCTTTTCTAATATTTTTCAGCAGTCTTTTTAGTTTATAATGTATAAATCTTTCCCTTCCTATATAACTTTATGCCTAAGTACTGTATTTTTTTGATTCTCTTCTAAATGGAGTGGTTTTCTGAGCTTCTTTTTTGATTGTTCATTGTCAGTATTTAGAAACTCAATTAATTTTTAAACTTTTTTTTCATTTTTAAAAATCAATTAATTAATTAATTAATTAATTTTTGGCTGCGTTGGGTCTTTGTTGCTGCACCCAGGCTTTCTCTAGTTGCTGGGAGTGGGAGAACTCTTCCTTGCGGTGCTCGGGCTTCTCATTGCGGTGGCTTCTCTTGTTGTAGAGCATGAGCTCTAGGCATGCGGGCTTCAGTAGTTGTGGTGCACGGGCTTAGTAGTTGTGGCTCATGGGCTCTAGAGCACAGACTCAGTAGTTGTGACACACGGGCTTAGTTGCTGTACAGCAGGTGGGATCTTCCCAGACCAGGGCTTGAACCTGTGTCCCCTGCATTGGCAGGCAGATTCTCAACCACTGCATCACCAGGGAAGTCCCGAAACTCAGTTGACTTTTGCACGTTGATTTTTTTACTTTTTTTTCTGGCAGCACAGCTAGGCATGTGGGATCTTAGTTCCCAGACCTGGGATGGAACCCTTGCCCTGTGCAGTGGAAGTGCGGAGTCTTAACCACTGCACCGCCAGGGAAGTCCCTGCAGGTTGATTTTATATCTTGTAATTTTGGGGGAATTCTTTCATTTTTTCTAGCAGGGTTTTCATTTTGCAGAATCTTCAGAGTTTTCTACATAATTAGATCATGTCAGTTGTCAACAGATAATTTTGCTTCCTTTTGCTGTTGGGATACCTATTGTCTCTTTTCATGCCTATGTGTTCTTGCTAGAACTTCCAGGTATATGGAAATATCGAGAGCCTGTATCCTTGTCTTGTTCGTGATCGTAGAGGAAAAGCTTTCATTCTTTCACCATTGCGTCTGATGAGAGCTCTGAGGAACTGCTCCGCTGAAGCATGGTTTTCAGCATAGTTTTGTACCTTTTCCTGGCAAAGAACATGCATAAGACATCATGATATTGAATCCAAGTTCATGTGCCTGTTGTTCAGTGAAGGCAAACAAACAGAAACGTTGGAGTTTGGAGCAATGAAAGGCTTATTATCCGAGGTGGCACCAACCAGGAAGATAGGAGACCCAGGCTTGACTCAAATCCATCTTGATGGCTGGCCAGGGTGTAAGATTTTTAAAGGCAAAAGGAAGGAGGGGAGTGCCTGTGATCCCAGGTTTCCTGTAAGATCTCAGCTGTAGACTTTTGGGCACCACATTGTGACTTCCTTTGTGATTATTCTGTACGTGCCTGCAAAACAAGCTCTTAAATCACCATCTTGGGATTCCTTAACTTCTTTCTAGGAGAGAGCAAAGGCATTAGTTGAGATATTTTACTATTTACTTAGAGCCAATGTTAACAGGTTAAGAATTTCATTTCTCAATTCACCCTACAGGTGTCATCAATTTTTAAATCTTTTTGGGGCCAGCTGGATGAAGCTGCAGTTAGGGGTCGTAAATCAAGGTATCGGTTTAAGCTACCCATCATGGGAAAGATTATGCCGGACTTGCTTTTCCTTTGCTTCTGCGTTCCCTCACTCTTCTAATAGTAACGGCTTGAATCTGCTCTTTCGGTCTCTGGTAAAGTCTAGGAGACTAAGCCTTTTTCCATGAACAAGAAACGGGGACACGGAAAGGCTGGCAGGGCCCCACAGGGTCTTCCTCAGTCTCAATCCCCCCCACCCTTTTTGATACCCTCAGTCTTAAGGGGAGCAGGTGTGGGACAAGAAAGGGAATAAAATATTCTATAAAGAGGTTAATCAAACTCGGCAGGGGAACTGAAATGTAGGGGGACTCGGTTTCAAAATCATGATCTGGGGCTTCCCTGGTGGCGCAGTGGTTGAGAATCTGCCTGCTAATGCAGGGGACACGGGTTCGAGCCCTGGTCTGGGAAGATCCCACATGCCGCGGAGCAACTAGGCCCGTGAGCCACAACTACTGAGCCTGCGCGTCTGGAGCCTGTGCTCCGCAACAAGAGAGGCCGCTATAGTGAGAGGCCCGTGCACCGCGATGAAGAGTGGCCCCCGCTTGCCACAACTAGAGAAAGCCTTCGCACAGAAACGAAGACCCAACACAGCCAAAAATAAATAAATTAATTCATCAATTAAAAAAAAAAAAAATCATGATCTCCTTTCTACTCGACTGTACTGTTGATTCGATTTCTTTGTATCTGCATGTGTGTGTACAGAAGAAATGCATCCATCTCCTTTTGAGTCGCCTTTTCCTGATTTTTTCTTCTGGTTTCTGCTAACAAAATTCTTGCACAGTCTCCTGGAATATTATGTATGTATTTCTCCAAAATAAGCATGACCGTGGAACTTATGGAGTATACAGTTGGATACATTACATAGCAAATAGTGTAATAGATGTAATCCTACTTTCTCCCTACAATCTCTTTTTAAATCTCTTTTTAAATCTCTTTTGTTTCTGTCCCATACCCATAGTATAATTTCTATAGTTAAAAATCGGACAGTATTATGAAAATTGCTGAACCAGTTATTATTACTATTATTTTATTCATTTATTTATTTTTTTGGCTGTGCCGTGCAGCACGCAAGATCTTAGTTCCTCGACCAGGGATCAAACCAATGCCCCCTGCATTGGGAGTGCAGAGTCTTACCCACTGCACCTCCCGGGAAGTCCCTCTTTTCTTTTAAGGTCACTATTTTAGTTCCCCTCGTACAGTTATATTCACACAGATGTGCAGTCACCAGCTGTGCTCCCACATATGCATATATCCTGCATGCCACTCAGACCCTTTTTGTCCTGACCTTTCCTCACACGTACCTTGACGTAGATGGGAGGCACTGTTTGTTTTTTAAATCTACTATCTTATTATTTTCATTCTATTTCTCCTACCTTTTCTATGGTCTGTTTTTTTCTTTGATTTGTTTATTTATTTCTGGCTGCATCGGGTCGTAGTTGCAGCCTGCGGGCTCTTTGTTGTGGTGCACAGGCTTCTCTGTAGTGGTGGCACGTGGGCTCCAGAGCGCACGAGCTAAGTAAGTAGTTGGGGTGCACAGGCTTAGTTGCCCTGTGGCATGTGGGATCTTAGTTCTCTGACCGGGGATTGAACCCGCATCCCCTGCATTAGGAGGCGGATTCTTAACCACTGGACCACCAGGGAAGTCCCCGAAAACAATGTTATTTCCTAGCATATTTAACTTGTTTTCCTGATAGCCCCAATTTCCACAGCGCTTTTTCACTCATCCCTCCACGTTCCACATCACTCATACTGTAAAATGACCCCTCTTCATCCATTGAACAACTATCCCAGTACACGACCTAAACCACTA
The DNA here is from genome assembly GCF_965194805.1 of Balaenoptera borealis. Taxonomy (NCBI): domain Eukaryota; kingdom Metazoa; phylum Chordata; class Mammalia; order Artiodactyla; family Balaenopteridae; genus Balaenoptera; species Balaenoptera borealis. The sequence goes on from NC_138878.1 coordinate 64,606,682, forward strand.
TGTGCAGCCTTGACTCAGAAAGTTTCCAGGAGAGATGGCTGAATAACGTTATTGGTTACATGGCTCACTTCTTTTGCATCTCCCTTGAGGTTTTCTTATTAAACTCCTGATTTTGTTGCAGTATTTTATATTCTGTACTGCCTGGGTGGGCGGTCATTCTTTTTTTATATATGTATAAATTTATTTATTTATTTATTTTTGGCTGCATTGGGTCTTCGTTGCTGTGCACGGGCTTTCTCTAGTTGTGGCGAGCGGGGGCTACTCTTCGTTGCAGTGTGTGGGCTTCTCATTGCAGTGGCTTCTCTTGTGGTGGAGCACGGGCTCTAGGCGTGTGGGCTTCAGTAGTTGTGGCACGTGGGCTCAGTAGTTGTGGCTCACGGGCTCTAGAGCACAGGCTCAGTAGTTGTGGCGCATGGGCTTAGTTGCTCCGCGGCATGTGGTATCTTCCTGGACCAGGGATTGAAGCCCTGTCCCCTGCATTGGCAGGTGGATTCTTAACCACTTTGCCACCAGGGAAGCCCCAGGGCGGTCATTCTTAAGAGTATGTTGTCTCAGTCTGCAGGTCCAGGTTCACATTTTGATTCTGTGTCCGTCGGGGTCACGTACATAGAGCTATGCGTCTACTGCTCTGATTTGAAAAATCATGTTAATTTACCTCCAGCCATTTGAAACAAATTAGTGCTGTTAGATGGCTTAGAATATTGCATGGTGTATAGTAAAGACTTAAAAGTTACTTTTGTATAAAAAGATAGTATTAACATTGTTGCAGGGTTTTTTTCCTTTTGTTTTTTAGTATTTTATTTATTTATTTATTTATTTGGTTGCACCAGGTCTTAGTTGCAGCAGGCGTGTTCCTTAGCTGCAGCTCGCTGGCTCCTTAGTTGTGGCTTATGAACTCTTAGTTGTGGCATGCAAGTGCAATCTAGTTCCCTGACCAGGGATTGAACCCAGGTCCCCTGCATTGGGAGCACAAAGTCTTAACCACTGTGCTACCAGGGAAGTCCCGTCACAGGTTTTTAATTTCCCTTTATTATATTTTGTATGCTTTTCTTTTGCAATTTTTCTGAACATTTTGTCTGACCATGGTTTAAAAATTTACAAAGTGCTCACTCTTCATTACGTATATTTGGAGCCAATAACTTAGATAATTTAAGGGTACTGCACATGTAGGGATTGCTCTAAATATTGCCTGTTTGATACCTGGAGAATCTTTTATGTATTCATTCTTTTGTTTTTTTAAAATTAATACTTTTACTTTTTTTTTTTTAAGTATTTATTTATTTATTTATGGCTGTGTTGGGTCTTCGTTTCTGTGCAAAGGCTTTCTCTAGTTGTGGTAAGCAGGGGCCACTCTTCATCGCGGTGCGCGGGCCTTTCACTATCGCGGCCTCTCTTGTTGCAGAGCACAGGCTCCAGATGCGCAGGCACAGTAATTGTGGCTCACGGGCCCAGCTGATCCGCGGCACGTGGGATCTTCCCAGACCAGGGCTCGAACCCGTGTCCCCTGCATTGGCAGGCAGACTCCCAACCACTGCACCACCAGGGAAGCCCCTGTATTCATTCTTAATTGTGATTTCCAGATGATGGTTGTTTGGTGTGTATTCTGCAATACAACTGACCTGCACTACTTGTTAATGTTGTAAAATGCCTTTTATTTATGGGTACATAGTTTTATAGCATCTATTTAGAAAAATATTTTGTTTTCTTAAAAATTGTTTTATCAAATCTTTATTTTCTCTATCATATATTAATTTTTCAATCCTAAACAGCCAATTAATTAGATTATTTATTAGGTAAGCTTGTTTGGATTATTTAGTATTACAGTATATTGTCTGTTTTTTAGCATTTATGTATGTACAGTAAGTATGCAGAATTTATGATATTATATTTTTTCCTCTCAATTATGAGACAGTGGTATGTTTAATGTTAATTGGTATGTGCTTTGGGTTCGTGGTGGAAAAATACCCTTTCTTCGATAGCTGATGTCCAGTGTGAGTGTTTTTGACGTAGGGTTTGTGAAACAAGGCTACCTTAAAATTAGATTGAATTTTATGTTATTACTCTTTCTTTAGTAGAGAATTCTATTCCTTCAGTGTTTCTAAAAATTTTAAGATCATTGTTGGGAAGTTACATAACTCTGTTTGGTGTATTACTTTTGGTGTAATATATATTCAACATGAAGCATTTATTTATGGACTAATGAATAGGATAACCATGGTTCTTTATATCTTGTAGATCTCTCTCCTATACATGTGATCAAGCAGTTACAACCAAAAATGAGCAGCCATATAGGAGAAGTATTCCAAACAGTGCTGCTGGGAAGGCCTGAAAGTCATGAAATCAAACATTTTTACCTCAGGGAAATGCATGAAAATATTTATGACTTTGAGTCTCAGCAGAGAGGTGATGAAAGAAATTATAAAGAAATGCCTATAACTCATAACAAAAATCTCACTGATGGAAGACATTGCCATTGTAGACGGGATGCACGAATCAAGCCCATTGGAAACAGGCTTGGATTAAACTTTCAGGATGAACTCCATCTAATGAGAAGTGAAGGGGAAATTTATGAATTTAATCAAGCTGACAAGAAAATCAACAGTAGTGCCTCATTTTCACCACTTCACATAATTCCTCCTAGTGTTCAAACCAGTATTTCTAATACAAATGAGAATGATTTTATGCATCCCTCAGTACTGACACAAGACAAGAAAGCCCACAGCAAAAGATGTTACAAGTGTAATGAGTGTAACGAAACCTTCCTTAACAGCTCAAACCTCACTAGACATCAGGGAATCCACACAGGAGCAAAAGTGTATAAACGTGATATATGTGGTAAAATCTTCGGTCAAAATTCACACCTTGTGGGTCATGGGGAAAGTCATGCTGTAGAGAAATGTTACAAGTGTAATGAGTGTGGCAAAATCTTTAGTCGTGGCTTATACCTCACTCAACATCAAATAATCCACACAGGAGAGAAACCATATAAATGTGACGTATGTGGCAAAGTCTTCAGTCGAAATTCAGTCCTTGCAAATCATCAGAGAATTCATACTGAAGAGAAACCGTACAGATGTAATGAATGTGGAAAAACCTTTAATCACCGTTCAAACCTCATTAGACATCAGAAAATTCATACAGGAAAGAAGTTATATGAATGTGATACATGTAGCAAAGTCTTCAGTCAAAATTCAAACCTTGCAGTTCATCGGAGGGTTCATACTGGGGAGAAACCTTATAAATGTAATGCGTGTGGCAAGGTTTTTAGTCTATATGCAACCCTTGCAAGCCATCAGAGAGTTCATACTGGAGAGAAACCTTACAGATGTAATGAGTGTGGAAAAACCTTTAATTACCGCTCAAACCTCATTAGACATCAGAAAATTCATACAGGAAAGAAGTTATACTGACTTTCTCCCTCTACCTCTTCAGAACAATTCCTCAGAGCTATCTGAGACACTGTCTCCTAGATTATAGCCCTCATTTTGCCCCAAATAAAATAACTCACAACTCTTGGATTGTGCATTTTTTTCAGTCGACAGTCTCATAAAAAGAAAATTATATTTTCTGTTTTTATTTTTTTTTTGCTTTCTCTTTTAGTGATATCTATATGATGATGGATGCTTACTAAACTTATTGATAACTATTTCAATATATGAAAGTCAGCACATTATGCTGTACACCTTTAACTCATACAGTGATGTATATCAAATACATCTCAGTAAAACTGGGGGAAAACGTTTTAAGAGGCAAATAAAACACTTTGGGGAAAAGAAGAAACAATGAACAATGCAATTTAGAACAATTTTTCAGAGTGTATTTCTCTTTTTAAAGCAATGGTTAGCGACGGAAATTATCACATGGCTCAGTCTTCTAGTCTCAAGGCTCTGGGATTTGTCTCTGAGTCTCTGGAACCGACACGTGTTGTCATTCAGCCTGGCTGAATGAGGAACAGAAAGGAAAAACTGTTTTGTAGGGTGTCAGCATGAATACCCCAATCTACCCAGGGAGCATTTCATACTTCTCATTCTAGTTTGTAATATAGAGGCAAGTTCAGCTCTTCTTTCCTTGAACTGCCTAAATTGATTCTTTTTTTAAAGAACCAATTTTATTTATTTATTTTTGGTTGTGTTGGGTCTTCGTTGCTGCGCACCGGCTTTCTCTAGTTGCGTCGAGTGGGAGGTACTCTAAATTGCGGCGCACAGGCCTCTCATCACGACGGCTTCTCTTGTGGAGTGTGGGCTCTAGGTGCATAGGTTCAGTAGTTGTGGCATGTGGGCTCAGTAGTTGTGGCTCGTGGGCTGTAGAGCGCAGGCTCAGTAGTTGTGGTGCACAGGCTTAGTTGCTCCGCGGCATGTGGGATCTTCCCAGACCAGGGATCAAACCCGTGTCCCCTGCATTGGCAGGTGGATTCTTAACCACTGCGCCACCAGGGAAGTCCCCTAAATTGATTCTAATTGCAGGAAATGTTCCCAGATGGAACTAGCCCCTCACAACAACCACTTGGGTAGAAGGGGTGTAATCTGGAGGGCAGAGAGGGAGCAGAGATGGGGGAAGAAAGAGGCAGAAATACTTAGAGATGTAGGGCAATCAAGAAGGCTGGAGAGAAAGAGGAACAAGGGGGAACAGGTTGCAGAGTGGGGCAGGCCAGGTGTGAGGGAAGAAATGGAGAGGAGGGCAGGAATGGCAAGAGAGCAGAGGGGAAGAGAATGAGAGACAAAAAGAGTTAAAATAGGGAGAAAGATAAACGGAATGAAGTGGAAACACAGAAGTACAGGTAGAGGGGAGAAACTAGATCCAGATGGGTAGTGAGTTCTTTGGATGTGGATGATTAATTTGGGATGTATGTTTTGGGGCTAGAATATAGTATATTTAAAATTTGCTCAAATTATACAGATGAGGAGAATTGCAAAACTCCTGTCTACAAGGCTTTTGCATTTTGTAAATATTTGTATATTTAATGTGCCTGAGGTGATTCCAGTCCGGATGCATCACTGAGCATCATGACTCTGGGTCCCCCCGTTCCTGAGGGCTGAGATCTGGGCTGAGGCTGAGGGGCTCTGCTCTGCGTGGGGATGGATCAGGGCTGGTCTGTGACTTGAAGGGGATTGCTGGGTACAGCTGAATAAATAAATTTATAAATATAAATTTATATAAATAAATATTTATATAAATAAAATTATTTTTAAATAATGAGTTAATTTCCACAATTTGGGAATTTTCTGTTTTCCTTCTGCTGTTTTAGTTTTATTTCACTGTGATTGGAGAACATACTTTTTATGATCTCAATCTCTTAACATTGTTAAGATCTGTTTTTTGGCCTAACATGTGGTCTGTCATGGAGAATGTTCCATGTGTGTTTCAGGAGCATGTTTTTGCTGCTCTTGGGTGGAGTGATCTGTATGTGTCTGTTATGTCTACTTGGTCTATAGTGTTGTTTAAGTCCTCTGTTTCCTTATTGATCTTCTCTTTGGTTCCATCCATGAGTAAACCTGGGCCATTGAAGTCTCCCATGCTGTTTCTGTCTTCATTGCTGTTAACGTTTGCTTCCTTTTTCTTGGAGATCTAATGTTATATGTGTATATATTTTTTCTTCTATCTTTTTGTTAAATTGACCCTTTTATCATTATATAACGTTCCTTGTGTTCATTTTTTTCTGATATTATGTAGTCACCACTGCTCTCTTTTTAGGATGGACTGTCTTTTCCATCCTTTTGCTTTTCGCCTTTCCATGTCCTTCGATTTGTGAATGTTCAGCTTTTAACTCTCTCACAGGCTGTTTCTGTGTCTCTCGCTCTCTGTTTTCCTCCTGTTACTTTCTTTAGTGGTCCCTGCTCAGGCACCCTGTACAATGGTGAAAGGCAGGAGCCTTGGCCAGCCCCCTTCCTTCCACTGTAACTTCAGAGGGAATTCATCGAGGGTTTCCTTCTCGTCATGATGTTTGGTTAAAATGTATTTTTTTTAATAACAATATGTCTTTCCAATATACTTTTTTCATGATTTTTAATTCTCCATGTTCATAACTTTATTATTGTGGTAATATTTTTCATAATCTGTGAAAATAGTGTATAATACTATTAACTTTTCTCATTGTGAATCTATGTTTTATTATTAGAAAAAACAGAGAAACGCTTTGGCTGTTTTTAATGCCTGTGTATGTAAATTTTAATGGATAAAATTGTATTTATATTTTTGAATATAGTTATTGAGATTGGAGTGAAAATATTTTGTTTTTTTCATGATTGTACCATTTTTCTTTTTTTAGGCTATTATAGAATCATGTTGACAAACTAAATTCAGTACAGTTGATACATTTTCATTGTCTGAAAGATGCTGAAATACGTGTGAATAAAACGATGGTTAATAAAATTGAAAATCTGTCAAGAAACAATTCCTCTCATTTCAGTCTTTTAGTGTGGACATGTGTGTGCATAAGTTCATGGATGTGCAAGTCAACCATGTAATATATCTTTTTTTAAAATTAATTTATGGCTGTGTTGGGTCTTCATTGCTGTGCACGGGCTTTCTCTAGTTGCGGCGAGCAGGGGCTACTCTTCATTGCAGTGCATGGGCTTCTCATTGCGGTGGCTTCTCTTGTTGCGGAGCACGGGGTCTAGGCGCATGGGCTTCAGTAGTTGTGGCTTGTGGGCTGTAGAGCACAGGCTCAGTAGTTGTGGCACAGGGGCTTAGCTGCTCCGTGGCATGTGGGATCTTCCCGGACCAGGATTCGAACCTGTGTCCCCTGCATTGGCTGGCGGATTCTTAAGCTCTGCACTACCTGGGAAGACCCTAAACCATGTTATATACCTTTCATAGTCTAATTTATATCTTTGAATTTATATCTTCGAATTTATATCTTTATTTAAATCCTCTGTGTCTCCCAGAGTCTGCTAATACCTGAGATGGGTGGATATAGGACTCAACACCCTAAGGTGTTTAGGACCCTAAGGTCCTAAAATCACAACTTAGTCTGCCTGTGTCAGGAGTGTTGGTTGTCACAGCAGAGGTTTGGGTGGAGCCAGGAGCAGTGTAGCCTGTGCCGGGGGATCAGGGAGCAAGGAGGGTGGAAGCGCAGCCCAGCCAGGAAGGTATGGGGGGATGGGGGATGACGTGGGGACAGAGGAAGGGGTGACACCTGGCGGGGTCTGAGGGGCCGTGGCTGTCACAGCTCAGGGCAGGGTTGCTCCTGAACATCTACGCGGCACCCACGGCACAGCCGAGGTCGAGAGGCTGTGGTGTGAAGAGTCCCCAGCCTGTCTCGAGTACCGCTGAGTTCACAGCAGGGTCCAGCACTCCACTGTGGGTTCATTTTCAGTGCCCTTAACAAGGTTGGATCCAGCACTTCCTGAGCTTGAGTGAGTCAATTAGGCAGAATTGACCTTGGAATCAGAGTGAGGTAAAATTAGCCTAGTGACTCCTCACCAGGGTAGATTCTAGGGATGCCCTTGAGTTTAGGTGGTGCCCTTCCAATAGCCTCACTGGCGGCATTTTTAGTAGGAGGAGGTGGCAAAATCCCTCTTAGAAGACCATGCTTATTTCTGGTGGTTTTGTTTTCTGAAACAATACTCTTCAGTGCCACTTTGAAACAGCATCCTTTCAAAGTAGTGTTGGGGGGGGCATGCCCTCTTCGGCACACACTCAGCCTGCTGTCTTTGGAATCACCCCCTCTTCCCGCCCGCCAGCTTCCTGTCTCTGCACTGTTGATGACGGTCAGCCTGAGCCGAGCCCTCCCGTCTCCATGGAGCCCCTTGTGACTGGGTCAGTTCCGGGTTCCGGGCTCCCGGGAGACAGTGGCGGAGGCGGAGCTATTGCGCCATTTCTTCTCGAGACAGCGGTGATGGTGGTGGTGTGATAGTGGGACAGTGGTGATAGTGGTCATGTTACCAAAACGCAAGTCCCTGTGCCTGACGCACAGTGAGGCCGAACAATATCAAAACGCTGGGGTTTGGAACAGAGAAAGGTTTGGTGCAGGGCCATGCAAGGAGATGGGTGGCTCATGCCTTAAAAACCCCAAACTCCCTGAAAGCTTCCAGCAAAGCCCTCTTATAGGAACAGTGAGGGAGGGGTGTGGTTAGTTGTTGCAGACTTCTTGGTGGCAGATCCTTTGTACCTGAGGTCAGGTCATGGGCAGGTAAAGATGTTCCTGTAAACCTCCACCAAACAAATGTTACTCTCTGTCCTGACAAGAAAGGGGAAGGTGCCAAGGCACAACTTTCACCCTCCGAGGTCCAGGCCTGGCTAAGAGAAGGGGGTCCCTGCAGGGGGGCCAGTTACCCTGCCCCAGAGCATTCATCCAGAACCAGGTTTGGGGCCTACCGCCAGTGCCCAGGCCTGGCGGAAGATGATGATCTCAGTTGGCAGCTCCCTCAGGGCCAGGCACCCAGGACCCAACTGGCCCGCTGGCTCCTCTGGCCGCCCAACGGCAAGGGGCCAGGTCCCGCAGACTGCCACTGCCATTAGGTCGCAGAGGCGGGGAGAGGGTCACCGCTGCCTCAGGGCCCGGGCAGTGGGCGGCCTTGGCGAGGGCTCTGGAGCCCTGCAAGACACACCCCCAGCCTGTTCCCTCGGCCTCCCAGCTCCCCTGCCGGCCCAAGGAGAAGCGGAGGGGAGAAGGCCGGGATCCCTCTCTTACTTCACTCTCCGCCTGACCACCACCACTCTGCGGACATTTGGCTGAATGGGTCCACTAAATGTCACTCATTGACAGTTGGTCGCTTGAGGGAGGGGCTCACGGTGGCGCCGACCAATGGCTGAATGGGAGCTCTGAGGCCACTCCAACCATCCCTTCAGTGGTCTCCTGGTAACCGTTGCCTGGTAACGGGGGTGGGGGGCACAGCGTGCGCCAAGGGCCCTGTGCTAAGGGCTGCCCACTGCTGTGCTCTATTACAGTGTGATCACCTCCAGGTCTCCACCTGCACTGCTCTGCGTTTCCATTTCATTCTGTTTATCCGTCTCCCTATTGCTTTCTATGTCTCTGTCTTTCTGTTCCCCTCTACTCTCCTGCTGTTTCTCCCCTCCTATTTTCTCACTCCTGTCCCGCCCCACTCTGCACCTTGTGTCCCCTATTGATGCTCTTTCTCCCCGACCTTTCTGATGACCTACATCTCTATGCATTTCTGCCTCTTTCTTCCCCCATCTCTGCTCCCTCTCTGCCCTCTGGTTACACCCCTTCTGTCCCTGTTATTCTCCCTGCCCACTCTCCAGCGCCCCCTGGTGGCTGTGCTTCCTTCCTGCTCTCTCTCTCTGCTCTAGTAGTCAATATTTTTCCTCTCCTTCTCTCCCAGCACCATGATGCTCTGAAGGCCATGGTTCCACCTTTTATCCTCTCCCGGACTCTCTGTGTGAAATGCCTCACCATTGTTACCACTCTCCTACCACTGATCCAGAGCCCCTCTGCCTTTGTTGCTCTCCAATCCCTGGAGATCCGGCTTTTTAATTTACCTCTCTATTTTATTCACCTGCTACCTTCCAGGCTTAATCACTTTCACTTTACTATTTACAAGTCCCTCTATGTTCCCATTGGTTCTCCCTCATTCTTTATCCTCCTTAGTTTTTCTATTTCTTTCAGTCGCTCTCTGTGTCTGCTTCTCCTGATCCCCCTCGTCCCTGTATTTACGAGGATGGCGACTGAATAAGACGCCCGCATACTGGAAGAGACCGTTTGGAACTCAGAACCGAAGAACACTGTGTGTCACAAGGCTGGCCCAGGTCACCTCCCCCTACACGGGGTCAGAGGAAGGGCTGACCAGGAAGGGGAGGCCTGCGGAGCAGAAAGACCGGTCTAAGATGCGAGGACAGAGGGGCTGGGAGGGAGAGGGGTGGGTTCTCCAGAATCCCAGGACCGGGGAGAGGACGCCGCCTCCCCTGGAGCGGGGGACCGGCGCTGCCCTCCAGGGGCCTAGGGGGCGAGGCTGGGGGGCGCGCATCCACCTCGCGGAAGAGGACGTTACGTGGGGGCGGGCGGAGGTAGTAAAGGGTTTCAAGAAGGAAAATGTAGCGAAAGGCGGTTTGTATGTGTACCGGAAGCGGAAAAGGCAAGGGCTTCGGTACTGGCCTCAGAGAAATTTAAAACCCAAAGGGAAACGGTCCGCGATCCGTAATACTGACGTCTGGATTTACATGAGGAGGAGGAGCGGGAGTGCGAATTAAAAGACCACAGTGACTTCAGAACCCTGAGGATGGAGTAAACGGACCGCGAAGCACAGATTTAAACTAGAAAAGAGAAACTTACACTCTGCAGTGTGACCTTCGTTGCATTTCATTTCCGGGACCGTAGAGAAGTGCGCATGCGCTTGGTGAAGAGACGGGGCGGCCGGGGCGGGGCCTGGGCGGAGAGCTAGCGACGAGGTTGAGGGGCGGAGAGGGGAACCCGGGTTTGGGAAGGGAACGCGGGGGGTGGGGCGGGGACGGGGAAGGGGGCGGGCCCGGAAGGTGCTTCTCCGTGCTTGACGGGTTTATCTTAAGTTGCAGTCTGTAACAGTTTTAAGGTAAAGCTTACGTTTGTGGGGGCCAGTTATGTCGGAGACCAAGATGTATTCTCTAAACAAGTTGAAAACGGCTTAAATAGAATCTATTTTTGCCAACAGGTTGCTCTCATGTCCTGTTAATGAGGCCAAAGATATTAAGGTTTCTGGAAATGCAGGCCTCCCAGAGTGGTTGACATGCGGCAGTGGTTGGCTCCAGGAAGATTTTGTGAAATTAGAATTAATTTAAGCAGTTTAAGGAAACAAGAACTGAACTTGTCTCTGTATTACACACTAGAAGGAGAAATACAGAACTCTCCCTGGGTTGAATGGTCTATTTCATACTGACACCCTGCAGAATACCTTCTCCGTTTCTAGTCCCCTTTCACACCAGAGGCCAAATTCAACAATCTGCTCAGTTCCAGAGACTCAGGGACAACACCTGGGGTCTGAGACTGTCGGACTAAAGCAAGTGATAATTTAGGTCACTAACCATTGGCTTAAAAAGAGCAAAACGTTTTTAAAAATTGTTATGTATTGACACTTTCCTGGTGGTTCAGTGGTTGAGACTTTGCACTCCCAATTCTAGGGGCCATGGGTTCGATCCCTCGTCAGGGAACTAAGATCCCCACATGCCGCAAAGTGTGGCCTAAAGAAAGAAAGAAATAATTGTTATAAATTGTATTGCCCTTTCTTTTTGCTAACGTGTTTTAATTATTTGCCGTTTTAGCCTAAATTTTTTTTTTTTTTTTGGCCGCACCAGGCCAAAAAAAAAGTTTAATTTTTTTAAATTAGCATCCATCGTTTCATATAGATAAAGTAAAAGGAGGAAGGGCAATAAGAGAAAACATTTTTTTTCTTTTGGTGAGAACTGCCTTATTTCATAAAATGCTTATCCAGTCCCACACTTGTGCTGAATTACCTTCAAATATCTTTGAGAAAAACTTGTTTACATCGTAATATATTTAAGTCAATAACTAAATATAATGCAATTTCAAATTCCCTTTATGTTCATTATGAGAGTAATTAGAAATTTACCTTTGATTTTTAAACTGTAATGTATATTAGCTCTTTATGTTCTATTGCTGAAAGTTCTGTCAAGGGTGGATAACAGAGCCTGTAAAATATATAGTATTCAGAAGACATTGGTATTTATTTTCATCTAAGGAATAATTAACTTTGCCATATTTCTAAGAGCATTGAGTGGGGAGGTCCATATTCTCTTTAATATGAACCCTAAAGAAAGTAAAACTAGATTATCAACTATGCAATAACTTCATTTCTGCCCTCAATATTTCTATGGCAATATGTGTCATTAAACATTTACTACAGGGGCTTCCCTGGTGGCGCAGTGGTTAAGAATCCGCCTGCCAATGCAGCGGACATGGGTTCGAGCGCTGATCCGCAAGGATCCCACACGCCACAGAGCAACTAAGCTCCTGCGCCACAACTACTGAGCCCACGCACCTAGAGCCCGGTGCTCCACAAGAGAAGCCGCACCGCGACCAAGAGTAGCCCCCGCTCTCCGCAACTAGAGAAATGTCCACGCACAGCAATGAAGACCCAACGCAGCCAAAAATTAAAAAATAAATAATAAAAACGTTTACTAGAAATTATGTTTTCCTACATCCCTCAGGTGGAAGATTTTGTCCATAGAGAAATGGCAATCAATTGTTTACAATTGATGTTTACATAGGGCTATTAGCATATTTAAAATGTTTTCAGACAAAATGAGCAGAATGTCCTGGTGTAACACAACATGCAAACAACATCACATTTTTTAAAGATGCAGTGACTGGAATAAATTTTAGGATGTCTATTGGATAGATAATTCTGTATTATGCAACATTTGAAATTAGCCGTGTTGGCAAAAAAGACGTTTCAGTGTGGACTTCCATGATTCTGGTCAAGGATGAGTCAATGGTGGAACATTTCATTAAACACAGAACAATAGAGAAGCTGATTATCAGGCAAAGTAATGGATCCATTTTTTTAATGAGGAATTCTATTGCTTACATAATTATCAAGGCAGCCAAATTAGCATATTTACAAGAAAAAAAGGAAATTTCCTAAATCACAGGAAGATTTTGACACAGTTCTCCCTGTTTTATCGTTATGAAACTGATACAAATTATTAAGGATTCAAAAATGTGAAAAACACAAGGATATAGTATGACGTGTCCTTAAAAATTAAAGAATATACATTTCTGAGTCCGGGTGGAAGGACCGAAATATTTACCACTCTCAAACTTAGTTAAGGATAAATTTTACCAGAAGGGATTATTACCAGGAATTCCCTGGCCTTCCTGTTGTTAGGACTACACGCTTCCACTGCAGGAAGCACGGTTTGATCTTTAGTGCAGGAACTAAGATCCCACAAGGTGCGCTGCACGGCCAAAAAAAAAAAAAAAAGATTCTTACCATACAGAGAATGTTGCAACCACAAAATTTGTAAAGCCTCAAAAGTCAGACAAAAAAAGAGCTTTTCTTTTATACCCAGGGGTAAACAAGGTAGGAAAACTCCCATATGGAGGAGTGGATGAGTACATGGCAGGAGCCTCAGTTTCTCAGATGATATTTTATGCTGAAGTCACTTACTCTTGGGTGCAGATATTCTGGCAGCAAGGTTGCTCTGAATTACAAAGCTCAAAAGTGGTCCAAAAATTAAGGCATTTGGGAGAGGAGAAAAGCTTAAAAATTTTTTGATTAAATCATCTTAACAAGCATTGTGTCCACTTATCTAAGGACCAACAAATCAGTAATCGTAGATAAGGCAATGGATGGGAATTTGGAGGATTCCTTTCTTGCTGTTTCCAGAGTAAACAAGGGGGCTATCATACATCTTACTGAAATTAAGGAGGAAGTGTAGTTCTTAGCTCATAAGCTGTTACTGTCCGCAGAAAAGGAGTTCTTTTACCTTTGCTATTTTCCAGAGTTCCAGGATTGAAGTAAAGTCTAACATTGTCACCACATAATGTGACATCAAGCAAAATTCAAAAAATACCCATGTTACATTTGGATAATGGAATATTAGAAAATTTAAACTAATAATGATAATAACAAACATACCCAAGAACCTCAGCGTTTATACCTTTGAATGGCATTGAAGGACCCTGCATGCTCCTTGTGCCTGTGTTGTGTCTATTCCTGTCACATGCAAGAGGAATTAGGTCTCTTAGTTTTAATTTGTATTTGTCCTTACAACACACACATAGAAAATGCAGCAAGTGTGACCTTAAAGTTGGCCAAAAGACAATTTCAGTTGATTGAAAAAAGTAGATGCCCCTAGGCTTAATTTCATTCATATTTATGAAATAGCAAGTCACCTCCTGATTGTAACAGATCAACAAATTAAATATAAAGAACCAAAGACTTAATATGTGTTTAAAAAAAATTTTTTTTACACTGATGTTATAAAGCAATGCTTTTGACTTAAACTGTCAGATTCCCCTTGACCTACACTCCCTGGACCAGAGTTGGTCTCTGCCTCCTGGGTTTTAGGGGAATAGAAATGGAAATGATGTTCTTACACCTTTAGTATGAAGACTGCTCAGTCAGCACGAGCAGAGTTTTTGCATTTCACCTTTCAATTTCCATTCCCTACAAAGACAACTTAACTGAATGAGCCTGTTCTGGGTGTAGTCAGCACCCACACTGACCCTCCACCTAGAACCCTAGACACCCTGCATCCCACGGCTGAGCTGCAGTCATCTGACTCCCAGTGTACCTGTCTCCACCCACTCATGCCCCGGTGTCTTTCTTAGTCTATCATGTCTTTGCAGTGAATCATAAATCTTTACTTCTTGCCCTCTGCTTTCTTTTTTTTTTTGGAACCCGGGCCGCAGTGGAAGCCTGGAGTCTTAACCACTGGACCACCAGGGAAGTCCCCCAAATTTTTCATTTGAACAGTTCTTGTTTCAAGCTAAGAAGGAAAACAAACAAACAAAACAAAACAAAACCGTGTTCAATATGTGGCCGAAAATGACAGCTCTAAGCATTTTCCTTGATTGTTTCAAACATTACTTTGAAATAAGCAGGAAGGAGCCGTACTCCTCAGGACACCACAGAGACTCCAAGAGGTCCAGAAGGCAATGATCCAGTTCAGTTAGGCAGAAGGAAGCCCCCAGGTGCAGAGCAGAGGGAAGCCCGGTGCTGCCCCCAGAACCTTCCTTTTTCCTGACCAAACCTCCATATCAGCCCTGAATTCACCCCTACTCGTTCCCTGCTCCCCTGCCATGGTCCTGTCCTCCCTCCTCACTGTATGTTGCTTCAGGGTCAGAAACACTCCCAGGTTTCTGCAGACCCGAAAACGATCTATTTATATTTTTTAATCACAGAGCCTAATCAGTAACTGCCTACAGGCTTACCCCTCTGCCCCAGCTAGTGATTGTTTTACTCTTTAGATCGGAACAGCTCCACTATGATAGTTTCCTTGGTAACCCATGAACCAAGCTCAGGTCAATTCCCCCACCAACTGGTAACCTACCTCTTCCCCTCCAATAGTGAAGACTGCTGCCCTGTTCTGCCTGCCTGCTTTCTGCTATACATGGTGGGGTGTCATTTCAGGACCTTGCTTCTGACATGTAAGTTCCCCTGTCCAACAAACCACTGATGTGTCTGTGACTGTCTCCGGGCTCTTTCTTAGGTCTTGAGGTTGTGCAATTACAAGGCTTGCAGGCCTTCGGGATGCAGCCCAACAGGCCTCCTGGGTGAATGGGGAATAGAAACTGAAATGCTGTTACTGTTTCTGAATAGAAACAGAAATGCATGTCAGTATGAAACTGTCCATTCTACTCAGGGAGAGTTTTGCATTTCACATTCTCATTTGTAATCCCTATACAAACAACTCTGTTTTTTGTTTTCTTAAACCAACTAAACTAATTCTCTTTTTTAAAAATTGAAAGTATATTTGATTTACAATGTTACATTAGTTTCAGGTATATAGCACAATGATTCAGTTATCTATATATATATTCTTTTTGAGATTCTTTTCCCTTATAGTTTATTACAAAATACTGAGAATAGTTCACCATGCTATACGGTGGGTGCTTGTTGGTTTTCTATTTTATAATAATTGTAATTGCAGGAAATGTTCCTGGGTCCAATCTCTGCCACGTCAGGCTCTCACCAAGATCCCAGTTTCTAGATCACTTAATTGCTTCAGCCTCACCAGCAGGACTTGCCTGTAACCTGCTGGCAATAATAGGTTTTGACATAAACCATGTTCAACTTGTCCTGAATGAAACATCTCAGTTTCTGGGAATTCCCTGGCGGTTCAGTGGTTAATACTCCATGCTTTCATTGCTGAGGTCCTGGGTTCGCTCCTGGTTTGATCCCTGGTTGGGGAACTAAGATCCCGGAAGCCACGTGTGCAGCAGAAAAAACAAAAAACATCTCAGTTTCTGACAGAAGTGTCCTACATGATGTAAGCTTTTACCTTAAAACTATTAGAGACAGTGTTAATGTTACAGGGAAAATCTTGGCGGATGTGTAGACAACAGACACAACCAAGCCAAAGCAAGCAAGAAGGAATGATTTGGTTTTTTATTTTTTTGGCCACGCCGCATGGTTTGCAGGAGCTTAGTTCCCTGAGTGGGGATCCATCCTGGGCCCCCACCAGTGAAAGCCTGGAATCCCAACCACTGGACCACCATGGAATTCACAGGAAGGACTTATTACTTACAGCAAGCAAGGAGAACACTGGGGATCTTTTCCAAAGCAGTGTCTCCCCAACACCGAAAGTGGGAAACCTTTTTTTGGGTAGGGGGCTGTGCCGCGCAGCATATGGGATTTTTTAAAAAATTTATTTAATTTATTTACTTATTTTTGGCTGCATTGGGTCTTCACTGCTGCACGTGGGCTTTCTCTAGTTGCAGTGAGCAGGGGCTACTCTTCGTTGTGGTACACGGTCTTCTCACTGCTGTGCCTTCTCTTGGCTCTAGGTGCGCGGGCTTCAGTAGTTGTGGCTCGCAGGCTCTAGAGCACAGGCTCAGTAGTTGTGGCACACGGGCTTAGTTGCTCCGCGGCATGTGGGATCTTCCCGGACCAGGGCTCGAACCCGTGTCCCCTACATTGGCAGGCAGATTCTTAACCACTGCGCCACCAGGTAAGCCCCATACGGGATCTTTGTTCCCCAGCCAGGGATCAAATCCTTGACCCCGCAGTGTAAGCGTGTTGTCTCAACCAACTGACCACCAGAGAGGTTAAAGGGGAAGTTTTAAGCTAAGGGTACATGCATATCCATGAAGGGGCTTGGGCTTTGAACAGCGTCCAAGCTTTAGCTGATTGGTCAAGAGGGTCAGAAAAGGTCAACATCAACATCCCTTAGGTTCCAGTTGACCTGGTGGTTGAGTGCTTCAGGCTAATCTTTACTACTGAAACAGAACTGGGAGTCTTTACAACTGATATGTTATCTTTGCTATTGTTACTTCTCTTGCCTGATAGCGGACTACTTTTCTGCGTTCCTTTATTCCCTTAAAGATCTTTAATTCCTCAGACCTGTTCAAGGGCAAGCATCGTGGCCAGGCTTAGATCACGAAATGGCTAAGGCAAAAATGGTTTCTTATATATCAAGAAATCCATGCCTGGTTCTCTTTCTACTGGGACCCCCTACCCTGTCTGGTTACATTACCAGACCAGGTTCCTTTGTCCAATACTCAGCAAGATGTGAAGGTTTGCAGCAGAGAAAGCTTTATTCATGAGGCAGCCAAGCTACGTGATGGGAGAAGAA
Organism: Balaenoptera borealis; assembly: GCF_965194805.1. Classification (NCBI taxonomy): domain Eukaryota; kingdom Metazoa; phylum Chordata; class Mammalia; order Artiodactyla; family Balaenopteridae; genus Balaenoptera; species Balaenoptera borealis. Next base: position 64,623,875 of record NC_138878.1, read on the forward strand.
ACATCAAATCTGCCTCCCTGACTGCAAGACCCTCTGGTATTTAAGGATAAAGAAAGAAGGTGGCCTGGGACACGGGAAAAGTGGTTGGAGATAAGAAAAATGTGAGGTAATCCTTGTTCTGCACCAGCTCAGCTTAGCTACAGGTTTCTGCATGGAACTCATGTTCAGAAAATGGCTCTTAGCTTGTTCAGAAGGTGGAGTTTTTGGCCCTCTGATGTCAAAATGTCACAGAGCAGACACTCGCAGATGCGCAGGTGGAGGGTCAGTGGTTCTAACTAGTTGTAACCAGCTCGGCATGAAACTGGACACAGCTGATTCCAAGTTTCTAAAAAACAACTTGGACAAACATCTTTAGCTAAATGACACTTGCAGGATGTGCAAGCTTTCCTACAAATAACTGAAGTGGGCTTGATCCTCAAAAGCAGGTTACAGTTTTATTATTTAGCAAGTTAAATAGATCTAACTGGTGACTACCTTTGGTTTCAACAGTAAATCAAAATAAGCAGGAGACAAAGCGGCTACACAGAGTTCAAAAGACACATGTTTCTAAATCCCTAAGAGTAGCTTTACAGGTAAGGCTGGGGTGGGGGAGGGGATGCAGAGGCCCCGCCTCCTGCCCCGCCCACTAGGGGGGGTCTCCTGCTGGCCTCGGCGCTCTCCTCGCCCCGCCTCCTCGCGTAAGCGCCTTTCGCAGTCCCCGCCCTCAGGCGGCTCCTTCTAAGCATTCTGCGCCTGCGCAGTGGTCTACGAACCGGAAAGCGGCGGGCTGAGCCGGGGTTACCACGGAGAGCTGAAGTCACTCTTTGGTGCGTGATTTCTTTTTTCTAGTGTACCGGCGCTTCGGGGTTCCCCCATACATCCTCACAGTGTGGGACTCACTACGGAATTTAAAATATTCGCTCCCGCCCTTCCATCCTAAGTAAATTCAAGGTGGGGGTCGTTAGTTGAAATCCCTGAGGCCGCTCCGTGCCCTTGGGTTTTACCTCCACGCGGACGCCGCCTTTCGCGCCGTTTTCCTGCTTGAAACCTTTTACTACCTCCGTCCTTGCCATGTAAAGTCCTCATCCACGGGGTGGATTCCCTCCACCCTAGCCTCGCCCTCTCGGCCCCTGGAGGGCAGCGCCGGCCGCCCCGCTCCCGGACAGGCCGCGTCCTCTCCCCGGTCCTGGGGTTCTGCAGAGCCCGCCCCTCTCCGGAGACCCCCTCCCTCCCTCCCAGCGCCTCTGTCCTCGCGTCTCCTCAGGCCGGTCCTTCTGCTTCTCTGGTCTCCCCTTCGTAGTCAGCCTTTCCCCTCACCCGGCGTCGATTGCGGGGGGGCGGGGTAACCTGTGCCAGAGGTGTGACACCCAGTGTTGTCGTTCCCCAATTTCACGCCGTTGGAAAATATGCACTTCCGTAGGGGGGCATCTCATTCAGTCGCCAGCCCAGTAAATACGTGGACGAGGGGATTAGGAGAAGCAGAGACAGAGAAGGACTGAGAAAGCGAAAATCTGAGGAGAAAGGAATAAGGGAGAACCGATGAGAACGTAGACGACGGCTGAGCATCTTGCAAAAAGACAGTAAAAATAAATTTAGCCCTGAAAGTCCTAGTTTTTTTAATATAAATTTATTTATTTTATTTATTTATTTTTGGCTGCATTGGGTCTTTGTTGCTGCACGCGGGCTTTCTCTAGTTGCAGCGAGCAGGGGCTACTTTTTTTTTTTTTTTTTTTCTTTTTCTGAACGAACTTTTTTTTTTTTTTTTTAATTTATTTTTGGTTGTGTTGGGTTTTCGTTTCTGTACGAGGGCTTTCTCTAGTTGCGGCAAGCGGGGGCCACTCTTCATCGCGGTGCGCGGGCCTCTCCCTGCCGCGGCCTCTCCCGTTGCGGAGCACAGGCTCCAGACGCGCAGGCTCAGTAGTTGTGGCTCATGGGCTTAGTTGCTCCGCGGCATGTGGGATCTTCCCAGACCAGGGTTCGAACCCGTGTCCCCTGCATGGGCAGGCGGTTTCTTAACCACTGCGCCACCAGGGAAGCCCATGAAAGTCGTTGTTTTATAAAACAAAGAAGTAATTGAAAGAAGATCCGCAGGGATTGGAGAGCAACGTTGGGACGGGGGCGTGGCTCAGCTGTGGGAGGGAGGGTAACAATGGTGGGGCGCTTCACACAGAAAGTGGGGGCGGGGGGATAAAATGTTTGGAACCTTGGCCTTCAGAGCAACATGGTGCTGGGAGAGAAAGAGGAAAACTAGTGATTGGAGGAGCAGAGGAAGAGAAAGAGCCGGAAGGAAGCACAGCCGACTGCGGGTGCCTGAGTGGGGACAAAGGGAGCACGACAAGGACAGAAGAGGTGTATCCCAGAAGTCAGATCTGGAGCCGAGATGGGGGAAGAAAGGGGCAGCAATAAATAGAGATTCAGGTTAATCAGGAAGGTTGAGGGGAAAAACCCATCAGAGGGGAAACAAGTTGCAGAGTGGTCACGAAATGGGTGAGTTTTGCAATACGAGGGCGGGAACAGCAGTAGAGTAGAGGGGTACAAAATAGAGAAAGAAATAGGGAGGTAAGTGAATGGAATGGAATGGAAACACACTAGTTAGGTAGTGGGGGAAACTGGGTCCAGATGGATGGTGAGTTTAAAACAAATTTAAATGAAGATTGCAAAACTGTCTATAAGGTTTGGGCATTTAGTAATTTATATCAGAAGATAAAATCTTTTTGCAATTCCTGTTTAGCCTGGGGGCAGTGACTTGAATCAGATAGTTCCCTTTTCCTGGCATCTGGTAGAGGTTGGAGGGAGACGAGAAGTAGAGCAAGAAAGGCGTGAGTGTCGCCACCTGGGGCCTCTTTAAAAGAACATTAAAAGTGTTTTTTTTCTGTGTGTGTGTGTGTGTGCTGGATTTACTTTTTCTTTCCTGTTTGTCTTCATTGAATTATTTAGGGCTTGAAATAAGTCTTATATTCAATTTCTACTTTCTTATAAATAATTATTAACTTCTGAAATAAGCTGTGGTGGCCTTCTATAATTAACTCATGTCATTGTTTTCTAAATATGATATATTGTCAATTATTTAAAGCGTCGAGGCCAGAATTTTTATTTTTTTAATCTATTTTTTACATTTATTTATTTATTTATTTTTATTTTTGGCTGCCTCCGGTCTTAGTTGCGGCACGCAGGCTCTTGGTTTTGGCGCGTGGGCTTCTCTCTAGTTCTGGCGCGAGGGCTCCAGAGCACGTTGGCTTAGTTGCCCCGCGGTATGTGGGATCTTAGTTCCCCAACTAGGGATCGAACCCGAGTCCCCTGCATTAGCAGTCTGACTCTCAACCACTGGACCACCAGGGAAGTCCCAAGGCCAGAATTTTTAGATTAAAAATAATTCACAGGGAGTTCCCTGGTGGTCCAATGATTAGGACTCAGTGCTTTCACTGCCGTGGCCTGGGTTCAATACCTGGTCGGGGAACTAAGATCCTGCAAGCTGTGGCCAAAAAATAAAAAAAATAAATAAATAAAAAGTAATTCACAAATTAATTCCCGTTAAAATTTTTTTGAGCTTTATTCGATATGTGTGAGCTTCCATCTGGTAAAAGTTCTTTGGTAACTAGTAAATAATTTTAGACTATATTGAGGAGTACTTGGCAAAGATGTCAATGATCTTTTATATTAACATTCAAATCCTAGTTTTAGCCTTATATTCTGTTTTCTTCCTTTTTCTTTGAACTGTTAAAATTGTGAGCTGTAAACGATATGAAGATGTTTCCCTCAGGTCTCTCTTGACTGTTCTTTTCAAGTGATGAAGGATGGGCTGTATTGACTTGGAATCTTCTTCCAACAGAAGAAGTTTGCACAGAGCTTATTTCTAGGCTGACCCCTTCATGTTTTCTGCTCCAGCAGCTATGCTTTTGCAATTCTGTATTTTAAAAATTATTTTATGTTTTATTATTTATTCATTTATTTATTGGCCGTGCCTCGTGGCACGCGGGATCATAGTTCCCCAACCAGGGATCGAACCCGTGCCCCCTGCACTGGGAGCGTGGAGTCTTAACCACTGGACTGCCAGGGAAGTTCCTTAAAATTTTTATTTTTTAAAAATTTTATTGATGTACAGTTCATTTACAAAGTTGTAATTTCTGCTGTACAGCAAAGTGATTCAGTTATACATATATATATATTCTTTTTCATATTCTTTTCCATTATGGTTTACCACAGGATATTGAATATAGCTCCTTGTGCTATACAGTAGGACCTTGTTGTTTATCCATCCGATACATAATAGTTTGCCTCTGCTAGTCCGAAACTCCCAATCCATCCCTCCCTCTACTCCTCCTCCCCCTTGGCAACCTCGAGTCTCTTCTCTATGTCGGTGAGTCTGTTTTCATTTTGTAGATATGTTGATGCGTTTCTGTATGTTGAGATTATTTTACTGTGATTTTTCTGGAAAGGAATAATTAGCTGCTTGGTGTCAGTGTGATCAGACCTTGAAAGAAGTTTCCTTTGCTCAGGAACATGAATGATGGTCCTGGTGTTTTAAATGCAGCGGGCAATAAAGACCAGCTCTGCCCACTGACCCTTCAGGATCCCATTTCAGAAGTTAGATACACCTGATCTGTTCACTCAACTCAGACCTTCTCAGAAATCTCTCTCCTCTGGGCCTTACGGAGCCCACTTGTAACATGGGGATGACAGACTAGACCAGAAACTCTCAGTCCGAGCAACACTGACCCCGAATTGATTGGCCAAATTGGGTGTGTGTCTGTGTGTGGCTGTTCTTTTTGGAGAGAGTGTTGAGTTTTGTTTAGAATTGTATATGGGTTCCTGTCTTCCCAGAATGAAAAACAAAAACACTAGAATGGAGACAAGAAAGTAGACTCAGAGTAGAAGTGACTTAGAACTATTTCTCTACATAACATGTATTTTTAAAAATTAATTTATTTATTTTTGGCCGCGTTGGGTCTTCGTTGCTGTGCGCGGGCTTTCTCTAGTTGTGGCGAGCGGGGGCTACTCTTCGTTTCAGTGCGCGGGCTTCTCATGGCGGTGGCTTCTCTTGTTGCGGAGCATGGGCTCTAGGTGCACGGGCTTCAGTAGTTGTGGCTTGCGGGCTCTAGAGCGCAGCTCAGTAGTTGTGGCGCATGGGCTTATTTGCTCCGCGGCACGTGGGATCTTCCCGGACCAGGGCTCGCACCCGTGTACCCTGCATTGGCAGGCGGATTGTTAACCACTGCACCACCAGGGAAGTCCCTACATTACATGTATGTTTGAAGAGAGTTTATGTCAGTCCTGGCACTCAGACCTTCACTGGCTCTTATTTGTCTTTAGGACAAAATCGAATCTCCTCACTGTGGCTACTCAGCCCTGTGTCATCCTCAGGGCCCTGCCAGTGTCTCCAGCCTCATCCTGGGAGCTGACCCTTTTTTCATGGTTCACTCTGCCCCGGGCACATTCACCTTTTCTCGCTTCCCCAAAAGCAACACCTTTTCTGTGTCAGATCTCAGTTCCTGTTCTTACCTTTGGCCTTTAAGTCACCGTGGCTCAGGCCCCTTGTCCTCCTTCAGGTCTAGGCTCAGAGAGGTCCCCCCATCCCTTCCTGACAATCTCTGTCATTTTCACCGGGTTTTATTGTCCCTTCCCCAATCATCCTCTTTAGAAATGCCCTTCTCCATTGGTTATTTGGAGTCTTTCCCATTTTTCCTTCATTCAGGGGCTCACAGTGTTCCTCTTGCTTCCAGGCTGATGGCAGCATCTCACTGTGGGGATGTGTTTAGACGCTAGGACTGTGGGTTGGGCTGAGTAATCCCCAGTGGAGACCAAGGGAACCTGGTAGGTGATGAGGATGGTGCTCATATTTATTCTGGACTTTTCAACTGTAATTGGTCCTTTCCCATGTGGCTACCTAATTACTCAAAATAAGTCAGAAAGATGTAGGGAGTCCTAAAGAAGCCTTACAGAATTGGCGTCCTCATGCAGTGTCCTGAGGTGTCCTCACGTTTAGTGTGCTGTGTCACGGCTCCACTATGGCCCCCAGTGTTCCAGGCTGTGGACCTCCAGGGACCAGTCGCCACCTTGGACGGGAGCTTTGCCTTCCAGCAGGTCATCTGCTCAGAATCAGGGATAGTGATTTCACTGTGCTAAGGGTGGGCAGAAGTCAACCCTAATGGGGCATAAAGGAGAACCCCCTCAAGGAGCTAGGGTATCTGGTATTTTTTAATTACCTGTGCATGGGGGGAACAGGAGACAAGAAATTTGGGGACCGCCTGTCTTTGCGTCTCCCTCGCTGAATTCAAATGTCCTTTGAAACTAGACTCCATAATGTGCCCGGTTTCTGGTCAGTTCTCCCAGGAGGGCCGACTTCTTGACCTCCATACTGAACGGCCAGTGTCCTTTCGGTGACAGCTTATGTTTATTCCTGTTGCGATGCCTTTGCTGAGAGGTCTTTTTGCTTTTCCCCCCGTTTCCTTGTGTTCACGTAGAAGAAGGATAGAGAATGAGGAAATTGGAGGGGCGCCTGCTGGGGACTGTAGGAGGGACCTGGCAGCCAGTGGGGGCATCAGTACGAGCCCAATGAATGGTGTGTGCACCTGTACCTTGTGAGCTCAAGGGATGTGTTGAATTGTTGGTGGAGGGTGTCTCAGTTCTGGCTGGAGCACCTGGAAGTGGGTTTATGGGTAGTTGTGGGTGCCTTGCATGCTTTGAGGTGGCCTAGTGCCTCATGTCAGGTTCCCTGGGACCTAGCTGCTGAGACTGAGGTTCTGTGCATTGTTTTATTCGGGTATTTCATGGTCATACGTGAGGAGGAGTGAATTTAGGCTGAGAGAAACATTTTCCTCCAATGTGGTTAGAAGTGTGGACTGAGCTGAGCCCCGCAGGAGGATGGGTGCAGGAGGATGGGTGCCTTGTCCTCAGGAGATGGAGCTGGAGCGTGCCCTACCGCATCCACTCCACAGGTGTCTTGTGTTGGTTCTTTTGGAAGGCCAAGAGTTAGTGTGCAATTTTTAGAGTAATACAGGGGAAATTTCCGGGATCATTTTGTGGGTTACTTTTGGTATTTTTTTAGTACTTTGGATTGCAAATGAAGAAAGTTTTAGATGCACTATGAATGATACAAAAGAGCATTTTGAGCGTTTCCTTGGGAGGAGATGTTGGGTTCTTACTGCAGCATGTGCATCATTGGAAACATCTTTCTTATATGTACTTTTGGAGATGACAGTGTTTGGTATGTGGTCACTGTGAATAAAAATATGGTGTTTTGCATCTAGTGATTCCTTGTGTGTCTTCATGTATATTTTTCCCTCAGGCATGGTTTATTAGAGTTTGGAATGTTTTCTGATATTTTATAGCAGGATTAGTGGATCATTATGCGTTTTATGGAGACTGTTTTGGACCCCATGAGAGTTTGTAAGTTCATTTGTGTGCAGAAGGGAAATTATGAGTACTGAGCTTCAAATGGCAGGTTGTTTTCTTTCTTTTTTTTTTTAAAGTTCTACTGTTTTTTTTTTAATAACTATTTATTTATTTTTGGCTGCTTTGGGTCTTCGTTGCTGCACACGGGCTTTCTCTAGTTGCGGCGAGCTGGGGCTACTGTTCGTCGCGGTGCGCGGGCTTCTCATTGCAGTGGCTTCTCTTGTTGCGGAGCATGGGCTCTAGGTGCACGGGCTTCAGTAGTTGTGGCATGAGGGCTCAGTATTTGTGGCTCATGGGCTCTAGAGCGCAGGCTCGGTAGTTGTGGCGCACGGGCCTAGTTGCTCAGTGGCATGTGGGGTCTTCCCGGACCAGGTCTCCAACCCATGTCCCCTGCATTGGCAGGCGGATTCTTAACCATTGCGCCACCAGGGAAGCCCGGCAGATGGTTTTCATTAGGGATATTCTGCTGGGTATTTGTCTGTGGACGGAACCTGAGAAGGGCCGTTAAGTTCGTTGATGTAGGGAAAGATTTTTCTGAGAATTTTTCCAAGAGGGCCAGGAATACCGCAATGATCTGCAGTCCATAGGATCATCCTTGGGAAGGTGCCGTTGCTACTTTCTTGCTGCCAGACCAGTGCTGCTGCTTGTATTGTCTTCTCCCTACCTGTCTCAAACACACACACACACACACACACACACACACACAGAGTACAGAGAATAGGGAACCCCTGTGCTTTGTTGGTGGGAATATAAATGCTATGGTCTTATGGAAAACAATGTGGAGGTTCCTAAGTAAATTAAACATAGAACAGGCAGACAGTGTATGACACCTTCCTCTGGCTAGTTATCCAGAGGAAACAAAATCATTCTAGTGAGGGAACTATTTGCCCTCCAGTGAGCATTAGTGCATTATTCACAGCAGCCAAGATGTAGACAGAACCAAATGTTTGTTGACAAGTGAATGGATGTAGAAAATTCACGTCAGCCATAAATGATGACATTATTATGACAGAAAAAGACAGACATTTTTTGAGGAAAGTAGAAATATCAGACTTATAGAGCCGTAGAGTATAAAGGTTCTTACAAGGGTTTGGGTGGTGTGGTAACTGGGGAGATGTTGGTCAAAGGATACAACACTCAGTTGTAAATGTGTACAACATACACATCTCATGTACAGCATGCTGACTATAGTGAATCCACTGTGTTATTATATACTTGGAATTTCCAGAGAGTAATACTTAAGTGTTCTCAGCACACAGATACAGAGATTACTGTGAGTGGGTGGAATTGAAAGTTACTTTATTGTGATTATTATTGCACAGTGCTTACATCTGTAAAATAACCACATTCGATGACTCATATGTACACCATTCTTAGTTATCAATTATACCTCAATAAAGCTAGAAAAATAAAGAAAGTGGGAGGTGTGCTGGACTGGGCCACGGTGGGTGGTGCTCAACACAGGCTTCCGTTAGATCATTGAGGCATTTTTCATATACATGTTTGGTACCCTTTGACCAGAGATTTCACTTAATATTGTCGGTGTGGGGTCCAACCTCAATAATATTTGAGGTGCCCCAGGTGATTCCAATCCGGATCCCTCACTGAGCATCGTGACTCTGGGTCCCCCCGTTCCTGAGGGCTGAGATCTGGGCTGAGGCTGAGGGGCTCTGCTCTGCGTGGGGATGGATCAGGGCTGGTCTGTGACCTGCAGGGGGTCGTCGGGTCCAGCTGAGGTGCCCACTGCTGCTGTGTACGTGAGGGCCTCACCAGGAGGGGAGCCTGATCTGAAGGAAAGGGTGGGAAACTCCCTTGTTGGTCTCTGTGTAGGAGTTTACTGTCCTGAGCCCCTCCTGGGACAGTGGGCAGCAGGGGACTGTCTGTTCCACATGCTGAGGTCTTCCCTGTGTGTGTGGTGGTGACTCAGGAAGGGGGTGTGTTGATTCCAAGCATTAAACAGCCTGTTTTCAACTCTCAGGATAGACCTCTAAAGAGTATTGCTGCCTGGGTAGGAAGCCCGGAAGAGGAGGAAGAGGAAAGAAAAGGAGCCTGGAATGACTCTTTTTCAGGTAAAGACTTTTTCTCAGTTGATTGTTTTGTCTGTCCTTCCTGAAATGCCCTTCTTTGGACTCACTAATCTCTGACTCTGAAGTATCCCAGCCTGACACCTGTACATTCACTGTCACCCGGTTCCTTCCCTCAGGGCCTGTCATCTCCACTTAGATCCCGTCTCCCCATGACCCAGTGACCTGGAACTTGTGAAGAGGCTCCACTGGGTGCAGTCCTGGGCAGGGCTTCACACCCATGGATTAGAGATGTGGTGTCAGTGCTATTGGGCAGCAGGGATTGTTTAGGGCCCCATCTGGATGCAGCGTCCGCTCTCTGTAAACCAGGATAAAGAAGCTGCACATGGAGGTCAGATACTAATATGCACAATACCTGGTAAAATCTGGAAATCATACCAATTATGGGCAATTTGTTCAGACTTTTTTAAGGCAATTAAGCTAAACGAGTGAATCACTGACTTCAAATTTTAATGATTGGGAATGGAATGGAAAGTTCAGAAACAGACATCAGTGATAGAGGGTGTTTTAGTCCATCAGCAAATTTAGTCTTGAAATCAACCTAAATCTCTGACAGTTGGAAATTCTTCATATCATTTTCATTACCTCCATTCCTCAGAGATTGTCTTTTTTTTTTTTAAATAAATTTATGCATTTATTTATTTATTTTTGGCTGCATTGGGTCTTTGTTGCTGCATGTGGGCTTTTCTCTAGTTGCGGTGAGTGGGGGCTACTCTTCATTGCGGTGCGTGGGCTTCTCATGGCGGTGGCTTCTCTTGTTGCAGAGCATGGGCTCTCGGTGTACGGGCTTCAGTAGTTGCGGCTTGCAGGGTCTAAAGCGCAGGCTGAGTAGTTGTGGCGCACGGGCTTAGTTGCTCTGCAGCATGTGGGATCTTCCCGGACCAGCGCTTCAACCCGTGTCCCCTGCATTGGCAGGCGGATTCTTAACCACTGCGCCACCAGGGAAGTCCCTCAGAGGTTGTCTTTTTACTCTGGGTTGTATTCTATGACACAGGAGTTTTTACCTTTGCTGTAGGTAGGTTTCCAGCTTCATCTTTTTGCTAATAGATCTAGTTTCTCTGCACCATTTGTTATTGAGCCTGCAGTTTCCCCTTTGTAATCTTGGCATCCTTGTCTATACATTTTATATATTTTCAAAGGCTTGTTTTTGATATTCTCATCTGTTCCATTAGTTTATGTGTCTGTGTTTCTGTCAGTACAACATCATCTTGATTACTTTGTAATATATTTTGAAATCCAAATATGATGGCCTCCATCTTCTTTTTCAAGAGTATTTTGGCTCCTTGGAATCCCTTGAGATTTCATATGAATTTTAGTATGATTTTTTCTATTACTGCAAACATTGCCATTGAAATTTTGATAGGGAGTCCATTGCATCTATAGAGCACTTTGGGTAATATGGTCATTTTAAGACTATTATGTCTACCAATCCACGAGTACAGGGTTTGTTTCTATTTATTTGTATCTCCTTGGACTTCTTTTTGCAGCATTTAGTAGTTTTCAGTGTACAAGTCTTGCACCTCCTTGGCTAATTTTTTCCTAAATATTCTATTCCTTTTGATGCTATAGTAAATTGAATTGTTTTCTAATTTTCTTTGACATTGTTCATTGTATACAGAAATGCAACTGATTTTTGCGTGCTGATGTTTTATGCTCCAGCTTTTGTAAAGTTGTTTTTTGAAATAGTTGTTTTACTGTGGAACCTTTTTAGTTTGTACATACATAACCTTGTCACCTAAAAGAAAAGATAATTTTACTTCTTTTTCGATTTGAGTAGCTTAGAATTCTCTTTCTTGTCTAATGGCTCTCGCTAGGAAGTTTATTACTTTCTTGAACAGTAGTGCAGAGTGTGTATCTTTCCCCTTTTTTGTTGTAAGCATTTATCAGCATAGACTTCCGTTTTAGTGCCGCTTTGGTTACCTGTGATAAATTTGGTATGCTGTGTTTTTAATTTTTATTCAGATATTTTTCCCGTTTCCTTATAATTTCCTCTTTGACCCACTGCTTCTCTAAGAATGAGGTGCTTAATTTCCACATTTGGGGGATTTTCCTGTTTTCCATCTGCTCTTTATTTCTAGTATCATTTCATTGTGCTTATTTATTTGGCCGCTTCGGCTGGCAGGCTCTTAGTTCTCTGACCAGGGATTGAACCTGGGCCCTTGGCGGTGAAAGCACGGAGCCCTAACCACTGGACCGACAGGGAATTCGCAATTTCAATGTGTTTGGAGAAGATATTTTTTTATCATCTCAATCATCTTAAATTTGTTAAGATTTGTTTTGTTGTATAAGGTGTGTTCCGTCTTGGAGAATGCTTCCGAAGGATGTGTTTTCTGCTGTTGTTGGGTGGAGCGTTCTGTACATGTCTGTTAGGTACAGTTGTTCTATGGTGTTGTCCAAGTCCTCTGTTTCTTTATTGACCTTCTTTTTGTTCTCATGCATATGTAAAACTAGAGTATTGAAGTCTCTTACTCACATTTTGCTCTAGTCTATTTCTTTCTCTGTTTCTGTTAATGTTTGCTCCATTTCGCGGGGAGGTCTAATGTTAGATGTATATATATATATATATATATATATATATATATATATATATATATATATATATATATATATTTATAATTGTTATATCTTCTTGGTGATTTGTATCTTTTATTATTATATAATACCCTTTGTGTCTTGTGTCAGTTTTTCTCTTTAATTAAATTTGTCTGACATAATATTGTCACCTCTGCCCTTTTTAGCATGGAATATCTTTTTTTTAAAAGTTATTTATTGGGCTTCCCTGGTGGCGCAGTGGTTAAGAATCCACCTGCTAATGCAGGGGACACGGGTTCGAGCCCTGGTCTGGGAAGATCCCACATAAAAAAATAAATAAATAAGTTATTTATTTATTTATGTATTTATTTATTTTGGCTGCATTGGGTCTTCGTTGCTGCGCACGGGCTTTCTCTAGTTGCGGCAAGCGGGGGCTACTCTTCGTTGCGGTGTGCAGGCTTCTCATTGCAGTGGCTTCTCTTGTTGTGGAGCATGGGCTCTAGGTGCGTGGGCTTCAGTAGTTGCGGCATACGGGCTCAGTAGTTGTGGCACGCAGGCTCTAGAGTGCAGGCTCAGTACTTGCGGCTCAGGGGCTTAGTTGATCTGAGGCATGTGGGATCTTCCCAGACCAGGGCTCGAACCCATGTCCCCTGCATTGGTAGGCGGATTCTTAACCACTGCGCCACCAGGGAAGTCCCCCAATTGTATCTTAAATATATTCTTTGGCCTTGTATTTTTTTACACTATCATGTTAATGGTTCAAATAGTAGTAAGATTACTAACATTTTATGTGCATTTGTGTGCGTGTCCACATCTATAATGACGTTTTATGCCCTTCCGTGGTGTTCACCTTGAGGTTAAGTTTTCTCAGGTGACTCTCTATCAGTGTACTTTTAATTCTCTTTCTGTTACTTAAGTTTTTCTTCTTGATGTTCAGATCAAGAGCCGAACTTCCTTAGTTTATGTGTTTGTGTGTTGTTTCTTCGTTTCTTGACCTGAATTGAGTTTCTCAGTGTGTTTCTGACAGTTTTCTCCTCTGTAACTTGGGAACAGACCTTTCTCTAATGAGCTCTGATGATGATTAAAAGCTTACACCTGTAAAGCATTTGCAGTAATGCTTAGTATATGTTAAATATGCAAACACCTTTAATCATTGCTGTTGCTACCCTTATCATAATTTAAGATTTTGACTTTTCTTTAAAGCAACTGTTGGGGACTACCCTGGTGGTCCAGTGGTTAAGAATGGGCCTTCCAGGCTTCCCTGGTGGCGCAGTGATGGAGAATCCACCTGCCAATGCAAGAGACATGGGTTTGAGCCCTGGTCCAGGAGGGTCCCACATGCTGCAGAGCAACTAGGCCCGTGTGCCACAACTACTGAGCCCACATGCCACAACTACTGAAGCCCGTGCTCCTAGAGCCCGTGCTCCACAACAAGAGAAGCCACCGCAGTGAGAAGCCCGCACACTGCAACGAAGAGTAGCCCCTGCTCGCCACAACTAGAGAAAGCCTGCGTGCAGCAACGAAGACCCAACGCAGCCAAAAATTAAATAAATAAATAAATAAATACATAAATACGTAAATAAATTTATGAAAAGAAAAAGAATGCGCCTTTCAATGCAGGGCACTCAGGTTCGATCCCTGGTTGGGGAACTGAGGTCCCACGTGCCGCAGGGTAGCTAAGGCCATGCGCCACAACTACTGAGCCCGTGAGCCGCAACTACTGAAATCCAAGCGCTCTGGAGCCTGTGCACCACAGCAGATTGCCCGCACGCCGCAACAAAAGATCCTGGACACCGCAACGAAAGTTCCCGCATGCTGCAATGAAGATCCCGAGTGATGCAACTAAGACCCCATGCAGCCAAAAAAAAAAAAGCCACTGCTGACTCTGTCATCCTTGAGGATACCACTCATAGTGTAGCTTATCTAGATATTAAATATCAGTCAGTGTGTAAAATATAATATGTAACACTTCTCCATAGACAATCCATTGTTGAATTTTATTTGTATGTATTTTATGTATTGACTACAAGAGGAAAAAAATCCATTGATAGATGGGGGATATCATAATGTTAAGAAAAAGCCTAAGAAATTAAATTAGAGAATGACAGTTTCCTTCAAATAGCTTTACATGGATCTGTCAGAATATTTACTTCAACTGAATTGATCCTTACTCCTTTGTCCTCTTCTCATTTTGTGTGAAAATAAGAATCTCCTCAGGGCTCTTTGGTGAAATGTGTTTTCATTTCAGGAACGGTTGGCCTTCGAGGATGTGGCCATCGAGTTCTCTCAGGAGGAGTGGGAATGCCTGGACCCTGGTCAGAGGGCCTTGTACAGGGACGTGATGGTGGAGACCTACAGGAACCTGCTCTCCCTGGGTGAGGATAACTTCCCTCTAGAAGTTGGGCTCTGCCCTTGGGTATCTTTCCATTTTCTCTTGTGGGCCTCTTGGGAGGCCCTGTTTGCTTGACTGATCCGAAATCCCTGTTATCTCAGACATTGAAAAGCTTCATGATGTGGCATCAGGAGTTTAATCCTACCTTTCCTTAGATGATCTCCCCACTTCATGATTTATCAGGGGTTGTTTCAGAGCTTATGTATTCGTAAAGCTCAATGGCAAACTTTTAATATACCCACGTTCCTATTTTTCTACTCCTGTGTTTTTTGAGTTAGGAGTTCTAGGAAGTGAGCTACATTTGTGCATTTTATACTGTTCCGTGTGTATTCAGAAGGAGGGGAAAAGTGGATGAATTTTTGAAATATTTTTCTAGATTCATTTGTAATCTTCAGTTGAACAAAGAATTAGAGTTCTGGAAAAGTCACAGGAAATCACGTTTCTTTCTTCTTATGTGGAGGGATTTCTGTTTCTCAGCTGAATATTTTACTCACTTTGTAGCAAGAGAAAGAGTGCTGGGCTGTTGAGAGTGATGTGAATGCCTCTGAGCATGTATCAAAGTGTGAACCTAGGTGAGATCTCAGAAAGGCCGTGAGGAAACCTCATTATTAATAGTGTTTGGTTAACTCTCCCCTCATCGGAGAGTTCTGTGGGAATACAGAAGATAATTTATTATTGTGAACCCTCAGAGGAAATTTTTCTTCTCCCCAACTTATCACGTTGTCCTTCAACATGTAAAATGTGTTCTTTTACCCTCCAGTGGTACTGCAGCTGTACCAGAGACAAAGGCAAAGTCTTTATCGTGATGTACCACACTCTGCCATCTTGTTCCCTGTGAACTAGTTGTTGCTTGACTTTGAGGAGCATGAGGTGGGATTTTTTAAAGGGGTCTCCTGCCCCCTCATCTCCCCTTCAGGGCATGATTCCACTGGATGCTTAGTTCTCAGTCCACATGGTGAAGAGCTGATGCCTCCAGACTAATCCCTGAACCTTTCTTGGTTCCATCCCCATTGGATGTTTTTAGAAGACCCAGACAGAAGATGGGAAAACACTGGCTGCTCTTTGATTCCCTCTGGCACCTCACAACCTGCATGGAGCTGTCTCAAGTCCTGTCTACTTTCTTTTGTTCTCCTCTTGCCATTTCTTCTGTTCTCCTCTTGCCGCACAGTTCAGGGATGTGTGTACTAACCCTGTTGGTTGGATCTTCTGTTATTGTTACTTAGGAAAACTGTAAGGACAGTGTACAGAGAGATCCTCTTTTAATTTTTTTATTTTATTTTATTTTTTATATTTTATTATTATTATTATTTTATATTTATTATTATTACTCATTATATTTTTATATTTTATTTTATTTTTTATATTTTATTTATTAAAACCTTGTGCCAGGTCTTAGTTGCGTCAGGAGGGCTCCTTAGTTGTGGCATGCAAATTTTTAGTTGTGGCATGCATGTGGGATCTAGTTCCCTGCATTGGGAACGCAGAGTCTTAACCACTGCGCCACCAGGGAAGTCCCGAGATCCTCTTTTTAATCCCCAGTCCCTCATGGGGGGAATATGTGCATCTTTCAGGCTTTTTGTTTGGCATCTGTGGGTAGAGTGCATGGTTCTATCTGAAGGTCCTATAATATCTGACAAACATATCTTGTACTTTTTTCACTTGTGTACTGCTCTACCTAGTCGGCGAATGCGTAATCTTCCTGATTTTGTATTCTCCTAAGTTTGCATGATTTTGCCTCTGAAACTTGCTTTTGAAATACATAGTCCTGGACTTCCCTGGTGACACAAAAATAAATAAATAAATAAATAAATAAATAAATAAATAAATAAATAAATAAATAAATTCATTTAAAAAAAAGAAATACATAGTCCTAGGTTCTGAAATTTTATCTAGTTTCTTTGCTTTGGTAATTCACCCATAGTTCATGAACAGATTCTTTGTTTTTTGGCTGTGTTGGGTCTTCGTTGCTGCACGTGGGCTGTCCCTAGTTGCGTCGAGTGGGGGCTGCTCTTTGGTCCAGTGTGCGGGCTTCTCACTGCAGTGGCTTCTCTTGTTGCGGAGCATGGGCTCTAGGCGTGCGGGCTTCAGTAGTTGTGGCACGTGGGCTCAGTAGTTGTGGCTTGGGGGCTCTAGAGTGCAGGCTCAGTAGTTGTGGCGCACGGGCTTAGCTGCTCCGCAGCATGTGGGATCTTCCCGGACCAGGGCTTGAACTTGTGTCCCCTGCATTGGCAGGCGGATTCTTAACCACTGCGCCACCAGGGAAGCCCCAATGAACAGATTCTGATGGACTTTCTATGGAGTCATTTTACTGGGTAGCAGAAAATTTTTCATGGAGAATAGTTTCCCTCATATTTCTGGCTTCATATAAAATCACCACTTGAAGCTACTTAGTAGAATGGTTAGCATGTTCTAGGATACATTATACAAAGTATCATGAGAACCTGACTGCTTAAGTCTTTCCAGTTTTTGTTTTTGTGAGGAATGTCACAAACAAATGTCTACAGGGTACTGTGACAGTGTTTTCCCATATACTAATGACCATCCACTTTTAGCCTCAGTAGATGATATAAGCATTTCTTCTAGGGATAACGTTATCCAAGTTCACATCTTCCTATCTGTTAGGCTGTGGAGTAAACTGCTGTGGATGCCATTTTTTTTTTGTCACTTGTGTGTGCCATTCTTCATTCTCCCTAATTTTAAAGCATGTTAAAAGCGTAGACAGCCCTTCCCCCTTTGAGTAGTCCTGACACCCTTGTGGAACATTATGTGACCATATACACAAGAGTTTATTTCTCATGTCTCTGTTTTACACCACTGGTCTCTGTCTGTCTTTACGCTAGTACCACAGCAGTTTGGTTTATTTAGGTTTCTAAGAATTTTGAAATAATTGTGAAACCTCCAACTTTGTAGTTTTTCTGAGTTCCTTCTACTAAGTTATTGCTACTAAGTTCTTTTGCAGAACCTACAGGGTTTTCTACATATTAGATCATGTCGTTTGTCAATAGAGGTGATTTTGCTTCCTTTTTCTGTTTAGATAACTTTTATCTCTTCTTCTGCCTACGTGTTCTTTTTTTGAAAAAAAGTTTTTAAAAAATTTTATTTATTTATTTATTATTATTTTTTTGGCTGTGTTGGGTCTTCATTGCTGCACGTGGGCTTTCTCTAATGTTGGAGAGCAGAGTCTACTCTTCGTTGTGGTGTGCGGGCTTCTTGTTGCAGAGCATGGGCTCTAGGCATGCGGGCTTCAGTAGTTGTGGCTCACGGGTTCTAGAGCGCAGGCTCAGTAGTTGTGGCTCATGGGCTTAGTTGCTCCGCGGCATGTGGGATCCTCCCAGACCAGGGCTTGAACCCGTGCCCCCTGCATTGGCAGGTGGATTCTTAACCACTGCGCCACCAGGGAAGCCCTGCCATGTGTTCTTGCTAGGACTTCTGGTAATATGTTTTTAAAAATAGTGAGAGCAGGTATTTTCTTATTCGTGATCTTAGAGGAAATGCTTTAAGTCATTCACTATTGAGAATGATGGTAGCTGTGGGCTGTTAATATATGTCCTTTATTAGATTCAGGAAATATTTTAAATTTCTAGTTTATTGAGTGTTTTTGTCATGAAAGGCTGTTGAGTTTTGTTAGATGCTTTTTCTGCATCATTAGGATCTAAACCAGAGGCTAAAGGATCTTCCTGGACCAGGGCTCAAACCCGTGTCCCCTGCATTGGCAGGAGGATTCTTAACCACTGCGCCACCAGGGAAGTCCGGCATGTGGGATCTTTAGTTGCACCATGCAAACTCTTAGTTGCGGCTTGTGGGATCTAATTCTCTGACCAGGGATCGAACTTGGGCCCCCTGCATTGGGAACATGGAGTCTTAGCCACTGGACTGCCAGGGAAGTCCCTTTCCCTGCAATTTTGACTTTTAATTAACATATAACACGGTGTAACTTTAAAGTGTACAGTGTGATTATTTGGTGTACGTTTATATTGGAAAATGTTTAACTCAATAGGTTTCTGAACACTTTCATCCACTCGCTTAAGTGCAGTATTTTTTGTGTGGTGAGAACATTTAAGCTGTACTATCTTAACAGCTTTTAATTATATACTACATTTTTTTTTGGATAAATTTATTTATTTTATTATTTTATTTTATTTATTTATTGTTTCTGGCTGCGTTGGGTGTTTGTTGCTGCTTCATTGCTTTTCTCTAGTTGCAGCGAGCAGGGGCTACTCTTTGTTGCAGTGTACAGGCTTCTCGTTGTGGTGGCTTCCCTTGTTGCGGAGCATGGGCTCTAGGCGCGCAGGCTTCAGTAGTTGTGGCATGTGGGCTCAGTAGTTGTGGCTCTCAGGCTCTAGGGTGCAGGCTCAGTAGTTGTGGCGCACGGGCTCAGTTGCTCCGTGGCATGTGGGATCTTCCTGGACCAGGGCTCGAACCTGTGTCCCCTGCATTGGCAGGCGGATTCTTAACCACTGTGCCACCAGGGAAGCCCCAAGAATCCTGTTTTTTTTGTGTTGCTACAGTTTTTAAGATCATGGTAGGTAGTTTCATAACTCTCTTTGAAATAAGTACTATTTTTAGTGTAGTATCATGTATGTAACTTGAAATATTTATTTATGAATTACAATGTGTAGGATACATATGATTGTTTGTATCTTCTAGATATTTCTCATATCCATGTGATCAAGAAATTACACCTAAAAGCAAACACTGATAGAGAAGAAGTATTCCAAACCTTAATGCTGCGAAGACATGAAAGGAATGAAATCAAACATTTTTACCTCAAGGTTGTCCAGGAAAATATTTATGACCTTGTGTCTCAGCGGAGAGCTGAGGTAAGAAATTACAAAGGCATGACTATAACCCATAACCAAAATCTCACTGGTAAGAGAGATGGACATGGTAGAAGTACTGCAGGAGTTGAGCTTATTGAAAACAGCCTTGCCTTAAGCTTTCGGGATGACCTGCATATTTTTAAAAGTGAAGAGAAAATTGATGAGTTTAATCAAGCTGACAAGACTATTAGCAGTAATGCCTCATGTTCACCACTTCAAGGAATTTCTTCAGGGGTCCAAACCAACATTTCTAATATACATGGGAGTGATTTTATGCATCCATCATTACTGACAAAATACCAGAAAGCACCCAGGGAAAGACCTTACAAATGTAATCTGTGTGGCAAAACCTTTCTTCAGGGATCACGCCTCAGTAGACATCAGATTGTCCACACCAGAGAGAAATTACATAAATGTGATATTTGTGAAAAAGTCTTCAGTCGAAATTCAAACCTTATGGTTCATCAGAGAATTCATACTGGAGAGAAACCTTACAAATGTAATGAATGTGTAAAGGTGTTTAGTCGGAAATCAAACCTTGCAGTTCATGAGAGAATTCACACTGGAGAGAAACCTTACAAATGTAGTGAGTGTGGCAAGGTCTTTAATCAAAAACAAATCCTTGCAAGTCATCAGAGAATTCATACTGGGGAGAAACCTTACAAATGTAATGAGTGTGGGAAAACGTTTAGTCAGGGCTCAAAACTCAGGCGTCATCAGATAATCCATACAGCAGAGAAATTACATAAATGTCATATATGTTGCAAGGCCTTTAGTAGAAATTCAGACCTTGCAGTTCATCAGAGAATTCATTCTGGAGAGGAACCTCACACATGTAATGAGTGTGGCAAGCTCTTTAGTCGGAAATCAAACCTTGCAGTTCATAAGAGAATTCATACTGGAGAGAAACCTTACAACTGTAATGAGTGCGGCAAGGTCTTTCGTCAAAAAGCCACCCTTGCAAAGCATCAGAGAATTCATAATGGAGAGAAACCTTTCAAAAATAATGAGTGTTGAAAAGACCTTACTCACATCTGAACCTTCACTACACATCAGATAATAAATACAGAGGGGAAACCATATTAATGTGATATATATGGGAAGGTCCTCATTCAAAACTGACAGTTTAAATTCATGGGAGATTCATAGTGGGAGGAAACATGCACATTCATGACTGTGGCAAAACCTCGCTTACCATCACATAAGCCATACTGGACAGTAATCGTAGAAATGTCATAAATGTTTCATAGTTTTTAGTCAAAATTTGTACCTTAAGGTGCACAAAAAAATTCATACTGGAGAGAAACCTTACAAATATAATGAGTATGGCAAATCCTTTATTGTACTTTGAAGTCTAACTTACTATCAGGTAATCCATATTGGTGAGGGACTTTAAACCACGGTTTTAGCAAGTGTCCACATCTTAGCTTCATTGGAAAAGTCATACTGGACAGATATCAGGTAAATGTATTTACTTTGACCAGGCCTTTAGGCAACAACTTCATTCACCAAATAATTCATTCTGGAAATTATTACCTCACAAATGCAGTGAATGGGAAAAACCTTTACTTGGGGCTCACATTTCATCAATCATCAGATAATCTATACGTGACAGGACATTACAGATGTACTGAATATGGCAAAGCTTTTTGGTTGTGTCTTAAACTGAGGGTTCACCAAATACTTAATACTTTAAAATGCAATAGGGACTTCCCTGGTAGGGCAGTGGTTAAGAATACACCTGCCAATGCAGGGGACACAGGTTCGAGCCCTGGTCCGGGAAGATCGCACATGCCATGGAGCAACTAAGCCCGTGCGCCACAACTACTGAGCCTGCACTCTAGAGCCTGCGAGTGACAACTGCTGAGCCTGTGAGCCACAACTACTGAAGCCCGCGTGCCTAGAACCCCATGCTCTGCAACAAGAGAAGTCACCACAGTGAGAAGCCCGCGCACCGCAGCGAAGAATAGCCCCCGCTCGCCGCAGCTAGAGCAGCTAGAGAAAGCCCGCACACAGCAATGAAGACCCGATGCAGCCAAAAAAAAAAAGTAAATAAAATAAAATGCAATAAATATGGCAGTGTTTCAAATTATTACTTACTTGTCCCTAGATATCAGAATATTTATCCTGGAGAGAAACCACACAGATGTAATAAAATTTAATCACTTTCCTCATCACCCTGGTGGAATCCTGTTTCTTTTACCAACACAGTTCTATCCTGTCTTGGTGCTTTACAACAAACGCTAAGAATGCACCATTAGGCTGTCAGGATGGAAAGACTCTATAGCAATTTCTTTCAAATATGGAATCAAACAACATATAATTTTGGGATTATATACTCATAATTTGTACTTGAGTTATTCCCTCCACACTCTATTCCAGAATATTCAGATGGCTATAATGCAAGTAGCATAGCAGTTTATTTCAGACTCTGAATTTTACTGACGTGCAAAAATTGAACAGGGTAAATTTAAAGATCTGATTGGTTGTGTTGAATGATTCATGAATTGGGCAGTATCCCACCTAGAAATTAAAGAGGTCCTAAACGGTGCTGTACAAATTGGGAAGCTTTTATGGGCAGTAACTTGGTGGGATAAGAATGTTACTAGTAAAAGAAAAGGCTCTTCCAGGCAAGGTTACCTTTTTTGGGGGAAAGTAGTGCCAAAGTCTTAGTCTTATCCTGCAGATTACCTCACTAGTGTTCAGGAAGTACCAGAGTGATTGGTTTAAGGTGACATTCCTGCAAGGGGTGAAACTGCAATTACTTCTTGGTTTTCTGTCTTGGGGGCAAGTGACTCTACCTTGTGAATGTGTGTGTAACCTCATCCCTATTCATGAATATGTGGTGTATGAATGTATTTCTTCATGATCTTTTTTGTGCCCAGTAAATCTAACATCGTGCACCTTGATTTACATGAAGGAAAAATAGGAATATAGAAGCACATAAAAAATATTAGAAAAATTTAAAATCATCCAGTTTTACTTTTGTCCTTGAACCATTCAGTACAGTAATTTGAAAATAACAGTGTTCCTGAGTATTCTCTTAACACTAAACAATATACAATGGGAAGATTTTTGCTTGATAGATAAACTAGAAATTTCACATATCACCACCAAAACAGTTTTTGTTGTTGCTAGTTTGCACTTGTGGCTATTCACTGGAATAGGGTGGAACTCCACGCAAAGGCTAGTTTGGTCATTTAGATTGATATTAACGTTGAAGTGTTATGAGAATGTTTATTATGTAATTCTGCTTTCTAGGGGGACAGGGAAGAATACCAAGGTGTTCAAAAAATGGTTTGACATAACAGGGAATGATGAATGGCTTGATGTATTAAGGTGATTACTGGATTGGGCTTAGGGAAGGATAACCACTTATGGTTTGAACTTCCACTTGGTATCAAAGAAGGAAGCCCTCAGACTTGATCTTCTTCACCACATAGGCCAAATAAGAAGAGGTTATGGTGAATCTTAATATATAGTTGTAAGTAGTCAAACATCAAAAAATGATGTGAGACTCTTTAATAAAACACTGGATGTTTACTCTTGAAAATCCTGTTTTCTTGGTTAGGAAAGACCACACTTTTCTTCATGCTACTAATTTATTCCATTTCTTTTCCTGCACCACATGTACATTCCATTGTTCAAGTTGGATTATTTTATTTTATTTTTTGGCCGGCTGCTAAAAAATGGATGTGGACAGATGAATGGATATATGTGGTACACGTATAGAATGGAATACTACTCAGCCATAAAAGAATGAAATAATGCCATTTTCGGGAACATGGGCGGAACTAGACATTATCATACTGAGTGAAGTAAGTCAGAAAGAGAAAGGTACATACCATATGATATCACTTATCTATGGAATCTGAAATATGACACAGGGAATTCCCCCTCAGTCCATTGGTTAGGACTTGGCGCTTTCACTGCGGCGGCCTAGGTTTGATCCCTGGTCCGGGAACTAAGATCCCGCAAGCCAAACAGCACAGCAAAAAATATAAAAAATAAAAAAATAAAATGCGACCGAAACAAACCTATCTATGAAGCAGAAACAGACTTACAGGCATAGAGAATAGACTTGTGGCTGCCAAGGGGGAGGAGAGGTAGGGGAGGGATGGACCGGGAGTTTGGGGTTAGTAGATGCAAACTACTATATATAGAATGGATGGACAACATGGTCCTACTGTAGATCACAGGGAATTATGTTCAGTGTCCTGGGTTAAACTGTAATGGAAAAGAATATAAAGAATGTAGGGAGTTCCCTGGTGATCTAGTGGTTAGGATTCAGGGCTTTTACTACTGTGGCCCAGGTTCAATCCCTGGTCAGGGAATTGAGATTCAACAAGCTAAGCAGCACCACCAAAAAATAAAAATCAATTTGGTTTTTGGAAATGCTGTAAAGATTTTATTTAGATAAGTTGTCTAAGATATCTTTATACTAGTTTACTAAAAATTAATGTCTGGAAATGCTTAGTTGGTGATATAACTAAACAATTTACTAGAGAATCAATTATCCAAAGACTATTAAAATTTGTATTTCAAATTACAGTATTAAGCAGTATGTTCCATCGTTAATTTTCTAGTATAGTAAAATGGTTTTTATACACTTTTTGTTTTTGCATTATTATTTCCTCCCTTGCATATTTCCCTTGTTTTGCAGCAAGGGGTATATAAATCAGTGGGTTGTTTTGGGACTTTTGTGATGTGATAATGCATATAAGCAATGACACAAAGTAGGTGTACTGTAAACATGATGAAAGAGTTATTTGGGGGCTTTAGTTCAATGAAAGAACTGAAATGGCAAAATGGTGCCCTGAAATCTTTTTTTCTGGGAGTTGGCTATGGTCAGGTGCTTGAAAAGCAAGTGTGTGGAGGTAAAGAAGCATGCAGTGAAGAGAATGAAAATATCATGATACATAAGAAAGAAAGATCGCAAGAATCCAAGTATAGTCTGTGACAACGAGATAATCCCCATTGCCAAATTCCTGGAAGTCATTCTGTCCTTTCCCAGTGATGTATTCACATTCATTGCCAGAGGAGCTTACAGAGAAAAGATTTGTTCTGTTTAGCATGACAACTGACACCCGATATCCTCCACTTAAGAGTTTCTTCCCATCTTCAAATGATATATTTTTCTTTGATAAGTGTTCTTGATTTTGATTAGTAACAGTCACTGTTATTAATGCTTTATGCATAATAAGATATTGGATTTTCATCTCTGAAGAAAAGTACTGTTGTTTATTATTTCATGAATGAAGCAGCTTGGCACAATGACAGGTTTAAAGACTTATTTAGTCCCATCCCAGCAAGTGGGTAAATCAGAAATTGAATCCATGTTGACTGGCTTCAAAGAGAGGTATCTTAACCATTTTGCTACTCTAATAAGCCAAGTTATTTAAATCCTTCAACCACACAACATCTATCGTTAATTTTACGAGTATAACTTGCCATTTTTAAATCGACTATCGTCGTATATAATTGTGGTTATGGTAACTTCCTATTATGTCAATCCAGTTATATACCTCTTTTATTGCAATTTGCTTTATTGTGCTTCAAGATACTGCATTTTTTACAAATTTCAGTTTTCTGGCAACTTTGCATGGAGGAAGTCTTTGCTCCATTTTTCCGACAGCCACTTTGTGTCTGTGTGTCACATTTTGGCAATTCTCCCAAAGTTTCAAATGTTTTCAATATTATTAAATTTGTTGTGGCATCTGTGTAAAAAAGTAAATCTGCACAACTCACACCCATGTTGTTAAAGGTTACTTGTAGCTGTGTGGGGTTCTCTTTTCCTCATTCTGTTCCTTTGGTCTGTGTGTCTGTCCCTCAACAAATCCCACACAATCTTGATTACTGTTACTATATTTGAAATCTTGAGATCATGTGGAATGATTCCAGCCACTTCAGTATTTTTGTGATACTGTAGCTCTTCTCGTTCTTTTGCCTTTCCATATTAATTTTAGAATAATATTGGTTGTTCTATAAACATCTAGGTTGGAAATGCGTTATACCTGTATGACAATTTGGGGTAATTTAACATCATTTCTATGTTGTTTTCCAGTCAGTGAATATGCTATGTCATATTCAATATGGTATGTCATAAGTAAATGTAAGTAAAAGTTCATCATTGATTTCTTTCATTACTGTTTCATGAAAGTCAATGTTTTGTTAGATTTACTCATTTTTCTTCTACTTTTTCTTTTTTGAACATTCAAACATATACTTTTAATTTCAGTTTCCATTTTTAAATTGCTAGTATATACAATTATAATAGATTTTTGGGTGTTCTTATATCATGATACCTTGCAAATTGCAGTTTTTCTCTAAGATTCTGTAGACTCCTTTGACTTTCTACACACATCATTCCATTAAATTTCATGTATTATTGAATTATTTAATTTCTTTAATTATTTTTGACCGTCCCTTATAGAACAGAAGCTGTCTGAAAGCAGGGTATTGATTTTATCTCCTGCTGGATCGTCAGTGAGGGAATCATTCACGGCTGACACGATGAGTGAATCCACGTTGCCAGTGTAAACAAGGGTGCTGGAATGCACAGGCTCACTGACCAGTAGCTTTAATGGTCATGGAAGTATTTGTGGCACTGGATTCCTTACTCCTGTGACATTACAACCTAACATTCTGAACATTTGACATACGTTCTCATGCTATATTTTGTTAACACGGTGTGAATTCTAGGCAACATGTGCTCAACAGCTGTTAACTCATCACATAAGTGATGTTTACATAAGTCTTTTTAAGCCACAAAATGTTTTTTTAAAAAAATTTATTTATTTTTTATTTTTGGCTGCGTTGGGTCTTCGTTGCTGCGCATGGACTTTCTCTAGTTGCAGTGAGCATGGGCTGCTCTTCGTTGTGGTGGCTTCTCTTGTTGCAGAGCACGGACTCTAGGTGCATGGGCTCAGTAGTTGCAGCACGTGGGCTTAGTAGATGCGGCTCGCAGGCTCTAGAGCCCAGGCTCAGTAGTTGTGGCGCACGGGCTTGGTTGCTCCACGGCATGTGGGATCTTCCTGGACTCGAACCCGTGTCCCCTGCATTGGCAGGCGGATTCTTAACCACTGCGACACCAGAGAAGTCCTAAGCCACAAAATTTTGAATTCAAGATTCTTTCTGAAAGGCTTCATTCTATACCCATCAGAAAATAATAATCCTATTTATCAGGAACACCTGATACTCATCAGGAATACCTGGAGAACGGTGACTGAAAGAAGTTGGAGGTTTATCATCATCACATAAGAGGAAGTCCAGAGGGCGAAGTTTGTGATGTGATGAGTCCTTTGCCCCTTCTATCTCCATGAGCACTTAGTCTTTACTTTGCTTGTAGCAACATGGCTGCTGGATGACTAAGAAGGGTGACGACTGAGCAAAACCCTTTTCATTTTTAGATTTTGTCTCGTTTTCAGCGAAACGTTAGTCTCACATGTTTTTCTAAATAGTACCTACTTTTTAAGTGGCCATCATAGTTTTAATAAGAAATGTGAATTTTTGAATTTCATATTTCCACCTAAAGAACAGAGAAAAGTAAAGGGAAAAGATGTTAGGGACAGAGTATGTGAATGGAGTTTGTTCTTTATCCTGAGACTATGAGATGATAGATGCTTACTAAACTTATTTCGGTAATTAGTTCAGTCTATGTAAGTCAGAACATCATGCTGTACAACTTAAACTCACACAGTGATGAAGTCAAATACGTATCAAAACTGGGGGAGGGGGGAGCGGAATGTGATTTTAAATAAAGGCAAAACACTAGCAAAAAGAACAAGGCAATTTATAACAATTTAAAAAAATGTATTGCATTTTTAAAAGCAATGATTAGTGACAGAAATTATCATATGCCTTAGTCCTCCATCCTCAGATGCTAGGTTTTCTCTCTGAGTGTCTGGAACCAAGAGAGTGTTGAGTTTGTAGTCCTGGCTGAACGAGGAATAGAAAGGAAAATCTTATTCTGTAAAGTGTCACTGTGAAATGGCCCATTCTACACTGGGAGTGTTTTTTCATTTCTCATTCTAGTGTGTAATACAGAGGCAAGTCCAGCTCTTGTTTCCTTGAACTGCTTAAATTAGTTCTAATTGCAGGAACTGTTCCGGGATCCAACCACTGCCCCACAGCAACCCATTGGAGACCCACGTTTCCAACCACTGAATTGCTTGAGCCTCACGACCACGACATGCGAGCAACCTGCTGGCAAAAACAGGTTTTTATTGAAACCGTTTTCAGCTTGTTAGGAGGAAACATATTAGCTTCCCACCTAAGTAGCCCACACAACTGTAAGCTTTTACTCCAAGTTACGGAGAAGCACCAACTCCTCTCCGACCCCCGGTGCTCCGTTCGCAGAACTGGCTCCCTCCTCGCCCCGCCCCTCGCCGCTAGCGCCCCGCCCCTCGCCGCTAGCGCTCCGCCCAGGCCCCGCCCCCGGAAGCCCTGCCTCTAACTCCGCTCAGTTTCTTACGGAACCGGAAGTGGGGAGCTCGGAGCGAAGGTCGAGCCGCCGGTGGTGTCTCCTTTGAAGTGTAAATTTGTGCTGCCCGGCCCCCTTTACTCAAACCTCAGGGTGTCGGGAGTGACTGTGGAACTAAAATCCCAGCATCCGGCCCTCCTATCCCTGTAAATCCAGACGTCGCCGTTACGGGTCGGGTATCTTTTCATTTGGGTTTGAATTCGCTCCGCGGCTGGTCCCTGCCCTTGGCTTTTCTGCCTTCGGTCCACGTAGACACTGCCTTTCACTACATTCTCCTGCTTAAAACGCTTTAGTAGCTCCGCCCCCCCCCCCATGTAACGTCCCCTTCCGCGAGGTGCACTCGCGCCCCCCAGCCTCACCCTCTCGGCCCCTGGAGGGCAGCGCCGGCCGCCCCGCTCCCGGACAGGCCGCGTCCTCTCCCCGGTCCTGGGGTTCTGCAGAGCCCGACCCTCTCCGGAACCCCCTCCCTCCCTCCCAGCCCGTCTGTCCTCGCGTCTCCTCAGGCCGGTCCTTCTCCTCCGGCCTCCCCTTCCTGGTCAGCCCTTCCCCTCACCCGGCGTGGGGGGCGGGGAGTGACCTGGGCAGGCGTGTGACACCCAGTGTTCTTCCGTCCCAAGTCCATCTCGCTGGAAAATTTGCTCTTTCTATACGCGGGCATCTTATTCAGTCACCATCTCTGTAAATACGTGGGCGGGGGATCAGGAGAAGCAGAGACAGAGACGGACAGAAATGAAAAACAGAGAACGAGAAAAGAATGAGGGAGAATCGATGGGAATACAGGAGGTGGCTGAGGACTTGTAAAAAGACAGGGAAATGAAAGCGATTAAGCACTGAAATAGGTGAATAAAATAAAGAAGTACATTTTTAAAAAGTCGGATCTCCAGGGATGGGAGAGCAACCTAGAGGGGCCCTGGATCAGCGGCGGGACGCGGGTAACAAAGGAGAGGCACTTCACACAGAGTGGGCGAGAGGATGAAAGTGTTGGAACCTTGGGCTACAGAGCAACGTGGTGCTGGGAGAGAAAGAGGACAAAGTGTGCCTAGAAGAGAAGAGGAAGAGAGAGAGAGAGAGAGAGAGAGCAGGAAGGAAGCGCAGCCATCTGAGGTGCCAGATAGGGAGGAGGAAGGGAGTGTAACAGGGACAGAAGGGGTGTAACCCGAAGGGCAGAGAGGGAGCAGGTGGGGGAAGAAAGAGGCAAAAATACATAGAGATTTAGGGCAATCAGAAGGGTTGGGGAGAAAGAGGATCGAGGGGGAACAGGCTGCAGAGTGGGGCAGGACAGGTGTGAGGGAGGAAATAGGAGGGCAGGGACAGCAGGAGAGCAGAGGGGAGCAAGAAGAGAGACAGAGACAAATAAAAAAATAGGGAGACATAAACCTCATGAAGTGGAAACACATTGTAGTGCAAGGAGGTGGTGGGAGCTGGCTGCAGATGGATGGTGAATTGTTTGCATATGGATGATTAAGTTGTGATCCATGATTTGTTATTTTAAAATGTAATAAATTTAATTTTTCTTTAATTTTACAGATGAGGATGAGAATTGCAGAACTCCTGTCTTGTGCATTTTGTAATTATTTGTTATCAGAAGATAACTTCCATTTGCAAACCCTGTTTAGCCAGGGGGCAGTGATTTGCTTCACGAAGTTGTGAGTTACCCCCTTCCCTTTTCCTGACATGGCGCAGAGGAGTAGGGAGAGGACATGTGGGGCAAGAAATGATTGAATCTGTCACTACATGGTACCTTTTATTTTATTTTATTTTTTGTATATTTTTAAAACATTTTTTATTTCTTTAATGTTATATCTAATTTATTTATTTTTGGCTGCATTGGGTCTTCGTTGCTGCGCGCGGGCTTTCTCTAGTTGCAGGGAACGGGGGCTACTTCTTTTCCAGTTTGGATAACTTCAATGTTTTTTTCGTTTTCCAATAACCCTAGCTAACTTGTTCAATAGTTTCTTGAGCAGTAGTGCAGAGAGTGCATCTTTCTCCTTTGTTGTTGTAAGGATTTAGCAGTGTGGACTTCCCGTTTAGTACGTCTTTGACTACCTGTTATAGATTTGGGCATGTTGTTTTTATTTTCATTCAGATATTTAAAAAATTTCCTTGTAATTTCTTCTTTGACCCATTGCTTCTTTAAGAATGAACTGTTTAATTTCCACTTTTGGAGCATTTTCCTGTTTTCATTCTGATCTTTATTTCTGGTATCATTTCACTGTGGTTCAAGAAGATGCTTTTTATGATCTGAATCTTCATAAACTTGTTAAGATTTGTTTTATTGTCTAGCATGTGGTCTGTCATGGAGAATGTTTCACATGTGCTTGTGAAGGATGTGTTTTCTGCTGATGTTGGGTGGAGTGTTCTGTACATGTTTGTTAGGTACAATTGTTCTGCAGTGTTGTTCAGGTGCTCTGTTTCCTTATTGATCTTTTGGTTTCCATGCCTTGGTAAAACTCAGGTATTGAAATCTGATACTAATATTTTGCTGTTATCTATTTCCCTTTTTATTTCTGTTAAGAGCTTCTTCATTTTGGGGGGAGCTCTGATGTTAGGTGTATACATACTTGTAATTGTTATAGCTTCTTGGTAAATTTACCCTTTTCTCATTTCATAATGTATTTTGTCTCTTGTGTTAGTTTTTTTCCTTTGTTTATTTTGTCTGATATTGTGCAGTCACCCCTGCTCCCTAGGATTGAATATCTTTTTCCATCCTTTCACTTTTCACCTTTCCACGTCCTTAGATTTGTGAATGTTCACAGTTCCAGCTCTGACACACTCTCTGTGTGTCTCTTGCTCTTTGTTTTCCCCCTGTTACTTCCTCTAGTGGTCCCTGCTCAGGCACCCTGTACAGTGGTGAACGGCAGGAGCCCTGGCCAGCCCCCTTCACTCCACTGTAACTTCAGTGGGAATTAATCAGGTGTTTCCTTCTGATCATGATGTTTGGTGGAATATTCTTGCTTAATAACAATATATTTTTTTCCATGTTTTTTTGTCATGATTTTTAATTGTCCAATAAGTTTTTAATTTTACTATCATGATAATTTTATTATTAATCTGTGCAAATAATGTATAATAGTAATAACTTTTCCAATTTTGAGTCAAAGTTTTATTAGTGGAAAAAAAGAAACTCTTTTGCCTTTGTTAATACCTATCTAAGGCTAAATGGACAAAATCATATTTTTTAATATAGTTATTATATTGAGGTTGGAATTAAAGTATCCTGCTATTGTTTCATGTCTCTACTGTTATTTTTTAGTAGCCCATCATGGAATTATGTGGACAAATGCAGTTGAGTGTGATCGATACATTTTCATTGTCTGGAAGATCCTGAAATGCACATGAATAAAAATGATGATGAAAAAATTGTCTGAAAATTTGTCCGGAGAATATTCCTTTCATTTCACTTGATATAGTGTTGACATGCGTGTGCATACATTCATGGATGTACAATTCCATTCTTTAGATAAAAGTCGTCATGATTTTGAAACTATATGTATTTTACCTTTTTGCAGTAGAAATTATATTTTTAATATATTCCATGGCCTTGAATTTTTTTTATACTATTATGTTAATGGTTTAAATAGTAATACAATTACTAACATTTTGTGTGCATATGTGCGTGCACACATGTGTAATGGCCTTTTAGGCCGTTCCATGTTGTTCACCTTGAACTTCGTTCACGTTTTCTCAGGGAACCGTCTGGCAATGTACTTTTTTTTTTTTTTTTTTTTAAGCTTCCAAGAGCATTTTGTTTATTTAACCTCCTCCTCCCAGTAGCACTTAGTATGAACACAGCATTGTTCTGAGGGCTTTAAGAATATTAACGTGTTTAATTCCCACCCATGAAGTGGATCCTAGTGTTACCCTCATTTTACAGTGGAGGCGCCTGAGGTTCAGAGAGGTTAAGAGACTTGCCCAGGGCCACACAGCTGGGATGTGGTGAGGCTGAGACTTGAACCCAGGCAGCCTAGCCCAGCGTCTTGAACACACCACCCTGAGCTCTGCCCACAGACAGATTCATGCTGATGTGAGCGCTGGGCAGCAGTGGGCCCTGGTGCTCGGTGTGGAGTCGTCCTCACTGCCCCTCACGCAGCCTGGTGGGGCTGGCACTGCCTCTCCCAGCATGCCCCTGCCTCACTGACGGGGGCCCCAAGCCCCTTTGGTCCAACATAGGCCCCTCCAGACCGTTGGCCACCAGCAGCTCCACCAGGGGACGCTGTGGTCCCATGTGAGCCACTGTGTGTTTCTTAGGCAGCTCCTGTCTGCCCGCCCGTTTCTCCCTCCCTTTGCCAGACAGACTGGCATTTTCCATCCCATCCACGCACCCTGGGTGCTCACCCCTTCCGTGGAAGGGCAGTGACCTGTGGGAAGCTACAGTCAGATGAGCAGGCTTAGGGCAAGCCTCCCTCCAGGAAAACGGGCTCTCCTTCCACCTCCTCTTTTTCCTTTTCCTTCTAAAGGATCCCAAGGGCGGAGGAGGGTGGGGTGGAACTTGAGGGGTGTTGAGAAAGCCCTGAGATTCTGGCAATGTACTTTTAATGCTATATGTGTTACTTAACTCTTTGATTTTAAACTTCATTTCCAAAGTCCAACCTTCCGAGTTCAGCTGCTTGCTGTGGGATTCCTTAGATTCTTGACCTGAGTCGAGTTTCTCAGTGTCTGACACAGTTTTCTCCTCTGCAGAATCGGAACAGGTCTTTTCTCTAATGAGGTGTGTTGTTGATAACAAGTTAACACAAGTAAAACATTTAGAGTAATGCATAGCATATAGCAAGTGTTCAAACAGTGTTCGTCTTTGCTGCTGTTATCATTCATGATAGGAGATCTTGAGCTTTCCTTAAACCCACTGTGGACTTTGTCGTCTCTGAAGACACCACTCATGCTCCTCCACCTCCAGGTTTAATTATCCCTCAGTGTGTAGAACATAATATCTAACACTTCCATATGGACAACCCGGCATTGAATTTTTATTTGTATCTATTTCATGTATTTCCTACAAAAATGATAAATCTATATCCATTTGAAGGATATCGTAATCTCTATGACAAAGCATAAGACATTAAAATTAGACACACAAGTAGCTCCAAATACCTTTACATGACTCTGTCAGAATACATACTTTTGCATAGCACAGGGAGATGAGCTTGGTGCTTTGTGACCACCTAGAGGGGTGGGATAGGGAGGGTGGGAGGGAGACGCAAGAGGGAGGAGACATGGGGATATATGTATATGTATAACTGGTTCACTGTTATACAGCAGAAACTAACACAACATTGTAAAGCAGTTATGCTCCAATAAAGATGTTTAAAAAAAAAGAATACATACTTCAACCTAATTGATCTTTTAACCTCTACTCATTTTGTATGCAAGTAAGAACTCTGCTCATGGCCCCTTGGCAAAATGTTTCTTTTATTTAAGGCACGGTTGACCTTCAAGGATGTGGTCATCGAATTCTCTCCAGAAGAGTGGGAATGCCTGGACCCTACTCAGAGGGCCTTGTACAGGGACGTGATGTTGGAGACCTACAGGAACCTGCTCTCCCTGGGTGAGAATAACTTCACTCCAAAAGTTGGGAGGGTGTCTTTGCATTTACCATTGTTTGCCTTTTGGGATCACCTGCCTTCCTTAACTGAACTCAAAGCCATGTTGACTGGGCAAGAAAAGTTTTGTGATGTAGCATCAGGAGTTTTTGGGGTTTTGTTTTTCAATTTTATTTATTTATTTATTTATTTTTGGTTTCGTTGGGTCTTGGTTGCTGTGTGTGGGCTTTCTCTAGTTGCAGCGAGCAGGGGCTACTCTTGGTTGCGGTGCGCGGGCTTCTCGTTGTGGTGGCTTCCCTTGTTGCAGAGCACGGGCTCTAGAGCACAGGCTCAGTAATTGTGGCGCATGGGCTTAGTTGCTCCGTGGCATGTGGGATCTTCCCAGACCAGGGCTTGAACCCGTGTCCTCTGCATTGGCAGATTCTTAACCACTGCGCCACCAGGGAAGTCCCCTTGTTTTATTTTTTGATGTTATTGTAAATGGAATTGTTTTCTCAATTTCTTTCTTGATTTTTCATTGTTAATATATAGAAACACAATTGATATTTGTGTGTTGATTTACTATCCTGTAATTTTTCTGAGTTCATTCATTATTTCTAGCAGATTTTTAGCAGGATCTTCATGGTTTTCTACATATTACATCATGTTGCTTTTAAACACATGATTTTGTTTCCTTTTTCTATTTGGATACTTCTATGTCTTTTTATGCCTATTTGTTCCTGCTAGGATTTCCCGGAATAAGCTTTTAGAAATAGAGCAGGTATCCTTTTCCAGTTTCTGATTTAGAAAGAACGCTTTCAGTCTTTGAGCAGTGAGCCTGATGTTAGCTGTCAGCAGTTAATATATGTCCTTCGGTGCGTTGCGGTAGCTTTTTAAATTCCTTGTTTATTGAGTGTTTTTATCATGAAAGCCTGTTGACTTGTGTCATATGGTTTTTACTGCATCAGTTGAGATTGTCATTTTATTTTTTGTTTCATTCTGTTAATGTACTGTTTTACACCAAAAGTTTGCATATCTTGAACCACCTTACATTTCAAGAATATATCACCTTATGTTATTGTATATAATCCTTTTAGTGTGGTGTTAGTTTTAGTTTACTTTTTTTTTTAAATTAATTAATTAATTAATTAATTGATTTATGACTCTGTTGGGTCTTCATTGTTGCACGTGGGCTTTCTCTAGTTGTGGTGAACAGGGGCTACTCTTTGTTGTGGTGTGTGGGCTTCTCATTGCACTGGCTTCCCTTCTTGTGGAGCCCAGGCTCTAGGTGAGCAGGCTTCAGTAGTTGTAGCACGTGGGCTCAGTAGTTGTGGCTTACGGGCTCTAGAGCACAGGCTCAGTAGTTGTGGCACACGGGCTTAGTTGCTCTGCGACATGTGGGATCTTCCCAGACCAGGGATTGAACCTGTGTCCTCTGCATTGGCAGGTGGATTCTTAACCACTGCCTTAGCCGAGAAGTCCCCCATTTCCTTCTGATGGCCTTATTCTAGTTTTTCCTTCAGGTTTCAGCTAAAAACAGTCTTGCACATCTCGTGGAATATTATATCTGTTCTTTGTGAAAATACGCATGGAAATGGGAATATTGAATTTGATACCCTACATAGCAAATAGTGTAATAGATGTACAACTGCTTTATATCTAAAATATTCTATTCGCTCTCTTTTTAAATCTCTTTCATTTTGGCCGCATACCCATAGGATAATTTCCACAGTTAAAAATTGAACAGTATTGTGTTACTTGCTAAGCCAATTTTTCTTTTCTTTTAACATCCTTATTTTCAGTTGCCTCGTACAGTTTTATTCACACATATATGCAGTCACAAGGAGTGACATGCCATGTTTATTATTCCCTGTGCTTCACTGAGGCCCTTATCAGTCCTGGTCTTTCTTTACATGGTCCCTTGATGCTGACAGAAACACTGTCCTTTGCTCACATATTTAAGTTGTTCTCTTGATCTCCCCAGTTTCCACAGCATTTCTTCACCCGTCACTCCACCTTTCTCATTACTCACACTGTAAAAATGTTCCCCTTTCATCCATTGAACAACTTTCTCAGGATATGACTTAAATTAATATATGCAACCGTGATGACTCAGAAACCATTTGAAGGAGGGATTGCTGAATAACAGTATTAGTTACACAGCTCACTTCTTTTTTTTTTTTTCCTCCCCCTCCCGCCACAATTCCGCGAGGTGGGAGGGAAGGAATGCGGGCAGCCCCAGCGGCCAAAAAAAAAGCCACCTCCCCCCCACCCCGCAAAAAAAGCCAAAAAAAGACTTTTACTTCCGTGAAAAGAGTTAGAGTTCCTGCCGCGGGAAGAAACTCAGGAGCTCGAATTCCTGACAAAAGCAGAACGCGGGGCCCTGGGACAGGATGGAGTAACAAGGACAAAATCTATCAGGCTATGCCAGTCCCTGGGGGATATTTGTACTTTAGGGGCCTCCGTAGCTGTGTGTAGTGGTCGCAAGGGGAGTAGGGAGTAAAGCCCACCGCTCACTTCCTGTTGCATCTCCTTTGACTTTTCCTTTCTAAACTACTGGTGTTTGTATGTCGAGTCTTAATTTGTATATGCTTTGTGGTTATGGTGGAAAACCTTTTTTTTGAGAGCTAATACAAGTTTTTCCAATTGAATGTTTTGTCACAGTGTGTTTGCAGGTAGGCTGCCCTAAACTTAAGTTGAATTACGTGTAATCACTGTTTCTTTAGTAAAGAATCCTATTCTTTAGTGTTCCTAAAAATCTTTAACATCATGGTTGAGAAGTTTCATAACTGTGTTTGGTACAAGTATTACTTTTGGTGTAACATCATATATTCACCATGAAATATTTATTCATGCAGTGTAATGAATAGTATACCTATAGGTCCTTTTTATCATGTAGATCTCTCTCATATACACATGATCAAGAAATTACAACTAAAATCAAACACTGATATAGGAGAAATATTCCAAACAGTGATGTTGGGAAGCCATGGAAGCTGTGAAATCAAGCATTTTTACCTACGGGAAATACAGGAGAATATGCATGACCTTGGGTGTCAGTGGAGAGATGATGAAAGAAATTACAAAAATATCCCTACATCCCCTAACGAAGATGTCACTTATAGAAGAGTTCGACATGGTGGAAGGGATTCAGGACAGAAGCCGATTGCAAATAGGCTGGCATTAAGCTTTTCAGATGAACTGCATATGTTTAAAAGTAAACAGAAAATTTATGAATTTCATCAAGCTGATAAGAGCATCAGCAATAGTACCTCATTTTCACCATCTCAAGAAATTTCTCCTACTAGCCAATCCGAAATTTCTAATATACATAGGAGTGATTTTATGCATCTTTCAATACTGGCAGAAGACCAGAAAGCACACAGGGAAAGTCCTTACAAATGTAATGAGTATGACAAAACCTCTCCTAAGGGCTCAAACCTCAGTAGATATCAGAGAATCCACACAGGAGAGAAATTGCTGTGTGGATGTGATGTGTGTGGCAAGGTCTTTCGTCGAAATTCAGACCTTGTAAGTCATAAGAGGGTTCATACTGGAGAGAAACCTTATAAATGTAATGAGTGTAGCAAGAGGTTTAGTCAAAATTCACATCTTACGAGTCATCAGAGAATTCATACTGGAGAGATGCCTTATAAATGTAATTTGTGTGGGAGGACCATTTATTCTGCCTCAGGCCTCAGGAGGCATATGATAATCCATAGAGAAGCTAAACAATATCAATGTGATGTATGTGGCAAAGTCTTTCATCAAAATGCAGTCCTTGTAGTTCATCAGAGAATTCATACTGGAGAGAAACCTTACAAATGTGGTGAATGTGGCAATGTCTTTAGTCAAAAAACACACCTTACAAGTCATCTGGTAACTCATACTGGAGAGAAACCTCACAAATGTAATGAGTGTGGCAAGTTTTTTCGGGATAAGAGAACCTTTACAAGGCATCAACAAATTCATACTGCAGTGAAACCTTACAGATGTAATGAGTGTGGGAAGTTCTTTCGTGAGAAGCCAACCCTTAGAAGGCATCAGCAAGTTCACACTGGAGAAAAACCTTCCAAATGTAATGAGTGTGGCAGAGTCTTTAGTCAAAATTCAAACCTTGCACGTCATCAGAGAATTCATAATGGTGAGAAACCTTACAAATGTAATCAGTGTGGCAAGCTCTTTAATCGAAAAGGAAACCTTGCAGTTCATCAGAGAATTCATACTGGGGAGAAACCTTACAAATGTGGTGAGTGTGGCAAAGTTTTTAGTAAAAATTCAAACCTTGTGTGTCATGAGAGAATTCATACTGGGGAGAAACCTTACAAATGTAACGAGTGTGGCAAAGTCTTTCGTTACAAACAGCGTCTTCAAATTCATCACAGACTACATAATGGATAGAAACCTTGCAAACGTATTGAGTGTGGAAAAGCCTTTACTCAGGTCTCAACCCTTGCTACACATCAGAAAATCCATACTTAAGAAAACCCATATAAATGTGTTGTATGTGGAAAGGTCTTCAAAATTCAAACTTGAAAAATTCAAATTTGAAAACTCACACCTTACAATTCTTTGGAGAAATCACAGTGGGGAGAAACTGTACAAGTATCATGAGTGTTGTAGTTTTTGTGTGTGCCGCCTCTCTTACCACCAGATAATCTATAATGGAAAGAAACCTTGCAAGTATAATGACTGTCTGCATGTGTTTAGTCAAAATTCATACCTTATAATCTGCCCAAGAATTCATACTGGAGAGAAACCTTGCAAATGTAATGAGTGTGGCAGATTCTTCAGTGTGCTTTTAAGCCTAACTGGACATGAGGTAATCCATGATCTTGAGAGAGTTTAACAGTGTAGTGAAGTGTTTACACTGTGAAGCATTTAGTAGGTGTCCACATTTTCGGCTTTATTAGAATACTTATTCTGGAAATAAACCGATAAATGTAATTATTGTGGCCAGGTCTTTAGAAAAGGAATTTATTCACCAAGTAATTCATTCTGGAGATTACCTCACAGATGTTATGAATGGGGAAACCTTTCCTTGGGGCTAACATCTCACTAAGCATCAGATAATCTGTGCTGGATTATTATGAAATTATTCCTCCTATATTTGCATCTTTGCCACTTTACTATTGTCTGTCCTAGAGAAATCCCTGTTTGAGGTGGGAGCACTTCCCCCACTTCTCATAGAGACTCTACCTCTTAGTCTCAAACAGCAAAATACTCTTCTGATTGCTTCCTGGTGCCAGGACTACCCGCTTAGCATTTTGTAACAGTGTTTGGGGGAGAAGGTGACAGCCAGTCTCTGTGATGTGTTTGTGATTCTGACGTACCATTTTCTAGAACTGCAACATAACTTCAGCGGAAGTGCAAGGATAGCGCACACTTGGTGTGGTGAGAATGTTTCTGCAAAACTTTGTTTCCAGTTGCCAATTCCCTCAAACAACTACAAGTTGCTAATGAACATCACTACAGTGTAGCAGAGACTCTTCCTTTTCCTTGACCCCTTATTTTCTTAGTTTACACATTTTTCTTTTACTTTCTTGAGCGTTCACCAATATGATATTACATTTTAAATTTCAATTTCATTTGTAAGTTTCTGGTATATGGAATTGTGATCGATTTTTGCATGTTCTACTTGTGTCCTGACACCTTGTAAATTCTTCTTTTTCCAGAAATGTTTGTAGGTTCTTTTGTTTTTCTACATACACCATGTAATTAAATTTCCTACTTATGCTGTATGAAATTACCACAGAGTGCCTTAAATAAACAAATTTATTCTCTGCTTTTTCCGTCCAGAGTTGTAAATGGACCCAAAGCACTGGGCTCTTTTGGGTACTCCAGGTCACAATTCGTTTTCTTTCCTTTCCTGAATTCCAAATATCACTTTCATCCTTATCCTCATGGTCTTCATGTGGGTTTGCATGACACAGTCTTAATTAATCAATGCTTTTGTTTAGTTATCTTCTTTTCATTTGGGCATTTCCTGAACACATTGTTTAAATTAGGACACCATCTCACTCTATCATTGTATTAATATATATACCTCTTCATCGTACCTAACACAGTCATATTTAATAATTGCTGACATTCCCTTATACAGTATAAGCTCCTGAAGGCAGGTTATTGTATTTCTTCCTACATATTCAGTGATTGGACTCATTCCCCATTGACAGAATGAGTGAATGTACTTTATGAGTGCAAAGACAGTTAGTGTGATGGATAGGATCATAGATCAGTAGGTCAGATGGTCAAATAAACGTGATTATATTTGTGGACCAAAATTTAATTGTCCTGTACTTTACAGCCTAATGTTCTGAATATTTGTCATAAATTCCCACATCATAATTTGTTCACACATGAATTTTCCACAACACATGCTGAACAGTTCTAGCTCATGAGTGAAGGGATGTCTTCATGAAGTTTTCTTAAACCACAACATTTTAAATTCAAGATTCTTTCTCAAATGCTCCATTCTGTCCCCATCACTAAATAACAATCCTATTTCTCAGGTCGGACAGTTTCTATTTGTGATAGATTGCCTGGAAAACAGTAACTGAAAGAAATAGGTTTATCATTCTCACCTAACAGGAAGTCCAGAGGGTGCTATGTTGGTTGTGATGGGTCCTCTCCCTTCTTCCTCCATGACCACTTAGTCTTCAGTGTTTTTCTAGCAACCTGGCTGCTGGATG
Source organism: Balaenoptera borealis (assembly GCF_965194805.1). Lineage (NCBI taxonomy): Eukaryota > Metazoa > Chordata > Mammalia > Artiodactyla > Balaenopteridae > Balaenoptera > Balaenoptera borealis. Next base: position 64,663,764 of record NC_138878.1, read on the forward strand.
ACTAAGGAGATTGATCATTGTGACGTAAAATCCTTTTCAATTTTAGATTTTGTCTCCTTTTCATAGAAATATTAATTCGAGACATCTTTTCCCAATATATTAGCAATTTGTGTTCAATATCCACCATGATTTTAATATGAAATGTGAATTTTCAAGTTTCATATTTCTATCTCAAGAACAGAGATAGGTAAAGGGAAAAGGTGTTAGGGCCAGATTGTATCTATGGACTTTGTGCATTTTCCTGATAGTGTAATATTCCATGTAACACCTGGCCAGTCTGCCCAGTTTTCCAAATGTTGGGCAAAAATTATTAGGCCCGTAGTGTTTTCTAACCCACAGATTTATTTCCTTGCTGCTCTGATTCTAAACACAGTGAAATAATCCTTCAGTTTTAATATAATTCTGATTCTGGTATCATGATAAGAAATAAAAGAATCCTTTATTTTTTCTGGCCATGCTGCATGGCTTGTGGGATTTTAGTTCCCAGACCAGGGATCGAACCCTGGGCCCATGGCAGTGAAAGCACCGAGGCTTAACCACTAGAGCAACAGGGTATTCCCGCAGAAGAAACCATTTTGAGATGTTTTCAGTTCATGCCATCCTACCTGAAAGTGAGAGATATACCAAAGGCTTGTAGTTCAGAAATATTCTTTTTTTTTTTTTTTGGCTGCGTTGGGTCTTTGTTGCTGCGTGCGGGCTATCTCTAGTTGCGGCGACTGGGGGCTACTCTTCATTGCGGTGCACGGCTTCTTGTGGCTTCTCGTTGCAGAGCACGGGCTCTGGGTGCACAGGCTTCAGTAGTTGTGGCATGCTGGCCCAATAGTTGTGGCTTGCAGACTCAATAGTTGTGGCTCATGGGCTCTAGAGCGCAGGCTCAGTAGTTGTGGCGCACGGGCTTAGTTGCTCCACGGCATGTGGGATCTTCCTGGACCAGGGCTCGAACCCATGTCCCCTGCATTGGCAGGCGGATTTTTAACCACTGTGCCATCAGGGAAGCCCCATATTTCTTATAAATCACAATATCAGACCCAGAGATGCCGCTTTTAGAAAGGCACCCAAGATGTTTGAAACCATGTATCCACATAAGCATCTTATCCAAGACTCAACGTGCAGTAGACTTCAGAATATACATCTTTGTGAGAATCCACACAGAGCAATATGTGTGCTAATGCTTGAACATGAAGATCAAAACTGTGGAACAGAGCTTCCCTGGTGGTGCAGTGGTTAAGAATCCGCCTGCCAATGCAGGAGGTATGGGTTCGAGCCCTGGTCCGGGAAGATCCCACATGCTGTGGAGCAACTAAGCCCATGCGCCACAACTACTGAGCCTGTGCTCTAGAGCCCACGTGCCACAACTACTGAAGCCTGCGCACCTAGAGCCCCGTGCTCCACAACAAGGGAAGCCACTGCAATGAGAAGCCCGCGCACTGCAACAAAGAGTAGCCCCTGCTCGCCGCAACTAGAGAAGCCCACGCACAGCAACGAAAACCCAACACAGCCAAAAATAAATAAATAAATTTATTAAAACAAAAAAAAAACTGGAACGTAGAGTTAACGTTGGAGAAGAAGCATCAAGTGTAATGAATATTGTAAAGTGTTTCATCAGACATCCACATGTTTGGTATAATAAGAGAATTCTTACAGGTCAGAAAGTATACAGGTATACTAAATATGAAAACCCTTTTAAGAAACAGTCCATCCTCAGGGGTCACCAAAGAACTTATATTTGTGAGAATCCTCACAAATATAATGAATTTGGTGAATATTTTGAGACATTCTTCAATAGACCACACCTCAGAGAATGCATACGAGGACTAAATAATCCTTTAGTTGTCTGAGATTAACCTGAGATGTGACATACTTCAGAATAATTACAAATCACAGCATGTTAAAACTTATGATGTGTGTATGAGAAGAGGAAGGAGATACGTGGAAATGGCCCATTATCTTCAGTCTATGAATAATTATTTGAGTTTTCTTGAAAAGGCTTAATTACTATATATGCCTTTCAATCTGAAGGTTAAAGTCTGTTGATCTTACGCCTTCATTACAGGTCTTCGATGATTGTCTCTGGGAAGAATCAGTAACATAAAGGGGCCAACTTCATTAGGCATGGTTCCTTCACATCCATGTTCCCTGGAAAAACAAAGACCCTGAATGATCAAATTCAATAGTATGTGAATTAGTGGCAGGGAGGGGCAGGGAATAATGTAAAATTATGACATGACTCATCGTGCTTATTATGTTCAGGGAGCCCTTCTGTGGATAGGCCAGTGTGGGTTATAGGACAGAATCCTCTACCAATTGACCGTGAGTGAAGCAGGCAGGACATGAAGGGACTGGGCTTTTCATGGCAGGAGAGTGACAGGTTACTAGGGACTGATTATCAGGTAGATAGAATGTACAGGAAAAGTTGGTCACTTTCTCCATTGGATGGTGACAGCAGTTGTGTACATCTATGTTTAAAGGAAAATTAGTTTTATTCTTTGAAAAGAGAACAGTTATGTTGAGAGGAAATTTAATCAAAATAGAATAGTATGTGTGTGTATGTGATTCGCCATTTAACTGCTGCCATTACATTTTGCTATTTTATTCTAAATGTATCATAGGTCTCCTGTTTTAATTCATAAAATCACATGAATATACATATTACAAATATATACACTGCAAGTATACCCATTACAATCTTCATTCTGAAGTATATTCAGTAAGATAACTTTCATTTGATTTTCAGGTGTATTTTTTTTTTTACAACAAAATATCAATAGATGCTATATATAAGATTTTACACTTTGTTTTTTATGTATAATAGAGATCGTTTCAGTATAATGACTTTCTGCACTCTTTTAATACCTTTTTACACATAGCCATGTGTTCCCCTAATTTCTCAGCCCTCTTGCATCAAGGCCAGGTCTTGAGACCAATTTTGCCCAGTTGTTTGTGCATGGAAGTTGTACGTTTCTCATTTGAATGAGGAAATCATTATTTCTTAAACATCAGGATATCACACCCAGCAATTCTACTTTTGCAAATATACCCAAGAGATTTGAAAAGATTTTTTTCATGAAAACATCTTGTATAGCGTTGATGATGTGTGGAATCTAAAATACGACACAAATGAACATACCTAAAAAACAGAGTCACAGGTATAGAAAACAGACTTGTGGTTTGCCCAGGTGGAGGGGGGCAGGTAGCGGAGGGTTGGATTAGGAGTTTGGGATTAGCAGACACAAAGTAATATATAAAATGGATAAACAACAAGGTCCTACTATATAGCACAGAAAACTGTATTCAATATCCCATAATAATCCATAATGGAAAAGAATGTGAAAAAGAATATGTATATGTGTAATTGCATGTGTCATTCCTCTTTGTACATTTTAATGTGACGCAAATCTGAAAACAACCCCTTGATTTATGCAACCTCCAAGGATTTCACTGACGTAAAGGGAGAAATACAAATTAAATATATAAATTGGACAAAACAGTATCTTTGAAAAATATAATATATATGATTGACAAGATAAGATTCCTCAAAACCTGAAAGTCGAACTACCATATGATTCAGCCACTCCACTCCTGGGTACATTACCAGGAAAAAAGAAAACGCTAATTTGAAAAGATACAGGCACCTGAACGTTCATAGTATCACTATTTACAGTAGCCAAGATATGGATGTAACCTAAATGTCCATCAACAGATGAATGGATATGGGGGAGTTCCCTGTTGGCCTAGTGGTTAGGATTCCAACAAACATACTGTGCAATGAGATCTCTGTGCATCAGGAAGAGGAATATTGTATGTATATTATTAGCAGGTGGAAAATTGTGGTCTTTCCTAAGCAAGACATCAGGAGTTTACTCTTGAATAGACATTCGGTTTTGTATGAAAGAGTCTTGATTCCATATTTGAGGTCTGACTGTAGACACCTTTAAGTCTCACTACAAACTGTTCCTCTTCTGCTCATGTGGGCAGGGCAGGCTGATAATAAAGCTGAGAGCCCCTTCCCTTGGCAGTAGTTGTAGGTTCACACAACGAGCAAGTACCATCACCTCATCCCGGTCCTGTATCCAGAGTAACACAAGCCCATCAGCGTTCTCTGCTCTCTCTAGCCATTTTTAAAAACTTGGGAAGTCTACCCTGCTCTCCCCAGAAAGCCTCATCATGTAACAAACATTTTCCTAACACATTATTTATTTATTTATTTTTGCCATGCCACGCGGCCTTCAGGATCTTAGTTCCTCAACAAGGGATCGAACCCAGGCCCCCTGCAGTTGAAGCTGAGCTCGGAGTCCTAACCGCTGGACCATCAGGGAATTCACTCCTAACACTTTAATGTATGGAGTCATCAATCCTGCCATCGAATCTAAACTTTGAGTGGGGATCCATCATTTTCCAATGGAGAAAGCCTAAGTGCAAACTAACAGAAATGTGTTGGGAGAGTTAATAGGTGAAATTTCTAGTTTTATCTATCAAAAACTCCCATTGTGTATGTTCATTCTTAGAGAAAAGTCACGAACATTGATCTTTTCTAATTCTCTCAGCCCCCTACCCCTTTCTGGAAATCACATGTTAGTTCTATGAGTCTCCTTTCACCGTATTTTGCGTTCTTTGTGTTTTACTTTTTTAGATTACATATCTAAGTGAAACCATGTGGTATTTGCCTTTGAGTTTTTTTCTCTTAGCATAGTACCTTCTTCATCCATCCATGTGGTTGCAAGTGGCAAGATTTATTTTCTGGCTGAGTAATGTTCCATTCTCTATATATACACCACATTTTCACTATTCATTCGTCCTTCTATGGTGCTCAACCCAGTCTTCACATTAGATGGATGAGGAATCTGGACCCATCACTGAGCATCGTGACTCTGAGTCCCCCCCGTTCCTGAGGGCTGAGATCTGGGCTGAGGGTGAGGGGCTCTGCTCTGCACGGGGATCCATCAGGGCCTGGTCTGTGACTCAAAGAGGATTGTTGGGTCCAGCTGAGGTTCCCTCTGCTTTTTTTCTTTTTAAACTTTGGGTTTATTTATTTATTTATGGCTGTGTTGGGTCTTCGTTTCTGTGCGAGGGCTTTCTCTAGTTGCGGCAAGCGGGGGCCACTCTTCATCGCGGTGCGCGGGCCTCTCACTATCGCGGCCTCTCCTGTTGCGGAGCCCGGGCTCCAGACGCGCAGGCTCAGTAATTGTGGCTCACGGGCCCAGTTGCTCCGTGGCATGTGGGATCTTCCCAGACCAGGGCTCGAACCCATGTCCCCTGCATTGGCAGGCAGATTCTCAGCCACTGCGCCACCAGGGAAGCCCTCCCTCTGCTTTTGTGTACATGATGCCTCACCAGGAGGGGAGCGAGATCTGAAGGAAAGGGTGGGAAAACTCACCTGTCCGTCTCTGTGTGGGAGTTCACTATCCTGCATCCCTCCTGGGACAGTGGGCAGCAGGGGACTGTCTCTTCCACATGGTGAGGTCTTCCCTGTGTGTGTGATTATGGCACAGGCGGGGGTATGTTGATCCTACGCATTAAACAGCATCTTTTCAACTTTCAAGATCGACCTCTAAAGACTCACGTTTCCTGAGAAAGAAGCCCGGAAGAGGAGGGAGAGGAAAGAAAGGAATCAGGAATGGCTCTTTCTCAGGTAAAGTTGTATTCTCAGCTGATTCTTCTGTCTGTCCTTCCTGAGATGCCCTTCTTTGGACTCACTGATCTTGTCTGACTGTGAAGTATCCTGCCTGATGCCTGTACAGTCACCATCACCTGGAGCCTACCCTCAGTCCCAGTCATCTCCAGCGTTTACCTTCGTACAAGTGTAAGGTTTCAGAGTTGATTTTGGAAAGAGATTTAAAGGTCTACCGCGAACCTTTTATTTCATACACTTCCAGTCAATTCGGTTGTTTTCAACATTCCTGTTTAGATTACTAATAAAAAAATTATTATACAGAGTTATTTATCTCGCCGCCAATTTGGTTACAGATAGAACATAAACTTATGTGGCCACAAAGCCCAGGTTGAATGAAAATTATATGCCTGTATTATTTTTAGTTTTGATAACTCTAAAGATATGTCCCTTTTAATTGTATCAAAATCCTTAAGCTAGGTCCCATTTACTGAACTTTAATCACACATTGCATGAACTTGAAAAGCATTTTGGATAGGTTTCTGTTATATTTCTTTAATTCATGTAACTGCTGGTTTGTTTTTAAGCCTATTAAATAGAGTTCTTTTACAAATTAATTTTAGCAGCAACAACCTGAGTGAGAAAAGAAAAAAAAAAATACCACACATTTACAAGACATATATACACGTGTATAGAGATACACATGAAAATACAGACAGATAGAAACTAAAAATATATATTTTCCTTTAACTTTTAGCCAGGTCTCAGATATGAACTTAAAAAAATAGTTAGATCCTGTTTGTGGTTCCGTGGTGTATGAATTCTTTTAAAGCCTTTATGAAGTCACCTCATCTTTTGGAAGCTTGTGTGTACCAGTCAACGAATGCATTACATTTTCTACAGAGAGAATTGGAATCCTGTCTCATATGGGGTGCTCCTTAAGGTGGGATAATTTAAAACAATGGCTCTCCCTTTTCAACTGGATGGGTGACTTACCAAAAGACCTTAACAAACAGAGCATAACAAAAAGCAAGGTTTCTCCTGGGAGTTTTGAAGTATAATGGCCTATTATCAAAAATGTATAGCAATTGCTAAGTTATTTTGGAAACATTATTTTGGGGATTAGTATTTCGATCCTCAGAAGCTCTCAGTTTAAAGGGGCAGTTTTTGCAGAGGCAGAGAAAGAAAGATGGCATCAGGGCAGGGCCTGGGCACTAGACTGTTGCCTGGGTGGAGTCTGAAACAAAAGGTTCTGAGAAGACACACAAACTTTCAGTATAGGGGAGGAAAACACTAGGAACACAAGGCTTCAGAAGTTACTTTGTTCATTTCTAGTTTTTTGGTTTTGGTCAGTGCAGAAAACTATATCACAAGTAGGCAATTTTAGAATTTTGTGCACGTTTGGAAGCTTCTAGGTACCAATGAAAATAAATATTCCATTCATTTTGTTTAATTTTAGAACTGCAGTCCTCAAATTTAATCTTAAGGAAAACGAGTTCGGAGAGATGGAACATTACCCATAATGGCCACCGTAATCCTGGATTACTTTTAGTTTGTTCAATGCACTTAGTAAAATTGTGCATGTGGACTTTTCATAGTTTTGAAACGTAAAACAGGCTGGACTCCCTGAAAGAAAGCTGCCCTCAAAACATTTAGATGGGGCTTCCCTGGTGGCTCAGTGGTTGAGAATCTGCCTGCCAATGCAGGAGACACGGGTTCGAGCCCTGGTCTGGGAAGATCCCACATGCCGCGGAGCGGCTGGGCCCGTGAGCCACAATTACTGAGCCTGCGCGTCTGGAGCCTGTGCTCCGCAACAAGAAAGCGTGCGATAGTGAGAGGCCCGCGCACCGCGATGAAAAGTGGCCCCCACTTGCCACAACTAGAGAAAGCCCTCGCACAGAAACGAAGACCCAACACAGCCATAAATAAATAAATAAATAAAAATTAAAAAAAAGAAAAGAGTTCTCATCACAAAGGAAAAAACTTTAAAAAAAAAAAAACAAAAGACATTTAGATGAACAGGATCCCATTTCCTCAAGTTATCCTGGAATCGCAAGAAAAGTGCCACAGTTATAGCCCAGATTAAAAAAAAATTGAAAAAAAATTGTATCCCAGTGAGCTCAATCTCCAAAAGAAAACATTGGGCTTCCCTGGTGGCGCAGTGGTTGAGAATTGGCCTGCCAATGCAGGGGACGCGGGTTCGAGCCCTGGTCTGGGAAGATCCCACATGCCGTGGAGCAACTAGGCCCGTGAGCCACAACTACTGAGCCTGCGCGTTTGGAGCCTGTGCTCCGCAACAAGAGAGGCCACGACAGTGAGAGGCCCGCGCACTGCGATGAAGAGTGGCCCCCGCTCGCCGCAACTAGAGGAAGCCCTCGCACAGAAACGAAGACCCAACACAGCCAAAAATAAATAAATAAATAAATAAATTAAAAAAAAATCCTTAAAATCCTCTTAGTCCATGTCACCCAACCTGATTTAAAGAAGAAAAAAGAAAACATTGCTCCTGGGTGCTTCAGAAAACAAATGAGTGCTCACCAAGGATGAAGCCTTGATACAGAAAGAACAAAACCTGAAACTGAGTCCCTTTAAAACTAATTTCCCCTGCTGAATTTGTGATTAGCCTCTCTATCCAAAACTTTATTCCCTTTCTTGTCCCTCCCCTGTTCTCCTGATTGAGGAGTATCAAAGTAAATGGGAAATTAAAACCAAGGAGGACACTGCGAGACTTTTCTGAGTACAAAATCACCTCGGTGTCCCCTGTTCCTTTTTTGTAGGAAAAAGGTTTTGGTCTTCTATACCTTCCCTGAATTCCAAAGAGCAATCTCAACCAGTTAATGATTAGAAGAATAAAGTCAAAGGACTCCTAGTTCCTCCTGAAGTGATATAAAAGAGAATCTGAAGCATATCTTTGAGTTGTTCTGCAGAAAATAAGAACTTCCCACCAAGTGAGGATGGGGATGTTGACAGAAAAAAACAAGTACAATGTGGGAGCTTTGAGTTCAGTTTTATTAGGGGCTTACTGAGGACTATAGCCCGGAAGACAGCCTCTCAGATTGCTCTGAGGAACTGCTGTGAAGAGTTAGGGTGAGAGGTCAGTATTGTACATGTTTTTGGTAAAGGGGGGATACGTGCAATGAAGCACACATTTTGGCAGAAGTTTGCTGCTATTCACTAGAAGGTTGCTGGTAGTGACCATGAGCATATGTCTCCTAGAGTGATTTTTTTTTAATTAATTAATTTTTTTTGGCTGCATTGGGTCTCCATTGCTGCACGTGGGCTTTCTCTAGTTGTGGCAAGTGGAGGCTACTCTTCATTGCGGTGCACGGGCTTCTCATTGCGGTGGCTTCTCTTGTTGTGGAGCATGGGCTCTAGGCGCGCAGGCTTCAGTAGTTGTGGCACGCGGGCTCAGTAGTTGTGGCTCACGGCCTCTAGAGCACAGGCTCAGTAGTTGTGGTGCACGGGCTTAGTTGCTCCATGGCATGTGGGATCTTCCCTGACCAGGGCTCGAACCTGTGTCCCCTGCATTTGCAGGTGGATTCTTGACCACTGTGCCACCAGGGAAGCCCCTGAAGACTATATATTTTACAGGCTCTGTTATCCACACTTCACAGAACTTTCAGAAATAGGAAACAAAGAGCTAAAATATATTACAATTTGAAAATAAAAAGTGAAAATTTATGATTACCCTCATAACGAACTTATAGTAATTTTTAGATTACATGTTTCATTATTACATACTTAAGTATATTCATAAAGAAGTTTTTCTGAAAGAAAGTTCAAGGTAATTCTCACAAGTGTGGAATAGCCTGTTTTAAAGAATAACGCAGTTCTCATAAAGAGAAAAATATTTTTTCTGTTTTTTTGCTGTCTCATTTTATGGTGTCTATATGAGATGATGGATGCTTACTAAACCTATTGTGGTAATTATTTCAATATATGTAAGTCAGAATATTATGCCCTACACCTTAAACTTATACAGTGGTTATGTCAGTACAAGTTGGAGGTGGGGGAAGGTGGTTTTAAAAGTAAAATAAAACACTTAAGAAAAAAAAGCAAGAACAATGCAATTTATAACAATTTAAAAAAACACACTGGGGCTTCCCTCGTGGTGCAGTGGTTGAGAATCTGCCTGCCAATGCAGGGGACACGGATTCGAGCCCTGGTCTGGGAAGATCCCACATGCCGCGGAGCAACTGGGCCCGTGAGCCACAACTACTGAGCCTGCGCGTCTGGAGCCTGTGCTCCGCAACAAGAGAGGCCGCGATAGTGAGAGGCCCGCGCACCGCGATGAAGAGTGGCCCCCGCTTGCCGCAACTAGAGAAAGCCCTCGCACAGAAACGAAGACCCAACACAGACAAATAAATAAATAAGTGAAATTCTTTTAAAAAATACACTGCATTTTTTACAGTGATGGTTAGTGACAGCAATTATCACATGCTTTAGTCCTCCAGTCTCAGACCCCAGGTTTTGTCCCCGAGTCTCTGGAACCGAGAGAGAGCGTTGAGTTTGGCCTCTTGGCTGAATGAGTAATAGAAAAGTTGTTCTGTACGGTGTCAGTATGAAATGGCCCATTCTACCTAGGGAGAGTTTTGTATTTCTCATGCTAGTGTGTAATACAGAGGCAAGTCCAGCTCTTGTTTCCTTAAGCTACATAAATTCTAACTGCAGGAGATTTTACGGGATCCAACCACTGTCCCACAGCTACCACTTGCAGACCGTTTCCAACCACTGAATTGCTGTAGCATCACGAGCGGGACAATGCGAGCAACCTGGTGGCAAAAACAGCTTTTTATTGAAACCATTCTCAACTTGTTAAGAGGAAACGTCTTAGCTTCCGACGTAAGTATCACACACAACTGTTAAGCTTTTACACAAAACGGCTCAAGACAGTAAGTTAAAAAGATTACTTCCAAGACACGGAGAAGCACCGCCTCCTCCCGGCCTTCTGCCCCGCCCTCCGTGGGTCTGTGCACAAAACTGGCTCCGTCGTCGCCCCTCCCCTCGCCCGTAGCGCCCCGCCCAGGCTCCGCCCCCGGAAGCCCGGCTTCTATCTCCACGCTGGGGTTTTTTTTACCGAACCGGAAGTGGGGAGCGCGGAGAGAAGGTCGCGCAGAAGCCGGTAAGTTCCTCTTTCCTAGTGTAAGTCTGTGCCGCGTGGCCCACCCCCTCCCCCCGTTACTCCGTCCTCAGGGTCTCTGAGTCACTACGGACCTAAAATCCCAGCACCCGGCCCTCCGCCCCCAGTACATCCAGACGTCGCCGTTACGGGTCGGGTATCTTTTCATTTGGGTTTAAATTTGCTCCGAGGCTGGTCGCTGACCTTGGCTTTTCTGCCTTCGGTCCACGTAGACACCGCCTTTCGCTACATTTTCCTGCTTAAAACCCATTACTGGGGGGTGGGGGGCGAACCCATGGAGGCGGAACCACTGTAGTCACAATTCGCATTCAGATATACGATCTGTCAATGCTAGAGCCAAAGGGAGGCAGAAAAGACCAAGTATGCCACAAAGGCGAACCTGCTTCCTGCTCCTCTGCCTGCCTTTGGCTCTTAGGCCAAGTCTCCAACCACTGAGATGTTGCGGTGCCCCCTCCCTTATGTAGCTCAAATAAAAGCAGTAATAAACCACAACACACACACACACACACCCATCCATTACCACCTCCGCTCGCCCCTCCACCCCGCATGTAAAGCCCTCTTCGTTGAGGTGGATTCGTGCCCCCCAGCCTCGCCCTCTCGGCCCCTGGAGGGCAGCGCCGGCCGCCCCTTTCTCGGAGAGGCCGCGTCCTCTCTCCGGTCCTGGGGTTCTGCAGAGCCCGCCCCTCTCCTGAGACCCCCTCCCTCCCTCCCCGCCCCCTCTGTCCTCGCGTCTCCTCAGGCCGGTCCTTCGGCTTCTCTGGCCTCCCCTTCCTGGTCAGCCCTTCCCCTCACCCCGCGTAGGGGGAGGTGACCTGGGCCAGACGTGTGACACCCAGTGTTCTTCTGTCCCAAATTCCACCTGATGGAAAATGGTCTTTTCCTGTAGGGGAAGTAGCAAGTGAATAAAAATAGAGAAGTAAATAAAAAAGCCGGATCTCCAGGGATTGGAGAGCAACATAGAGAGAGGCCCTGGATCAGCTATGGACGAGAGGTAACAGCGGTGAGGCAATTCACAGAGAGAGTTGGGAGAGAGGATAGAAGAGTTTGAACCATGGCCTTCAAAGCAGCTTGGTGCTGGGAGACAAAGAGTACAACTAGTGATCAGAAGATCAGGGGAACAGAGAGAGCAGGAAGGAGGCCCAGCCTCCTGGGGCGCCGGAGAGTGGGAAGGAAGGGAGTGTAACAGGGACGGAAGGGGTGTAACTGGAGGGCAGAGAGGGAGCAGAGGTGGTGGGAAATAAGAGGCAGTAATACTTAGAGATTGTCGACTGAAAAAAAATGCACAACGCGAGAGTTGTGAGTTAAGTTCTGTTTCTGCAAAATGAGGACTATAGCCCAGGAGACCGCGTTTCACAAAGCTCCGAGAAGCTGATTTTAGTGACAGAAGCATACATGCAGAAAAGCACCTCTTTTCCTGCAGAAGGTTGTTGCTAGTCTCATGAAGGTTACTGCTAGTCACGCAGAGCAGACGTCACCATGAAGGATTTTAGTGTTTTCCTAGATACGAGGAGATGCAATAATTGGGCTCATAAAATTTTCTAAAAATATCTTAACTATCTGAAGACCTATTCTGCCAGTTTTTCCCAGAGCACAGAGTGCCTCTTTCCTGATGCCCACCCTGAACTCCTTTCATGGGGTGGTGAAGGTCAGCAGCTGCAGCAGGTCATGATTTCATCCTTATAGAGGTAGATGTCAAATGCCAGTTTGTAGTTGGGAAGATTTTGGGCAATCCGAAAGGTTGGGGAGAAACAGCTTCAAGAGGGAGAACAAGTTGCAGAGTCGGGGTGGGACAGGTGTGAGGGAAGAAATAGAGAGGAGGGCAGAAACAGCAGGAGAGCAGAGGGGAACAAAAGGAGAGGCAGAAGCATGGAAAGAAATAGGGTGGCAGATAAACGGAATGAAATGGAAACACAGTAGTGCAGGTAGGTGGTGGGAGCTGGATGCAGACGGATGGTGAGTTGTTTGGATGTGGATGATTAAGTCGTGATATATGATTTGTGGCTTTAGAATATAGTGAATTTAAACTCTGTTTAAATTATACATATGAGGATGAGAATTGCAAAGCTGTTGTCTACAAGACTTGTGCATTTTGTAATTACTTGTAATTACAAAGAGAAGGTTCCTTTGCTCTGGCACATGAAAAATGGTCCTGGTTTTTTAAGTTGGAGGGATGATAAGGACGAACTCTGCCCACTGACCCTTCAGGCAACCTTTTCAGAATTCACTTCCACCTGGTTCTCCTCACTACATTCAGATCTTCTCAGAAAGGTCTCCTCTCTGGGCCTCACGGACCCCACTTACACCATGGAGACGTGAAACTAGACTAGAAACTCTGGAGTGTGAGTGGTCCCGACCCACAGAATGACTGGCCAGGTTAGGTGTGTGTCTGTGTGTGGCAGTTCTTCTTGGAGAGAGTGTCCGTTTGTATTTAGAACCTGAATTTGGTCCCAGTCCTCCCAGAATGAAAAAGAAAAACACAGATTCTAGAACCGAAACAAGAACATATGCTCAGAGTAAAAGTTACCATAAGTCAGACATATATATTTCTCTGCGTTCAGTGTAATTTGAAGAGAGTTTAGAGTTTATGTCCGTTCTGGCACTCAGACCTCCACTGGCTCTTATTTGCCCTCAGGACAAATCCCAACTCCTCACTGTGGCTACTCAGCCCTGTATCATCAGGGCCCTGCCGGTGTCTCCAGCCTCCTCCTGGGAGCTGACCCTTTTCTCATGGTTCACTCTGCCCTGGGCACTTTCACCTTTTCTCTGTTCCCCCCAATTTTTCTGTCTCAGATCTTAGTTCCTGCTCTTACCTTCTCCCTTTAAGTCACCATAGCACAGGCCCTTTGTCCCCCTTCAGGTCTAGACTCAGATGCCCTCCCATCCCCTCCTGACAGTCTCTTTCACGGTACCCAGGTTTTATTGCCTCTGTATCAATCACCCTTACCAGAAATGCCCGTCTCCATTGATTATTTGAAGTCTTTGCCGTTTTCCTTTCATTTAAAGGCTCACAGTGTTCCTCTTCTTTCCAGGATGGCTGCAGTATCTCACTGTGGGGATGTCTTTAGGTGCTGGGACTGTGGGTTGGGCTGAATAATCCTCAGGGAAAACCACGGGCACAGGGTAGCCCCTGCTACAGCCCCCTGGTGTTCCAGGCTGTGCACATCCGTGACCAGTTGCCACCTTGGACAGAAGCTTTGCCTTCCAGCAGGTCATCTGCTCAGAGTCAGGGTTAGTGATTTCACGGTGTAAGTGTGAAACACAAGGCTGGAAGCTAAGGGGGCATGCGGTGGCCCCCCTCAAAGAGCTAGGGTATCTTTTAATTACCGATGAGTGGGGAGACAGGAGACAAGAAGCTTGGGACCATCTGTCTTTGAGACTTCCTTACTGAATTCAAATGCCTTTGTAACTGCACTCTATAATGTCCCCAGTTGCTGGCAAGGTTTCCCAGGAGGGCCAACGTCTTGACCTTCATATTGAATGCCCAGTGTCCTTTGGGTGGCATCTTGTGAATATTCCTGTTGGAATGTGTTTTCTTTTTTTTATATACATTTATTTATTTAATTTATTTATTAATAAATAAATGGCTGCATTGGGTCTTCGTTGCTGCACATGAGCTTTCTCTAGTTGTGGCGAGCGGGGGCTACTCTTCGTTTCGGTGCACGGGCTTCTCATTGTGGTGGTTTCTCCTCTTGTGGAGCATGGGCTCCAGGCACGTGGTCTTTGGTAGTTGTGGCACACGGGCTCAGTAGTTGTGGCTCACAGGCTTAGTTGCTCCGCAGTGTGTGGGATCTTCCCGGACCAGGGCTCGAACCTGTGCTTTCCCTTGCATTGGCAGGCGGATTCTTGACTACTGCGCCACCGGGGAAGTCCTGGAATGTGTTTCTGAGAGGTCTTCGTGCCTTTTAGCCCTGTTTGCCTTTTAGCCCTGTCTGCCCATGAGTGCATGGGGGAGAGGCAGAACAATTGCGAAGTTGGAAGGGAGGCTGTAAGGGTCTGCTGGAGGGGTTGGGCAGCAAGTGGGGGCTTCAGAGTTCTCCCCATGAATTGTTTGTGCACCTGTCCCTTGTGGACTCAAGGGGTGTGTGGAACTGTTGGCAAGTGAAGTCTTCTTTCTGGATGGAGCACCTGGAATTGCGTTTATGGGTAGCTGTGGGGTGCATTGTGTGGTCTATGAAACCCACCTGCGGCTAGATATCAAAGGGAACATAATTGTTACAGCGAGGGAAGTATACGCCCTCCAGTGACCATTACTGCATTATTCACAGCAGCCAAGATGTAGACAGAACCAAATGTTCTCTGATAAATGAATGGGTGTAGAAAATTTATGTCTGCCATAAATTATGACAGAAAAAGACACATATTTAACGTGGAAACTAAAAATGTGAAACTCATAGAGCCATAGAGTATAAAGGTTGTTAGGAGTTGGATGGTGGGGTTAATGGGGAGATGTTGCTCAAAGGTTACAAAGGTCCAGTTGCGAAATTAGTAAGTTCAACATGTTCGTCTAATGCCCAGCATGCTGACGGTAGTTAATCACACTGTGTTTCTATATACTTGGAATTTGCTGGGAGAGTAACACTTAAGTGGTCTCACTACACGGAAACAAAATGGTAATTGTGAGTTGACGGAAGTGTAAATAACTTTTTTGTGATAATTATTACAGAGTGTCTACATCTGTCAAATCATTGTATGCTTCATTCATGTACCGTTGTTACTCATCAGTTATACCTCAGTTAAGCTGGGAAAGAATAAGAAAGTGGGGGCTGTGCTGGGCTTGCCTCCTCTGAGCACTGCTCAACCCAGGCTTCCCATTAGATCGATGTGATATTTTTCATATACATGTTTTATACTTTACTCTGACCAGAGATTCCCCTTCAGATAGTCCAACCTCAACAATATTTGAGGTGCCCCAGGTGATTCCAATCTGGATCCCTCACTGAGCATCGTGACTCTGGGTCCCCCCGTTCCTGAGGGCCGAGATCTGGGCTGAGGCTGAGGGGCTCTGCTCTGCGTGGGGATGGATCAGGGCTGGTCTGTGACCTGCAGGGGGTCGTCGGGTCCAGCTGAGGTGCCCGCTGCTGCTGTGTACGTGGGGGCCTCACCAGGAGGGGAGCCTGATCTGAAGGAAAGGGTGGGAAAACTCCCTTGTTGGTCTCTGTGTGGGAGTTTACTGTCCTGAGCCCCTCCTGGGACAGTGGGCAGCAGGGGACTGTCTGTTCCACATGCTGAGGTCTTCCCTGTGTGTGTGTGGTGGTGACTCAGGAAGGGGCTGTGTTGATTCTGAGCATTAAACAGCATCTTTTCCACTTTCAGGATCGACCTCTAAACATTCATGTTGTCTAAGGAAGAAGCCCTTAAGAGGCAAAAGAGGAAAGAACTGGAGTCTGCAATGGCTCTTTCTCAGGTAAAGTCATATTCTGATTGGATTCTCAGTCAGTCCTTCCTGAAATGCCCTTCTTTGGACTCGCTAACCTCTGACTCTGAAGTATCCTGCCTGACACCTGTACAGTCACAGTCACCCGGGTCCTTCCCTCAGGGCCTGTCATCTCCACTTAGATCCCGTCTCCCCATGACCCAGTGACCTGGAACTTGTGAAGAGGCTCCTCTGGGTGTAGTCCTGGGCTGGGCTTCACCCCCATGGATTTAGTCGGGGTGTCAATGCTATTGGGCAGCAGCAGTTGCTTAGGGGCCCCATCTGGATGCACTGTCTACTCTCTGTAAACCAGGATCTAGATGGTGCACCTGAAAGTCGGGTATTAATGTGCACAATACCTGGTAAAATCTGGAAATCAGGCCAACTAAGGGTAATTTGTTCTGACTTATTCGAAGGCAATTGAAGCTAAGTGAGCAAGTCACTGACTAAATCTTAACGACTGGGAATGGAATGGGAAGGTCAGAACTAGACATCAGTGATAGAGGGTGTTTTATTCCATCCTGGAATTTAAACTATGAAATCAACCTAAACCTCTGACCGTTGGAAAGTCTTTTTTTTTTTTTTTAATTAATTAATTAATTAATTAATTAATTTATGGTTGTGTTGTGTCTTCGTTTCTGTGCGAGGGCTTTCTCTAGTTGTGGCAAGCGGGGGCCACTCTTCATCGCGGTGCGCAGGCCTCTCACCATCGCGGCCTCTCTTGTTGCGGAGCACAGGCTCCAGACGCGCAGGCTCAGTAATTGTGGCTCACGGGCCTAGTTGCTCCGCGGCGTGTGGGATCCTCCCAGATCAGGGCTCGAACCCGTGTCCCCTGCATTGGCAGGCGGATTCCCAACCACTGCGCCACCAGGGAAGCCCTGGAAATTCTTTATATCACTTTCATCACCTCCATTCCTGAGAGGTTGTCTTTTTACTCTGTGGATTGTATCTTTTGACACACAGTATTTACCTTTGATGCAGGTTAGGGACCAGCTGTACTTTTTTGCTTGTAGATATCTAGTTTCTCAGCACCGTTTGTTATTGAGACTGTCCTTTCCCATTTGCTTAGTCTTGGCACCCTTTTCTATACATTTTCCATATATTCCAGGGATTGTTTGAGTTTTCTCATCTGTTCCATTGGCTTATGTATCTGCGTTTATGCCAGTACCACATCATCTTGATTACTTTGTAATCTGTTTTGAAATCTAAAACTGATGGGCTTGGTCCATGGCCATGATCTTCAGGTCCAAGTGCTTCCAGCCCTGGCCCCCTGCAGACAAGGGTGGCTACTCGCTGGATCACTTTGGTGAATGTAAAAGCTTTAAAGAGAATTTCGTGAAGTGTCTCCAGGGCAATAGTTTTAACAATACTTTGCAGAAATGAAACAAAACAATATATTTAGAATGTAGGATGGAGAGGCAACTGATGTTACAAGAACCCCTGGAAAAACTGGAATTTGGAGATTTGCTTGTTTGTTTTTGTTTTCTCTTCTTTTTGGCCATGCAACGTGGCATGCGGGATCTTTGTTCCCTGACTAGGCAATGAACCTTCGTCCCCTGCAGTGGAAGCACTGAGTCTTAACCACTGGACCACCAGGAGGTCCTGGGGTTTGGAGATTTGCTAGATGGAAAATCAGAGAGAAAAACTGAACCTTGATGGGAAGAAGACTGCAGGACAGTGTGGGAACATCTGGATGACGTCGCCGCCCTGATGACCTTGCCACTCCAAGGGTGTGCTTGTACGTACTGTGACTCAGGAAGGGGCTTTGCGGATGCCCGAGAGATGCCGCTGAAATCAAGACAGACACCCCGCCCTGGTAATGGCTCGTCTTCTAAGAATCCCCAAAGGATTTTGGAAAACCATTGTCCCTTTTAGATTCCCATTTTCCCCCAGGTGTGTTAGGTTTTCTCATTAAGTCCTAGTGGGTGACAGGGCTCCCAGGGAGGTAAGGTGCCAGGTGACATCTGCGTAGTGAGTGGAACTTTGGGCTCCCGTGTGGTGCTGGATTCACATCACAGGCTCTGTGTCTTTTCAGCGCTCATGTGCTAAATGTTCACGATTAGCGGTCTGTTACGTAGACAGAGATTGTCAGGGAAACTTTTCGTAGCAGATGGTTTCCTCTTCGTACTCATAAATACATACGCCCTTTATTTCTTTCTGGGGGAGCAGATGGTGCACTGCACAGCATGTGGAATCTTAGTTCCTCGACCGGGGCTCGAACCCGTGCCCCCTGCGGTGGAAGCATGGAGTCCTAACCACTGGACCGCCAGGGGAGTCCCTGACCTTTATTTCTTTTTTTCTTTTCTTTTCTTTTTTCTTTCTTTTTTTTTTTTTTTTAACAAAAATAGAGGACACGTTCAGAAGTGGGAAATGGTCTGGCTTTTGAGATACCTGACTTCTTGCTTTTTTTCTGGTGATGCCCGAGCACCAGGTATCTTTCTAACCAAGTGTCATTTTCTGATTTGTATCACGCTATGTTTGTAAAACTGGGTGTTTAATTTCAAGAACTCATTTGTTGTCACTGAGAAAAAAAAATGAAAATAAAAATGACTGACTCTATCTTCTTTTTCAAGAGTATTTTGGATATTTGGGGTCCCTTGAGATTCCCTGTTAATTTTATTTTATTTTTGTAATTTTAAAATGTTTTAATAAATTTATTTATTTTATTTATTTACTTTTGGCTGCATTGGGTCTTCGTTGCTGCACGCGGGCTTTCTCTAGTTGCGGTGAGTGGGGGCTACTCTTCATTGCGGTGCGCCCCCTGTTAATTATAGCATGATTTTTTCTATTCCTACAAAAATTGCCCTTGAAATTTTGATAGGGATTCCATTGAATCTGTAGGACACTTTGGGTGATTTGGTCATTTTAAGAATATTAAAATTGGACTTCCCTGGTGGCGCAGTGGTTAAGAATCTGCCTCCCAATGCAGGGGACACAGGTTCGAGCCCTGGTCTGGGAAGATCCCACATGCCGCGGAGCAACTAAGTCCGTGCGCCACAACTACAGAGCCTGTGCTCTAGAGCCCACGTGCTGCAACTACTGAGCCTGCGCTCTAGAGCCCACGTGCTGCAACTACTGAAGCCCGCACGCCTAGAGCCTGTGCTCCGCAAGGAGAGAAGCCACCACAATGAGAAGCCCGCACACCACAACGAAGAGGAGCCCCCGCTCGCCGCAACCAGAGAAAGCCCGTGCACAGCAACAAAGACCCAACACAGCCAAAAATAAATAAATAAATAAATAAAATTAATAAAAAAAAATATTAAAATTGGAATATTCCAATCCACGAGTACAGGGTGTGTTTCTATTTATTTGTATCTCCATGAACTTCTTTTAGAACGTTTAGTAGTTTTCAGTGTACAAGTCTTTCAACTCCTTGGCTCATTTTTCCCTAAGTGTTCTATAGGACTATTCTCTAATTTTCTGTTGACATTGTACATTGTGTATAGAAGTGCAACTGATTTTTGCGTGCTGATTCTTTATGCTGCAAGTTTTCTAAAGTTGTTTTTTGAAGAAATAGTTTTCTCGTGAGATCTTTTTGGTTTGTGCCTACAAAACCTTGTCACCTACAGAATAAGAAAATGGTACTTTTTCCACGTGGATAACTTTGAGTTTTTGTTTTTTGTCTTACTGTTCTAGATAGGGCGTTTAGTATTTTCTTGAACAGTAGTGCAGAGCGTGCATCTTCCTGTTTTGTTGTTGTAAAGATTTAGTAGCGCAGACTTCCCCTGTAGTACAGCTTACACTGCCTGTTGTAAATTTTGATATGGTTTTTTTTGTGTGTTTGGTTTTTTGTTTTTTGTTTTTAATTGATTGATTGATTGATAGATAGCTGTGCTGGGTCTTCGTTGCTGTGCCCGGGCTCTCTCCGGTTGCGGCAAGTGGGGGCTACTCCTCGTTGCCGTGCGTGGGCCTCTCACTGTGGTGGCTTCTCTTTGTTGTGGAGCATGGGCTCTAGGCATGTGGGCTCAGTAGTTGTGGCACGTGGGCTCAGTTGCTCCGCGGCATGTGGGATCTTCCTGGACCAGGGCTTGAACCTGTGTCCCCTGCATTGGCAGGCAGATTCCCAACCACTGCACCACCAGGGAAGTCCTGGCATGGTTTTTGTTTTGTTTTGTTTTTTGGCCCTGCTGCGAGGCATGTGGGATCTTAGTTCCTCAACTAGAGATGGAACCCGTGACGCCTGCAGTGGAAGCACAGAGTCTTAACCACTGGACCACTGGGGAAGTCCCTGGTATGTTGAATTTTTTTAAAAAATTAATTAATTTATTTTTGGCTGCATTGGGTCTTTGTTGCTGCCTGCGGGCTTTCTCTAGTTGCAGTGCGTGGGGGCTACTCTTCGTTGCGGTGCGCGGGCTTCTCATTGCAGTGGCTTCTCCTTGCAGAGCACGGGCTCTAGCCGTGTGGGCTTCAGTAGTTGTGGCTCACGGGCTCTAGAGTGCAGGCTCAGTAGTTGTGGCGCACAGGCTTAGTTGCTCTGCAGCATGTGGGATCTTCCCGGACCAGGGCTCGAACCTGTGCCCCCTGCATTGGCAGGCGGATTCTTAACCACTGTGCCACCGGGGAAGCTCTCTTGTAGTGTCTTTGACTGGCATTGGTAGTAGAGTAATTCTGGCCTCATAGAGTTTGAAACTTCCTTTTTCTTCATTTTTTGAGGGAATAGTTTAAGTAAATTTGTTCTTAATGGTTTTGAAATGTTGTCTTGAATTCTGAAGTGAATATATATGGCTTTCCTTTGTTGAATTGTTTTTGATTAGTGATTCCATCTCCTTTCCAGTTACTTGTTTGTACAGGTTTCAATTTCTTCATGGTTCTGTCTTGGTAGTTAATGTTTCTCTAGGAATTTATTCATTTCTTCTAGTTTATCCAATACTTAGGGATAGATTTGTCATAGTATCTTCTTCTAATTTTCTTGATTTCTGTTGAATCAGTTGAGATTATTTGTAATGTCCGCTCTTTCATTTCTGATTTCAGTAATTTGAGTCTTCGCTCTTTTGTTAGTTATTCTAGATATGGGTTTGTCAGTTTTGTTATTCTCTTCAAATAACCAACTTGTGGTGTTGTGATTTTATGTAGTTTTTTTTCCCCTATTTTATTGATCTCTAATCTAATTCTTTTTTCTACCTTCTGCTAGCTTATGCATATTTTGTACTTGTAAGATCTTTTATTTTGTTTTGGGTTTTTTTTTTTGAAATTGGTTTTCATACACTTGATAAACCACACCTTTTCTGTGTACTTTTAACATTTTCTCTTTCCCTTACTTATTGAAATTTAATTAATATATATCATTGTATAAATTTAAGGTTATAGTGTGAACTTTTCTTGCAAAATAAGTACCTCAGTGGGGTCTGTACTACATTCACCTGTGACGTAATTACAATTTTTTTATGTGTCTTGGGAACATGTAAGGTCTACTATCTTACTGACTTTCAAGCATATAGTATAGTGTTGATAACTGTAAGTACCACGGTGTACATTAAATTTCTAGAACTTTCAACTCACAGCAGGAAATGTATTCCTTTGACTAATATCTCCCCATTCTACCAAGTCCCAGGATTTGACAACCACTATTTTTGTCTATGTTGCTCTTTGGTTCTTTTTTTTTTTTTTTCTTTTTTTTCTTTTTACACATGAGTTACAACATTCAGTACTATCTATTCATTCTCTGTAAATTATTTTACGGAGCATATAACCTCATTGTCCCTCTGTGTTGTTAAAAATAGCAGGATTTTTTTCTTCTTCCTGGGTAAATGATACTACATTCCGTGTATCTGCTAGATATTTTTCATTTGATATCTTCCCAATAGTGTAATTTCTGCACTATATAATAACTTTGTTCTTTTTAAAATCGTTTGAAGAAGTTTTTTGTTTTTTTTTTTGAAGAAGTTTTATCCTATTTGATTTTTTTTTTTTAATTATTTATTTATTTATTTTTATTTTTGGCTGTGTTGGGTCTTCGTTTCTGTGCGAGGGCTTTCTCCAGTTGCGGCAAGCGGGGGCCACTCTTCATCGCGGTGCACGGGCCTCTCACTATCGCGGCCTCTCTTGTTGCGGAGCACAGGCTCCAGACGCGCAGGCTCAGTAGTTGTGGCTCACGGGGCTAGTTGCTCCGCGGCACGTGGGATCTTCCCAGACCAGGGCTTGAACCCGTGTCCCCTGCACTGGGGGGCAGATTCTCAACCACTGCACCACCAGGGAAGCCCTTGATTTTTTGTATCTGTATGTTTGTGTATGGGATAAATTAATCCATCTCCATTCGATGGCCTCTTCCAACTTACCTTCAGGTTTCAGGTAACAACATCTTACACATCTCCCGGAATATTATGTGTGTTCTTTGTGAATATATGCATGGAAATGGGACTTATGGAGTATTCAGTATGATACCTTACACAGCAAATAATGTAATAAGTGTAAACCTGCTTTGTCTGTACAACATCCTATTCTTTCCCCTTTAAAATCTCTTTCATTTCTGTCCCATATCAATAGTATAATTCTCACAGTTAAAAAATGGAACAGTATAATGTTACTTGCTAAGCCAGTTCTTCTTTTCTTTTAAGAAAAAAGTTCATTCACTCATATATGAAATGAAAAGCAGTGATACCCCATGTTTATTATTCCCTGTGTCCAGTCAGTCCCTTTATCAGTCCTGGTCTTTCTTTATATGGTCCCTTGATGCAGATAGAAACGCTGTCCTTTTTAGTGTTTCTCAAAAAGCTTACGTCATGGTTGTGAAGTTTCATAACTCTGTTTGATAAAAGTCTTAATTTTGGTGTAATACCGTATATTCAACATGAAACATTTACTCATGCATTGTAATGAACAGTATGTCTATGGTCCTTTTTAATTTGTAGATATCTGTCAAATACATGTGATAAAGAAATTACAAGTAAAATCAAACACAGATATAGGAGAAGTATTCCAAACAGTGGTGTTGGGAAGACCTGGAAGCTGTGAAATCAAACATTTTTACCTGCAGGAGAATATGTATGATTTTGGGTGTCAGTGGAGAGATGATGAAAGAAATTACAAAAATATCCCTGCATCCCATAACAAAGATGTCACTAATGAAAGAAGTCGATATGTTGAAAGGGATGCAGGAAAGAAGCCTATTGGAAATAGGCTTGCGTTAAGCTTTCATGATGAACTGCATATTTTTAAAAGTGAACAGAAAATTGATGAGTTTAATCAAACTGATAAGAGTATCAACAGTAGTGCCTCATTTTCACCATGTCAAGAAATTTCTCCTCCTGTCCCAACCACAATTTGTGATATATATGGGGGTGATTTTATGCATCCTTTAATATTGACACAAGACAGAAAGCCCAGAGGGAAAGACCTTACAAATGTAATGAGTTTGGGACAGCTTTTCATCTCAGGTCATACCTCAATAGACATCACATAACTCATAGAGAAGAGAAATTACATGAATGTGATTTATGTGGGAAGGACTTTAGTCGAAATTCAGGCCTCGTCATTCATCAAAGAATTCATACTAGAGAGAAACCTTACAGATGTAATGAGTGTGGGAAAACCTTTCATCGCAGCTCACACCTCAGGAGACATCAGTTAGCTCATACAGGAGAGAAAGTACATGAATGTGATTTATGTGGGAAGGTCTGTAGTGGAAATTCAGGCCTTGTAATTCATCAAAGAATTCATGCTGTAGAGAAACCTTACAAATGTAACGAGTGTGGCAAGGTCTTTAATCAGAAGGGAAAGCTTGCAGTTCATCATTCATACTGGAGAGAAGCCTTAGAAATGTAATGCGTGTTGCAAAGTCTTTAGACATAAACAACACCTACGGATTCATCAGAGAACACGAAATGGATAGAAACCTTTCAAATACTGTTAGTGTGGCAAGGTCTTCAGTCACAATTCACACCTTACAAGTCACTGGAGAATACATTTTGTAAAGAAGGCCTTCCTATGGGGTGTGGCGAAGCCTTTACTCAGGTGTCGACCCCCACTGAATGCTTTTTGCATTCAGCCTCAATTACTGTGAGATATTTTATAATTAAAAGAAACCTTCCAAGTATAATGACTCTCTAAATGTGTCTCAACTCTAACTCTAACCTTATGACCCACCAGGGTATTCATACTGGAGAGAAAGTAATGTTACGAATTGGACAAACCTTTATTCGGAGCTCACATCTCACCAGTCAATCTTCAGGCACGCCGTAATGAGCATAACATTACAGAGGTTCTCCCATCTTCAAACTTTTTTTTTTAAACACTCCTTAAAACGTGCTCCCCGTTCTGGAATATGCAGTATATGACTATTTCTTCATGTCCTTTTTTATTTTTTATTTTTTATTTATTTATTCATTTATTTATGGCTGTGTTAGGTCTTTGTTGCTGTGCATGGGCTTCTCATTGTGGTGGCTTCTCTTGTTGCGGAGCACGGGCTCTAGGCGCACGGGTTTCAGTAGTTGTGGCACGAGGGCTCAGTAGTTGTGGCTCGCGGGCTCTAGAGCACAGGCTCAGTAGTTGTGGCGCACGGGCCTAGTTGCTCCGCGTCATGTGGGATCTTCCCAGACCAGGGCTCGAACCCGTGTCCCCTGCATTGGCAGGCGGATTCTCAACCACTGTGCCACCAGGGAAGTCCCCTTCATGTCCTTTTTTGTGTCTAAATAAATGTCATGACATGCATCTTGATTTACATGATGGTAAAATAGGGGTATAGTAAGCATATACAAAATATTAACAAAATTTTAAAATCATACAGTGTCTCTTTTGTCCTTTCTGTGCTCAGTGCAGTAATTTTAAAGGATCAATATTCATGAGTTTTCTCTTTAAAATGAACACTATACAATGGGAACATTTTTGCTTGATAGATAAACTGGAAATTTCATATATTCCCTTTTAAAACATTTTTTTTTTAAGTTTTTGCTAGTTTGTACTTGTGACCATTCAGTGGAGTAGGATGGAACCCCACCCGGAGTTTGGTTTGGTTAGTGAGACTGATACTAACATGTCTTGGATAATTAGCTCAGTTATTGTTTACTAATTTAGATTCACTACATCCTGAATAGGTCCTCACTGTAGGATTACATGAAGACCTACCATCAGGTTGGTCTGCATAAGAAGAGTTTTAACATAATACCCAGCTCATCCATGTATGTGGATTGTCTATATGCCCAATGCAATTGACAATTCAGGTGTAGTTCTCTTTCCCAGGTCACAGAAAACAGAAGACCCTTCAGAATCACTTCAATAAAGAGTAGCTTCTGACTTACCAGCTTATTTCTGTGATAGGGGGATGAATTTTACATGCCTGAGTCCTCCAGTCTCAGACCCCAGGTCTTGTCCCTGATTCTCTGGAGCTGAGTTTGGCCTCCTGCTTGAATGTGAATAGAAACAGAAAAGGTGATCTGTAGGATGAGAGTATGATGTGAAATAGCCCTTACTACTCTGGATAAGTTTTGTATTTGTCGTGCTAGTTTCTAATACAGAGACAAGAACAGCTATTATTTCTTTAAACTGCATAAATTGATTCAAATTGTAGAAAATGTTTCTGGATCTAACCGCTGCCCCACTGCAAACACTTGGAGACCCAAGTTTCCAGGCCTGTGAATTGTTTGAGCCTCATGATCCGGACATGCGAGCAACCGGCTATAAAAACGGCTTTTTATTGAAACCATTTTCATCTTAATCGGAAACATCTTAGTTTTCGAAGTGCTGGAATAACTGGCCCACACAATGTTAAGCTTTCACTTTAAAGCTGTTACAGATAGTCACTTAAAGTAAGCAGGTCAAGGTACAGGGAAGCAGCTTCACCAGCCGCCCTCCCTGGCTCTTTGCTCCCACCTGGGCTCCTTCCTCACCCCGCCCCTCAACAGTAGCACGGTCCAGGTACAGCCCGTCAAGCCCTGCCTGTTCCCTTCAGGCACACTTCCCTCCAGAAGCAGAAACAATACACGGCGAGGTCACTCTGCAGAGTATATGTTTCTCTTTACTGGTGGGACCCTGTGCTGTGCTGTCCCCCTTATTCAGTCCTCAGGGTGTTGGGAGTGACTGTAGACCTGATATGCCAGCACCCGGCCCTCTGCCTGCCAAATCCTCAGATCCCCATTACAAGTCCTGTATCTTTTTATTTGGGTTTGAAATCGCGCTGAGGCTGCTCTCTTCCCTTTGCTTCTCTGCCTTTGGTCCACGGAGAGCCTTTTGTGACATTTTCCATCGTAAAACCCTTTACTACCAGTAATTGTGAATGGAACAATTAATCAAAAGAATCAAAATAGTATTTATATGTGTATGATTCACATTTAACTGCTGCCATTACATTTTGCTGTAGTTTAATTCTGAATAATTAAAATGAGTATCCTGTTTTAATTAATGAAATTCAGTCCGTTTTCATAACCCTGGGTGAATCATGTTTCTTCGGCCAGCACAGTTTTGTTCCACCTCAGTGCTTTATAACAGAAGCACCATTAGGCTCTTAGGGTTGAAAGAATCTGTAACAATTTCTTTCCGTGGTGGAATCAAACAACATACAGTTTACGAATTATATATTCATAATTTGTACCCAACTTATTCTCTGTAAACTCTGCTCCAGAATATGCGGGTATAATGAAAATACCATAGGAGTGCATTTAAGGCTCTGCCTTCTATTAAAGTACAAAAATTGAACCAAGTAAATTGGGTTTCTTGAGTGCTTCACGAATTGGGGTGCATCCCATTTGAAACCGAGCAGGACCCGGAGGGCCTCCTGGACATGGAAGCCTTTCCGTGTCTCCTGTTTCCTGTTTGTAGGGAATAGGCTTCGGCCTCCATGATCTTCCCTGAGTTTCAAAGGGCAGGTGGAAACAGTTGCTAATCAGGATACAGAGACAAAAGAAGGGCCGTCAAATAATAGTGCATCCTTGGCATAGGATCCTGCTTCTGCCTCAAGGGATACACATAACAATATCTTAGAGCTTTTCTGCAGAACAAAATTTGATGAAGCATTCTTCATTCCAGAAACGTCAGGAGATCACCTGAGGCCAGATTAAAGGAAGCAGGCCCTGCACACACCCTGATACTTATCAACAACCCTGCCCTTGAACCAGTGCTATAAAACTCCTCACCATATCCCCCTCCCCCGCCTCGGGTTGGGACACACAGTTTTGAAGGGCATGAGCCTGCTGTGTCCCCCTTTGGTTGGCAAAGCAATAAAGCTGTTTTTTTCTACTTCACTCAAAGCTCTGTCTCTGAGATTTGATTTGGGACCGTTGCGCAGAGGCTGAGTTTTCGGCATCACATCTAGATGATAAAGTGGTGGTCAAAGCTGTACAAGCTGGAAAGCTTCTATAGATAGAAGCTAGGCAGCATAAGAATTTTATTGCGAAGACCCAACAATCCCACTACTGGGCATATACCCAGAGAAAACCATAATTCAACAAGACACATGCACCCCAATGTTCATTGCAGCACCATTTACAATAGCCAGGTCATGGAAGCAACCTAAATGCCCATCAACAGACGAATGGATAAAGAAGATGTGCTACATATATACAATGGAGTATTAGCCATAAAAAGGAACGAAATTGGGTTATTTGTAGAGACGTGGATGGACCTAGAGACTGTCATAGAGAGTGAAGTAAGTCAGAAAGAGAAAAATATCGTATATTAATGCATATATGTGGAATCTAGAAAAGGTACAGATGAACCGGTTTGCAAGAAAGAAATAGAGACACAGATGCAGAGAACAAACATATGGACACCAAGGGGGGAAGGGGGGGTGGTGGTGGGATGAACTGGGAGATTGGGATTGACATATATATACTAGTATGTATAAAATGGGTAACTAATAAGAACTTGCTGTATAAAAAATAAAATGAAGTTCAAAAAAATAGATGCAAATGACAGCATACTATGCACACTGTTTTATACTTAAATTTTTCATTAGTATATATCTTGGAGATAATTCCAGGACATATAATTAAAAAAATATTTTTATTGCGAAGAGAAGAAAAATTTTTTCGTCGAGATTACATTTTTCTGGGGGAGGTATGGTAAAGGTCTTATCCTGTTGTTTACCTCAGTGGTATCATTCATGAAATTCCAGAGTGGTTGGTTTAAGGTCACATTCCTGGGAGGGGTGTAACTGCAATAAAGTCTTGTTTTGCTGTCTTTGGGGCAAATGACCACTTCGGGACTGTTTTATTTTTTTCAACACTCCCTAAAACCTGTTCCCCATTCATGAATATGCAGTACATGGCATGCACCTTGATTTACATTATGGGAAAATAGGAATATGTAAGCACATGCGAAATATTAGAAAATTTTAAAATCATACGATCTCTTATGCTTGAATCGCTCAGGGAACTAATTCGAAAATATAGATGTTCATGAGTTTTAAAAGCGAACAATATACAAGAGGAACTTTTTCCTTCGAGAGATAAAGTAGAAATTTCATACATTCACTACCCAAACATTCTTTATTTTTGGTAATGTGCACTTGTAACCATTCACTGGAATAGGGTGGAACCCCATCCAAAGTGTTGTTTCGTCATTGAGGCTGGTGCTAACATTAAAGTGTTATGCGAATATTTGTTACATACTTCAGCTGTCTAGGGGGACAGGGGAGGCTACCAAGGTGTTTGAAAATGGTTTGAGAGAACAGGGAATGGTGACTGGCTTGGTGTGTTAATGTGATTACCAGGTGAGGCTTGATGGAGGATACACTTACGGTTTGAACTTTCAGTTTGTATCACAGGACGGAGCCATCAGGCTTCTTTATCAGCTTGCCCACATAGGCTGGATAGGAAGAGGTTGTGACTTATTCGGTGTCAGTAGTGAAACATCAAAAACTGGAGTCAGATTGTTTAACTAAATGCAATAGTTACTCTTGAACCTCCTGATTTCTTGGTTAGGACACACCATGTGCTTCTTCATGCTAATAATTTTATTACATTTTTTTTTTGCTCCTGCAGCAGACATATTGTTCAATTGGGTTGTTGAAAATGCTTGTAAAATACTATTTTAAAAAATTGGCTAAATACGTTTACCCTGTTTAATAAAAATTAATGTGTGGAACTGTTTATTGGATAGTATAACTAGGCAATTTAGTAGAAGAGCAATTATCCAAGGGCTATTAAAATTTTAATTTAAAATAACATTACTAAGCAATATGTTACATGGTTTATTTTCTACTGTAATACATTTGTTTTTTTATTTTTTTATTTTTCTAAAAATATTTATTTATTTGGTGTGCTGAGTGTTAGCTGAGGCATGGAGGATCTTCGTTGCAGCATGTGGGATCTTTTAGCTGTGGTACGCGGGTTCTTAGTTGCAGCATGTGGACTCTTAGTTGCAGCCTGCATGCGGGATCTAGTTCCCTGACCAGGGATCGAACCCGGGCCCCCTGCATTGGGAGTGCAGAGTCTTAACCACTGGACCACCAGCGAAGTCCCTGTTTTTTTTTTTTTAACATCTTTATTGGAGTATAATTGCTTTACAATGGTCTGTTAGTTTCTGCTTTATAACAAAGTGAATCAGCTATACATATACATATATCCCCATATCTCTTCCCTCTTGCGTCTCCCTCCCACTCTCCCTATCCCACCCCTCTAGGTGGTCACAAAGCACCGAGTTGATCTCCCTGTGCTATGCGGCTGCTTCCCACTAGCTATCTATTTTACGTTTGGTAGTGTATATATGTCCAGGCCACTCTCACTTTGTCCCAGCTTGCCCTTCCCCCGCCCCGTGCCCTCAAGTCCATTCCCTAGTAGGTCTGCGTCTTTATTCCTGTCCTGCCCTTAGGTTCTTCAGAACCATTTTTTTTTTTTTTTTTTAGGTTCCATATATATGTGTTAGCATACGGTATTTGTTTTTCTCTTTCTGACTGACTTCACTCTGTATGACAGACTCTAGGTCCATCCACCCCACTACAAATAACTCAATTTCGTTTCTTTTTATGCCTGAGTAACTGTTGTTTTTTTGTAAATACACTTTTTCCTTAGCATTATTTTTTCCTTCCAGACATATTCCATTTTTTAAAAATGTATTGCTTTTTTGAAAAATAAATTTATTTTATTTATTTATTTATTTTTGGCTGCGTTGGGTCTTTGTTGCTGCCTGCGGGCTTTCTCTAGTTGTGGTGAGCAGGGCTACTCTTCGTTGCGGTGCGCGGGCTTCTCACTGCGGTGGCTTCTCTTGTTGCGGAGCACCGGCTCTAGGCTCACGGGCTCAGTAGTTGTGGCTCGTGCGCTCTAGAGCGCAGGCTCAGTAGTTGTGGCACCTGGGCTTTGTTGCTCCGCTACATGTGGCATCTTCCCGGAGCAGGGATCAAACCCGTGTCCCCTGCATCGGCAGGCGGGTTCTTAACCACTGTGCCACCAGTTAGTCCACATCTTCCATTTTTACGTCAAGGGATGTATAAATCAGTGAGTTGTTTTCCGATTCTTGTGACATGAATACGTACATAACTCAGTGAGTTATATAAAGTAGGTGCACTATAAACATGATAGAAGAGCATTCCTCTAGGCGATCAATTTAATGAAAGAACTGGAATGGGGAGATGGTGAGATGACATGTTTTAATTTGGGAATTGGTATGGTAAAGTGCTTGAAAATCAAGATGGTGGGAATGAACAAGGATGCAGGGAACTGAATGAGATTATAAGGATGAATAAGGTAGAAAAGACCCCACGATTCCAAGTATAGTTTGTGACAGTGAGACAGCCTCCATTGCCAAAATGCCTGGAAGCCATTCTGCCACTTCTCAGTGGATGGTACTCACATTCAGGGCCAGTGCATTTTGCAGAGAAAATAAGACTTGTGCTACGTATATATAGCATGACAACTGACACCCAATATCCTCCACTTAGAACTTGATCCTGAGCAAAAAGAAAATATTTTCTTTGGAAAAGTGATCTTCAGTCTGATTTATATTATATTTCGTCATTATCCCACTTCAGGGAAGAGTTATTGTTATTAAGGGTTTATGCCTAATAACTTACTAAATTTTCATCTCTCAGAAAAGCACTGATATTTATTCTCATTTCACAAATGAAGGATTTTAGGACAGACACAGATTTAGACCCATTCATTTGCATCCCAGCAAGTGGCAGAATCGGGAATTGAATCCAGGTTGTCTGGTTTCAGTGACAAATTGCTTAATTATGTTGCTACACTAACAAGACTAATTATTTCTATCCTTCCACAACTCAACATCTGTACTTAATTTGTTAGTATCTGTTGACTCTTTTAAATGACTTAACTGCAAATATAATTGTGGTTATGATAATGTTCTATAACATCTATACAGGCATACCTCATTTTAGTGCCCTTTATTTTATTTTTTAAATTATTTTTTTATTTTTGGCTGCGTTGGGTCTTCTTTGCTGTGTGTGGGCTTTCTCTAGTTGTGGCGAGCGTGGGCTACTCTTTGTTGCGGTGTACCAGCTTCTCATTGCGGTGGCTTCTCTTGTGGAGCATGGGCTCTAGGTGTGCAGGCTTCAGTAGTTGCAGCACGCGGGCTCAGTAGTTGCATCACGCGGGCTCTAGAGCCCATGGGCTTCCTTAGCTGTAGCTCATGGGGTCTAGAGCCCAGGCTCAGTAGTCGTGGCACATGAGCTTAGTTGTTCTCCAGCATGTGGAATCTTCCCGGACCAGGGATCAAACCGGTGTCTGCTGCGTTGGTAGGTGGATTCTTAAGCACTGCGCCACCAGGGAAGTCCCTGCCCTTTATTTTATTGTGCTGCAGAGATACTGTGTTTTTTTTTACAAATTGAAGGTTTGTGGCCACGGTGGGTGGAGAAAGTCTTTGGCACCATTTTTCCAACAACATTTGGTCACTTTGTGTCTCTGTGTCACATTTTGGTTATTCTCACAATATTTCAAACTTTTCCTTTGTTAATAAATCTTATGTTGTGTCTGACCAGTGATCTTTTTTTTTAATACTTATTTATTTCTTTATTTGGCTGGGCTGGGTCTTAGTTGCTGCACCCGGGATCTTTTTAGTTGCGGCCTCCACCTCTTTGCCCACAGAAATTAAATGCTGCTGGTCAGGTAAGATGCCCCCAGGGCTTTCACGAAGGTCTGCATCTCTACGTCTACTAGACCAACTCCTTGAAGAGAAAGCAGAAATGATGTTTATTTTAGTTAATGTATTTAAACTTGTTTTAGACATAATCCTATTGCACACTTTATAGTCTACAGAATAACTTTTATATGCACTGTGAATATAAAAAATTGGAGTGACCCACTTTATTGTTAAGTTTGATTTATTGAGGTGCTCTGGAACCGAATTTGCAATATCTCCAAACTATGTGTGTAGATTTATTTCATAGGCAAATATTACCAAAGAATGAGTATTTAAATAAGATGCAGGTACACTGATTATCACATAATTCTACAAGAAAAAGTATCCAAGATGAAGTTGTATTTATTGAGGAAAAATGGCTCACAATTATGATGGATAGAAAAGACACATTTTCGGGCTTCCCTGGTGGCGCAGTGGTTGAGAATTTGCCTGCTAATGCAGGGGACACGGGTTCGAGCCCTGGTCTGGGAAGATCCCACATGCCGCGGAGCAACTAGGCCCGTGAGCCACAACTACTGAGCCTGCGCGTCTGGAGCCTGTGCTCCGCAACAAGAGAGGCCGCGACAGTGAGAGGCCCGCGCACCCGATGAAGAGTGGCCCCGCTTGCCGCAACTAGAGAAAGCCCTTGCACAGAAACGAAGACCCAACGCAGCCAAAAATAAATAAATAAATAAAATATTTAAAAGACACAGATAACAAAACTAATGGCAGCTAAAGCAATATTTAGAGGAAAACTTACAGCTATAATATAAAAAAAAAAAAAGAAAAAAAAAAGGACACATTTTCCCTTTAGGCAGACACAAGTGTAAAACGATACCAGCTTCTGAAATTATTGCACAATATTGTGGCTAGCTAAGGTGACTTAGTCCTCCAGTCTCAGACCCCAGGTCTGATCCCTGAGTCTCTGGAACCGAGCAGATTGTTGAGTCAATCAGGAACAGAAACAGAATATCCGTTTTTGGTTTTGGTTCCTATGTTTTATTCTAGAACTCATACAGACTATTCCAGGTAATTGAGGTTTTTAAAAAAATAATTTTTATTTTATTTATTTGCCTGTGCTGTGTCTTGGTTGCGGTATGCGGGATCTTTTAGCTGCAGCATGTGGGATCTAGTTCCCTGACCAGAAATTGAACCCGGGCCCCCTGTATTGGGAGTGGAGAGTCTTAACTACTGGACCACCAGGGAAGTTCCCAGATAATTGCCTTTTAATCCTCATCTTCCTCCTCTTATTCATCTTGATTAATCTGGAAGTAATGCAATTTGTAACTTTCTTTGGTGATAGCACCTACCTAACCTACGTAACCAATCTCGGAGATTAGTCTTCTTCAGATATTTTTTGGCGAGATATTTCAAATACCTTTTGGAAAAAGACACCTCAGAAGTTGCAGTAATCTTGCTTTTGCTTCTTTTGATTGTTACAACGTCTCCACTAAGATTCCCAGCTTTTCCGTTCAGTTTGATTCTCTCCTGAAGAACCTGCTCAAAATTGTCAGCATCCGTGATTGCATCTTGTACAGCATGGGTACAGTCAAGAGTAAACTTCAGGACCTGCTTCTTTTGGTTTTCTAATTGCCCCCCACAAGCTTTTTCAGGGGCTCCAAGGCTGCCGCGGAGGCTGAAAGGTCAGAATATCCGTTCTTTAGGGTTTCAGTATGAAATAGACCATTCTACATAGCTAGAGTTTCTTTTTAATGCACATTCTCGTTTGCAATGCAAAGAAAAATCCAGTTTTTATTTCCTTTAAGTGCTTATATTAAGTGTAACTGCAGCAAATGTTCCAGGCTCCAATCACCGCCCCACAGCTACCACTTGGAGACCCAAGGTTCCAGAGCTCTGAATTGCTTCAGCCTCACGAGCGGGACGTGCCAGAAATCTGCTGGCAAAAAAAAGCTTTTTATTTAATCTGTTTTTAACTTAAGAGGAATCTTCTTAGTTTTTGCAAAACCGGCCCATACAATTGTACGCTTTTACCTTAAAAGTATTATGGACAGTTAACTAAGCAGGTCAAGGTAGGGGAACCTCGGCCCCTGCGCCGCACTCCCGCGCTCTCTCCGCAGACCCGCCCCGCCCCTCGCACGTAGCGCTCCGCCCAGGCCCCGCCCCGGAAGCCCCGCCTCTTCTCTCTGCGTGTCCGCGGTTTCCTACGGAAGTAGAAGCGGTGAGCGCGAGGTGAACGTCGTGCGGCTGACCGTAAGTTTTTTCTTCGTAGTGTATCTGTGCCGCGCGGTCCCCCTTACTCCATCCTCGGGGTCTCGGAGTCACTATGGACGTAAAATCACAGCAGCCGGCCCTCCACCCCAAGTAAATCCAGACGTCGCCGTCACAGGACGGGTGTCTTTTCCTTTGGGTTTGAATTCGCTCTGAGGCTGGTCCCTGACCTTGGCTTTTTTACCTTGTCCACGCAGACACCGCCTTTCGCAACATTTCCCTGCTTCAAACCTGTTAATGTCTCGCCCTCGCCGTGTAAAGTCTTCTTCCGCGAGGTGGATTCGCGCCCCCATCCTGGCCTTCTCGGCCCCTGGAGGGCAGCGCCGGCCGCCCCGCTCCCGGACAGGCCGCGTCCTCTCCCCGGTCCTGGGGTTCTGCAGAGCCCGCCCCTCTCCGGAGACCCCCTCCCTCCCTCCCAGCCCCTCTGTCCTCGCCTGCTTCTCAGGCCGGTGCTTTGCTCCGCAGGCCTCCCCTTCCTAGTCAGCCCTTCCCCTCACCCCGCATAGGGGGAGGTGACCTGGGCCAGCCGTGTGACACCCAGTGTATGTCTGTCCCCAGTTTCCACCCCGCTGGAAAATAGTCTCTTCCGGTAGGGCGGCATCTTATTCAGTCACCATCCCTGTAAATTCGTGGGCGAGGGGGATCAGGAGAAGCAGAGACAGAGCGACTGGGAGAGAAGCAGAAAAACTGAGAAGGAGGAAGGAATGAGAGAGAACCGATGGGATAGTAACATAGGGAGAGGGGCCTTGTATCACCGGCAGGAGGGAGGCACTTCACACAGGGAGTGGGCGGAGAGCATAAGAGTTGCAACCATGCCCTTCAGAGGACCGTGGTGCTGGGAGAGAAAGAGGAAAACTAGTGACTAGAAGAG
The DNA here is from genome assembly GCF_965194805.1 of Balaenoptera borealis. Classification (NCBI taxonomy): domain Eukaryota; kingdom Metazoa; phylum Chordata; class Mammalia; order Artiodactyla; family Balaenopteridae; genus Balaenoptera; species Balaenoptera borealis. Next base: position 64,699,027 of record NC_138878.1, read on the forward strand.
CACAAGAGAGAAAGCAGGAAGGAGGCATAGCCACCTGGGGTGCCAGAGAGTGCAGACTAAGGCATTGTAGCAGTTACAGAAGGAATGTAACCTGGAGATCGGAGAGGGAGCTGAGTTTGGGAATAAAGATGGAGAAACACATGGATATTTAGGACAATCATACAGGTTGGGGAGAAAGCAGCAAGAAGGGGAAGAAGTCGCAGGGTGGGGCAGGACAAGGGTGAGGGAGAAGTAGGAGGGGAGAAACAGCAGGAGAGTAGAGGGGAACAAAAAGACAGGGATGAAATAGGAGACAGATAAGCAGAATGAAATGGAAACACATAGTAGTGCAGGTAGAGGTGAGAAACTGGGTCCAGATGGGCGGTGAGTTGTTTGGATACAGATGATTATGTTGTGATATGTTGATTTGTAGCTTTAGAATCTAATGAATTAAAATTTATTTGCTTAAATTAGACAGATGAGGATGGGAAGTGCAAAAAGTGAAAGGTTTGTGTATTTTGTAAGTATTTGTAAGAGAAGATAACTTCCATTTGCAGTTCCTGTTCGGCCAAGGCGCAGTGACTTGACCCAGACAGTTGTGGGTCACCCCCTTCCATTTTCCTGGCGTGAGGTAGAGGAGAGGCGAGAGACTAGTGGCACAAGAAATGACTAGCTTTGTCACCACGTGGTGCCTCTTTAAAGGAACATTAAAAGTTTTGGGTTTTGTAATGAATTTTCTTCTTTCTTTCTGGTTTCTTTACGTTTAATTCTTTGTGTAGCTTGGAATAAATCTTAGTCCATTCAATTTCTACTTTCCTGTAGGTAATTATTAACTTCTGGAATAAGTTTGGTTCCCTTAGGTAGTCTACTCATGTCATTCTTTTCTAAATAAGGTAAATCCTCAATTTTTGAAAAACTTCGACACCAGCATTTTTAGATTAAAAATAATTCACAGATTATTTCTTTTTATTGATTCAGGTTTATACGAGGCCTGAGTGCTTTTCCTCTTCATCTTATATATTGGAAAACTTCTTTGATAACTAGTAAATAATTTTAGACTATTTTGATTAGTATTTGGTAAAGAGGTCATCGGTCTTTTACATTAACAGTCAAAACCTAATTTAACCAGTTAGTCTAATATTTGTTTTTTTCCTCTTTTATTTGGTCTGTTAAAATAGCTGTGAGATGACAGGAAGATGTTTTGCTCAGGTCCCTCTTTAGTGTTCTTTGCAAATGATGAAGGATGCGTTGGATTGGCTTGGAACCTTCCTCCAACAGAGCCATCTATTCATGATGAAGAAGTTTGCTCACAGTTTATTTTTCAGCTGACCCCTTACAATGTTTTCTTCACCAGTGGCTATATTTTTGCAAATCTGCATGTTTAAATATTTTACTGAGATCTTCTGGAAAGAAGAATTGAATACTCAGTATTATATCTGTGTGATCAGACCTTGAAAGAGAAATTTCCTTTGGTCAGGAACATGAAGGTTGGTTCTGGTGTTTTAAATTCGACAGGCGATGAGGACAAAGTCTGCCCACTGGCCCTTCAGGATCCCATTTCAGACTTTAGTTCCACCTGATTCTCTGGATTCAACCTGGGCTTTCTCAGACATGTCTCCCCTCTGGGCCTCCTCAGGGAGCCCACTTGTAATATGGAGATGAGAGTCTAGACTCAGAAACTGTGAGTCTGAGGAATATTGACTCCTGAAGTGATTGGCCAAATTGTGTGTTTGTCTGTGTGTGGGAATTCTTTCTAGTGAGAGTGTCCTGTGTTATTTAGAATTTTTCACGGTTCCCAGTCACCCTAGAATGAAAAGCAAAAATGCTAGGATTGAGAATGGAACATAGCCTCATAGTTTGAGAAACCATAGTCAGACATATTTCTCTGCATTAAATGTAAATCTGAAAGTAGTTTATGTCAACCCCTGGGCTTCAGACCTCCACTGGGTTTTTTTTGTCCTTGGGACAAAATCCAGTTTCCTTCCTGTAGCTACACAGACCTGTGTCATCCTCAGGGCCCTGCCGGTGTCTCCAGCCTCATCCTGGGAGCTGACCCTGTTCTCTTGGTTCGCTCTGTCCTGGTCACATTCATCTTTTCTCTGTTCCCAAACACCAACACCTTTCATGTTTCAGATCTTAGTTGCTCCTCTTACCTTTTTCTTTTGAATCAGCATGATCCTGGCCGTACACCCTCCTTCAAGTCTTAGTTCAGAGATGGCTCGCCATCCACCCCCCGACAATCTCCGTGACGTTAACCAGATTTTATTGCCTCAGTATCAGTCACCCTCAATAGAAACGCACTTCTCCATTGATTATTTTGAGTCTCTTGTCTTTAACGTCCACCGAAGGACACGGTGTTCGTCTTTTTCCCAGGGTCACTGCAACGCCTCACTCGTGGGATGTTTTCAGATGCTAGGAATTTCCATTGGGCTGAGTACTCCTCAGGGAATACGAAGGTAACAGGGTAGGTGATGAGGATGGTTCCCATATTTGTTCTGGATATTTCAGCGCTTATGGTCTTTACCTTGTGTGCCTCCTTAATTACTCCAGAGCAAAAAGCTGTAGGGAGGCCTAAGGAGCCCTGTACAGCTGGTTTCCTCTTGCAGTGTTGTCAGGTGTCCTCATGTTTATTCTGCTGCGTTACTGCTCTGCTGTAGCTACAGGTGTTCCAGGCTCTGCACATCTGGGGACCAGCTGCCACCTTGACAAGTGCTTTGCCTTCCAGCAGTTCATCCGCTCAGAGTCAGGGGTAGTGATTTTACGATGCTAAGGGTGGGCAGAAGTCCAGAACCTAAGGGGATGTGAAGGAGAGCGCCCTAAATAGGGAATGTATTTTCCAATTAGATGTGAGTGGGGAGAACAGGAGACAAGAAACTTAAGGACGCTCTCCCTTTGTAACTGTCTCACTGAACTCACATGCCTGTGTAACTGCACTCAATAGCGTCCCCAGTTGCTGGCAAGTATCCTCCAGGGGGCCAGCTGTTTGCTCTTCATACTGAACGCCCAGTGTCCTTTGGGTGGGAGCGTCTGCGTTCTGGTTGCAAGATCTTTGCTGAGAGGTCTTTGTGCCATTTATCACGTTTCCTCGTGTTCGCATGGAGGAGCGATAGAGAAGTCGGGAAAGGGAAGCAGAGCCTGTATGGGTCTGCACGAGGGATATGGCCGCAGGTGTGGGCATCAAGTTGAGCCCAGTGAATGTGTGCACCTGTGCCTTGTGGGATCAAGGGATGTGGGGAGGTATTGGCAAGGGATGTCTTAATTCTGTCTGGAGCATCATGACATGGGTTTATGGGTGGTTGTGGGTTTGAGGCGCCATAGGCTCCTAGCTCAGCTTCCCTGTAGCATAGATGCTGAGACTGAGGCTTGCATGTATTGGTTACATTGGGTCACACCTTCATTCCTGAGGAGGAATGAAGACAGTGGATTTAGAAAGAGAGAACCATTTTCCCCCAGTATTGTTAGAGCTGTGGCCTGAGATACACCCATAGGGAGCTCTGGGTAGAGGAGGACCGCTGCCAAGGTACCGCAGGAATGGATCTAGAGGGCGCCCTATGGAATCCACTCTAAGCCGTGACGTGTGTTGGCTTTTTTGGGAGGGTAAGAAGCATCGTGTAAACCTCCAAGTAATACAGGGAAAGTCTCAGAGATCATTTTTCGCATTACCTTTGCTATTTTTGAGCATTTTGGGTTGTGAGTGAAGAATAGTTCAGATGCGCTATGAAAGATACAAAAGAGAGCACTTCATTGGAGATGTTGGGGTCTCACTGAGGCATGTGTATCATTGGAGACATCTTTTTAATTGGTAGGTTTTGGAGACGACAGTGTTTGTGCTGGAATCATTGTAAATGAAAATATGGGCTTTGGGGTCTGCTGATCCTTGGGTGTCTCCATATGTGTTTTTTCCTGATGCATGAGTTATGAAGAGCTTGGTTTGTTATTTGGTATTTTCTATGAGGATCATTAAGAGAGTGTCTGGAGACTGTGTTGGACCCCATAAGAGTTTGTTAGTTTATTTGTGTCCGTACGGGAAATTATGAGTTCTATGTCAGATGGCAGAATGTTTTGAGCAGGGAGCTTTTGCTAGGTATGTGTCTAGCACGGGTCATAAAGTCCTGTCATGTTTGGAAAGATTGTTTCAAGAATCAAAGGGCCCCAACACCACAGTGATCTAAAGTCTAGAGGCTCATCCTTGGGAAGAAATAGCTGTTAACTTTCTTGCTGCCAGGCTTATACTTGTTTCTGCACTATCCTGTCTTTATCTGTCTCAACACACAGACACAGACACAGACACACACACACACACACACACACACAGGCCCAATACAGAGAACAAAGCACACTTAATGCCCTGTTGGTGGGAATGTAAATGATACGGCTATTATGGAAAACAATATGGTGGTTTCTCAGTAAATTTAATGTAGAACAGACACAATCTGTCAAACCCACCTCTGGCTTGATATCCAAAGGAAATGAAATCAGTATATTGAGCGCAATATCTGCCTTCCAATGAGCATTAATGCATTATTCACAACAGCCAAGTTGTAGAAAGAACCATAATGTTGATGAATGAAAAATGAAGAGATTTTATATATAAATATATAAATATATATATATATATATATATATATATAGGTATGTATATATATATACACACACACACAAAATTCAGCCATAAAAATGAAGGAGCCTATCATTTGTGACAGAATGAACGAACCTAGAATGAATATGCTCAGTGAAATAAGCCTGACAGAAAAAGATAAATTCTGTGTGGAAACTAGAAATGTAAAACTCATAGAGCTGTAGAGTAGAAAGGTTGTTACCAGGGGCTGGGTGGTGGAGAAAATGGGGCGATGTTGCCCAAGGGTTAGAAACTTTCATTTGTAAAATGAGTAAGTTCTGGGGATCTCTGTGTACTATGCTGACTACGGTTGATCATAGTGTGTTACTATATACTGGAGAATTGTTGAGGGAGTAAAATTTTAGTGTTCTCACTACACAGACACAAAATGGTAACTGTGAGTTAGTGGAAGTGTAAATTACTTGATGCTGATAATTATTGTACATTGTGTACATCTGCCAAATAATCACGTTGTACAGCTTATATCTACGCCATTTTTATTCATCAATTATACCTCAGTAGTGCTTGAAAAGAAAAAGAAAGCGTGAGGTGTGTTGGGCTCACCTCCTCTAGATGGTGCTCAACCCAGGCTTCACGTTGATTTGAGTAAGGCATCTTTATATGTTTTATACCCCCTGACCAGAGGTGCCTTTTAAAGTAGCTGGGTTGGGGCCCAACATGAATAATACTTAAGGTTCCCCAGGATGTTCCAATCTGGATCCCTCACTGAGCATCGTGACTCTGGGTCCCCCCATTCCTGAGGGCTGGGATCTGGGCTGAGGCTGAGGGGCTCTGCTCTGCGTGGGGATGGATCAGGGCTGGTCTGTGACCTGAAGGGGGTCGTCGGGTCCAGCTGAGGTGCCCACTGCTGCTGTGTACGTGAGGGCCTCACCAGGAGGGGAGCCTGATCTGAAGGAAAGTGTGGGGAAACTCACTGGTTGGTCTCTGTGTGGGAGTTTACTGTCCTGAGGCCCTCCTGGGACAGTGGGCAGCAGGGGACTGTCTGTTCCACATGCTGAGGTCTTCCCTGTGTGTGTGGTGGTGACTCAGGAAGGGGGTGTGTTGATTCTAAGCATTAAACAGCTTGTTTTCAACTTTGAAGATCGACCTCTAAAGGCTCACATGGTCTGAGGAAGAAGCCCATAAGAAGAGGAGGAAGAGGAAAGAGAAGGAGTAAGAAATGGCTCTTTCTCAGGTGAAGTCATGTTCTCAGTTGATTCTTCAGTGTATCTGTCCTGAAATTCCCTTCTTTGGACACGCTGATCCTCTCTGACTCTGAGGTGTTGTTCCTGACACCTGTGCATTCGTCCTTACCTAGTGCCGTCCCTCAGTACGTGTTTATAATTGTTATATCTTCTTGGAGAATTGACCCTTTTATGATTACGTAATGTCCTTTGTCTCTTATGTCAGATTTTCTGTTTACTTTGTCCGATATTGTGCAGTCACTCTTGCTGTCTGTGGGGTGGGATGTCTTTTTCCTTCCTTTTGCTGTTTGCCTTTCCTGTCCTTAGATGTGTCTTTCGCTCTAGCTCTCTGTTTTCCCCCTGTTACTTCCTCTAGTGGTCCCTGCTCAGGCACCCTGTACCGTGGTGAACGGCAGGAGCCCTGGCCAGCCCCCTTCACGCCACTGTAACTCCAGCGGGAATGCATCGACCCTTTCCTTCTGATCATGACATTGGTGAAACGTTCTTTCTTAATAACAATATATTTTTTCCATATTCCTTTTTGTTATGTTTTATAATTCTCCCAGAAACTTTTTACTTTACCATTGTGAGAATTTTATTCTTAATCTGTTAAAATAACGTATAATAGTAATAACTTTTCTAATTTTTAAAAAAAATTTTTCTAATTTTGAATCAATGTTTTATTAGTGGAAAAACAAAGAAACCCTTTTTGGCCTTTGTTAATGCCTATCTGTATAAATTCAAATGGACAGATTTATATTTATATTTTTGAATATAGTTATTGAAATTGGAGTTAAAGTATTCTCATTTTTTTTTTAATGTCTGTACTATTTTCTTTTTTAGCAGACTACTATAGAATCATGTTGAGAAGCTCAGTTTAGTACAGTTTGTACATTTTCATTTCTGTAAGAAATATCCTGAAATACACGTGAATAGATATGATAATGAAAAAATAGTCTGAAAATCTGTCAGGAGACCACTCTCGTTCCAGTTAATTTATCACTGACGTGTGTATACGTGCATGGATGTGCAAGTCCATGGTTTAGATAAAAGACATCATGATTTTAAATCTATAGATATCTTTTTGCAGTTCATATTATATCTTTAATATATTCCCTGGCCTTGAACTTTTTCTACAGTATCATGTTCATGGTTTAAATCGTAATAAGATTACTAACGTTTTGTGTGTATGTGTGCGTGTACATGTATATAATGAACTTTTAGGCTGTTCCATGTTGTTTACCTTGAACTTCTTTAAAGTTTTCTCAGGTAATCATCTGTCAGTGAAGTTTTAATGCTCTATGTGTTACTTAACTCTGTGATTTTTAAGCTTCAGTTCCAGAGCCCAACCATGGTATAGCCCAACCAAGTTCATGTGCTTACTGTATGATTCCTTAGATTCCTGAACTCAGTCGAGTTTTTCAGAGTGTCTCTGACACAGTTTTCTCCTCTGTAAATTGGGAAAAGATCTTTCTTTAATGAGCTTTGATGTTGCTAACAAGTTAATACATGTAAAACATTTAGAGTAATGCATAGTATGTAGGAAGTGTTCATATAATGTTCCTCTTTGCTGCTGTTATCGTCATCATAATTGGAGGTTTTGAGCTTTCTTTATAAAGCCACTGTGGACTCTGTCATCTCTGAAGACACCACTCATGCTCCTCCACATCCAGGAGGAGGATTATCCCCCAGTGTATAGAACATAATATCTAACACTTCCACATGCACAGCCCGGTGTTGAATTTTTATTTGTTTGTATTTCATGTATTGCCCACAAAAATGAGAAGGGTAAATCTATTTGAAGGATATTGTAATCTCTATGACAAAGCATAAGAAGTTAAAATTAGACACCCAATTAGCTTCAAATACCTTTCCATGGATCTGTCAGAATACATACTTCAATCTAATTGATCTTTTACCTCTACTCATTTTGTATGGAAATAAGAACTCTCCTCATGTCCTCTTGGTGAAATGTTTTTTTATTTAAGGGACAGTTGACATTGAATGATGTGGTCATCGAATTCTCTCCAGAAGAGTGGGAATGCCTGGACCCTGCTCAGAGGGCCTTGTACAGGGACGTGATGTTGGAGACCTGCAGGAACCTGCTCTCTGTGGGTGAGGATAACTTCCCTCCAAAGGTCGGGAGGGTATCTTTGCATTTTCCCCTGTTTCCCTTTTGGAATCCCCTGCCTTGGTTAACTGAGCTCAAAGCCATGTTGACTGAGGCATGAAAAGCTTCTTGATTTAGCATCAGGAGTTTAAACATGCCCTTTCTTCAGATGATCTGGCCACTTCGCAGTACACCAGGAGTTTTTTAAGTGATTAAGTGTGTCTAATGCCCAAGCAGAAACTTTTAAAATATTTCATTCCCTGTGCTCTACCTCTGTGCTTTTGATTCAGTACCTATTGGAAGAGAGTTAGACGTCTGCATATTTCATTGTTCCCTCTGCATTGAGAAGGAGGCACGCGGTGGATGAGTTTCTGAAATATGTTTCCAGACCCACTGCAGCATTAGTAGTGTTTGGGAAACTCTACCAAATGGGAGAGTTGTTTGCGAAAACAGAAATCTATTCGTTGTCAAGTCTGAGAGGAAATTTTTCTTCTCCCTTAGTTATCACTCGGTCCCTCAACATGTAAAATGTATTCTTTCCCCCTCCAGTGGTGTGGGAGCTCCACCAAAGACAAAGGCAAAGTCTTTATCATGATATACAGCACTCGGCTATCTGGCCCCTGTGAACTTGTTGCTGCTTGATTTTGAGGAGCGTAAACAGGGTTGTTTTAAAGGGGTCTGTTGCTCCCTCAGCTCTCCTTTTGGACTTGATTCCCTTGGATGCTCCGTTCTCAGTCCATATAGATCAGAGCTGATGCCTCCAGACTCCAGCCCCTGAGCCTTTCTGGGTTCCACCCCCATCTTGTGTTCTTTGAAGACCTAATCAGGAGATGGGAAAACACTGGCTGCTCTTTCATTCCATCTGGCACCTCAGAACCTGCAAGGAGCTGTCTCAAGCCCTGTCTGCTTGTTTTGCTACCTCAGCCATTTACTCCTTTGACTAATATCTCCCCATTCTGCTACCAGAGTTTGGTAACAGCTGTTCTACTCTAAGTTGCTCTTAGTATGCCCCTTTTTTAAATTTTACTTTATTTATGTGTTTATTTTTTTGTTGGCTGCACTGGGTCTTCATTGTGGCGCGCAGGCTTCTCTAGTTGTGGCGGGCAGGCTCCAGAGCTCGCGGGCGCAGTTGAGGCAGCGCTTGGGCTTATTTGCCTCTTGGCATGTGGGATCTTAGTTCCCCAGCCAGGGAGCGGACCCGCGTCCCTTGCAATGGAAGGCGAATTCTTAACCACTGGACCACCAGGGAAGTCCCAACATGCCTCTTTTTAAAAAAATATATTTTGCACATAAATGGGATCATTCAGTATTATTTTTTCTCTGAATAATTTTACTGAGTATATACCCTCATTGTCCATCTGTGCTGTTAAAAATAGCTGGATTTTTTTCTTCTTTATGTGTAAATGAAATTGCATTCTGTGTATCTCCCAGATTTGTTCCCCATCCATCTGTTGGACAGTTAGGTTGTTTCAATGCCTGGGCCATTGTGATTACTGCTGTTATGCACGTGGGAGTGCAGGTATCTTTTTTTTTTTTTAATAAATTTATTTACTTTATTTATTTTTGGCTGCGTTGGGTCTTTGTTGCTGCGCGTGGGCTTTCCCTAGTTGCGGCGAGCAGGGGCTACTCTTCCTTGTGGTGCGCGGGCTTCTCATTGCGGTGGCTTCTCTTGTTGCAGAGCACGGGCTCTAGGCGCGTGGGCTTCAGTAGTTGTGGCTCGCGGGCTGTAGAGCGCAGGCTTGGTAGTTCCGGCGCACGGGCCTAGTTGCTCTGCGGCATGTGGGATCTTCCTGGACCAGGGCTCGAACCCATGTCCCCTCCATTGGCAGGTGGATTCTTAACCACTGCACCACCAGGGAAGTCCTCTTCTTTTCTTTTAACCTCATTATTTTTAGTTGCCTCGTACAGTTTTATTCACACATATATGCAATCACAAGCTATGATACCCCATGTTTATTATTCCCTCTCCTCCACTCAGTCCTGGTATCAGTCCTGGTCTTTCTTTACATGGTCTCTCTCTCTCTCTCTCTCTCTCTCTCTCTTTTTGTATTATTTATTTATTTATTTTTGGCCACACCCCGTAGCATGTGGGATCTTAGTTCCCTGACCTGAGATGGAACCCGCACCCCCTGCTTTGGAAGCGCAGAGTCTTAACCACTGGACCGCCAGGGAAGTCCGTTTACATTGTCTCTTGATGTGGTTAGAATCACTGTCGTTTGGTCACGTATTTAAGTTGTTCTCCTGATCTCCCCAGTTTCCACAGCACTTCATCATCCATCCCTCCACCTTCCTCATTACTCACACTGTAAAAATGATTCCCTTTCATCCATTGAAAAACTTTTTCAGTAGATGACCTAAATCAAAATGTGCAGCTGTGATGACTCAGAAACCATTTCCAGCAGGGATGCTTGAATAGCAGTATTAGTTACACAGCTCACTTCTTCTTGCATCTCCCTTAAGATTTCCTTTTTAAACTTCTGGTCTTGGTATATTTACTGTTAGTTGGTATGTGCTTTGTGGTCACAGTGGAAAATACCCGTTTTTGAGAGCTAATGTAAGTTTTTCCATTTGAATGTTTTTGTCACGGTGTTTGAAACGATGCTACGCTGAACTTAATTTGAATTACGTGTAATCACTCTTTCTGTAGTGAAGAATCCTATTCTTTACTGTTCTTCAAAAATTTAACATCATGGTTGAAAAGTTTCATAACTCTGATAAAAGTGTTACTTTTGTTTAATATCATATATTCAACATGAAACATTTATTCATGCAGTGTAATGAATAGGAAATGTATGGTTCTTTATATCTTGTAGATATTTCTCATATACACGTGATAAGGAAATTACAACTAAAATCAAACATTGATAGAGGAGGAGTATTCCAAACAGTGATTTTGAGAAGACATGAAATCCAGGAAATCAAGCCTTTTTACCTCTCGGAAATACAGGAGAATATCTTTGACTTTGGATTTCAGTGGAGACATGATGAAAGAAATTACAGAAATATCCCTACATCCCATAACCAAAATGTCACTGATAGAAGAAGTCAACATGGTGGAAGGGATGCGGGAAACAACCATATTGGAAATAGACTTGTGTTAAGCCTTCAGGATGAACTGCATATGTTTAAAAGTAAACAGAAAATTGATGATTTTAATAAAGCTAATAAGAGTATCAACAGTACTTCCTCATTTTCACCAGTTGAAGGAATTTCTCCTCCTGTCCAAACCAACATTTCTAATATATATTTTATGCATCCTTCAATACTGACACAAGACCAGAGCCCACACAGGGAAATACCTTGCAAATGTAATGAGTATGGCAAAACGTTTCATCAGGGCTCAAATCTCAGGAGTCATCAGAGAATCCATATAGGAGAGAAATTACATAAATGTGATGTATGTGACAAGGTCTTTAGCCGAAATTCAGATCTTGTAATTCATCAAAGAATTCATACTGGAGAGAAACCTTACAAATGTAATGAGTGTGGCAAGGTCTTTAGTACAAAAGGAAAGCTTTCAGTTCATCAGAGAATTCATACTGGAGAGAAACCTTACAAATGTAATGAGTGTGGTAAAACCTTTAATCAGAGATCAATCCTCACTCGACATTGGATAATCCATACAGGAGAGAAATTACATAAATGTGATGTATGTGACAAGGTCTTTAGTCAAAATTCAGACCTTGTAATTCATCAAAGAGTTCATACTGGAGAGAAACCTTACGAATGTAATGAGTGTGGCAAGGTCTTTAGTCAGAAAAGAAAGCTTTCAGTTCATCAGAGAATTCATACTGGAGAGAAACCTTACAAATGTAATGACTGTGGTAAAACCTTTAATCAGAGCTCAACCCTCAGTCGACATCGGATAATCCATACAGGAGAGAAATTACATAAATGTGATGTGTGTGCCAAGGTCTTTAGTCAAAATCCAGACCTTGTAACTCATCAGAGAATTCATACTGTGGAGAACCCTTAAAAATGTAGTGTCTGTGGGAAAACCTTTCTTTCTTCCTCTGGCGTCAGTAGGCATGACGTAATCCATAGAGTAGCAAAACCATATAAATATGATGTATGTGACAGAGTCAGTCATCAAAATGCAGTCCTTGGACTTCATCAGGAAATTCATACTAGAGAGAAACCTTAGACATGTAATGAGTGTGTCACAGTCTTTAGTCAGAACACAAACCTTGCGAGTCATCCAACAATTCATAATAGTGAGTAATCTTACAAATGTAATGAGTGTGGCTAAAACTGCTCCTCAGGGCTCATACCTCAGTAGGCATCAGATAACCCATACAGGAGAGAAATTACACAATTGTGATGTATGTGGCAAGGTCTTTGTTTAAAATTCATACCTTGCAATTCATCGGAGAATTCATACTGAAGAGAAACCTTACAAACGTAATGTGTGTGGCAAAACTTTTCATCATGGCTCAACTCTCTGGCATCATCAAATAATCCATACAGGATCCAAACCATATAAATGTGACATGTGTGGCAGAGTCTTTAATCGAAATTCAGTCCTTGCATTCTTCTTCAGAGAATTCTTACTGGAGAGAAACCTTACAAATGTCATGAGTGTGGCAAAGTCTTTTGTGAGAAGACAACCCTTACAAGGCATCAAGAAATTCATATTGCAGAGAAACCTTACAAATGTAATGCGTGTGCCAAGGTCTTTAGTCAAAACCTCCAACTTCGAATTCATTGGAAAATACATAATGGAGCAAATTACAAGAGTAATAAATAAAAAAAAAAGAGTAATGATTGTGGCAAAGTGTTTAGTCAAAATGCAAACCTTGTACGTCATCAGAGAATTCATAATGGTGAGAAGGCTTACAAATGCAATGAGCGTGGCAAGGTCTTTCGTCAGAGTTCAACCCTTTCAAGTCTTCGGAGAATTCATAATGGTGAGCAGTCTTAGACATGTAATGAGCATGTCAAATTCTTCAGTGTGCTTTCAAGCCTGACTTAATGCCATCAGGCAATCCATATAGGTGAGAGACTTTAATAATGTAGTGATGTGACAAGGCTTTTAGCAGGTGTCCCCATCTTATGCTTTATTAGAAATTTCATTCCTGATTGAAACCAGTAATTGTAATTATTGTGGCCTGGCCTTTTGACAAGGAATGTATTCACCAAAGAATTCATTCTGGAGATTACCTCATGAATGTATGAATGTGAAAAACCTTCACTCGGGGCTCACATCCTACTTATCATCAGACAGTCCATACTGAACAGAACATTACAGCATTACTCTACCTTGGGAATGCTATTTTTTTAAACACTCCTTAATACCTGCTCCCCATTCTTGAGTATGCAGTATATGAATGTATTTTTTCTTGTTCTTTTATGTGTCTAAATAAACGTCATGGTATGCACCTTGATTTAGATGAAGAGAAAGTAGGAAAATAGTAATCATATGCAAAATAGAAAAATTTAAAAATCAGTATCATATTTGTCCTTTATTGTGCTCAGTGAAATAATTTTTGGGCTCTATGTTCATGAGTCTTCTCTTCAAAATGAACCACATACAATGGGGACATTTTTGTTTGGTGGATAAACTAGAAATTTCATGTATTCACCCTTAAGACATATTTTTGTTGTTGCTGGTTTGCACTTGTGACCATTCACTGGAATAGGGTGGAACCCCACACAGAATTTGGTTTGATTATTGAGACTGATATTTATATTGAAGTGTTATGAGAATGTTTGTTATATAATTCAGCTTTCTATGGGAAGGGTGGAGACTTCCAAGGTGTTCAAAAAATGGTTTAAGAGAACAGGGAATGGTCAATGGCTTCTTGTGTTAAGGAGATCACTTGATGAGATTTGAATTTTCAGTTTGTATCAAAGGAGGGAGTCCTCAGGTTTTTTGTTGTTGTTGTTGTTTTTAAATTAGTTTGCCCACATAGGTAGAATAGGAAGAGGTTGTCCTGCTGCCTAAAGCTGTCAGTAGTCAAACGTCATAAAATGGATTCAGACTGTTGAACAAAACAGCGAATGTTTACTCTTGAAACTCCTGATTTCTTGATTAGGAAACAATACAGTTTTCTTCATGCTAATAATTTATTACATTTCTTTACCTGTGGCACACGTATGTTCCATTGTGCAATATGGTTTTTGAAAATGCTTGTAAAACACTTTAAATAAATTGCCCAAGGTGTTTTTACCCTAGGCTAATAAAAATTAATGTTTGGACAAGGAATTATATCCAGTCTCCTGGCATAAACCATAATGGAAAAGAATATAAAAAAGAGTGTAGGCTTCCCTGGTGGCGCAGTGGTTGAGAATCTGCCTGCCAATGCAGGGTACATGGGTTCGAGCCCTGGTCTGGGAAGATCCCACATGCCGCGGAGCAACTAGGCCCGTGAGCCACAACTACTGAGCCTGCGCGTCTGGAGCCTGTGCTCCGCAACAGGAGAGGCCGCGACAGTGAGAGGCCCGCGCACCGCAATGAAGAGTGGCCCCCGCTCACTGCAACTAGAGAAAGCCCTTGCACAGAAACGAAGACCCAACACAGCCATAAATAAATAAATAAATTTAAGAAATTCTCCCCTCAATAAAAACAAACAAACAAAAAAAACCAAAAAAAAAAAACCCACAATCAAAATGTGAAGATTTTAAACAGAAATAGAATGTTTGTCTATACTCATTAAAAAAAAAAAAAAAGAGTGTATATATGTGTATAATTGAGTCACTTTGCTGTACAGCAGAAACTAACAGAACGTTGTAAATCAACTATACTTCAGTAAAAAAATTAATGTTTGGAAATGTTTACCAGATAATATATGTAAGCAGTTTTTTAGAAGAGCAGTTATCCATAGGGTATCAAAATTTTATTCTGCAGTGTTTTTACTAAATGTCTTGTTGTTTTATAATTTTACCTTTAAACCAGTGATTACCTTTGAGCTAATATTTGTACAGGTGTGAAGTTTAAATGGAGTTTTCTCCCCCATTGTGAACATGTTATTGATTACTACCAGTTTTTGAAAATCCTTCATTCATTGAATTGCCTTGGTACCTTAGTCAAAAATCTGTTGGAAGTACAGTGGCCCTTGAACAGTGCAGTGAGTTAGAGGTGTTGAGTCCCGAGTAGTCAAAAATCCATGTATAACTTAATATTGGCTGTCCATATCCGTGGTTCTGCATCCTTGGATTCAACTGAGTTGTGACCTTGTAGTACTGTGATAGTGTGTTTTGGGAAACATGCATGTATAAGTGAATCCACACAGCTTAAACCCGTGTTGTTCAAGGGTACACTGTACTCCTGTGGGGCTGTTTCTGGTTTCCTCATTCTGTTCTGTTGGTCTATGTGTCTGTCACTCGAGAAATCCCACACAGTCTTGATTACTGTCACTGTATTATAAATCTTATCGTGTGGAGTGATTCCAACCACTTCAGTATTTTTCAGATATATCAGCTCTTCTATTTCTTTTGCCTTTCCATATTTATTTTAGAAAAATCTTGTTTGTATCTTCAAAAATTTTGTTTGGAAATGCGTTAAACCTGTATGTCAGTTTGAGGTGATTTGTCATCATTTCTACGTTGTGTCTTACCTTCAATGAATATGGTATGTTTCTCTAGCAATTCATTGACTGTGGTATGTTTCTCTAAAATGACCTAAATGAAATGTCATCTTTGATTTCTTTCAGACTACTGTAGTTTTCCATATAAAAGTCCATGTTTTGTTAGATTTACACATTTTTCTTCTAGTTTTACTTTTCTGAGCATTTAAAGAAGATATTACATTTTTTATTTCAGTATTCATTTGTAAATTGCTACTGTATAAAATTTCAATAAATTTTTGAGTGGGGTACTTGTATCCTGACACCTTGCATTGTATACTTTTTCTAGAAATTTCTGTAGATTCTTTTGATTTTCCATATACATCATTTCTTTAAAATTTCTATTTCTGCTGTAACAACTTACCACAAACTAAATGCCTTAAATCAACATAGATTTATGCTCTTGTTTTTCTGGAGGGCAGAGGTACAAAATGAATCCAAAACATTGTGAGTCTGACTCCATTTTTGAGGTCTGACTACAGACACCTTTAAGACTCGGTACAAGCTCTTCCTCTTCTGTGCATGTTATCAGGGCAGGCTGATAATAAAGCCTGAGCGCTCCATCCCTTGGCAGGACTTGTAGGTTCACACCACAAGCAAATACCATCACCACAGCCCAGTCTTGTATCCACCGTAACGCAAGAACATCACCATTCTCTGCTTTCTCTAGCCATTTTGGGAACAACTTGGTCCACCCTGGTCTCCCCAGAAAGCCCTCCAAACTAAACTTTGTGTGGGGTTCCATCTTTTTCCAGCAGAAAAAGCAAAAGTACAGGGACTTCCCTGGTGGCGCAGTGGTTAGGAATCTGCCTGCCAATGCAGGGGACACGGGTTCGAGCCCTGGTCCAGGAAGATCCCACATGCCGCAGAGCAACTGGGCCCGTGAGCCACAGCCACTGAGCCTGCGCTCTAGAGCCCACAAGCCTCAACTACTGAAGCCTGCGTGCCTAGAGCCGGAGCTCTGCAACAAGAGAAGCAACCGCAGTGAGAAGCCTGCGCACCGCAACGAAGAGTAGCCCCCACTCAGCAACTAGAGAAAGCCACACAGCAGTGAAGACCCATCGCAGCCAAAAATAAATAAATAAATTCATTAATAAAAAAAAAAAAGCAAAAGTACAAATTAACAACAAATAGGGCTTCCCTGGTGGCTCAGTGGTTAAGAATCCGCCTGCCAGTGTAGGGGACATGGGTTCGAGCCCTGGTCTGGGAAGATCCCACATTCCGCAGAACAACTAATCCCGTGCACCTGAACTACTGAGCCTGTGCTCTAAAGCCTGCGAGCCACAACTACTAAGCCTGTGCACCACAACTACTGAAGCCCGCGTGCCTAGAGCCAATGCTCCACAACAAGAGAAGCCACCACAATGAGAAGCCCGTGCGCAGCAAGGAAGACCCAACACAGTCAAAAATAAATAAATAAATGTATTTTTTTTTAAAACCTAAAAAAAAACCCAACAAATATTTTGGAGAGTGCATACGTGAAATTTCTAGTTTATAAATCCCATTGTGTTTGTTCATTCTTAGAGGAAACTCATGAACCTTGATCTTTTCCAGTTATTTCTCTGAGCACTGCAAGCACAAATGATAGATTGTGTCCTTTTAATCCTTATTTATGAAATGTTCTTTTATTTCCTCATAGTTTTTATATGCTTACTATATTTCTGTTTTCATTTCATGTAGATATGCAAACCATGGGTCTAACTTCAGCACTAAAAAAAACGTGTAGAAATATAATCTTGTGTATATTCAGGTAAGGAGAGGCAGTTTGTAGGGAGCTTGAATCTGAAGTTCCAGTGACTTGATATTTTCATAGTAGCCCCAGAAATAATCAGGGGTACACTTTGGAGTTCATAAGTCAAATGCAGATTATGAACATATATTTCCAAAGTTGAACGTCGTTTTGTATATAACGTGGAAAGAAATTGTTTAGATGCCCCTCAACCTAGAGAGCCTAACGATGTATTATGTATTATGAAGTGCCCCAAAGAGGTGGGATACACTGGGGTCAATAGAAAGCTTATGACTCATTCAGGATTGTAAAGGAAAGATTACATTACATTACATTAATTTTTGAATCCCTTACAAGCATGCTTTACTCTAGTTCCTTTCATTAAACTTCTGTAACACTGTGTCTTCAGTGTTTAGAAATAATACTAATTTTCATTAATAAATGATATACAACAGCTATTCCTTTTTAAGAGGACAGAAGAACATTGTTCCCCTCCATTTTTTCTACCATCATGATACTCATGAAAACTTCATTCTCTCAGTGTCCAGTTGTACTGTGTTTCACGATCATCTGGTAGAGTAACTCTTTCCTATAATCATCAGCAATAGCCCTCAGTCATAGCAAATCTAGAGAAGGGGCAATGACCACAAAAACCACTATATTTTAGATAATAGTTTTATATCTATACTCTGCCCCTCCCCATGCTGTCAAGTTTATTTATAACATTGCACCTTAAAATGAGTGTCCTAGTTTTTCACAGTAAGCTGGATATGAATAAATCCCACCTAATGAAGTAGGTCCTTTCATCTTACCCATCCCTTCCCTAAGACCATCATGGTGATAAAAGAATAGCAAGTAACGAAAGAATAACAGCAGATTTCAAACTTCAGGTTATAGGTCGTTAATAAGAATACACCGTTTTCAAGAAACTTCAAATAATTGAATAAAAACATTTAATAATATGCAGATAATTAGGTTTTTCCACAGGTATCCTTGCTTCATTGATAGATACCATCTCATGAGTTGTTTTTTTTTTATACAGCAGGTTCTTATTAGTCGTCCATTTTATACATATTAGTGTATACATGTCAATCCCAATCTCCCAATTCATCACACCACCAACCCCACCCCACCACCACTTTCCCCCCTTGGTGTCCATACATTTGTTTTCTACATCTCTGTCTCTATCTCTGCCCTGCAAATGGGTTCATCTGTACCATTTTTCTAGGTTCCACATATATGCGTTAATATACGGTATTTGTTTTTCTCTTTTTGACTGACTTCACTCTGTATGACAGTCTCTAGTTTTTGTTTTTTTTTTTAAGTAGCCTTTCTTTTTTTTCTTCCTGTTGTTCCATGCTGCTTGCAGGATCTTAGTTCCCTGACCAGGGATTGAACCCAGGCAATGGCAGTGAAATGCCGAGTCCTATCTGATCTTGGTTGATCTTCATAAGTAATGAACCTAGTTCCCCTGAGTGTAAATTTTCTTATCGTTAAGTCCATTGAGAGCGTTGTTTGAACATTTATCTCCATTACATTTGTCATTTCTGTCTAGTATGAATTCTTCGTGGTGTGTGCTGAGGTAATTGCTGAAAGACCTTGACTCACTTGTACTGTTTCCATATTATATGAATACTTTCATGACCACAAAACTGTGTATTGTTTACAAAGTTGATCACACTCATTACATTTGTCAAATTTCTGGAAAGAATTCTGTTATGTTCCAGAAGGCTTAAAATTTGGATCAGCTTTGCCATATATTTGTGTGTTTTTTCTCAAAAATGTATATTCTGATACCAAGTGAGGTATGAGCCCTGGTTCCTGGCTTTGCCACATACATTAGTTTTATATGGTATCTCTCCACAATGGAGTTTGTTTTTATTTTAAAAAAAATTTTTTTGTTTTTTTGGCCATACTGCATGGTCTGTGGGATCTTAGTTCCCCAACCGGGTATTGAACCTGGGCCCTCAGCAGTGAAAGCCCGAGTCCTAATCACTGGACTGCCAGGGAATTCCCTCTTTTTATTTTTAATTGGAATGTAAGTGATGTACAATATAATGTTTCAGGTGCACTATACACTTTTTAAAAAAATTTTATTTATTTATTTATTTTTTGCTGTGTTGGGTCTTCGTTTCTGTGCGAGGGCTTTCTCTGGTTGTGGCAAGCGGGGGCCACTCTTCATCACGGTGCGCGGGCCTCTCACTATCACGGCCTCTGTTGTTGCGGAGCACACACTCCAGAAGCGCAGGCTCAGTAGTTGTGGCTCACGGGCCTGGTTGCTCCGCGGCATGTGGGATCTTCCCAGACCACGGCTTGAACCCGTGTCCCCTGCATTGGCAGGCAGATTCTCAACCACTGCGCCACCAGGGAAGCCCTACACTTTTAATATTTGTATACATTATGAAATGATCACCACAATGAGTCTAGTAGCCTTCTTGTCCCCAAACAAATTATGATGTTATTGACCATATTCTTTATGCTGTATATTACATCACTGTGACCTATCTATTGTGCAGTTTTAAATGTGACCCTCTTAACTTTTTTTTCTTTTGGCCGTACCGCCTGGCATGTGGGATCTTAGTTCCCTGACCAGAGATCTAAACCGAACCCCCTGCAGTGGAAGCGCGGAGTCTTAGCCGCTGGACCACCAGGGAAGTCCCTGAAATAATGCCCCTCTTATCTCACCCCTTTACCCCTTTCTCGAAATCATATGTTTGTTTTACCAGTCTCTCTTCACTGTATTTCACTTTTTTTAAAAAAATGCCATATATAAGTGAAACCATGTGGTATTTGTTTTTGTCTGACTTTTTTCACTTAGCATAGTACGTTCTAGAGCCATCTATGTTGTTGCAAATGGCAACATTTCTGAGCAATATTGCATTCTATATATATACACACCACATTTTCATGATCAGTTTGTCCATCAGTGGTGCTCAGTGCAGTCTTCACATTAGATGGATGAGGCATTTTGTAAATACATGTGTGCCGCCTGACCAGAGATCCTCTTTCATGCTATCAGGGTGGGGCCCAACTTTAATGAATAATATTTAAGGATCTCCAGTATGTTCTAATCTGTGTGTACCATTGAGCATCATGACTGAGTCCCCCCATTCCTGAGGGCTGAGATCTGGGCTGAGGCTGAGGGGCTCTGCTCTGCGTGGGGAGGGATCAGGGCTGGTCTGTGACCTGCAGGGGATCGTCGGGTCCAGCTGAGGGTCTCACCAGAGAGCACAGTGACTTGCAGGAAAGTGTGGGAAAACTACCTTGCTGGTCTCTGTGTAAGAGTTTACTGTGTTCAATCCTTCCTGCCCTGCTAAGGTTCCCACCGTTGTATGGTGGAGTCTGAAACAAAGGGTTGTGAGAAAACACACAGGTTGTCAAGTTGGGGGAGGAAAACATTAGTAGCATAAGGCTTCAGAAGCTATTTTGTTCATTTCTGGCTTTTTGGTTGGTTTGGTCAGTTCAGAAAGTGTTTCACAAAGAGGCAATTTTAGAATTTTGTTCCTGTTTGGAAGCTTCCAGGTACCCGTGAAAATAAATATACTGTTCGTCTTGTTTAATTTTAGAACTGCAGTCTTCAAATTTAGTCTAAAGGAAAACGAGTCTGGGGAGATGGAATGATACTCATAATGGCCACTGTAATTCTGGATTAATTTTAGTTTGTTCAGCCCACTTGGTAAAAATGTGCATGTGTAGCGTTCATCCTTTTGATGCAGGAAGGAAGACCCCTTCCAGGACCCAAGAGTGGGCCCTTGTCTAACACTCAGAAATGAATTGTCCTTGGAGACACACGTACTGACAAAGCAGAAGACTTTATTGGGAAGGGGCGCCTGGGTGAAGAGCAGCAGGGTAAGGGAACCCAGGAGAACGGCTCTGTCACGTGGCTCGCAGTCTCAGGTTGATGGTCATGGGGTTAGTTTCCGGGTTGTCTCTTGCCAGTCATCTTGTTTGGTCCATTTTTGGTCTGACTCAGGGTCCTTCCTGGGGTGCCTTTTCTGTGTCAGATCTTAGTTCCTGTTTTAACCTTTTGCCTTTAAGTCACCATGGCTCAGGCCTTTGTCCTCCTTCAGTTCTAGGCTCTGAGAGGGCCCCACCATCCCCTCCAGCCAGTCTCTGTCACATTCACCAGGGTTTATTGCCTCCGTATCAACCCCCCTCATCAGAAATGCCTTTCTCCATTGATCATTTGGAGTCTTTCCCCTTTTCCGTTCGTTGAAGGGCGCAGCGTGTTTCTCTTCCTCCCAGGATGGGAGGAAAAGATGTAGGAAGTCCTAAAAAGCCCTACAGAACTGGTGTCCTCGTGCAGTGTCCTGAGCTGTCCCCATGGTTAGTGTGCCGTGTCACTGCCCCGCTGTAGCCCCCAGGTGTTCCAGGCTGTGCCCATCCAGGGGCCAGGCACCACCTTGGACAAGAGCCTTGATTTAACAGTAGCTCATCTGCTCAGAGTCAGGGATAGTGATTTCACTGTTCTGAGGGTGCAGATGTTGGGAACCTAAGGGGGCATGTAGGAGGCCCCCCCCCCCCAATGAGCTAGGGTATCTTTTAATTACCTGTGAGTGGGGAGAACAGGAGATAAAAACCCTGGGAACCATCTGTCTTGGAGATTTCCTCACTATACTCAAATGCCCTTGTAACTGGACTTCATAACAACCCCAGTTGCTGGTCAGTTCTCCCAGGAGGGCCAACTTCTTAACCTTCATACTGAATGGCCAGGGTCCTTTAGGTGGCAGCTTGTGTGTATTCCTGTTGTGATGGCTTCACTGAGAGGTCCTTGTGTCTTTCAGCCTTGTTTGCCCATGAGTGGTTGGGAACAGGTAGAAAATTGGGGAAATCGGAGGGAAACCTGTAGGGCTCTGCAGCAGAGACATGGCCGCAAGTCGGGGCATCAAGATGTGTGCACCTGTCCCTTGTGGGCTCAAAGGGTGTGTGGAGCTGTTGGCGAAGGGTGTCTCACTTCTGGCTGGAGCACCTGGAATTAGGTTTATGGATAGATGTGGAGTGCGTTGCATGGTTTGAGGTGCCATAGTGTCTTAGCTCAGGTTCCCTGGGACCTAGCTGCTGACACTGAGGTTTCCATTGCATTTGTTTATTCGGATAGTTCATGGTCATATCTTGGGAAAAAAGAAGGCAGTGGATTTAGGCAGAGAAAAACATTTTTTCTCCAATGTCAGATGTGTTCCCTGAGCTGAGCCTGCAGGAATCCTTCAGTGCAGGAGGATGGGTGCCTTGTCCTCAGGCAATGGAGCTAGAGGGTGCCCTACCGCATCCACTCCACAAGTGACTTGTGTCAGTCTTTTGGGAGATCAAGGATCATTGTGCAAGGACACTGCTTTGGGAAAGAACTCTGGTCTTCTTATTAATTGCTGCAAGTAATAAATCCTTCCTTGTCCAGGGGGGGCCTGGGGAGGGAATCACTGTGCTATTTTTAGAGTAATACAGGGAAAAGTTCAGAGATCATTTTGTGGGTTACCTTTTGTATTTTTTAGTATTTTGTGTTGCAAATAAAGTTTCAGATGCACAGATACAAAAGATAAGAAAGAGAGAATTTGGAGTGTTTCC
Organism: Balaenoptera borealis; assembly: GCF_965194805.1. Taxonomy (NCBI): domain Eukaryota; kingdom Metazoa; phylum Chordata; class Mammalia; order Artiodactyla; family Balaenopteridae; genus Balaenoptera; species Balaenoptera borealis. Next base: position 64,721,771 of record NC_138878.1, read on the forward strand.
TTGGGAAACGGTGGGGTCTCTCTGTGGCATGTGCATCACTAGGTACATCTCTTTTATGTAGTTTTTGGAGATGACAGTGTTTGGTCTGTGGTCACTATGAATGAAAATATGGTGTTTTGCATGCAGTGTTTCCTTGGGTGTCTTCATACGTATTTTTCCCTCAGGCATGATTTATTAGAGTTTGGGATGTTTTCTGGTATTTTATAGCAGGATGAGCGGATCATTACGGGTTGCATGGAGGCTGTGTTGGACCCCATGAGAGTTTGTAAGTTCATTTGAATCCTGAGCGGAAATTATGAGTATAAACTTCAAATGGCAGAATGTTTTCATTAGAGAGGCCAGTAACTTCGTGGATGTAGGGAAATTTATTCCAAAAATCCGAGGGCCAGCAACAGTACAGTGACCTGCAGCCCAGAGGCTCATCTTTGGGAAGCTGTAGTTGCTACTTTCTTACTGCCAGGTCAGTGCTGGTTCTCCTACTGTCCTCTCCCTCCCTGTGTCAAACCTCCGAGTGTACACACACACACACACACACACACACACAGAGAACAAGGAACAATATAATTGTATAGAATTACTGTTAATTATTCTTCATACATTTGATACAATTGTCTAATATCACTCTTGTGACTTTTTAAATTTAGCATTTGTTAACTAGAGCCTCTTGATACCGATTGTTGAGCCGCAACTCAGTAAAAGACTGCAAGGGAACGTGAAGTGGAGGTGTTTATTACTCACAGGTTCTGGAGGAGGTACAGGATACAGCTGGAGGGAACACGTCAGAATTCAAGGTGGGGTGCAGGCAGAGAGCATGGGGCATGCCCTGAGGCATGTGCCTTCATTAGGGTCCATGGATGAAATGTTTTGGCTTCTTGGGTTCAGGCTGCATTTGTCAGTGCAAACCAAAAAAAACAGGAATGGGTAGGCTTCCTTGTTGGAAGCATGTCTCATCCAAAGAAGAACCAGGCGAAAGCCTTGGGTGACAGGGGAAAGTGGTTATCACAAGGGCAGTTGGGGGAGTCAGTCATAACAGGAACTTAAACTTGCTGTGACTCTGTGGGCTGTTCCATAGGACGTGTTGTCAGGGGAAAGGCTCGAGTCAGATCAAGATCCCTGTTGGCCAGTTGCCTACACCAAATAAATGCTGAGATCACCACATTATGGAGTACTTCACCTAGCCTCTCATGGCCACCATCTGTGATTTTAGATTTGTTTTCTGGGTGGTGGCGATTTTCAAATTAAAAATGTAGTCTGTAATTCAAAGTATTTACTCAAATGATCTGTTTCACAAGGGTGAATTGTGGCAGGTTATTCGTTTACCTGAAAATATTGTAATTAGGTTATTTCCCTATGTAAATATCATCATGTAGGCATATGATAAAACATACATTGTAGGTGTTATCGAACAGATATTTCCATAAATATATTGAGGGTTGAAATGAAGTTTTTGCATAGCTGATAACCTAGTTTTAATTTCTTTAGGGTTTGTATTAAAGAGAATATATCTCCCTATAAAATACCCTTAAAACATTGTAAAAATGATTATTCTTTAGATGAAACTAATCTTAATTTCCTCTGAAGCCTGTATACTTTACAGGCTTTCTCATCCACACATCACAGAACTTTCAGAAGTAGAAACAAAGACCTAGGGACTTCCTTGGTGGCGGAGTGGTTAATACTCTGTGCTTCCAATGCAGGCGGCCGGGTTCGATCCCTGCTCAGGGAACTAGATCCCACATGCATGCTGCAACTAAGGAGCCTGCAAGCCGCAATTAAGGAGTTGCTGCAACTAAAGACCTTGCACAACCAAATCAATCAATCAATCAATCAGTCAATATTAGGGCTTCCCTGGTGGCGCAGTGGTTAAGAATCCGCCCGCCGGTGGGTTCCCGCACGTCCGCCCGGCTCCCCCCCTGACGTCAGCCTCGCGGTTCTATTTAAGGCCCCTCCTGCTCCCCACTCGGAGTACCCGAGCAGCTACCGCCAATTCCGGGTCCAGCGCCACTTGCCTGCCCGCCTGCCCAATGTGCACTCCCGATTCCTTTCGGTTCTAAGTCCAATATGGCAACTCTCAAGGATCAGCTGATTCGGAATCTTCTTAAGGAAGAACATGTCCCCCAGAATAAGATTACAGTGGTTGGTGTTGGTGCTGTTGGCATGGCCTGTGCCATCAGTATCTTTTTTTTTTTTTTTAATTTCAGATTTTTTTTTTAAATTTATTTATTTATTTTTGGCTGTGTTGGGTCTTCGTTTCTGTGCGAGGGCTTTCTCCAATTGCGGCAAGCGGGGGCCACTCTTCATCGCGGTGCGCGGGCCTCTCACTATCGCGGCCTCTGTTGTTGCGGAACACAGGCTCCAGACGCGCAGGCTCAGTAGTTGTGGCTCATGGGCCTAGTTGCTCCGCGGCATGTGGGATCTTCCCAGACCAGGGCTCGAACCCGTGTCCCTTGCATTGGCAGGCAGATTCTCAACCACTGCGCCACCAGGGAAGCCCTGCTATCAGTATCTTAATGAAGGACTTGGTAGAAGAGAAACTGAAGGGAGAGATGATGGATCTCCAACATGGCAGCCTTTTCCTTAGAACACCAGAAATCGTCTCTGGCAAAGACTATAATGTGACAGCAAACTCCAGGCTGAAGAGGGAGAAAGCTGTCTTAATTTGGTCCAGTGTAATGTGAACATCTTTAAATTCATCATTCCTAATACTGTAAAATACAGCCCAAACTGCAAGTTGCTTGTTGTTTCCAATCCAGTGGCTATCTTGACCCGTGTGGCTTGGAAGATAAGCAGTTTTCCCAAAAACCATGTTATTGGAAGCGGTTGCAATTTGGATTCAGCGCGGTTCCGTTACCTCATGGGGGAAAGGCTGGGAGTTCACCCATTAAGCTGTCATGGGTGGATCCTTGGGGAGCATGGAGACTCTAGTGTGCCTGTATGGAGTGGAGTGAATGTTGCTGGTGTCTCGCTGAAGAATCTGCACCCCGAATTAGGCACTGATGCAGGTAAGGAGCAGTGGAAGGCAGTTCACAAACAGGTGGTTGACAGTGCTTTTGAGGTGATCAGACTGAAAGGCTACATACACATCCTGGGCCATTGGACTATCTGTGGCAGATTTGGCAGAAAGTATAATGAAGAACCTTAGGCGGGTGCATCCGATTTCCACCATGATTAAGGCTTTCTGTGGAATGAAAGAGGATGTCTTCCTTAGTGTTCCTTGCATCTTGGGACAGAATGGAATCTCAGATGTTGTGAAAGTGACTCTGACTCCTGAGGAACAGGCCTGTTTGAAGAAGAGTGCAGATACACTTTGGGGGATCCAGAAAGAGCTGCAGTTTTAAAGTCTAATATCATACCACTTCACTGTCTAGGCTACAACAGGATTTTAGCTGGAGGTTGTTGCATACTGTCCTTTATATCTGATCTGTGACTAAAGCAGTAATGTTAAGACAGCCTCTGAAAAACATCAGTTTCCTAACATTAGCAATAGGAATGGTTCATAAAACCCTGCAGCTGTATCCTGCTGCTGCATGGCACTTATCTTGTGTGGTCCTAAATTGGTTCGTGTAAAATAGTTCTACTTCCTCAAGAGGTACCACTGACAATGTTGCAGATGCTGCAGTTGCCCTTCAAACCAGATGTGTATTTAACTCTGTGTTATATAACTTCCGGTTCCTTTAGCCAAGATGCCTAGTCCAACTTTTTTTCCTCCAATTAATCACATTCTGGGATTGATTATAAATCCAGTATTGTATGTCTTGTGCATAACTGTTCTAAAGAATCTTATTTTATGTACTATATGTATCAGAATAGTATACATTGCCATGTAATGTAAAAAAGAAAAATCGACAAATAATTCAGCCAACTCTCTTAAGTGTTATACCAACGAAAACAATAAATAAACCTTGAACAGTGGGAAAAAAAAAAAAAAGAATCTGCCTGCCAATGCAGGAGACACAGGTTTGATCCCTGGTCTGGGAAGATCCCACATGCCACGGAGCAGCTAAGCCCATGTGCCACAACTACTGAGCCTGTGCTCTAGAGCCTGCGAGACACAGCTACTGAGCCCGCATGCCACATCTACTGAGCCTGGGTTCTAGAGCCCGTGAGCCACAACTACTGAGCCTGTGCGCCTAGAGCCCATGCTCCGCAACAAGAGAAGCCACTGCAGTGAGAAGCCTGCACATCGCAACGAAGAGTAGACCCCGCTTGCATCAGCTAGAGAAAGCCCGCGTGCAGCCATGAAGATGCAATGCAGCCAAAAATAAAAAAATAAAGTAAGGTTTAAAAAATAAATATTAAAAAAAAAGAAACAGAGCTAAAATATGTTACAATTTCAAAATAAAAAACTTTCTAATTACAATTACATTATTTTTAGTTATGTTTGACTTAAGTGTACTATGATATAAAGAAGTTTTTCTCGAAGATATTTGAAGGCAATTATTAAGTGTAGAATAGGAGAAGTATTTTAAAGAATAATGCCTTCTCATCAAAGGAATACAACGTTTCTCTTTTTTCTTTCTCTTTTTATTGTATCTATATGAAATGCTGGAGGCTAACTAAACTTACTGCCCTAATCATTTCACAAGATACGTTCAGTCAGAGAATTCTGTGGTACACCTTTACTGAATAGTGATGTATCTCAAGTATTTCTCTATCATACTCCGGGGGAAAGCAGGTTTTAAAAGGCAAAAAGAAGCAAAACAATCAAAAAATAATTTACCTAAAAAAGAATACTACAATTTATTGCTTTTTTTTTTAATATATTTTTCTTAACCTTATTTATTTATTTATGGCTGTGTTGGGTCTTCGTTTCTGTGCGAGGGCTTTCTCCAGTTGCGGCAAGTGGGGGCCACTCTTCATCGCGGTGCGCGGGGCTTCTCACTATCGCGGCCTCTCTTGTTGCAGAGCACAGGCTCCAGACGCGCAGGCTCAGTAGTTGTGGCTCACGGGCCTAGTTGCTCCGCGGCATGTGGGATCTTCCCAGACCAGGGCTCGAACCCATGTACCCTGCATTGGCAGGCAGATTCTCAACCACTGCGCCACCAGGGAAGCCCCTATTGCTCTTTTTATAGCAACGGTTAGTGCCCTGAATTATCACATGCCTTAGTTCACCAGGCTCAGACCTCAGGTCTAGTCCCTGATTGTCTGGAAATGAGCAGAGCGTTGAGTTTGGCCTCCTGAGCGAGCAGGGAATAGAAACAGAATGTCTGTTCTGTAGAGTTTTCAGTGTGAAAAAGCCCATCCTACCCAGAGTTTTGTAATTCTGTCATTCTAGTTTGTAATAGAAAGACAAGTCCAGCTCTTGTTTCCTGAATTGCTTTTATTAGTTCTAACTGCAGGAAATGTTCCAGGCTCCAATCACCGCCCCACAGCTACCACTCGGAGACCCAAGTTTCCAGAGCTCTGAATTGCTTCAGCCTCACTAACGGGACTTTAGAGCAACCTGTTGTGAGGCGGGGAGGGGCGGGGCGGAGCTTTTTATTTAAACCGTTTTTAAGTTAAGAGGAAACGTCTTAGTTCTTGAGGAAAGTGACTGCCCGCCCTCCGGCCATCCGAGCGTCTGGGCTCCCTCCTCGCCCCGCCCCTCGCACACAGCGCTCTGCCCAGGCCCCGCCCCGGAAGCCCCGCCTCTCCCCCGAATTAGTAGTTACCTGCGGAACCGGAAACAGGGGCCATGTTTCGAAGGTCACGGTACGAGGTAAGATGCAGAGGTGAGCTGCGCTTCGCTAGTGAAGATCTGTGCTTCGCTGCTCCTCGTACTGAAACCTACTGGCTTCGGAGTTACGATGAACCGTAAATCCCAGCATCCGGCCTCCTACCTAATAGATCCAGACGTCGCCGTTAGAGGTCGGGTATGTTTTCCTTTGGGTTTGAAATCGCTTTGAGGTCCCTGCCCTTCGCTTTACGGCCTTCAGTCCACGTGGACACGGTCTTTAGCGCCGTTTTCCTGCTTCAAACCTTCAGTGGCCCACCGCGTAGCGTCCTCTTCCTTGAGGTGGATTCGCGCCCCCAGTCTCGCCCCCTCGGCCCCTGGAGGGCAGCGCCGGCCGTCCCGCTCCCGGAGAGGCCGCCTCCTCTCCCCGGTCCTGGGGTTCTGGAGAGCCCGCCCCTCTCCTGAGACCCCCTCCCTCCCTCCCAGCCCCTCTGTCCTCGCGTCTCCAGGCCGGTCCTTCAGCTCCCCCGGCCTCCCCTTCGTAGTCAGCCCTTTTCCTCACCCCGCGTAGGGGGAGGTGACCTGGGCCAGACGTGTGACACCCAGTGTTGTTTCTTCCCGAATTCCACCCGCTGGAAAATATCTGTTTTCCGGTAGGCGGGTATGTTACTCAGCCGCCATTTCTGGAGACACGTGGGCGATGGGAAGTAGGAGGAGTAGAGACGGAGCGACTGACAGAGAAGTAGGAATAACTGAGATGTTGAAGGAATAGGGGAGAACCCATGGCATAGCAGCGTGGGAAGAGGGGCCCTGGATCACCAGTAGAATGGAGGACAATACAGTGGCGAGGCGCTTCACGCAGAGAGTGGCCGGAGAGAATGGAGTTTGAACCTTGGCCTTCAGAGCCACGTGGCTCTGGGAGAGCAAGAGAGGAACAACTAGGAACTAGAAGAGCAGAGGAAGAGCGAGCCGATGGGAAGTACAGCCACCTGGTGGTGCCACAGAGTGGGGCGGAAGGGACTGTGGCCGGGATGGAAACGCCGTAACCAGGGGATGAGAGAGGGGGCCGAGATCGGGAAGAAAGATGCAGAAAGATACGGATATTCAGGACAGTCAGAAAGGTTGGGCGGAGAGAGCAACAAGAGGGGAAGCAGGTCGCAGAGTGGGGCAGCACAGGCGTGAGGAAGGAAACAGAGAGGAGGGCAGGAACAGCAGCAGAGCAGAAGGGAAGAAAAAGATGGACACAGAGAAAGAAATAGGGAGACAGATAAACCTAATGAAATGTAAAGATGTAGTAGTGCAGGTACAAGGGAGAAACGGGGTCCAGATGTGTGGTGAGTTCTTTGGATGTGGACAATTAAGTCGTGATATATTGATTTCTGGCTTTAAAATCTAATGAATGTAAATTTTGTTTGTTTGACTTACATAGACAAGGATCAGAATTGAAAAACTGGCTGTAAGGTTTGTGCATTTTGTAATTATTTGAATCATAAGATGACTTCCATATCCAGTTCCTGTTCAGCCATGGGGCAGTGACTTGACTCAGACAGTTGTCCTTCACCCTCTTACATTTCTTGTCAGGGGGTAGAGGACTGGGTAAGAAATAACTGTCAGCACATGGTACCTCTTGAAAGGAAGAGGCCCTTCGGGTGACCTTTTCGGAATTCATTTCCACCTGATTCTGTTCAGTCAATTCAGACCTTCTCCGAAACGTGCCCCCTCTGGGCCTCAGGGAGCCCACTTGTAACATAGAGATGAGAGACTAGACCAGAAATTCTCAGTCTGAGCAACACTTCACCCCTGAATTCATTGGCGAAATTGGGTGTGTGTCTGTGTGTGGCAGTTCTTTTTTTTTTGAGTATATATTTATTGCAAAGGTAATATCAAGCCCATGTGAAAATACAGACAAAAAGAAGAAAATGGAAATCATTTCTGATCCCACTCAAAAAAGATGGTATTAATCTTTTAGTATATATGATTATAGTTTTATTTTATGGATAAAGTTTTAATAAAAAGTATAAGTAGCACTTTTTATTTGGAGTATAGTTTCTTTACACTGCTGTACTGTCATATTCTGATGTACAGCAAAGTGAATCAGCCATATGTATACATATCCCCTCTTTTTTGGATTTCCTTCCCATTTGGGTCACCACAGAGTATTGAGAACATACTGTATAGCCTTCCCGGTGCTATACAGTATGTTCTCATTAGTTATCTATTTTATACATTGTAGTGTGTATATGGCAATCTGAATCTCCCATCATCCCTCCCCACCTCCCACCCCCACCCACCGTGTGTGGCAATTATTTTTGAAGAGAGTGTCTAGTTGTATTTAGAAATTTAAATGGGTCACAGTCATCCCAGAATGTAAAAGTAAAACAAACCCTAGAAGGGAGACAAGAACATAGGCTCAGAGTTAAAGTGACCATAGTGAGATGTATTTCTCTGCAGAAAGTTTAAATTGGAAGAGAGTTTATGTCAGTCCTGGCACTCATATCTCCACGGGCTGTTATTTGTCTTTACGACAAAGTCCAGTCTCCTCACTGTGTCTACACAGCCCTGTATCATGCTCAGGGCCCTGCCAGTGTCTCCAGCCTCATCTTGGGAAGTGACCGTTTCCTCATGGTTCACTCTGCCCCGGACACATTCACCTTTTTCTGTTCCCAAACCCCAACACGTTTTCTGTCTCAGATCTTAGTTCCTGTTCTTACCGTTGGCCTTTAAGTCACCATGGCTCAGGCCCCTTGTCCTCCACATCTTACTTCAGAGATGTGTCCCCTTCCCCTTCCTCCGATAATCTCTGTGAAATTACCCAGGTTTTATTGCCTCTGTATCAGTCACCCTCAACAGAAATGTACTTGTGTATTGATTATTTTTAGTCTTTCCTGCTTAACCTCCATCGAAGGACACGGTGTTCCTCATCTTCCCAGGGTCACTGCAACACCTCACTCTGGGGATGTTTTCAAGGCTAGGATTGTTGATTGGGCTGAGTACTCCTCAGGAAATACCAAGGTGCCAGGGCAGGTAATGAGGATGGTTCTCACACTTGTTTTGGACATTTCCACTCTAATCGATCCTTACCTTATGTGTCTGTTTAATTACTCAAGAGCAAAAAGATGTAGGGAGGCCTAAGCAGTCCTATACAGCTGGTGTCCTCAAGCAGTGGGTGACGTGTCCCCACGTTTAGTCTGCTGTGTCAGTGCTCTGCTGTAGCCCCCAGGTGTTCCAGGCTGTGCGCGTCAGGTGACCAGCTGCCCCCTTGGACAGGAGCTTTGCCTTCCGGCAGGTCATCTGCACAGAGTCAGGGTTAGTGATTTCACTCTGCTAAGGGTGAGCAGAAGTCCAGAACCCAGTGGGGCATGAAGGAGGCCTCCCTCAAAGAGCTAGGGTATCCTTTAATTACCTGTGAGTGGGTAGAACAGGAGTCAAGAAACTCGGGGACTGTCTGCTTTGAGTCTCCGTAAATGAACTCACATGCCTTTGTAACTGGACTTCATGACGTTCCCAATTGTTGGTCAGTTTTCCCAGGATGGCCGACTTCTTGACCTTCATACTGAATGGCCAGTGTCCTTTGGGTGGCAGCTTGTGTGTATTCCTGTTGCGATGGCTTTGCTGAGAGGTCCTTGTGCCTTTTAGCCCTGTCTGCCCATGAGTGCGTGGAGGAGAGGCAGAACAGTTGGGAAGTTGGAGGGGAGCCTGTAGGGGTCTTCAGGAGGGATGTGGCAGCCAGTGTGGGCTTCAGGGTGAGCCAGGTGAATGGTGTGGGCACCTGTCCCTTGTGGGGTCAAGGCATCTGGAGACCTATTTGAAAGGGATGTCTTAATTGTGGTCGGAGCACCTGGAGGTGGTATGTGTACTTGTGGGCTGCGTTACACGAACTGAATTGCCATAAAGTCCTAGCTCAGGTTCCCCGGGACATAGATGCTGAGACTGAGGGTTGCATGCATTGGTTACATTGAATAACTCATGGTCACACCTGAGTACGAATGAAGACAATGAAGGATTTAGAAAGACAAACGTTTTCCTCCTGTGCTCTTAGAGATATGACCTGAGCTGTGCGAACAGCACGCTCTGGGTACAGGTGGATGGGCGCCATGGTCCTGAGGGACTGGATCTACAGGGTGCCCCACAGAATCCACTCTGTACATTGACTCATGTTGGGTCTTTTGAGAGTGGAAGAATCATCATGCAACCCTTAAAGTGATATACAGAAAATTTTAGAGATATTTTGTGGGTTACCTTCGGTATTTTTGAGCATTTTATTGTGTAAGTGAAGACCATTTCAGATGCACTTTGAAAGATACAGTGGAGAATTTGGGCCATTTCATTGGGAGAGGTTGTGGTCTGACTGTGGCACGTGCATTATTGCATATGTCTCTTTTTTAATTAGTAGGTTTTGGAGATGACAGCGTTGGGGCTGGAATCATTGTAAATGAAAGTATGGTATCTTAGGTTTAGTGGGTCCTTGGGTGTCTTCACATGTAATTTTTGTGATAATTATTACACAGTGTATATACCTGCCAAATAATCACATTGTGTATCTTATATGTACACCATGTTTATTCATCAGTTATACGTTAATAGAGCTTGGGAAAAAAAGAACGTGGGAGGTGTGCTGGGCTCCACCCAGACTTCACATGGATTTGAGTAAGGCATCGTCATACATCCCCTTCATATAACAAGAGGTTTGCTTTCCAGTAGTATGGATGGCGCCCAACATCAGTAATCCTTAAGGTGCCCCAGGTGATTCCAATCTGGATCCATCACTGAGCATCGTGACTCTGGGTCCCCCCGTTCCTGAGGGCTGAGATCTGGGCTGAGGCTGAGGGGCTCTGCTCTGCGTGGGGATGGATCAGGGCTGGTCTGTGACCTGCAGGGGGTCGTCGGGTCCAGCTGAGGTGCCCGCTGCTGCTGTGTACGTGAGGGCCTCACCAGGAGGGGAGCCTGATCTGAAGGAAAGGGTGGGAAACTCCTGGGTTGGTCTCTGTGTGGGAGTTTACTGTCCTGAGCCCCTCCTGGGACAGTGGGCAACAGGGGACTGTCTGTTCCACATGCTGAGGTCTTCCCTGTGTGTGTGGTGGTGACTCGGGAAGGGGGTGTGTTGATTCTAAGCATTAAACAGCATCTTTCCAACTCTCAGGATAGACCTCTAAAGAGTCCTGTTGTCTTAACAAAGAAGCCCTTAAGAGAGGGAAAAGAAAAGGAGTCAGGAATGGCTCTTTCTGAGGTAAAGTCATATTCTCAGCTGATTCTTCAGTCTTTCCTCTCTGAAGTGCCCTCAGTTGGACTTGCTAATCTTGTCTCACTCTGAGGTATCCTTCCTGACACCTGTACATTCACCTTTATCTAGTGCCTTCCCTCAGTCCCTGTCCTGTCCACTTAGATTTCTTCTCCCCTGAGGTTCCAGTGGACATTGTCTTAGGCAGGGCTTCACACCTATGGATGGATGGGGTCTCAGTGCTGTTGGGCAGCAGGTATTGTTAAAGGGCTTCGTCTGAATGCACTGTCCACTCTCTGTAAATTCTGTGACCTATCCTGTTCGTGGAAGTCATCTGAATATGCACAATACTTGGTAAATTCTGGAAAACTGAACAATAACAAGAAATTTGTTCTGATTTTTTTTTATAATACACTAGAAGCTAAATGAGTGAGTCACTGAGTTCAAAATCTGAATGATTGGAAAATGGAATGGAAAGTTCAGAAAGAGACATCAGTGATAGAGGGTGTTTTATTCCATCATCGATTTTAAACTATGAAATCAACAAAATTCTCTGGATTCTTCAAGTCATTTTCTTCCCCTCCATTTCTCAGGAGTTGTCTTTACACTCTGTTGATTGCCTTTTTCATGACAGAGAAGTTTTTCTGTTTTATGCAAGTAAGGTCCCTACTTTATTCTTTTGCTGGTAGATATCCAGTTTCCCAGCAGCATCTGTTACTGAGACTGTCCTTTTTCCGTTGTGTAGTATTACCACCCTTGTGAGTACATTTTACATACATGCCAAGGATTATTTGTGAGCATTCTGTCCTGTTCCTTTGCTTTATGTGTCTGTGTTCATGCCAGTGCCACACCGTCTTGATTAATTTGTATGTAATATGTTTTGATATTCAAAAAGGGCCTTCTCCATCTCCCTCCTGTTTCAAGAGTATTTGGGCCATTTTTGTTACTTTGAGATTCTCTTAGCATGTTTTTTTACCATGTTTTTTTGTATTACTGCAAAGCATGTTTTTTTTACCATGTTTTCTTCTGTCACTGCAAATATTGCCATTGGAATTTTGACAGGGATTCTGTTGTATCTATAGAACACTTTGGGACTGTGGTCATTTTAAGAATATTAAGTCTTCCAGTGCATGCGTACAGGATATCTTTCTATTTGTGTGTATCTCCTTGGATTACTTGTAACAAGTTTTGTAGTTTTCAGTGTACAAGTGTTTCACCTCCTTGGCTAATTTATTCCTAAGTATTCTGTACTTTTTAATGCTGTAGTTAATGGGATTGTTTTCTTAATTTTTTTTGACATTTTTTCATTCCATATAGAAATTTGACTGATTTTTGCATGTTAATTTTTTTATCCAACTTTTCTAAAAAAAATTTTTGACATAGTTGGGTTTTCTTTTTCTTTTTAAAAATTTTATTTATTTATTTATTTATTTATTTTGGGCTGTGTTGGGTCTTTGTTGCTGTGCATGGGCTTTCTCTAGTTGCAGCGAGTGGGGGCTACCCTTCCTTGAGGTGCTTGGGCTTCTCACTGCGATGGCTTCTCTTGTTGTGGAGCACGGGCTCTAGAGCGCGCAGGCTTCAGTAGTTGTGGCACACGGGCTCAGTAGTTGTGGCTCGCAGGGTCTAGAGCACAGGCTTGGTAGTTGTGGCGCATGGGCTTAGTATCTTTCCGGACCAGGGCTCGAACCCGTCTCCCCTGCATTGGCAGGCGGATTCTTAACCACTGCGCCATCAGGGAAGTCCCGACATAGTTGTTTTCTTGTAGTGTCTTTGTGGTTTGTCCGTATAAAACTTGTCACCCACAAAAAAAGATAATTCTTTTTTAGTTTGAGTATCTTTGATTTCTTTTTCCATTTAATGGCTTTGGTAGAATTTTCAGTACTTTGTTGAATAGTAGTAAGTGTGCATAGCAGAGAGTGTGCACGCTTGCCTTCCTCCTGATGTGAGAGGAAAACCTTTTAGTCTTTGACTGTAGAGTATAATGTTAGCTGTGTTCTTTTCATATTTGGTGTTTATTATGTCGAGATAGTTTACTGTTTCTGGTTTGTTGAGGGTTTATATCTTGAAAGGTTGCTGCATTTTGTTAAGTGGGTTACTTCTGCATCAATTGAGATGATCATATGTGTTTTTTTCCTTTATTCTGTCAACGTGTTATATCACATTAATTGACTTTTCTATGTTAAGTCAGCCTTGCATTATAGGAATAAAATGTACTTGGTGTTGATTTGAATACATTTTCACGTGCTGTTGAATCTGATTTTGTAGTATTTTGTTAAGGATTTTGCATCAGTATGTGTGGGGGATATTGGATTTGTAGTTTTCTTTTCTTGCATCTTTTTCTGGCTTTGGTATCAGAGTTAAGCAGGCTCCGTAGAAGGAATTTGCTAGTGTTCCCTCTGAGACTATTCAAGAAGATTTTAGCAGGATTAGAGGTAATTCTTCTGCACATGTTTGGTACAATTCAGTAGGGAGGCTATCTTGTCCTGGGTTTTTCCTTGTTTGAGATTTTTGATTACTGCTTGAATCTCCCAGTTATAATTCTATTCAAATTTTTTATTTTGTAATGATTAGGCCTGGTTAGGTTTGACGTTTGTAAGAACTTACCTGTATCTTCTAGATTATGTAATTTGTAGGCATTACTGTTCATAGTTCTCCCTTATCTTCCTTTAAAAAACATCTCTGTGACATCAGTTGCAATCTGTTTCCTGCCTAGTGTAAAAACACCAACTCTTGGTTGTTTGATTTTTATTTTGTTTTCCTACATTCTGTTTCATTTATCTCTCATCTAACCTTTCTTCTCTGTTTCTTTCTAGTAACTTTTTGTTTAGTTTTTTCTTTTTCTCCTTCCTTGTAGTGAATATATTCCTGATTTGTGTTCTCTTCTCTTTTTTGTTGTAGATGTTGAGCAGTGTAGACTTTCCTTTTTGTACTGCTTGACGGTATAATTTTTAGTATGTTGTGTTGTTACTTTCATTTAGATATTTTAAAAGTTTCCTTGTCTTCTTTCAAGTATTGGTTTAAAAATGAATTGTTTCATTTCTACATTTTTGAAATTTTTCTGTTTTCCTTCTGCTGGCTTTTTGAAGTTTGGTTTCATTATGTTTGGAGAAATACATTTTATGATCTGAGTCTTCTTGAATTTGCTAAGATTTGCTTTGTGGCCTAACATGTAGTCTGTGACGGAGAATGTTTCATGTGTGCTTGAGAAGCATGTGTTTTCTGCTTTTGTTTGATGGGGTGATCTCTGTGGTCTTGTGAGTCTATAGTGTTGTTCAGGTGCTCTGTTTCCTTTTGGTCTTTGCTTCCACTGGTACTTAACACTGGGGTATTGAGGGGAACTCTGTTAGGTGTTTAAATATTTATAATTGTTATATCTTTGAGAGTTACCTTTTTTTATGATAATATAATGTCCTTTCTGTCTTATGTCAATTTTTCTCTTTAATTCATTTTGTCTGATATTATGCAGTCATCCCTGCTATCTTTGGGACGTAATATCTTTTTCCATCCTTTCACTTTTAGCTTTTCTGTGTCCTTAGATTTGTGAATGTTAACAGTTTTAACTCTCTGACATGCTGTCTCTGTGTCTTGCTCTTGTTCTCTGTTTTCCTCCTGTTACTTCCTCTAGTGGTCCCTGCGCAGGCACCCTGTACAGTGGTGAAAGGCAGGAGCCCTGGCCAGCCCCCTTCCCTCCACTGTAATGTCAGTGGGAATGCACTGAGTATTTCCTTCTGTTTTTTTTTCTTAAATTTTATTGAAGTATAGTTGATTTACAATGTTGTGTTAATTTCTGCTGTGCAGCAAAGTGACTCAATTATACATATATATATATTCTTTTCCATTCTGGTTTATCACAGGATATTGAATATAGTTCCCTGTCCTCTACGGTAGGACCTTGTAGTTTCTCCATCCTGTATATACTAGTTTGCATCTGCTGATCCCAAACTTGAAATCCTCCCCCCACCACAATCCTGCAACTACAAGTCTGTTCTTTGTGAGTATTTCTGTTTCGTAAATATGTTCATTTGTGTCGTATTTTAGATTCCACATATAAGTGATAACATGGTATTTGTCTTTTTACTTACTTCACTTAGTATGATAATCTCTAAGTCCATCCATGTGGCTGCAAATGACATTCTTTCATTCTTTTTTATGGCTGAGTAATATTCCATTGTATATATACACCACATTTTCTTTATCCACTCATTTGTCAGTGGACATTTAGGTTGTTTCCATGTCTTGAATTTTGTAAATGATGATCATGTGAACATAGGGGATCGTGTATCTTTTTGAATTATAGTTTTGTCTGGATATATGCCCAGGAGTGGAATTGCTGGAACATATGGCAACTCCATTTTTAATTTATTGAGGAACATCCACACTGGTTTCCATAATGGCTGCATCAATTTATATTCCCATCAACAGTGTAAGAGCGTTAACTTCTCTCCGAGTGTTTCCTTCTGATCATCATGTTTGGTGAAGTGTTCTTGCTTAATTGCAATATTTTTTTCCTTTTTTTTTTTAATGGTTTTTAATTTTCCAGTAAGTTTTAAACTTTATTATTGTGATAATTTTTTTCTTAATCTGTTAATATATAATAGTAATAACTTTTCTAATTTTAAATCAGTATTTTTTTATATATATAAATTTATTTATTTATTTTTGGCTACACTGGGTCTTCGTTGCTGCACACGGGCTTTCACTAGTCGCAGTGAGCGAGGACTACTCTTCGTTGCTGTGTGTGAGCTTCTCATTGCGGTGGCTTCTCTGTTGTGGAACACGGGCTCTAGGCGTGTGGGCTTCAGTAGTTGTGGCATGCGGGCTCAGTAGTTGTGGCTCGTGGGCTCTAGAGCACAGGCTCAGTAGTTGTGGTGCACTGGCTTAGTTGCTCCACGGCCTGTGGGATCTTCCCGGACCAGGGCGCAAACCCGTGTCCCTTGCATTGACAGGCGGATTCTTAACCACTGCACCACCAGGGAAACCCCTGAATCAGTGTTTTATTAGTGGAATACACAAATAAACTCTTTCACACTTGGTGAAATGTGTTTTTTCTTTCAGGGTCAGTTGACATTGAATGATGTGGTCATCACATTCTCTCAGGAGGAGTGGAAATGCCTGGACCCTGCTCAGAGGGCCTTGTACAGGGACGTGATGTTGGAGACCTACAGGAACCTGATCTTTGTGGGTGAGGATAACTTCCTTCCAAATGTTGGGAGGGTATCTTTGCATTTACCCTTATTTGCCTTTTGGAATCCCATGCCTCGCTTAACTGAACTCAATGCCTTGATGTCTCAGGTCTCAGGAGTTTAAATGTGCCATTTCTTTAGATGGTCTGCCCACTTCATGATACACCAGGAGTTTTTTCCGGTGCTTAAGTATTTAAAACACCCAACTGGAAACTTTTAAAATAAAGGGGTCTCTTGCTCTCTCATCTCTCCTTTTGGGCTTGATTCTCTTGAATGCTCAGTTTTCAGTCCATATAGATCAGAGCTGATGCCTCCAGACTCCAGTCCCTGGGCCTTTCTGGATTACACCCCCATCTGATGTTTCTTAGAAGATCTAATTATAAGATGGGAAAACACTGCTTGCTGTTTCATTCCATCTGGCACCTCAGAACCTGCATGGAGCTTTCTCAAGCCCTGTCTGCTTGTTTAGATCCGTCGGCCATTTCTTCTGTTCTGACTTTGCCACACCCATCAGGGATGTGTGTAATAGGGAGGTGCATTAGATCTTCTGTTATTGTAACTTAGGAAAACTCTAAAGACGGTGGACAGAGAGATCCTCGTTTTAATCCCCAGTCCTACATGGGGAGAACATATGAATCTTTCTGGCTCTATCTTGGAATCTATGGGTTGAGCTCATGATTCCGTGTCAAGGACCCATAATATCTGAACCCCATATCTTATATTTTTTTCCTTTCTTACTGCTGTACTTAGGAAATATATATTCTTTCTGATTTAATATTCTCCTAAGTTTGCATGATTTTGCCTTTGAAAGTTGCTTTTGAAAGACATGCTGCTAGGGACTGAAATTTTATCTCGTTTCTTTCCTTGATAATGTACCTGTAGTTAATGGACAACTTCTGGTGGATACTGTGGAATGAGTTTGCTGTGTAACAGAAAATTTTTGATGGAGAATACTTTCCCTCCTATGTTGTAAGATCCTGATAAGTCTTTGCAGTTCTTTTTCTGGTTTTGAGGAATATCACCGAAACATGTCTCAAAGGCACTGTGACAATGTTGCTCACATGTAATAATTACCATCGTTTGAGCCTCAAGAAATGGTATAGGAATTTCTCCTAGGGATAACATTGTCCAAGTTCACATTCTCGTGTTAGGCTATTGACTCAACTGTCATGCCATATTTTTTGTTGCCTGTGCATGACATTGTTCATTATACCGTCACAGCTAATTTTGAAGCGTCTTAATGAGACAGTTTGTGGAGTGATACTTTATCAATGGTGAGCTATCATTTTTTTGTTTACAGCACTGCTGCTTTCATTTTGTACATTTCTATGGGTAACAAGTGGTCTTGATTTTATTAATTTTATCATCAGGTCTATGTATTTGATGTTACTATTAGTGTTTTTGTTTTCTATTTTCCATGTGAGTGTTTGATTGGGGAAGAGCCCCCTCATGGTGGAATTTTTGTTGTATAGAAATACATTGATTTTTGCATGTTGATTAAATGTCTGGTAATTTAGTATTTCTAGCAGGGTTTTTTGTTTTTTTTCCAGAATCTTCAGGGTTTCTACAAATTAGATCATATTGGTTTTAAACAGATAATTTTGTTTCCTTTTTATATTTGGATACCTTTTATCTCTTTTTTTTGCTTACTTGTTCTTGTTCCTACTAGGATTTCCAGGAATAAGTTTTTAGAAGTAAGAGCAAGTATCCTTGTCCTGTTTCTGATCTTAGAGGGAATGCTTTCAGTCTTTCACCATTGCGCATAATGTTAGCTGTGTGCTGTCAATACGTGTCCTTTATTGTGTTGAGGTAGCTTTTTAAAACTTTTTTGGTTTATTGAGTATCTTTATCATGAAAGGCTGTTGACTTTTTTCAAATGCTTTGCCAGCATCGATTGAGACCATCATGTAGGTTTTTTTTTTAATATATTCTCTTTTTTGTATACATTTATTTATTTTATTTCTTTATTTTTGGCTGTGTGGTCTTCATTGGTGTGTGCGGGCTTTCTCTAGTTGCGGCGAGCAGGGGCTACTTTTCATTGTGGTGCGTGGGCTTCTCATTGCGGTGGCTTCTCTTGTTGCGGATCACGGGCTCTAGGCGTGTGGGCTTCAGTAGTTGTGGCTCGCAAGCTCTAGAGCGCAGGCTCTGTAGTTGTGGTGCACAGGCTTAGTTGCTCCATGGCACGTGGGATCTTCCTGGACCAGGGATCAAACCTGTGTCCCCTGCATTGGCAGGCGGAGTCTTTAACCACTCTGCCACCAGAGAAGTCCTTTTTTCATTCTCTTTTTTTTTTTTTTTTTTTTCAGATTTAATTGATATTTATAGGACATTCCATCCAAAAACAGCAGATTACACTTTCTTCTCAAGTGCACACGGAACATTCTCCAGGATAGATCACACTTTGGGTCACTAATCAAGCCTCAGTAAATTTAAGAAAATTGAAATCATATCAAGCATCTTTTCTGACCACAGCACTATGAGATTAGAAATCAATTACAGGGGAATGCGCCACGCAAGCAGTGGCCACGGACGCGCGGTGGCGTGGTGCACAGGCGCCCCGGCCTGCAGGCATCTCCAGCAGGCACCTCCAGTACACACAGAAGAGTCCTTGGACTTTGAGGAGGAGGCCACGGCAAGCAGAGGCTGTGGGAACCCGGAACGATTCTGCCTTCATACTTGGCATTGACTCAGAATTCCTTGAGTCCTGGTCAAACACTGTGAGCTGATTACTGCCCCTAGCATTAGGTCAGTCCATAGGTAGTGGGAGCAATGGCTGTGCATCTGTTGGAGGATTGGTGCAAGGGGCTGGACCTGGACCCCAGGAAGGCCGTGCTGATCGTGGGCATCCCTGTGGACTGTAGTGAAGAGGAAATGACAGAGACCCTGAAGGCGGGCTTACAGCCCCTGTGTGCCTACAGCGCACTGGGCAGAATGTTCAGAAGGGAAGACAACTCTAAGGCAGTTTTCATCGAATTGGCTGACGAGGTCAATTATGCTACGATGCCCAATCAGATCCCAGGAAGGGGAGGTACCTGGGAAGTGGTGGTGAAGCCCCGTAGCCCAGATGATGAATTTATCAACAGACTGAACTACTTCCTGAAAGATGAGGGCCGGAGAATGGTAGATGTGGTCAATACCCTGGAGCATAGCACTTACCCTGAGGAGGTAGAGCCAAAAGGCTTGGCTCAAGTCGAGCCACCAGTCCCGCAGCCTCTGAAAGAAAGCATGTGGTACCCAAAACTGAAGGTGTTTTCGGGAAGCACGTTCCCAGACTCAGGCGAAGAGAACTTCGAAGCCTGGCTAGAGCAGGTGACTGAGATGATGCAGATGTGGCAGGTGCCTGAGGTAGAGAAGCAGCGGCGTTTCCTGGAAAGCTTAGAGGGCCCCGCGCTGTCCCTCATACAGGTGCTGCGGGCCAACAATGACTCCATGACTGTGGAGCAGTGCCTGGACACCCTGAAGCAGATCTTCGGGAGTAAAGAGGACTATAGAACCTCACATTTAAACTTCCTCCAGACATGCCAGAAGTCCGGAGAGAAAGTCTCTGATTTTTTGCTACGGTTAGAGCCCCTGCTGCAGAACGCCCTGCAGCACAGCCCCTGGTCAGTGAGAAGCGCAGACATGATTCGCCTGAAACACGTCCTGGCTCAGGCCTCCATGAGCACCGCCCTCCAGGGCAAGCTCAAGCTCCTGGAGCAGCGAGGGCGTGCGCCCACTTTCCTGGAGTTACTGAAGCTCATTCGAGACGAGGAGGAGTGGGAGGCCACCATGGCAGTGGCCAGGGAGAAGCAGAGGCAAGTGGGAAGGGGCTGCAGGGCCTCTGGCCCCCAGGTACTCGCAGAAACCAGTGTGCCAGCCCGTCCGGTCATGGTGCAGGCACGGCTGTTTCGTGGGAGCAGCACTGAGACCGTCCAGACAGGGGCTACCCTGTCACTGAAGCGCAGGCAGGTGCCGTGCCTCTGCGGGACTGGGGAGGAAGGCCACAGCCAGGCAGCGTGTCCTAGGGCCGAGAACCAGCCCCCAGCAAAGCAGAAGCCTCAGCTTGCAGCAGAGGAGTTGGGAAACGAGATGGGGGCTGGGGCCATGAGCCACCCCAAGCCCGAGGAAGCACAGGCTCAGGATATCCAGGCACCCCCTCCCCTAGCAGGCAACCCAGATACTTTAACGAGGGGAAGGGGCCGTCCGCAGGGACAGTGGGGGCCTTGACTGGGGCAGAGGGGCAGGGCAGCCAGGCCCAGGCCCAGCCCCCTCGGCATCCACCAGCTGGAAGGGACTCCACCAACCAAGCCAACGTCAGCTCAGGGAGGCACCGGTGACACAAGCGGGGAGCCGCCATACCCAGCAAGAGGGGTCCCCGAGCCTCAGACAGAGACCCCAACACAGCAGAGGCTGAGAAAGGTATAGTCGGGGGCTCTGGCATCAGCCCTGTCTTCCGGCCACCCTCAGACGCCCACCCTGTGGGCTCTGAGCTAATGATGCTGATGGGCCCCCAGGCCACGCGGGGCCTAGAGGCGCCTCCCCCGGGGCCGCCCCTACCGGAAGGAGCCAGCGCTAGCGCTGGTGCTGGCCAGGAAGAGCTGTGGGGCAGAGAGGAGGTGCTCCGGAGGGGACACCGTAGGGTCCAGCCCGTCTTCAGGATCATCTACACCGCTCGAGGGGAGCCCCGCCCCAGGAAGGCAGCCCCCTGGAGCCTCTGCGCAAGTGAGGGCCGGGGGCAGTCTCTTCCCCCTGCAGCCTGCAAGGGCAATAGGGACAAGGACAGCAAACGCTGTGAGACGATCCCAGGCGAGAGCGTCGGCTCAGCTTGGCAGGCAGGGCGCTGAGTACCTGGTGACCCAGTTACCCCACAACTGGCTTTGGTGTGAGTGGGGGGTGCAGGGAAGCGTTTGTTCCAAAGGAGGAGACGGAGGAGGGAGACATGGAGAAGAGGACGAGGGGCAGGAGGAGGAGGGGGGTCCGGGCAGGGTCCAAGAGAATTTGTTGGCGGGAGGAAGGAGTGTTTTGTTCTACCTAGGTTTGTGCATGGCCACTGGAGACCTGGGACTGGCCTGGAGAACCACAACTCACCAGCTGCCAATGCCAAGGCCAGCCCCAAAGCCTGCCACCTGGGAGCAGCCCTGAGTGGCCAACCCCGGCCTAGGTGAGGGGCACCTGCAGATGGCTGCCACCCACACTGGCCTGGGAGACGTTAGGGGCCACTCAAGGTGCCAGGGCCTCCCTCCCGAGAGGGGACCCCTATTCAGTGTCCCCCCTCTGGGGCAGGCTGCTTCCTGTGCTGGCAAGCCCAAATGTGTCCCTGTAGGCCCCAGAGGGACCCAGATGTCAAGGAGCCCCCCAGCCCCCGCTCCCCTCCCCCCAACACTCACACCCTAGCCATCGTCCCCCTGCGGAGCCCTGTGGTGCGCCACGTGCCAGCCAAGGCTCTGGTCTCTGTGGGCCAGTGTCGTGAGCTCAACGTGTGCTTTCTGGGCGTAGATTCAGGCCCAGCGCTGCTTCTTGTTGTGGAAATGTGCGTGTGCTCTCCTCTGAGCAGTTCCCCCCACCCCGGCCCGGTGCGGAGACCCCGAGCCCAGTCCCAGGAGCTGGCGGGGAGGACGGGATGGACGAGGTCACAGCCAGCGCCCACCCCAGGACCTGGGAGCCCACCTGGGACCTTGGGAAGGAAGACCTGGACCGGGGCTGCAGGAGGTCTGCGGGAGGACCCCGGGGCCTGTGCTCTGCTGGGCCACCCCGTTGTTCCTCGGGACTCCACGTCCTCGGCTCGGTGGCGCGTGCCCTGCTGTGGGACCTTCCTGTGCCCGCCATAGGGCAGGGCCAGGCCCCGGGCATGTGGGCCAGAGGGGGAGGGGCTGCCCCGGGGGGAGCGGGCATTGCCGGCGCCCATCGTCCTGGCGAAGAGGCCACCCGTGGGGCCCTGAGGAAGGGAGACTTGGGGGATGGAGGGCCGCCCGGTGGGGTGCAGCAGAGGCACCTTGTTGGGGACCCTGGGATGGGGGGCCGGGACCTGTTGGATCCGGTGGCCATTAGAAGTTCCTCTGTGTGTTGTTATGCCCTGTGTTCAATGGTTTCAGTCAATGTTTCTCTTTAATAAATTTCCCTCAGCGAGAACCTTAGAAAGGACACCACAATGATGAGCACTAGGCCGACAAGGAACGCGATACTCACGGGAAGGTTACTGTCAACTGGCTTCTCATTAACGACCAGGTCACACGCAATTCCATTGACTCCATCATGGGTGTGCTTTACCAAGAGAGAATAGTTTCCAAATTCTCCAGATTTGTATTCCAGCCTACAAACTTGCTTCTCCTCCGCGGTGTCATTAAGCTGCAGGATGGATCCGTGCTGGGTGCTCACAGCCACGGCCTCAATGCTGGGCTCCCCGGGTTTCCTCCTCTGGGAGACGTCGACCAGGACCTGGAGCAGGCAATGATAACAGCGATCGAAATTCCAGTAGACGGTCAAGTTTGTCCCAGGCAGTTCATTATGGATGAGCAGCAAAGCCTGGTCCATCTTCAGCTCTAAGTGCCTTTTTTTTTCCTAAGTCTGGCGTCGGGGAGCCGCCAGGGGCCAGCAGTGCGGCGCTCAACACGGACGCAGCCAGCAGCAGCGTGGCCAGTGCCCAGCCCGCGCCCCCTGCCCCGCTCATGCCACCCGCCGCGCTCCCGGGACCCGCGTTGCTCCTTTTCATTCTCAATGCATTGTTTTACACTGAATGTTTTCATATGTTGAAGCATCCTGACATTTCAAGAACGTATTCTCTTTTTTTATCGTTTATAATCCTTTTAATTTGGTGTTAAGTTTAGCTTACTATTGTTGTATTGATGCTTTTTGCATCATTATTCATTATAGAGATTTTAGTCTGTTTTTTTTTAAATGTCTGGCGCTATTAGAGTAATTCTAGTGTCATAGAGTTTGCAACTGTTCCTTTCTCTGTGTTTCTTTGGGGGCAGAGTTTAAGGAAGATTATTCTTAATTGTTTGGAAATGTTGTCTAGAATTCTGCAGTGAATGTATCTGGCCTTGTTGAATGGTTTTTGATTAGTGATTCCATCTTTTTTCTGTTACTAGTTCATACAGATTTTAATTTCTTCTTTGGTTTGCGTTGATAGGTTGTTTTTCTAAGAATTTATTCACTTCTAGTTTATCCAATACTTAGGAATAGAATTGTCTTAATATTTTGTTCTAATTTTCTTGATTGTTGTCGAATCAGTTGTAATGTCCTCTCTTTCATTTCTGATTTCAGTAATTTGAGTCTTTACTCCTTTTGGTAGTTATTCTAGATGTAGGTAAGAACCAAGTTGTGAGCTTGTGATTTTATGTAGTTTTTATTCTCTATTTCATTGATTTGTAATCTAATGCTTTTTACATCTGCTAGTTTTGGCATATTTTCTACTTCTAAATCATTTATTTTTTAAGTTTCTTGAAATTTATTTACTTGGTAAACCACGACCTTTTTTGTCTACTTATTTGTATTTTCTCTTTCTCAATTTATTAAAATTTAATTAATATATATCATTTTATCAGTTTAAGGTGTACAGGGTAATGATTTGATCCAGTTATATTGCAAAATGATTACCTTAGTAGGTCACTTAATACATTCATCTGTGACATAATTACAGTTTTTTATGTGTGGTGAGAACATTTAAGGTCTACCATCTTATCAACTTTCAGGCATATAGTATATTATTGATAATTATAATTACCATACTGTACATTAAATATGTAGAAATCTTTCAACTTAAAATGGTAAATTTACTCCTTTGACGAATATCTTCCCATTCTACTAACCCCTAACCTTTGGTAATCACTATGCTACTCTATGTGGCTCTTAGTTTGGCCTTTTTTTTTTTTTTTTTTTGATATGTTTTACACATAAGTGAGATTATTGAGTATTATTCTTTGTGGATTATTTTACTGAGTCTATACCCTTGTTGTCCATCTGTATTGTTAAGAATAGTAGGAAGTTTTTCTTCTGTATGGGTAAATGATATTACATTCTGTATATCTCACAGGGTTTTCCCCCATTCATCTGTTGGACACTTAGGTTGTTTTGATGCTTGGGCTATTGTGATTACTGCTCTGATGAATGTGGGAGTGCAGGTATCTTCTAAGACAGTGATTTCATTTTTTTCGATATATTGCCAACACTGTAATTGCTGCATTATATGATAGTTTTGTTCTTTTTAAAATATGTTGAGGAGCTTTTAATAGTTTTCGATTTCTTTATATCTGTATGTTTGTGTATAGCATAAACTCATTCATCTGTTTTTGATGGCCTTCTTCTGGCTTCTCCTTCAAGTTTCAACTAAGAACTTTCTTGTACATCTTACGGAATATTATGTGTGCTCTTTGTGAATATATGCATGGAAATGGGACTTATGGAATATTCAATTTATGCCTTACATAGGCAACAATGTGGTAGATGTAACCCTGCTTTGTTTCTGTAATGCTTCATTTTCTCCCTTTTTAAATGTCTTCGGTTTCTGTTCCATACCTATACTATTAATTCCCACTGTTAAAAATGGAGCAGTATTATGTTACTTGCTAGGCCAGTTCTTTTCTTTTAACTTCAGTATTTTCAGTTGCCTCATTACTCACACTGTAAAAATGATCCCCATTCATCCATTGAACAACTTTCTCAGGACACAACCTAAATCATTATGTGCAGTTATGATGACTCAGAAACCATTTCAAGTAGGGATGAGTGAATAATGTTTTTAGTTCCATGGGTCACTTCTTCTTGCATCTCCCCAAAAGTTTTTTCTCTAAACTCCTGGTATTTGTGTGTTTAATGTTAATTGCTATGTTCTTTGTGGTCATGGTGGAAAAACACTTTTTTTGAGAGCTCATATAAGTTTTTCCAATTTGAATGTTTTGTCATAGTGTGTTTCAAATAAGGCTACCCTAAACTTTTTTTTTTTCTTCTATACATCAGGTTCTTATTACTTATCTGTTTTACATGTATTAGTGTATATATGTCAGTCCCAATCCCCTAGGCTACCCTAAACTTAATTTGAATTACGTGTTATCACTTTCTTTAGTAAGTAATCCTATTTAGTGTTTCTAAAAATTTGAACATCATGGTTGCACAGTTTCGTAACTGACTGTTTATAAGTATTACTTTTGGTATAATATGTATTTAACATGAAACATTTACTCATGCATTGTAATGAGTAGGTCATGTATGTTTCTTTATGTCTTGTAGCTATTTCTCATATACATGTGATCAAGAAATTACAACTGAAGTCAAACACCGATAGAGGTGGAGTATTCCAAACATTGATGTTGGGAAGACATGAAAACCAGAGAATCAAACATTTTTACCTCCTGGAAATTCAGGAAAATATGTATGACCATGGTTTTCAGTGGAGAGATGATGGAAGAAGTTACAAAAATATCCCTATATCCTGTCACCAAGATGTCACTGATAGAAGTCCACATGGTGGAAGGGATGCAAAAAACAAGCCTATTGGAAATAGACTTGTGTTAAGCCTTCAGGATGAACTGCATATGTTTAAAAATAAACAGAAAATTGATGAATTTAATAAAGCTGTTAAGAGTATCAGCAGTAGTTCCTCATTTTCACCACTTCAAGGAATTTCTCCTCCTGTCCAAAACAACATTTCTAATAGATATGGGAGTGATTTTATGCATCCTTCAATACTGACACAAGACCAGAGCCCACACAGGGAAGTACCTTACAAGTGTAATGAGTGTGACAAAACCTTTCATCAGGTCTCAAATCTCAGGAGTCATCAGAGAATCCATATAGGAAAGAAATTGCATAAATGTGATGTATGTGACAAGGTCTTTTGCCGAAATTCATACCTTGTAATTCATCGAAGAGTTCATACTGGAGAGAAACCTTACAAGTGTAATGAGTGTGGAAAGGTCTTTGATAAGAAAGAAAGTCTTGCAGTTCACCAGAGAATTCATACTGGAGAGAAGCCTTACAAATGCAATGAGTGTGGCAGAACCTTTCCTATCGGCTCATACCTCAAAAGACATCAGATAACACACATTCAAGAGAAATTATATAAATGTGATACATGTGGCAAAGCCTATCGTCAGAATCTATCCCTTCAACGTCATCAGGGAATTCATACTGGAGAGAAAACTTACAAATGTAGTTTTTGTGGGAAAACCTTTCATTGTGGCACAGACCTCAGGAAACATGAGATAATCCATCCAGGAGCAAAAGCATATAAATGTGATGTATGTGACCAAGTCTATGGTCAAAATTCATACCTTAAATATCACCAGAGAATTCATACTGGAGAGAAACCTTACAAATGTAATTTGTGTGGGAAAACCTTTTTTTTTAAAACAGGCCTCAGGAAACATGAGATAATCCATACAGGAGCAAAACCATATAAATGTGATGTATGTGGCAAAGTCTTCAATCAAAAATCAGTCCTTGTGCATCATCAGAGAATTCATACTGGAGAGAAACCTCACAAATGTAATGAGTGTGGCAAGTTCTTTCGTGAGAAGCAAACCCTTAGAAGGCATCAACAAGTTCATACTGGAGAAAAACCTTACAAATGTAATGAGTGTGGCAAGGCTTTTAGTATGAAAGGAAACCTTGCAGCTCATCAGAGAATTCATACTGAAGAAAAACCTTACAAATGTAACAGCTGTGGCAAAGTCTTTCGTGAGAAGCCAGCTCTTAGAAGGCATCAACGAATTCATACTGGAGAGAAACCTTACAAATGTAATGAGTGTGGCAGAGCCTTTCGTGAGAAGCAAGCCCTTAGAAGGCATCAACGAATTCATACTGGAGAGAAACCTTACAAATGTAATGAGTGTGGCAGAGCCTTTCATGAGAAGCCAGCCCTTAGAAGGCATCAACGAATTCATACTGGAGAGAAACCTTACAAATGTAATGAGTGTGGCAAAGCCTTTAGTCAAAGTTCAACCCTATCAAGTCATTGGAGATTACATACTAGGGAGCAGTCTTACAGATATAATGAGCATGGCAAATTCTTCAGTGTGCTTTCAAGCCTAAGTTAATACCATCAGGTAATCCATATTGGTGAGAGACTTTAATAATGTTTTGATGTGACAAGGCTTTTAGCAGGTGTCCCCACCTTAGGCTTTATTAGAAAATTCATTATGGTTAAGAACCAGATAAATGTAATTATTGTGTCCTGTCCTTTAAACAAGGAATTTATTCACCGAAGAATTCATTCTAGAGATTATTTCACAAATGTTATGAATGGGAGAGAAAACTTTACTCGGGGCTCACATCTCACTAATCATAAGACAGTCCATACTGAACAGAACATTACAGCTGTTCTCCACCTTGGGACTGTTTTATTATTTTTTTAACACTCCTTAATACCTGCTCCCCATTCTTGAATATGCAGTATATGAATATATTTTCTTGTTCTTTCATGTGTCTAAATAAATGTCATGGTATGCACCTTGATTTAATTTTATTTATTTATTTGTTTGTTGGCTCTGTTGGGTCTTCGTTGCTGCGCACGGGCTTTCTCTAGTTGCGGCGAGCGGGGGCTACTCTTCATTGCCATGCGCAGGCTTCTCATTGCGGTGGCTTCTCTTGTTGCAGAGCACAGGCTCTAGGCACTTGGGCTTCAGTAGTTGTGGTACTCAGGCTCAGTAGTTGTGGCTCGAGGCCTCTAGAACACAGGCTCAGTAGTTGTGATGCTCGGGCTTAGTTGCTCTGCGGCATGTGGACCAGGGCTCGAACCCCTGTCCCCTGCATTGGCAGGCAGATTCTTAACCACTGCGCCACCAGGGAAGCCCCCTGCACCTTGATTTAGATGAAGAGAAAATAGGAATGTAGTAAGTGTATGCAAAATACTAAAAATCATGCAATTTCACATTTGTCCTTTACATAAATGTCATGACATGCACCTTGATTTACATGATGGGAAAATAGCAATATAGTAAATACATGCAAAATATTAGAAAATTTAAAAATCATACAATGTTTTTGTCCTTTTTGAGCTCAGTGCTTTTTTTTTTTTTTGCCTGCATGCAGTCTACATTGCTGACTGTGGGCTTTTCCTTGTGGTGAGCAGGGGCTACTCTTTGCTGTGATGCATGGGCTTCTCATTGCGGTGGCTTCTCTTGTTGTAGAGCACAAACTCTAGGCGTGTGGGCTTCAGTAGTTGCGGTCTGCAGGCTCTAGAGCACAGGCTTAGTAGTTGTGGCGCATGGGCTTAGTTGCTCCGTGGCATGTGGGATCTTCCCAGACCTGGGATCAAACCCCTGTCCCCTGCATTGGCAGGCGGATTCTTAACTACTGTGCCACCAGGGAAGTCCATCAGTGTATTAATTTTAAAGGATCAGTGTTCATGGATTTTCTTGTAAAAATGAGTATTACACAATGGGAA
Organism: Balaenoptera borealis; assembly: GCF_965194805.1. Lineage (NCBI taxonomy): Eukaryota > Metazoa > Chordata > Mammalia > Artiodactyla > Balaenopteridae > Balaenoptera > Balaenoptera borealis. The sequence continues at coordinate 64,750,186 of NC_138878.1, forward strand.
CGTTTTTGTTTGAGAAACGAGAAATTTCATATATTCACCTTTAAAACATTTTTTTGTTTTTGCTAGTTTGCACTTGTGGTCATTTACTGGAGTATAGTGGAACCCCACCCAAAGTTTGGTTTGGTTATTGAGGGTGATATTGACATTGAAGTGTTAGGAGAATGTTACATAATTCAGCTTTCTAGGCACATGTTGGAGACTTCCAAGGTGTTCAAAAAATGGTTTGAGAGGACAGGGAATGGTGATTGGCTTGATGTGTTAAGGAAATTACTTGATGAGGCTTGACGTTTGAACTTCCAGGTTGAATCAAAGAAGGGGACCCTTCAGGCTTTTTTTATCAGCTTGCTCAGGCTGAATGGGAAGATGTCCCGAAGATTAAAAGGTGTCAGTAGTCAAACACTGAAAAATGGAGTCTGACTGTTTGACAAAACAGTGAATATTTGCTCTTAAAACTCCTGATTTCTTGATAAGGAACACCACACTTTTCTTTATGATAATAATTTATTACATTTTTTTGTTTGCAGCACACATTCATCTCATTGTGCAATGTGGTTGTTGAAAATGCTTATAAAATATTAAATAAATTGCCTAAGGTATTTTTATCCTAGATTAATAAAAATGGGTGTTTGGAAGTGTTTATCAGATAATATAACTAAGCAATTTACTAGAAGAGCAATTATCGATAACGTCTTAAAATCTCAATTTCAAATTGTGGTATTAAGCAATGTGATGTACATGGTTAATTTTCTACTGTAATATATACATATATATATTTTTGGCTGCACCATGCAGCTTAGGGGATCTTGGTTCCTTATTCAGGTATCGAACCCCGTCCCTGCATTGAAAGAGCAGAGTCCTAACCTCTGGACTGCCAGGGAATTCAAGAAAAAAAGTTTTTTTTGAATACAGTTTTTTCTTAACATTACTTTTTTCTTTCCCCACATATTTCCTTTGTTTTAAACCAAAGGATCTCTAAATCAGTGGGTTGTTTTAGGATTCCTGTGAAATGAAAATGAACATAACTCAATGAGAGGTAGAAAGTAGAGGCACTGTAAATATGAAGGGAGTTCCTTTAGGACTTTAATTCCATGGAGGCCTTTAGGACTTTAGTTCATTTTGGAATGTCATGAGGGTAAACTGAAATCTTTTAATGTGGGAGTTGGCTGTGGTCAGGTGTTTCAAAATCCAGTATGTGGAGTTTAGGAAGCACACAGTGAAACCAAAAGGATTAATGAGATAGACCCCAAGAGTCCAACTATAGTTTGTAACAAGGAGACAATCTCCATTGCCAAATGCCTGGAAGCCGTTCTGCCATTTCCCAGTGATGTATTGACATTCAAAGGCAGAGCTCCTTGCAGAGAAAATAAGATTTGTGCTATTTTTAGCATGACAACTGATACCCATTATGCTCCACTTAGACTTTGTTACTAAACAAAATAATACAGATTCTTTGATAAGTGATCTTTAAAAAAAATTTTTTTTTAAATTTATTTGGTTTGCTGGGTCTTATTTGCGGCAGGAGGGCTCCTTAGTTGTGGCATGTGAACCCTTAGTTGCGGCACGCATGTGGGATCTAGTTACCTGACCAGGGATCCAACCTGGGCCCCCTGCATTGGGAGCATGGATTCTTAACCACTGCACCACCAGGGAAGTCCCCTTTAATAAGTGATCTTAATTTTTATTTATATTGTCTTTCATATTACACTTGAAATACAAGTCACTGTTATTAATGCGTTATGCATAGTAACTTACTGAATTTTCATCTCTGAAAAAAGTACTTATTCTCGTTTCAGAAATGAAGGAATTTAGGACAAAGACAGGTTTAAAGACTCATTCAGTTCCATCCCAGCAAGTGGCTGAATCAGGATATGAAGCGGGTTGTGTGTTGTAATCATGAGTAATGATTATTCAATAGTAAAGCTGTTTCCTTTCCATATTAACCTACGTGGAGGAAATTTATTGGTCTTACATTTTGGTTTTGTTCGTAATTGTATTTCCCCACAGTGTTGATGTGAAAGAAAGATTTATTGGATAATTCAGGTCAGTTATTGTATACTCATTTAGATTTGATACATCCTCAATTGGTCCTCTGCAGGATTACATGAAGACTTACCAGCAGGTATGTCTGCATTGGAAAAGATTTAACATAATATCCAGTTCATCCACATGTGTGTACTGTCTCCATGCCCAATGCAAATGACAAGTCACATGTGGTTCTCTTTCCCAAGTAACAGAAAACAGAAGACCCTTCATCACGTCAATAAAGAGTAGCTTAGGGACTTCCCTGCTGGTCCAGTGTTTAAGACTTCGCCTTCCAATGCAGGGGGTGTGGGTTTGATCCCTGGTTGGAGAGCTAAGATCCCACATGCCTCGCGGCGAAAAAATCAAAACATAAAACAGAAGCGATATTGTAACAAACTCAGTGAAGACTTAAAAATGGTTCACATCAAAAAAAAGTCTTAAAAAAGAGTAGCTCATGTCTCACCAGCTTTTTTTTTTTTTTTTAAGTTGAGCCTTTATTTACTTATTTATAGGCTGCGTTGCATCTTCGTTGATGCACGCAGGCTTTCTCTAGTTGCGGCGAGCAGGGGCTACTCTTCGTTGCGGTGAGCAGGCTTCTCATTGCTGTGGCTTCTCGTTGCAGAGCATGGGCTCTAGGCGCACAGGCTTCAGTATTTGCGGCACGTGGGCTCAGTAGTTGTGGCTCGTGGGCTCTAGAGCGCAGGCTCAGTATTTGTGGCGCACGGCCTTAGTTGCTCCATGGAGTGTGGGATCTTCCCGGACCAGGGCTTGAACCCATGTTCCCTGCATTGGCAGGTGGATTCTTAACCACTGTGCCACCAGGGAAGTCCTCACCAGCTTACTTCTGTGATAAGGAGATAAACTTCGCATGACTTAGTCCTCCAGTCTCAGATGCTAGGTCTTGTCCCTGAGTCTCTGGAGCTGAGCAGAGTGTTGAGTTTGGCCTCCTGCTTGAATGTGAAGAGAAAATGGAAAAGCTGTTCTTCAGGGTGTGAGTAAGAAGTAGCACTTACTACTTAGGGAGAGTTTTGTATTTGTTGTTCTAGTTTGTAACGCCCAGTGCAGGAAATATTTCTGAATCCACCGCCCCACAGCAACCACTTGGAGACCCAAGTTTCCAGGCCTCTGAATTGCTTTCTCCTCGCTAGCAGGATATGGGCGCAACCTGCTGGCAAAACAGCTTTTTTGAAACCGTTTTCATCTCGCGGAAACAGCTTCCAGCGTAAGTGGCCCACAAAATTTTAAGCTTTTACCTTAAAACTGTCACAGAGGACTTTCCTGGTGACACAGTGGTTAAGAATCTGCCTGCCAATGCAGGGGACACTGGTTCGAGCCCTGGTCTGGGAAGATCCCACATGCCATTGAGCAACTAAGCCCATGAGCCACAACTACTAAGCCTGTGCTCTAGAGCCCGCGAGCCACAACTACTGAGCCTGCCTGCTGCAACTAATGAAGCCTGTGCGCCTAGAGCCCATGCTCTGCAACAAGAGAAGCCACCGCAACAAGAAGCCTGTGCACCGCAAGGAAGAGTAGCCCCCGCTCCCCGCAACTAGAGAAAGCCCTCGCACAGCAACGAAGACCCAACGCAGCCAAAAATAAATTAAAAAAAAAAAACACCAAAAACTGTCACTAACTTAAAATAAGCAGGTCAAGGTCCAGGGAAGCACCTCCTTCCCCGGGTTAGCCCTACAGTCCTCCTTGCGCTGACCTGATCTCCCTACTCGCCCCACCCCCACCCCCGCCCAGCCCTGCTTCTCTCTGCCCACACTTTCCTCTGGAACCGGAATTGGAGTACACGGGGTGAAGTTCACACTTCACAGTCTCCTTTTCTGTAAGTCTGTGCTGCGTGGTCCCCCTTATTCTGTCTTCAGGGTCTTGGGAAAGGCTCGACCTTGTATCCCAGCATCCGGGATACAAGTAAATCCAGATATCACCTACAGGTCCGTTCCAGGTCGTGTATGTTTTCCTTCGGGTTTAAATTCACCCTGAAGCTGGTCCCTGCCCTTCGCTTTTCTGCCATTCGTCCACGTGGGAGCTGCCTTTCGACATTCTCTTGCTTGAAACCCTTTACCAGGACTTCCCTGGTGATCCAGTGGCTAAGGCTCCGTGCTCCCAATGCAGGGGCCCTGGGTTCCATCCCTGGTCAGGGAACTTGATCCCACATGCGGCCACTGAGAGTTCGCATGCCACAACTAAAGTTCCCTGCGTTCCGCAACTAAAGGTCTTGCATGCTGCAACGAAGATCTCGCAGGCAGCAGGGAAGATCCCACACGTGGTAACAGAGATACCGTGTGCTGCATAAATAAGTAAATACCCTTTACTACATCTACCCCCACCAGCCTCGACCTCTCCGCCCCTGGAGGGCAGTGCTGGCTTCCCCGCTCCTGGAGAGGCCGCGTCCTCTCCCTGGTCCTGGGATTCTGGAGAGCTCGCCACGCCCCCTCCACCCTTCCAGACCCTTGCGTCTTCCTGTGGCTGGTCCTCCTCTGCAGACCTCCCCTTTGTAGTCGGTCCTTCCCCTTATCCCGTTGTGGAGGTGACCTGGGTCAGCCATGTGACAGCCATTGTTTTTCTGTCTTCAGCGCAATTGGAAAATGTTTTCTTCCGGTAGGCAGGCATCTTTTTCAGTCGCATCCTTGCAAATAGGTAGGCGAGGGGGATCAGGAGAAGCAGAGACAGAGAAGGACTGAGAAAGACAGAAAAAGTGAGGAGAGAAGAGTGTGGGAAAACCGATGAGAATATAGATGACGGCTGAGGATCCTGCAAAGAGACAGTAACATAAAAGAAATTTAGCCTTGAAAGTCACAGTTCTCTAAAATAAAAAAAGTAATTGAAACAGGATCTGAAGGGGTAGGAGAGTAACACGGGGAGAGGAGTCCTGAGTCAGTGATAGGAGGGGGAACAACAGCGGTGAAGCGCTTCACGCAGAGCGTCGGGGGCAAGGATAAAGGAGTTGGAAACTTGGCATTCAGGGCATGGTGATGCTGGGAGAGAAGCAGGAAAACTATTGATTGGAGGAGCAGAGGAAGAGAGCAAGCTGGAAGGAAGCATAGCCACCTGGGGTGCCCGAGAATGGGGTGGAAGTGAGCCTAACAGGGATAGAAGGGGTGTACCCCCAAAGGCACAGAGGGAGCAGAGATGGGAAAGAAAGGCAGAAAGACAGAGAGATTTAAGGCAGTCAGAGACGGAGGGAGAGGGTCTTCCCTGGTGGCGCAGTGGTTGGGAGTCCGCCTACCATTGCAGGGGACACAGGTTCGAGCCCTGGTCCGGGAAGATCCCACATGCCGCGGAGCAACTAGGCCCGTGAGCCACAACTACTGAGCCTGTGCGTCTGGAGCCTGTGCTCCGCAACGGGAGAGGCCGCGGTGGTGAGAGGCCCGCGCACCGCGATGAAGAGTGGCCCCCGCTCTCCGCAACTGGAGAAAGCCCTCGCGCAGAAACGAAGACCCAACACAGCCGAAAATAAATAAATAAATAAATTAATTAATTTTTTAAAAATCTTAAAAAAAAAAAAGATTGAGGGGAAAGAGAAATAAGAGGGGAAACAAGTTGGAGAGCAGGCATGACACGTGTGAGAGTCGAAATAGGAGGGCAGGAACACCAGTAGAGCAGAGGGGAACAAAAAGAAAGAGAGAAATAGGGAGATAGATAAACAGAACGAAATGGAAATACATAGTAGTGTATTTAGAGGGGGGGAAACTGGATTCAGGTGAGCGGTGCCTTTGGATATGGATGATTAATTTGTGATAAATTGATTTGTGGCTTCAGAATATAATAAATTTCAAATTTGTTGCCTCAGGTTAGTTATACAGATGAGGATGACAATTGCAAAACTGTCTATGAGGTTTGTGCATTTAGTAATCATTTGTTTCAGAAGATAATACCCTTTTGTAATTCCTCTTCAGCCCGGGGGGCAGTGACTTGACTCAGACAGTTGTCCGTCACCCCCTTCCCTTTTCCTGACATGGGGTAGAGGAGAAGTGGGGAAAGAAACGCCTATCACCACAAGGTGCCTCTTTAAAGAAATGTTAAAACTCTTGGGGGTTTTTTTTTGGACTGGATTTACTTTTTTTTTTTTCTTTCTTACAGTTAATTATTTGGAGTTTGAAATAAATCTTAATATGTCCAATTTCTACCTTTCTATAAATAATTACTGACTTCTGAACTTAGCTTTGGTGGCCTTCTATAATTAACTCATGTCGTTCTTTTCTACATATAATAGAGTCTCAATTATTTAAATCTTTGACACCAGCATTTTAACTTTTTATTTTTATGTTTTTTTTTTTTGACCATGCCGCATGGCTTCTGGGATCTTTGTTCCCCAACCAGGGATTGAACCCGCTCCCTCGGCAGTGAAAGCGCAGAGTCCTAACCACTGGACCGCCAGGGAATTCCTGACACCAGAAATTTTAGATTTAATGTAATTCACAAATTATTTCCCATTAAATATTTTTGACATTTGTTTGATGTTTGTGTGCTTCCTCCTCTTTATCTGAGATCTTGGAAAAGTACTTCAGTAAGTAATAAATAATTTTAGTCTATTTTGATGAGTACTTGGCAAAGATGTCAAATATCTTTTATATTAACATTCAAAATCTAGTTTAACCAGTTCCCTTCTATTCCATCTTCCTCCTTTTTCTGTGATCTGTTGAAATGGCGAGATGTGAGATGATGTTTCCATCAGGTCCCTCTTAACTGTCCTCTGCAAATGAAGGAAGGACTGGATTGACTTGGTCCCTTCTTCCATCAGAGCCCCTGTGTTCATGATGAAGAAGTTTGCTCATAGTTTATTTCTGAGCCGACCCCTAAAAAGGTTTTCAGCTATGTTTTGCTATTCTGTATTTTTAAATAATGTTACTGTGATTTTTCTGGAGAAGAATTACCAGAATTCTTCCTATCATCACTGCACCCATGTTCTCCAGGCCTTCGTCTTCTCTCGGCAGGACAGCCCATCACAATCTCCTTGTCTTGGATCTGTCCACCCTCCCATTTGTTCCCTGTAAGAGCCCTTCCCTCCTCCCCATACAAACCTCCCCTTCTCCCTGTAGCCCTCAATCTGAAGCCTAAGCTCCTGGAATGCCATTCAAGCTTGGTAATCAGTGTGATCAGTTCTTGAACGAGAAGTTTCCATTGCTGAAGCGCATGAAAGATGGTGTTTTAAGTGAGAGGGGAAATAAGGACAAACTCTGTCCACTGGCCCCTCAGGTGGCCTTTTCAGAATTCCATTACACATGGTTCTATTCACTCATTGTAGACCTCTTCAGAAATGTCTCCCGTCTGGGCCTCAGGGAGCCCACTTGTAACATGGAGATGAGAGACTAGACCAGAAACTCTCAGTTTGAGCAACACTGACGCCTGAAATGATTGGCCAGATTGGCTGTGTTTCTGTGTGTGGCAGTTCTTTTTGGAGAGAGTATCTAACTGTACTTAATATTTAAAATGGGACTCAGTCCTCAAAAATGAAAAAGAAAAACAAAAATGCTAGGATGGAGGCAGGAATGGGGGGGTCAGAGTAAGAGAGACAATAGTCAGATGGCTTCTGCAAATGAACACATTTTATTTATAAAGCTCAATGGCAAACTTTTAACATACCCACTTTCCTGTTTTCTACCCATGTGCTTTCGATTTAGGAGTTCTAGGAAAAGAGCTTCATTTCTGCATATTATACTGTTCGCTGTGTATTCAGAAGGAGGCAAGCAGTGGGTGAATTTTTGAAATATTTTTCTAGACCCATCGGTCATGTCCTCAATCCTCAGGTGAACAAAGAACTAGTTTTCAGGAAAAGCCACAGCAGATCATGTTTCTTTTTTCCTATGTGGAGGAATTTCTGCTTCTCATTTGAATATTTTACCCACTTTGTAGCAAGAGAAAGAGCCCTAAGCTGTGGATAGTGAAGTGAATGCCTTTGGGGATGTACTGAAGTGTGAACACAGGTCAAATCTCAGAAGGGCTGAGGGGAAGCCTCCTTATTAATAGTGTTTGAGAAACTCACCCCTCTTTGGTGAGTTCTATGGGAATACAGAAGTTTATTTATTATTTGAACTCTCATAGGAATTCTTTTTTTAAAAAATTTATTTTATTTATTTATTTTTGGCTACGTTGGGTCTTTGTTGCTGTGCTCGGGCTTTCTCTAGTTGCGGCGAGCAGGGGCTACTCTTCATGGCGGTGCGCGGGCTTCTCATTGCGGTGGCTTCTCTTGTTGTGGAGCACGGGCTCTAGGCACGCAGGCTTCAGTAGTTGTGGCATGTGGGCTCAGTACTTGTGGCTTGCGGGCTCTAGAGTGCAGGCTCAGTAGTTGTGGCACACGGGCTTAGTTGCTCTGCGGCATGTGGGATCTTCCCAGACCAGGGCTCGAACTCTTGTCCCCTGCATTGACAGGCGGATTCTTAACCACTGCGCCACCAGGGAAGCCCTCATAGGAATTCTTGTCCATAACTTATCACTTTCTCCATCCATATGTAAAATAAATGTGTTCTTTCACCCTCCATTGGTGCTGCAGCTCCACCAGAGACAAGGGAAAGTCTTGGTCATGAGCTGCTATACTTGCCATCTGGGTCCTGTGAACTCATTGTTGCTTGACTTGGAGGAGGTTGAGGCGGGCTGCTTTTTGTTTTTTTTTTCCTTCATACATTATCGCAGTTTTATTAGTTTCATTTACTGATGTCTCTTTGTTGTGGTGACAGCCGGGGTCGGGGGAGGTACTCAACTTTCTCATGTGCAAAGGGTGTGATATTGACTGAAGATGATGGTGAAAATTCTTCAATGTGCTCCGGCGGGCTTAGGCAGCATGTGGTGAAATTTTGAAGCCAGTTCCCGTGCCTAGAACCGGCCCAGCACGGACCAGGAGGTGCTCTATGGAGGGAGGAAAGCATCCCCTCCCTGGCAGTGGTACCTTGCCCAGGGACTTATAGAAAAAAAAGTTGAAACATCATAATTCGAAAAGACACATGCACCCCAGTGTTCATTGCAGCACTATTTACAACAGGCAGGACATGGAAGCAACCTAAGTGTCCATCAACAGAGGAATGGATAAGGCAGATGTGGTACTTATATACAATGGAATATTACTCAGCCATAAAAAGAATGAAATAATGCTATTTGCAGCAACATGGATGGACCTAGAGATTATACTGAGTGAAGTCAGACAGAGAAAGACAAATATCATATGATATCGCTTATATGTGGAATCTAAAAAGAAGTGTACAAATGAACTTACCTACAAAACAGAAATAGAGTTATAACAATTTTGGTCTTAAAGTAACCTCTAGGGTTTTATTCAGTTTATATAGTTCACAGACCTCTGACTTGATGATTTAGAGCAACATCTTTCAACAATTAATGATTTCTCTTGCACGTGACAGGGACAGACACAACAGAGGCACAATGAACATACAGGGTCCTTCAGTGCCATCGAAACTCAAATGCTGAGGTTCCTGGGCAAGTTTTTTATTATCATTATTGGTTTAAATTTCTAATATTCCATTTTTCAAATATAACGTGTATTTATTATTTTTTGAATTTTGCTTGATATCATATTATGTAGAGACAATGTTAGACTTTACTCCAAGTCTGTAACTCTGGAAAATATTGAAGGTTAAAGACCTCCCTTTCTTCTTTTGCGTGGAAGGAAACCGTTTATTTGCTAAGAAGTACACTTCCCCGTTAATTTCAGTAAGACTCGTGATAGCCTCCTTGTTTACTTAGAAACCAGCCAGATGAGAATCCTCCAAATTCCCATCCATTGCCTTATTGTTTGTCTTCAGTTATCTCTGGGTATAATGGCAGTTACCGTGATTTAATCAAAATTTACTTATGCTTTTCTCCTCTCCCAAGGTGCCTATGTTTTGAACCCCTTTTAAGCATTGTAATTCAGAACAACAGCGCTGCAGGAACTTAACCAAGCAGAGGTGACTTTAGTGTAAAACATCCCCCGAGTATGTAAGCTCATGCCACCTGGTCAGCCACTCGACCGTATGGGAGTTTTCCCACTTGTTGACCTCTTGGTGTAAAAAAAAAAGTTCTTTTCTGGTCTGAATTTTAAGGCTTTACAGATTTTACGGCTGGAGCATTCTCTATATTGTAATAATCACTTGGAATAAAACCTGTCCCTACCTAAGTTTGACAGTGGTAAATATTTCAGTCATTCCATCTGAACTCAAAAATGTATATTTTTTAATTTTCTAGGACAGGGTTTGTGTGTGTGTGTGTGTCTCAAACTATATCCTTGTGTTTTTTACATTTTTGAATTGTTTGCATCTGTTTCATAATGAAATACAGGGAGACATATCAAAATCTTCCTGTGATTTAGGAAATTTAGTGGTTTTTTTTTTCCCTTGTGAATATATTTATTTTCCTGCAACAAAACTCTCCATTCAAAAAATGACTTCCCCTATAACTGGCTTCTCCGGTATTCTTCTGTGTTTAATGAAAAGTTCCACTATCGACTCATTTCTTTGCTTGGAATCATGGAAGTCCATGCTGAAATGGCTTTTTTGCCAACATGGCTAGTTAGAAATATTGTATAATACAGAGTAATCTACCTAATAGAGTTCACAAAATTTGAGTCACTGCAACTTTTAAAATGTGACATATTTTCTTGTATTTATATATGTGCTACACCAGGACATTCTCCTTACTAAAAACCCTTAGAAATATTGCAACTTAATTATTGTTTAGATGGAAATAAATCCCAATGTCTTCTAAAGGCTGTATATTTTATAGGCTCTTTTATCCACACTTGACAGAACTTTTCGAAATAAAAAACCAAAGAGCTAAACGATATTACAATTTGAACATAGAAAGTGAAACTTTCTAATTACCCTCATAATGAACATATAGTCAGTTTGAAATTACATTGTTTAGTTATTATATACTTAACTATAATTTCATAAACAAGTTTTTCTGAAAGATATTTAAAGGTAACTCTCAAAAGTGTGGAATAGGATTTCTCTGGCGGTCCAGTGGTTAAGACTCCACACTTCCAGTGCAGGGGGCTTGGGTTTGATCCCTTGTCAGGGAACTAAGATCCCACATCCCCTTGGGAGTGGCCAAAAATTAAAACAACAACAACAACAAAAAAAAAACAAGGGTGGAATAGAGCAGGTATTTTAATGAATAATGCAGTTTTTAAAAAAAGATTTATTTATTATTTATTTTTGGCTGCGTCTGGTCTTAGTTGCGGCACTCGGGATCTTCGTTGAGGCTTGCAGGATCTTTCATTGCGGCGCGCGGGCTCTTCAGTGCAGCGCGCAGGCATCTCTCTAGTTGTGGCATGTGGGTTGTTTTCTCTAGTTGTGGTGTGAAGGCTCCAGGGCGTGTGGCCTCTGTAGTTTGCGACACCCAGGCTCTCTAGTTGAAGTGCACCAGCTCAGTAGTTGTGGCGCGTGAGCTTAGTTGCCCCGCGGCAAGTGGGATCTTAGATCCCTGACCAGGGATCGAACCGGTGTCCCCTGCCTTGTAAGGCGGATTCTTTACAACTGGACCACCAGGGAAGTACCAATAATGCAGTTCTAATAAAAAGAAATATATATATATATATTTTGTCTTTTTATTGCATGTATTTGAGATGATGGGATACTCACTAGCCTTACTTTGGTAATTATTTCAATATATGTAAGAATATTATGCTGTACAACTTAAACTTATACAGTGATGTATGTCAAGTACATCTCAATAAAACTGGGCGGGGGGGAGGTGGTTTTAAAAGGCAAATAAAACACTTTAGCCAAAAGAAAGAACAATGCAATTTATAACAATTTTAAAAAATGTATTACTTTTTCAAAACAATTGTTAGTGAGGAACATTATTACATGCCTTACTTCTCCAGTCTCAGACCCCAGGTTTTGTCCCTGAGTCTCTGGACCTGAGCAGAGTGTTGAATTTGGTCTCCGGGCTGAATGAGGAATAGAAACGGAAGAGCGCTTCTGCAGGATGTCAGTATGAAATGGAACATTCTACCTAGGGAGAATTTTGTATTTCTCATTCTAGTTTGTAATACAGAGACAAACCTAGCTTTTGTTTCCTCAAACTGCTTCAATTAATTCTAACTGCAGGAAATGTTCCCAGATCCAACCACTGCCCCACAGCTACCACTTGGAGACCCACATTCCCAAGCTCTGAATTGCTTGAGCCTCTGGAACAGGGCATGCGAGCAAACCGCTGGGAAAAACAGCTTTTTATTGAAGCCGTTTCAACTTGTTAGGAGGAAACGTTAGTTTTCCGACATCAGTGGCCCACACATCGGTAAAGCTTTTATCATAAAACTTCTGGATAGTAACTTAAAATCGGCACTTTCAAAACGCCGGGAAGTAACATACCTCAGCCCCTTACTACGCCCCTGGCGATCTCCGCGATGACGTAAGCTCCCTTGCCCCGCCCCTCGCGGTCGCGCTCCACTCAGTTCCCGCCCCCGGAAGCCCTGCCTCTAACTCTGCGCGTGCGCAGTTTCTTCCAGAACCGGAAGCAGAGAGCTCGGCGTGGAGCTCGAGCTACAGGAGGTAAGTTACCCCTTTGTAGTGTAAATTTGTGCTGCGTCGTCCACCATACCCCACCCTCAGCGTCTTGGGAGTCACTACAGACCTAAAATGCCGGCACCCGGCCTTCCGCCCCCAGTAAATCCAGACGTCGCCGTCACAGGTCTGGTGTTTTCCTTTGGGTTTGAAATCGCTCTGAGGTGGGTCCCGGAGCCCTTGGCTTTTCTGCCTTAGGTCCAGGTAGACCCCGCCTTTCGCTTCTTTTTCCTTCATAAAGCCCTTTACTGCCTCCGCCCTCCCCCTGTAAAGCCCTCTTCCGCGAGGTGGATTCGCGGCTGCGCAGCCTCGCTCCCTCGGCCCCTGGAGGGCAGCGCCGGCCGCCCCGCTCCGGGACAGGCCGCGTCCTCTCCCCGGTCCTGGGATTCTGGAGAGCCCGCCCCTCTCCTGAGACCCCCTCCCTCCCTCCCAGCCTCTCTGTCCTCGCGTCTCCTCAGGCCGGTCCTTCTGCTTCTCTGGCCTCCCCTTCGTAGTCAGCCCTTCCCCTCACCCCGCGTAGGAGGAGGTAACCTGGGCCGGACGTGTGACACCCAATGTTCTTCGGTCTCCCCGCTGGAAAATGTGTTTTTCCAGTAGGCGGGCATCTTATTCAGTCGCCATCCCTGTATATTCGTGGGCGAGGGGGACCAGGAGAAGCTGAGACAGAGAGCGACTGAGAGGGGAATAGAAAAACTGAGATGAGAAAAGAATGAGGGCGAACCAATAGAGACGTAGAGGATTGGCTTAGGGACTTGTAAAGAGACAATAAAATGAAAGAGACTAAGCCTTGCAAGTAACAGGTGGATAAAGTAAAGAAGTGAATTATACAGAGGGTTTTCCACAGTTTAGAGAAAAACATAGAGGGACCCTGATTCAGCGGTAGGAAGGGAGGCAACAGTGAAGAGGCCCTTCACACAGAGAGCGGGGGGAGAGGGTAAATGAGGTGGAACCATGGTCTTTAGAGCATCATGGTGCTGGGAGAGAGAACAGCGGAGAAAGAAAGAAGAACACCAGGGAACCATAGCCACCTGGGGTGCCAGAGAGTGAGGAGGGAGGGAGTGTATCACGGACAGAAGGGGTGTAACCCGGAGGGTAGAGAGGGAGCAGAGGTGGGGGAAGAAAGAGCATCAAGAGGGGGAACAGGTCGCAGAGTGGGGCAGGCCAGGTGTGAGGGAGGAAATAGGGAGGAGGGCAGGAGCAGCAGGAGAGCGGAGGGGAGCAAAAAGAGAGACACAGACAGAGATGATATAGGGAGACGAATAAACAGAATGAAATGGAAACACCTAGTAGTGCAGGTAGAGCGGAAACGGGATCCAGGTGGGTGGTGAGTTGTTTGGATGTGGATGATTAAGCTGTGATGTATGATCTGTGGTTTCAGAATGTAGTAAATTTAAAATTTGTTGGCTTAAATTATGCAGATGAGCGTGAGAATTGGAAAACTTTCTTATAAGGTTTGTGCATTTTGCAGTTATTTGTATCAGAAGATAACTTCCATCTCCAGTCCCTATTCAGCCAGGGGGCAGTGACTTGACTCAAGACAGCTGTGGGTCACCCCCTTTCCTTTTCCTGGCATGAGATAGAGCACAGGGAAGAGAAGTGGGGCAAGAAATGACTGACTCTGTTACTGCATGGTGCCTCTTTGAAGGAATATTAAAAGTGAGTTTTTTTCTAATGGATTCACTTTTTTCTCTTCCTTTTTTTTTTTCATTTTTTTTACATTTAATTCTTTTTGTAGCTTGGAATAAATCTTGGTGCATTAAATTTCTACTTCTCTGTAAGTAATTATAAACTTCTGAAATCAGCTTTGGTGGTCCTGTGTAATCAACTCATGCAATTCTTTTCTAAATATGATATATTCTCATTTTTTTTAACTTTCACACCAGAATTTTAGATTTAAAAAAATTCACAAAATACTTCTTTTTAAAATGTGTTTAAGGTCTGTTTGAGGCCTGCCTCCTGTGTCCTCTTTATCTTGTGTATTGAAAACGTTCTTTGGGAACTAGTAAATAATTTTAGACTGTTGTGATGAATTAAGATGATGTTAAGATGTCAATCAAAAAAAAAAAAAGATGTCAATCATCTTTTATATTAACAGTCAAAACCTAGTTTAACCAGTTAGTCTAATATTCAGTTTTTTTCCGTTGTATTTGATCTGTTAAGTTGGTGAGCTATGAGGTGATAGGAAGTTGCTTCCCTCAGGTCCCTCTTGACTGTTCTCTACAAACATTGAAGGATTGGGTGTAGTGACTTGGAACCTTCTTCCGTCAGAGCCCCTCTATTCATGATGAAGTTTGCTCAGAGCTGATTTCTAACCTGACTCTTTCCAGTGTTTTCTTCACCAGTGGTATATTTTTGCAAATCTGCATGTTTAAAAGATTTTACTGCAGTCTTCTGGAAAAGAAGAACTAAATGCTTGGTACCAGATCAGACCTTGAAAAAGAAGGTTCCTTTGCTGAGGCAAATGAAAGATGGTCCTGGTGTTTTAGGTTGGAAGGATGATAAGGACAAACTCTGCCCACTGGCCCTTCTGGATCCCCCTTCAGGATTCAGTTCCACCTAATTCTGTTCACTCAACCCGGACTTTCTCATACGTATCTCCCTTCTGGGCCTCAGGGAGCCCACTTGTAACATGGAGATGAGAGACTAGACCAGAAACTCTCAGCCTGGGTAACTCTGAGCCCTGAAATGATTGGCCAAATTGTGTCTGTGTCTGTGTGTGGCAGTTCTTTTTTTTTTCTTTTTTTTTTAAATTGAGGTCACTGCTTTTCAGACACATGATTCTTTTTTTTTTTTTTTAATTTATTTATTTATTTATTTTTGTCTGTGTTGGGTCTTCGGTTCTGTGCGAGGGCTTTCTCTAGTTGCGGCAAGCGGGGCCACTCCTCATCGCGGTGCGCGGGCCTCTCACTGTCGCGGCCTCTCTTGTTGCGGAGCACAGGCTCCAGACGCGCAGGCTCAGTAGTTGTGGCTCACGGGCCTAGTTGCTCCGCGGCATGTGGGATCCTCCCAGACCAGGGCTCGAACCCGTGTCCCCTGCATTGGCAGGCAGATTCTCAACCACTGCACCACCAGGGAAGCCCGTGGCAGTTCTTTTTATAGAGGAGTGTCCAGTTCTTTTTAGAAATTTGAATGGGTCCCTGTCTTCCCAGAATGAAAAACAAGCAAAATGCTAGAATGGAGACAAGAACATAGGGTCAGAGTAGAAGTGACCATAGTCAGATGTATTTTTCTGCGTTAAGTGTAAATTTGAAGAGAGTTTATATCAATTCTGGCACTCAGACCCCCACTGGCTCTTATTTGTCCTCAGGACAATATCCGAACTCCTCTCTGTTGCTACACATCCCTGTGTCATCCTCAGGGCCCCGCTAATGTCTCCTGCCTCGTCCTGGGATCTGGCCCTTTTCCCATGGTTCACTTTACCCGAGTCCCATTCACCTTTTGGTGTTCCCAAACACCAAAACCGTTTCTCTCTCAAATCTTAGTTCCTGTTCTTACCTTCTGCCTTTAAATCCCAGTGGCTCAGGCCCTTTGTGCTACTTCGGGATTAGGCTCAGAGAGGTCTCTCCATCCCTTCCGGACAATCTCTGTCACGTTGACCAGGTTTTATTGCCTCTGTATCAGTCACTGTCATCAGAAATGCCATTTTCTTTTCTTTTCTTTTTTTTTTGAATTTTATTTTATTTATGTAATTTTTATACAGCAGGTTCTTATTAGTTATCTATTATATGTATAGTAGTGTATATATGTCAATCCCAGTCTCCCAATTCATCCCCCACCCCCAAGAAATGCCATTTTCTATTGGTTTGGAGTCTTTCTTGTTCTCCCTCCGTTGAAGGAGTACAGTGCTTCTCTTCCTTTCAGGATGGCTGCAGCATCTCCCTGTGGGGATGGGTTTAGATGCTAAGACTGTGGGTTGGGCTAAATAACCCTCAGGGAAGACCAGGTGAACAGGGTAGGTGATAAGGATGGTTCCCATGTTTGTTTTGAATATTTCAACTGTAATTGATCCTTACCCCATGTGGCTACTTAATAACTCAAAATAAGAGCCAAAAGATGTAGGGAGTCCTGAAAAGCCATACAGAATTGGCGTCCTCATGCAGTGTGCTGAGGTGTCCCCACGTTCAGTGTGCCGTGTCACTGCCCTGCTGTAGCCCCCAGGTGTACCAGGCTGTGCCCATCCAGGGGCCAGTTGCCACCTTGGACAGGAGCTTTGCCTTCCAGCAGTTCGTCTGCTCAGAGTCAGGGGTAGTGATTTCACTGTGCTAAGGGTGGGCAGAAGTCTGGAACCTAATGGGGCATGAAGGAGCCCCCCCTCAGACAGCTAGGGTATTTTTTAATTGCCTGTGAGTGTGGAGAACAGGAGACAAGAATCCTGGGGGCCAATTTTTGACCTTCATACTGAAGGTCAAGTGAATGCCCAGTGTTCTTTGGGAGGTAGCTTGTGAATATTCCTGTTGCAACTCCTTTGCTGAGCAGTCCTTAGCCTTTTAGCCCTGTTTTCCCATGAGTGCATGGAGAAGAGGTAGAAAAATGGGGAATAAGAGGGGAGCCTATAGTGGTCTGCAGGAGGGATATGGCAGCAAGTGGGAGCTTCAAGATGAGCCCAGTGAATGGTATTTGCATTTGTCCCTTGTGGGGTCAAGGGGTGTGTGGAACTGCTGGCAAAGGGTGTCTCAGTTCTGGCTGGAGCACCTGGAATTGGGTTTATGGGTAGTTGTGGGTGCATTGCATGGTTTGAGGTGCCACAGTGTCTTAGCTCAGGTTCCCTGGGACCTAGCTGCTGACACTGAGGTTTACATGCGTTGGTTTAATCTGGTATTTCATGATCCTACCTGAGGAGGAATGAAGACAGTGGATTTAGGCAAAGAGAAACATTTTCCTCCATTGTGGTTAAAAGTGTGGCCTGAGCTGAGTGCACAGGGATCTTTGGGTGCAGGAAGATGGGTGCCTTGTCCTTAGGTGATGACTCAAGAGGGTGCCCCACAGCATCTGTTCCACAGGCGACTTGGGTGTTATGGAGGTTAAGAATCATCATGCAATTTTTAGAGTAGTAATACAGGGAATATTGCAGAGATCATTTGCCCACTGTCACAGGAGGGATTCAGGATACTTCAGTGTTATTTAGTATTTGGGATTGCAGATGAAGAAAGTTTCAGATCCACTGTGAAAGATACAAAAGAGAATTTGGAATGTTTTCCTGGAAGATGTTGGGTTTGTTACCGAACCAAACTTGAGTCCCCTTGCTTGCGTGCAGTGAAGCCAATCTATTGACACCAGGTTGTGGTGAAGGAAAGTGCAGCGTTTATCGTAGGGTGCCAAGCAAGGAGTCCAGGTAGCTTGTGCTTTAAAAGGCCTGAACTCCCTGAAGGCTTTCAGGGAAATTTTTTTTTTTTTTAAACCCTGAGGAGGGGCTGTGCCCTTTTATTTATTTATTTATTTATTTATTTATTATTTATTTAATTTTTAAATTTAATTTATTTAATTTTTTGCTGTGTTGGGTCTTTGTTGCTGTGCGCGGGCTTTTCTCTGGTTGTGGTGAGCGGGGGCTGCTCTTCATTGTGGCGCATGGGCTTCTCATTGCAGTGGCTTCTCTTGTTGCAGAGCACGGGCTGTAGGTGCACGGGCTTCAGTAGTTGTGGCTCGCGGGCTCAGTAGTTGTGGCTCACAGGCTCTAGAGCACAGGCTCAGTAGTTGTGGTGCACGGGCTTAGTTGCTCTGCAGCATGTGGGATCTTCCCAGACCAGGGCTCAAACCCGTGTCCCCCGTATTGGCAGGCGGATTCTTTTTTTTTTTTTTAATTTTTGTTTATTTATTTATTTATTTGGCTGTGCTGGGTCTTTAGTTGCTGCATACGGGATCTAGTTCCCTGACCAGGGATTGAACCTGGGTCCCCTGCATTGGGAGCGCAGAGTCTTAACCGCTGGACCACCAGGGAAGTCTGAGGCAGGAGGATTCTTAACCACTGCACCACCAGGGAAGCCCCAAAGACTTTTAAAGACAGGATGAGGGAGGGACATTGTGGGGTGCGTGAACAGCTCGTGGACATTCTTCTGATGGCTTGGTGAGGTAAGTGGGAGTCAACATCATCAACCTTCTGGTTCTAACCAGTCTGGGGTCTATGTCCTTATGGGCAGCATACAGTTAACTTTTTTCACCTGGTGGGGGTTTCAGTATCTGCAAAACAGCTCAAAGGACAGGGCTCAGAATGTTAATCTATAGTCCTTGAGGAGGAACTAAAGGTCATTGACGTTGTTTAATGGTTAAAGTATTCTTATTTTGTCTTGCTTGACTGTTTTCCTTTCTTTCTGCATTTTCTCACTTCTATGATTAAATTTTTTCTTTGACTAAAGTTTTCTACAGACAAAAGGCAGGCAGAGAGCATCGAGGAGGGGGGGTCTCTGTTCTGGGAAGTCCCCAAAGGGTCCTTCTTGGTTACAGGTTCTCATTGGGGCATGTGCATCATTGGAAACATCTTTCTTTTATATATAGCTTTATGAGATCAGTGTTTGGTCTGTGGCCACTGTGAATAAAAATACGGTGTTTTGTGTCTGGTGGTTCCTTGAGTGTCTCATATGTATTTTGCCCTCGGGCATGATTTATTAGAGTTTGGAATGTTTTCTGGTATTTTATAGCAGGATGAGTGAATATGGGTCATATGGAGAGTGTGTTGGATTTATGAGATTTTGTAAGTTTACTTGAGCCCAGAAGGGAAATTATGAGTAGTAAGCTTCAAATGGCAGAACGTTTTCATTAGAGAGGTTCTGGTAGGTATGTGTCTGTGGGCACAACTTGAGAAGGGCCATTAAGTTCTTTGATGTAGGAAAGATTGTTCCAAGAATCAGAGGGCCAGCAACACCACAGTGATCTGCATTCCAGAGACACATCCTTGGGAAAATGTAGCTGCTACTTTCTTGCTCCCGGGCCAGTATTGGTTCTTCTACTGTCCTCTCCCTACCTGTCTCAACCAAACATGCGCGTGCACACACACGTATGCACACACACACGGTACAGAGAACAGGGAGCCCTTATGCTTTGTTGTTGGGAATGTAATTGGTTTAGCTCTTAGTGAAAGTGATACGGAGTTTCCTCTATAAATTAAACAAAGAACAGGCACACAATCTGTGAAACCCACCTGTGACTAGATATCCAAAGGAAACAAAATCATTCCAGTAAAAGAAATATTTGCACTCCAATGAGCATTATTGCATTATTCCCAACAGTCTAGATGTAGAAAGAACCAAAATGTCTGTTGACAAATGAGTGTGTATAGAAATTTATATCAGCCATAAATTATTATTATGACATTCTGGCATTACTATTATTATTTCTGACATAATTTCGGTTGAAGAAGACACACATTTTATATGGAAACTAGAAATGTCAAACTCATAGAGCCATAGAGTATAAAGGTTGTTATGAGGACTTGGGTGGTAGGGCAGTTGGGGAGATGTTGGCCAAAGGTTACAAATAGTTCAGTTGTGAAATGAATAAGTACAGCATGGACATCTAATGTACAGTATGCTGACTGTAGTTAATACTCTGTTACTATATACTTGGAATTTGCTGAGAGAGTGAAACTTAAATGTTCTCACCACACAGACACACATGGGTAATTGTGAGTTGATGGAAGGGTAAATTACTTTATTGTGATAATTACTACACAGTGTGTACATCTGTAAGATAATCACATTGTGTGCCTCACATGGACAGCATTGTTATTTATCACCTGTACCTCAGTAAAGCTGCAGAAGAAAACTAAAGTGCTGGCTGTGCTGGGCTTGCCTGCTCTGAGCGCCGCTCAACCCAGGCTTCACGTTAGATTGTTGAGGCGTTTTGTATTGACATGTTTTGTACCCTCTGACCAGAGATTTCCCTTCATATAGTTGGTATGAGATCCAGCCTCAATAGTATTTAAAGTGTCCGAGGTGATTCCATTCTGTATCCATCACTGAGCATCGTGACTCTGGGTCCCCCCGTTCCTGAGGGCTGAGATCTGGGCTGAGGCTGAGGGGGCTCTGCTCTGTGTGGGGATGGATCAGGGCTGGTCTGTGACCTGCAGGGGGTCGTCGGGTCCAGCTGAGGTGCCCACTGCTGCTGTGTACGTGAGGGCCTCACCAGGAGGGGAGCGAGATCTGAAGAAAGGGTGGGAAAACTCTCCTGTTGGTCTCTGTGTGGGAGTTTACTGTCCTGAGCCCCTCCTGGGACAGTGGGCAGCAGGGGACTGTCTGTTCCCCATGGAGAGATCTTCCTTCTGTTTATGGTTGTGGTATGGGAATGGGGTCTTTTGATTCTAAGCATGTTTTCATCTTTCAGGATTGTCCTCTAAAGACTCATGTTGCCTGAGGAAGAAGCCCGGAAGAGGAGGGGGAGGAAAGAAAGGGAGTCAGGAATGGCTGTTTCTCAGGTAAAGTCATATTTTCATTTGATTCTCAGTCTGTTCTTTCTGAAATGCCCTTCTTTGGACTCGCTAATCTTGTCTGACTCTGAAGTATCCTGGTTGACACTTGTACTTTCACAGTCATCAAGAGCCTTCCCTCAGTCCCTGTCAGCTCCTCTTAGATTTCATTTCCCTATGACAGAGTGATCTGGATGATGAGAGCCAGTGGTTTCCACTGGGCGTAGTGCTGGACAGGATTGGAGACGTGGTGTCAGAGCTGTTGGGCAGCAGGAATTGTTTCGGGGTCCCATGTGGATGCAGTGTCCACTCTCTATAAACCGGGATAAAGAAGCTGCATGTAGGAGGGTGGGAGGGAGACACAAGCAGGAGGAGATATGGGGATATATATATATGTATAGGTGGTTCATTTTGTTATAAAGCAGAAACTAACACACCATTGTAAAGCAATTATACTCCAATAAAGATGTTATAAAAAAAAAAAGCTGCATGTAGAAGTCAGGTCTTAATATGCACAATACCTGGTAAAATCTGGATATCAGACCAATTAGGAGAAATTTGTTCTGGCTTTTTCTAAGGCAATTGAAACTAAATGTAGCTGACTTCAAAATCTTAATAATACGGACTGGAAATGGTCAGTTCAGAGACAGACATCAGTGGTAGAATGTGGTTTAGTCCATCATCGAATTTAAACTATGAAATCAGCCTAAATCTCTGACAGTTGGAAATTCTTTAAATCACTTTCATACCTCCATTCCTCAGAAATTGTCTTTTCACTCTTTGGATTGCATCCTTTGACACACAGTGTCTACCTTTGATGCAGGCAGTGTTCCAGCTTCATTCTTTTGCTGGTAGATGTCTAGGTTCTTAACACCATTTGTTACTGAGACTCTCCTTTCCCCGTTGTACAGTCTTGGCATCCGTGTCAGTACATTTTTCATGTATACCAAGGAGTATTTCTGGTGTTCTGATCTGCTCCATTGTTTTATGTATCTGCGTTTCTGCCAGTACCACATCATCTTGATTACTTTGTAATATGTTTTGAAATCTAAAAATGATGGCCTCCATCTTCTTTTCCAAGAGTATTTTGGCTTTTTGGGGTCCCTTGAGATTCCCTATGAATTTTAGCATTATGTTTTCTATGACTGCAAAAATTGCCATTGAAAGTTTAATAGGGATTCTATTGCATTTATAGAACACTTTGGGTAATACTGTCATTTTAAGATTCATAAGTCTTGGGCTTCCCTGGTGGTGCAGTGGTTGAGAATCTGCCTGCCAATGCAGGGGACACGGGTTCGAGCCCTGGTCTGGGAAGATCCCACGTGCCGCGGAGCAACTGGGCCCGTGAGCCACAATTGCTGAGCCTGCGCGTCTGGAGCCTGTGCTCCGCAACAAGAGAGCCCGCGATAGTGAGAGGCCCGCGCACCGCGATGAAGAGTGGCCCCCGCTTGCCGCAACTAGAGAAAGCCCTCGCACAGAAATGAAGACCCAACACAGCCATAAATAAATAAATAAATAAATAAATAAATTTAAAAAAAAAATTAAAAAAAAAGATTCATAAGTCTTCCATTCCATGAGTACAGGGTGTCTTTTAATTTATTTGTATCTGCATGGATTTCTTTTAGCAACGTTTAGCAGTGTTCAGTGTACGAGTCTTTTACCTCCTTTGCTAAGTATTCTATCTCTTTTGATGCTATAGTAAATAGCATTGTTTTCTAATTTTTTTTGATATTCATTGTGTATAGAAATGCAACTGATTTTTGTGTGCTGATGTTTTTATGCTGCAACTTTTGTAAAGTTTTCTTTTGAAGTAGTCGTTTTTTTGTGGAATTTTTTTGTTTTGTATATATAAAACCTTGTCACCTGCAAAAAACCAATTTTAACTTCTTTTTCAGTTTTCATATCTTTGATTTCTTTGTCTTGTCTAATGGCTCTAGCTAGGACGTTCAGTACTTTCTTGAACAGCAGCGTAGACATCTTTTCCCTTTTTAAAAATATTTTATTTTATTTTATTTTTTTGGCCATGCTGTGCGCCATACAGGATCTTAGTTCCCCTTCCAGAGATCAAACTCATGCCCCCTGCAGTGGAAGCATGGAGTATTAACCACTGGACCGCCAGGGAGGTCCCGCTTTTCCCTCTTTTGTTGTAAGCATTTAGCATTGTAGACTTTTTTTTAAGGCCATGACATGCAGCACGTGGGATCTTAGTTCCCTGTCAAGGGATCGAACCCACTTCCCCTACAATGGAAGTGCAGAGTCTTAACCACCGGACTGCCAGGGAAGTCGTTGACTCTTGTTTTAATGCAGCTTTGACTGCATGTTATAAATTTTAGTATGTTGCGTTTTTATTCTCATTCCAATATTTTTAAAATTTCCTTGTGATTTCTTCTTTGACCCATTGCTTCTTTAAGAATGGGCTGTTGGGGCTTCCCTGGTGGCGCAGTGGTTGAGGGTCTGCCTGCCAGTGCAGAGGACATGGGTTCGAGCCCTGGTCTGGGAAGATCCCACATGCCGCAGAGCAACTACGCCCGTGAGCCACAATTACTGAGCCTGCGCGTCTGGAGCCTGTGCTCCGCAAGAAGAGAGGCCGCGATAGTGAGAGGCCCGTGCACTGCGATGAAGAGTGGCCCCCACTTGCCACAACTAGAGAAAGCCCTCGCACAGAAACGAAGACCCAACACAACCATAAATAAATAAATAAATAAAGTAATTAATTAATTATTAAAAAAAAAAAAAAAGAATGGGCTGTTTAATTTCCTCATTTGGGGGATTTTCCTGTTTTCCCTCTGCTCTTTATTTCTAGTATCTTTTCATTGTGGTTGGAGAAGATACTTTTTATGATCTCAATCTTCTTAAATTTGTTAAGACTTGTTTTGTGGCCTAAGATGTAATCTTTCCTGGAAAATGTTTCATGTGTGCTCTAGAAGGATGTGTTTTCTACTGTCATTGGGTGGAGTGTTCTGTACATGTCTCTTAGGTACAGTTGTCCTATATTGTTGTTTAAGTCCTCTGTTTCCTTATTGATCTTCGTTTTGTTTCTGTCTGTAGGTAAAACTAGGATGTTGAAGTCTCATGCTAATATTGTGCTGCTGTCTATTTCTCTCTTTATCTCTATTAACGTTTACTTCATTTTGGGGGGAGCTCTAATGTTATATGTATATGTATTTATAATTTTTATATCTTCTTGGTGATTTGTACCTTATATCATTACATAATATCCTTTGTTTCATGTCAGCTTTTGTCTTTATTTTGTATGGTATAATATAGTCACCTGTGCTCTCTTTAGGACGGAATATCTTTTTCCATCCTTTAACTTTTTGCCTGTCCATCTCCTCAGATTTGTGAACGTTAACTGTTCCAACTCTCTGACACATTTTCTCTGTTTTTCTCACCCTTGTTCTCTATTTTTCCTGTTATTTCTTCTAGTTGCCTCTACTCAGGCACATCGTACTGTGGCAAAAGGCCGGAGACCTAGCCAGCCCCCTTCACTCCAGGGTAGTTACAGAGGAAATGCATCAAGTGTTTTCTTTTGATTATGGTGTATGGTGAAATGTTCTTGTTAACTCTGTTTTGTATTTATTAATACCTTCATATGTCAATTTTAGTGGATAAAATTTTATTTATATTTTTGAATATAGGTATCTATAGAGATCAGAGTTAAAGTATCCTGTTTTTTCATGTTAGTACCATTTACTATAGCTGATACGTTTTCATTGTCCCAAAGATGCTGAAATTCACTTGAATAAAATTGATGATGAAAAAAATGATGCAAAAATATGTCCAGAGACAACTCTCATTTCAGTTAATTGTGTGTTTACATATTTATCCAAGAGTTTATGAATGTTCAAGTGCATGGTTTGATAAAAGACATCATGATTTTATTACTACATAAAATATCTTTTTCAGTTGAGATGGTATCTTAAATATATTCCATGGCCTTGAATTTTTTCTACACTCTCCTGTTAATGTTTTTTGTTTTTTCTTTTAATTTTTAAATGTTTTTTGGCCGCACTGCTCAGCTTGCAGGGTATTAGTTCCATGACCAGGGATTGAACTTGGGTGCTCGGTAATTAAAAGTGCAGAGTCCTAACCACTGGACTGCCAAGGAATTCCCTTAATAGTTTAAATAGTAATTATATTACTAACATTTATGTACATTTTTGTGTGTGCCCACATCTGTAGTGACCTTTCAAGGTTTCTGCGGGAACTCTCTGTCAGTGTACTTTTACTGTTCTTTCTGTTACTAAATTTTCTGCTTCTTTAGCTTCAATTCCAGAGCCCAGCCACCTTAGTTCATGTGCTTGCTCTGTCATTTCTCAGCTTCTTAAATAACCTCAGTTGAGTTTCTCAGAGTGTCTCTGACACTTTTCTCCTCTGTAAGATGGGAACAGATCTTACTTTAAAGAGCTATTAGGTTGATAACAAGCTCACATCTGTAAAGCCTTTAGAGTAGTTTTTTGCATATAGGAAGTATTCAACCACCATTAGTCATTGCTGTTGCCATCATCATCATAATTTAAGATTTTGACTTTTTTTTTTAAAGCCACTGTGGACTTAAGACACCACTCATGCTATAGCTCATCTAGATATTGAATATCACTCAGTATGTAAAATATAATATGTAATACTTCTGCATAGACAATCCATTATTGAATTTTATTTGTATGTATTTCATATATTTTCCACAAAAATGAAAAATCCACATTAATTGGAGGATATCATAATCTCGTGAAAAAGCATAAGAAATTAAAATTAGAGACCGATAATTTGCTTTAAATACCTTTACGTGGATTTGTCAGAAACATACTTCAACTGAATTCATCCTTACCCCTCTCCTCTTGTCATTTTGTGTGCAAATAAGAACTCTCCTCAGGGCCCCTTGGTGAAATGTATTTTCATTTCAGGAACAGTTGACATTCAAGGATATTGACATAGAATTCTCTCAGGAGGAGTGGGAATGCCTGGACTCTGCTCAGCGAGCCTTGTACAGGGACGTGATGTTGGAGACCTACAGGAACCTGATCTCCCTGGGTGAGGATAACTTCCCTTTAGAAGTAGGGATCTTCCCATGCTATCTTTTCATTTCCTCTGTGTGCCTCATTTGAGCCGGTTTTCCTTGACTGATCTGAAATCCCTGTTGACTCAGACGTGAAACGCTTCATGATATGGCATCAGAAGTATAAACCTACCTTTTCCTCCGATGATCTGCGCACTTCATGATACATCAGGGGTTGTTCCAGAGCTTATGTAGTTATGGCAAACTTTTGATATACCCACTTTCCTATTTTCTACCCATGGGCTTTTGATTATGGAGTTCTAGGAAAAGAGCTATGTTTCTGCATATTATACTGTTCCCTGTGTATTCAGAAGGAGGCAAGTAGTGGATGAATTTTTGCAATATTTTTCTAGACCCATTGGTAATGTCCTCAATCCTCTGGTGAACAAAGAACTAGGATTCTGGAAAATCCACAGCAAATCATGTTTCTTTGTTCTTAATTGGAGGAATTTCTGTTTCTCATCTGAATATTTTACCCACTTTGTAGCAAGAGAAAGAGCCCTAGGCTGTAGATAGTGAGGTGAATGCCTTTGGGGATGTATCAAAGTTTGAATATAGGTCAGATCTCAGAAGGGCTGAGGGGAAGCCTCGTTATTAATAGTGTTTGAGAAACTCTGAACACTCTTGTTGGAGAGTTCTATGAGAATACCGATGTTTGTTTATTATTATGAACTCTCAGAGGAAGTTTTTCTTTCTGTAACTTACCACTCTTTCAACATGTAAAATGTATTCTTTCACCCTCCAGTGGTGCTGCAGCTCCTACAGAGACTAAAGCAAAGTCTTTATCGTGATCTACAGCACTCCGTACCTGGCTCCCGTGAACTGGTTGTTGCTTGACTTTGAGGAGCGTGATGCTGGCTGCTTTTCGTTTCTCTCTTTTTTTTTTTTTTTTAAATTAATTAATTTATTTATTTTTGCTGTGTTGGGTCTTCGTTTCTGTGCGAGGGCTTTCTCCAGTTGCGGCGAGCAGGGGCCACTTCATCGCGGTGCGCGGGCCTCTCACTATCACGGCCTCTCTTGTTGTGGAGCACAGGCTCCAGACGCGCAGGCTCAGTAGTTGTGGCGCATGGGCTTAGTTGCTCCGCGGCATGTGGGATCTTCCCAGACCAGGGCTCGAACCCGTGTCCCCTGCATTGGCAGGCGGATTCTCCACCACTGCGCCACCAGGGAAGCCCCTCATTTCTCTTTTTAATAGTACCATGTTTTATGAGTGTCATTTATTGATGTCTGTTTGTTGTGTTGGCAGCAGGGGGGAAAACAGTCAACTTTCTCATGCATTGCACATGATGGTAAAATTTCCTCAGTGTGCTCCTGCTGGCTAAGGGTGGCCTGTGGTGAAAGTTGAAAGCCACTTCCCATTCCTGGAACATGCCCAGCATGGGCTAGGAGGCGCTTTGTGGAGGGAGGAACCCATCCCCTCCCTGGCACTCGTATCTTGCCTAGGGATGTTCAGCAGAAAAGGTTGCCAGTCCCGGGCTGGCAGCGGCCCTGAGCAGAGAAATGCCCACCAGGAGGATCAAGACCGGGCCGGGAGTCTGGCAGGCTGGCAGTGAGTCCCTGCTGCCCAGTGACCCCAAAGCCTCCTGCTCAACTGAGTGCCAGTTGTCCGAAGCGAGCTGTTTTATTGGGGTTTCTTGCCCACTCATCTCTCCCTCAGGGCATAATTTTATTGGAAGCTCAGTTCTCAGTCCGTATAGATAAGAGCTGATACCTCCAGACTCAATACCTGAACCTTGCCGAGTTCCATCCACATTTGATGTTTTTAGGGTACGTAATCAGAAGATGGGAAAACACTGGCTGCTCTCTTATTCCATCTGGCACCTCAGAACCTGCATGGAGCTGTCTCAAGCCCTGTCTGCTTGTTCAGATCCCTCAGCCATTTTTTATGTTCTGCTTTTGCCACAAACTGCAGGATGTGTGTAACAGCCAGTTTGAATGGATCTTATGTAACTTTTACTTAGGAAAACTGTAAAGATAATGGACAGAGAGATCCTTTTTTTAATCCTCAATCTTTCATGAGGTGAATATGTGAATATTTCAGGGTTTTACTTTGGCATCTGTGGGTAAAGCTCATGGTTCCATCTGAAGGTCCTACAGAATCTGACACACATATCTTGCAATTTTTCCACTCTTGTACTGCTCTACCTAATTGGGAAATGTATACTCTTCCTGACTTTGTACTCCTCTAAGTTTGTATGATTGTGCCTCTATAACTTTGTTTTTGAAATACATAGTTCTAGGCTCTGAAATTTTTCTAGTTTGTTTGCTGTGATAATCCACCCTTAGTTAATGGACAACTTCTGGTGGACTCTCTATGGAGTGGGTTTACTGGGTAACAGAAAATTCTTACAGAGAATACTTTTCCTCATGTCTTGTAACATTTTCCTGCCACATACAAAATCACCACTTCAAGCTATTTAGTGGAGAGTTCAGCATGTTCCAGGATACCATCAGAGCCTGGCTGATTAGTCTTTCCACATTCTTTTTTCTGGTTTTGTGGAATGACACAAAGGCATGTCTCAAGGGCACTGTGACAGTGTTTCATATATGCTAATGACCATCCCCTTTCAGCCTCAGTTAAATGGTATAGGTATTTCTCCTAAGAAAAGTGTCCAAGTTCACATCCCCATATTTGTGACACTGTTGAGTAAATTGTTGTTGATGCCATATTTTTCGTCACCTGTGTGTGCACCATTGTTCATTCTACGTCTACACCTAATTTTGAAGCATCTTAATGAGAGAGCTTATGAGGTGGAGTGACATCTCCAATGATGAACCAGAAACCATTTCCAGGAGGGATGCCTGAACAACATTTATAGTTACACAGCTCACGTCTTCTTGCATCTCCCTTGAAGTTTTCTTTTTAAACTCTTGGAATTTGCTGTAATATGTAATTTATACTGCTTGTCTGGGTAGTCATGCTTAAGTTATGTTGTCTTAGTCTGTAGGTCCAGGTTCAAATCCTGTTTCTCTCACTACTTTCTTTTTTTTTTTATTTATTTTTAAAATTTATTTATTTTTTTTATTTTTATTTTTTTAACGTCTTTATTGGAGTATTCTCTCACTACTTTCTGTGTCAGTTGGGATCATGACATAAAACTGTGAGTCTTCTGTCCTAATTTGAAAAATTATGGTAAGTTTCTTCAAGCCATTTAAAGGAAATTAGTACTGTTAGATGCCTTAGAATAGTGCATGTTTTTAGTAAAGACTCTAAAGGTAATTTTGTATATCAAGATATATTAATAGTCTGTCATGTTTATTGACATCCCTTTGCATTTTATATCGTATGCTTTTTTTTCTTTTTTGCAATTTGTTCTCAACAATGTCGTTTCTGACCGTAGTTAATAAATTTACCAATTGCTCACTCTTTGTTATGTATATTTTGGAGCCAATGAACTGGATGTTTAAGGGCACTTCATAGGTTGGGAATTGCTCCATTAATTGGTTGTAAATATAAATGGAGAATATTTTATTCATAAATATTTAATTTTGATTTACAGATGATTGGCTTTTAGATGTTTTATGCTTTTTCATGGGTACATAGTTTTATAGGAGGTACTGAGAAAAATATTTTGTTTTCTAAAAAGTTGTTTTATCAAATTCTTAATTTTCTCTATGCTATATTTTTTTCCCAATTCTATCTGCAACTTATTTAGATTATTCATTAATATGCTAGTTTCTTTTTTTCTTTTATTTTGGCCATGCTGCACAGCTTGTGGGATCTTAGTTCCCTGACCAGGGATTGAACCTGGGCCCTCTGTGGTGAAAGTGCAGCATCCTAACCACAGGTCCACCAGGGAATTCCCGCTAGTCTTTTATTACTGACTGTTACAATATATTATCTGCTATTTAGCAATTATTTATGAATAATAGGTATGCAGAATATATGCATAATGTAATATATTTTTCTCCTCAGTTATGAGACAACAGTATGTTTACTGTTAATTGGTGTGTGCTTACACGTCATGGTGGAAATATACACTTTCTTTGATAGCTAACAGAAGTTATTCCTATGTGAGTATTTTTGGCATAGGTTGTTTGAAAGTACAGTACCCTAAAATTAATCACTTTTTCTTTAGTAAAGAATCATTCCTTTTGTGTTCCTAAAAATTTTAAGATCTGTGTTGGAAAGTTAATAACTTTGGTATAAGTGTTAGTTTTGGTGTAATATCAGGTATGTAACATGAAGCATTTATTTATGAATTAAAATGAATAGGCTACTTATGGTTCTTTTATCTTCTAGACATCTCGCCTATACACGTGATCAAGAAATTACAACTAAAAGTAAACACTGGTAGAGGAGAAGTATTACAAACAGTGATGTTGGGAAGACATGAAAGGAATAAAATGAAACATTTTTACCTCAGGGAAATCCAGGAAAATATATCTGACTTTGAGTCTCAGCAGAGAGATGAGGTAAGAAATTACAAAGGAGCTCCTATGTCCCATAATGAAAATCCTACTGATAAGAGAGATGGACTTGGAAGGAGTGTTGCAGGAATTAAGCCTATTGAAAATAGGCTTGCATCAAGCTTTCGGGATGAACTGCATATATTTAAAAGTGAACAAAAAATTGATGAATTTAATCAAGCTGACAAGAGTATCAGCATTAGTGCCTCATTTTCACCACTTCAGACAATTTCTCCTGTTGTCCAAACAAGCATTTCTGATACAAATGGGAATGATTTTATGCATCCTTCAGTACGGACACAAGACCAGAGGGCACACAGGGAACAACCTTACAAATGTAATGAGTGTGGCAAAACCTTTCATCAGGTCTCAAACCGCACTCGACATCAGATCATCCATACAGAAGAAAAAATACATAATTGTGATGTATGTGGCAAAGTTTTTAGTCAAAATTCAGACCTTGCAGTTCATCAGAGAAAGCATACTGGAGAGAAATCTTACAAATATAACGTGTGTGGCAAAACCCTTAATCATGGCTCACACATCACTGGACATCAGGTAATCCATACAGAAGAGAATTTATATAAATGTGACATATGTGAAAAAGTCTTTAGTCAAAAAGCATACCTTGCAATTCATCAGAGAATTCATACTGCAGAGAAACCTTACAAATGTAATGTGTGTGATAAAATGTTTCATCACAGCTCGAATCGTAGAAGACATCAGAGAATCCATACAGGAGCAAAACCATATAAATGTGATGTATGTGGCAGAGTCTTTAATCGAAATTCAATCCTTGCACTTCATCAGAGAATTCATGCTGGAGAGAAACCTTACAAATGTAAGGAGTGTGGGAAGGTCTTTAGTCGAAAAGGAACCCTTGCAAGTCATCGGAGAATTCATACTGGAGAGAAACCTTACAAATGTAATGAGTGTGGTAAAACCTTTTATCACAGCTCAATCCTCACTCGACATCAGATAATCCATAAAGGAGTGAAATTATATAAATGTGATGTGTGTGGCAAAGTTTATAGTCGAAATTCAAATCTTGCAATTCATCAGAGAACTCATACTGGAGAGAAGCCTTACAAATGTAATGAGTGTGGCCAGGTCTTTAGTCAAAAAGCAACGCTTGCATGTCATCAGGCAATTCATACTGGAGAGGACCCTTACAAATGTAATGTGTGTGGCAAAATCTTTCATCATAGCTCGAATCTCAGGAAACATCAGGTAATTCATAAAGGAGGAAAATTATATAAATGTGATGTGTGTGGCAGAGTCTTTAGTCAAAGTTCATACCTTGCAAAACATCATAGAATTCATTCTGGAGAGAAACCTTACAAATGTAATGACTGTGGTAAGGTCTTTATTAAAAAAGCAGTCCTTGCATTTCATCAGAGAATTCATACTGGAGAGGAACCTTACAAATGTAATGAGTGTGGCAAAGTCTTTAGTCAGAAAGCAGCCCTTGCAAGGCATCAGGTAATTCATACTGGAGACAAATGTTACAAATGTAATGAGTGTGGCAAAACCTTTCATCACAGCTCAACCCTCACTCGACATCAGATAATCCATACAGGAGAGAAGTTATATAAATGTGATGTATGTGGCAAAGTTTATAGTCGAAATTCAGACCTTGTAATTCATCAGAGAAATCATACTGGAGAGAAACCTTACAAATGTGATGAGTGTGGCAAGACCTTTAATTACAGATCGAAACTCAGTAGACATCAGTTAATCCACACACAAGAGAAATTACATAAGTGTGATGTATGTGGCAGAGTCTTTAGTCAAAATTCATATCTTGCAAGACATCAGAGGATTCATACTGGAGAGAAACCTTACAAATGTAATGAGTGTGGCAAAACCTTTAACGATAAGTCAGCCCTCAGTCGACATCAGATGATCCACACAGGAGCAAAACCATATAAATGTGATTTTTGTGGCAAAGGCTTTCGTCGTAATTCACACCTTGCAGGTCATAAGAGAATTCATACTCGAGAGAGACCTTATAAATGTAATGTCTGTGGCAAGGTGTTTACTCAAAATTCACACCTCAGGATTCATCAGAGGGTTCATACTGGAGAGAAACCTTACAAATGTAATGAGTGTGGCAAGGTATTTAGTCAAAATCCAACCCTTGCAAAGCATCAGAGAATACATACTGGAAAAAAAACCTTACAAATGTAATTAGTGTGGTAAGGTCTTTAGTCAGAATTCACTACTTGCAACTCATTGTAGAATACATGCTGTAGAGAAACCTCTCAAAAATATTGAGTGCTGAAAAGCCTTTACTCAGATTTCAACCCTCCCTACACATTAGGTAATAAATACAGAGGGGAAACCATATTAATGTAATATAGGTGGGAAGGACTTCCTTCAAAATTGACACTTTAAGTTCATGGGAGATTCATAGTGGTAGAAGTCATGCAGATGTCTTCAATGTGACAAAGCCTTACCTACGATCGGATAATCCATGCTAGATAGAAACCATAGAAATGTAATGAATGTCTCAAAGTCTTTAGTCAGAATTCATACCTTAATATCCACTGAAGAATTTATACTGGAGAGAAACCTTTCAAATATAATGTGTGGCAAATCCTTCAGTTTACTTTCAATCCTACCTTACCATCAGGTAATCCATACTGGTGAGAGACTTTAAGTGAGGGTTTTAGCAGGTGTCCACATGTTATGCTTCATTGGAAAAATCACGCTGGAAAGAATCAGATAAACGTATTTAGTATGACCAGGCCTTTCGAGAAGAAATTCATTCACCAAAGAATTCATTCTGGAGACTACCTCACAAATGCCATGAATGGGAAAAACCTTTACTCAGGGCTCACATCTCACCAATCATCAGATAATCTATACTGGAGAGGACATTACAGATGTAATGAATGTGTCGAAGCTTTTGTGTTGTGCCTTAAACTGAGTGTTCACCAAATACTTCATACTTAAAAATTCAGTGAGTATTGCAAGGTTTCAAATTATTGCTTATTCATCACTAGATATCAAAGTATTTATCCTGGAGGGAAACCACACAAATGTAATGTGTGTGGCAAGAAATGTTGTAAAGATTTTCATCAAGTATCGACACCTTTGGTATAATGATATGGAAATTTTTGAGCCCTTCTGACAACAGACTGTATCAGAGAATCCATACTAGAAACAAATGTCTTTAGTTCTTTGAGATTAATCTGAGATATTGCATACAGCAGAATAATTACAAGTCACGTATGGTAAAACATACGACGTGTATGACAGGAAGAAGGACATTTGTGGAAATGGCCCGTTACCTTCAGTGTATAAATATTTAATTATTTGTCTTTTCTTGAAAAGGCTATGTTGCTCTTAATGCCTTTCAACCTGAAGTTTGAAGTCTGTTGATTTTATGCCTTAACTACAGGCCTTTCAGAATGGTCTTTGGGAAAGAATAAGATGAGGGGGCTGACTTCATTAGCTATAGTTCATCCACATCCATGTTGCCTGGTAAAAGTGGGACCCTTTATTACCAAATTCAGTAGTGTGTGAATTAGCATTAGTTGGGGGGTGGCAGTGAACAGTGTAAAACTGTGACATGACTAATCATGCTTAACTATATTCAGGCCCTTCTGTAGATAGGCCATTATGGGTTACAGCACAGAATGCTCTACCAGCTGGCCATGAACAGAGCAGGAGGGACATTAAGGAACTGGGCTTTTCACAGAAGGAGAGTGACAGGTTCATAGGGACTGATTATGTGGTAGAAACAGTACAAAGGAAAAGCTGATCACTTTTTCCAGTGAATGGGAATAGCTGTTGTATATATGTATGTTCAATGAAAAATTAGTCTTCTTGGAAATTGAAGAGAGAGCAGTTAGCTTGAGAGAAAAACAGTATGTGCATGTGTATGATTCACATTTGACTGTTGCCATTACATTTTGCGTTGGTTTAATTCTGAATCGATTAAAATAGGTGTTTAATTAATAAAATCAATCGTTTTTCATAACCCTGGATGAATCATGTTTCTTCCACCAACACAGTTTTATTCCACCTTAGTACTTTATAACAGAAGCTAACATTGCATCATCAGGCTCTCAGGGTTGAAAGAATCTGTAACAATTTCTTTCCCTGATGGAATCAAACAACATACAATTTATGGATTATATATTCATAATTTGTATCTGACTTATCCTCTGCAAACTCTGCTCCAGAATATTTATGCGGCTATAGTGAAAATACCGTAGGAGTGTGTTTCAGACTCTGCCTTCTATTAAAGAACAAAAATTGAACCAAGTAAATTTAAAGAACTAACTGGCTTTCTTGAGTGATTTGTGAATCAGTGTGCATCCCATCTAGTATCAATAAATAAAGAGGGGCTCAAAGCAGCTGTACAAAATGGAAATCTTTTGTAAATAGAAACCAGGCAGGATAAGAAAGATATTTCCAGAAGAAAAAAATATTTTTGGCAAGGTGACCTTTTGCAGGGGGAGGGATTGCAAAGATCTTATCCTGTAGATTACATCTGTAGTGTTGTTCAGGAAATTCCAGAGTGATTGATTTAAGGTCACATTCCTGGGAGGGGTGAAACTGCAAGTTAAGTCTTGGTTTGCTGTCCTGGGGGCAAGCGACTCCACGTTGGGACTGTTTTGTTTTTTTTTGAACATTCCCTGAAACCTGCTGCACATCCGTGAGTATGCATTACATGAATGTAGCTCTTCATGTTCTTTATTGTGTCCAAGGTAAACCCAAGGCATGCACCTTGATTTACATGACGGGAAAATACAAATATAGTACACATATGCAAAATATTAAAAAATTTAAAAATCATAAATCTCTCTTTTGTGCTTGAATCACTCAGTGAAATAATTTGAAAATATCAATGTTCATGAGTTTTCTCTTAAAAATGAACAATGTACAATGGGAATTTTTTTGTTTGATAGATAAACTTGAAATTTCATACATTCACTCCCCAAATATTTTTTGTTGTTGCTAATTTGTACTTGTAGCCATTCAGTGGGAAAAGGTGGGACCCCACTAAAGGTCATTTAGATTGATATTAACGTTGAAGTGTTATGAGAATGTATGTTACATTATTCAGGTTTCTAGGGGGACAGGGGGGACTTTTAAGTTGTTCAAAAAATGATTTGAGACAACAGGGAATGGTCACTGGCTTGGTTTGTTAATGTGATCACTATTTGAGGCTTGTTGGAGGATATGCATATGGTTTGAACTTCCAGTTTGCATCACAGGAGGGATCCATCAGGCTTCCTTATCAGCTTGCCCAGAGAAGCAGGATAGGAAGAGGTTGTGAGACTTAGAAGGTGTCAGTAATCAAACATCAAAAAATGGAGTCAGACTCTTTAATAAAACACTGAATGTTTACTCCTGATTTCTTGGTTAGGATACACCATAGTTTTCCTTTTTTAAAAAAATTTATTTATTTATTTGGCTGCGTTGATCTTAGTTGCGGAGCGCAGGTTCTTGGTTGCTGTGTGCGGGCTCTCGAACTCACGTCCCCTGCATTGGAAGACGGATTCTTAACCACTGGACCACCAGGGAAGTTCACCATACTTTTCTTCATGCTATTCATGCTAATAATTCATTACAGTTTTCCCCCTGCAGCAGACATATGTTCCATTGTTCAATAGGGTTGTTGAAAAAGTTTGTAAAATACTCTTTAAATAAATTGCCTAAGATATTTTTACCCTCGTTTAATAAAAATTAATGCGTGGAACTGTTATTTAGATAATCTAAGCAATTTACCAGAAGAGCAGTTATCCAAAGGCTATTAAAATTTTGATTATAATCATTGTATTAAGCAATAGTTTACATGGTTTCTTTTCTTTTGATTTTTTTGTTTGTTTTTGTTTTGTTTTGTTTTTTTGGCAGCACCGCATGGCTTGTGGGATCTTAGTTCCCCGACCAGGGAATGAACCCAGGCCGTGGAGTGGAAGCACTGAGTCCTAACCACTGGACCACCAAGGAATTCCCTACATGGTTTATTTTCTACTGTAATATATATATTTTTAAAATACCCCTTTTGTTTAGCATTATTTTTTCCTCCCAGACATATTCCCATTTTACACCAAGGGATGTATAAATCTGTGGGTTGTTTGGGGACTCTTGTGACATGAATATGCTCATAACGCAATGATGTGTACAAAGTAGGGGCACTATAAACATGATAGAAGAGTGTTCTTTTAGGGGTTCAGTTAAATGGAAGAACTGGAATGGCCAAATGGTGAAGTGAAATCTTACCTTGGGAGTTGGCTATGGTCAGGTGTTTGAAAATCAAGTTTGTGGAGTTGAACAAACAGTGAACTTGTTACCAAGTCCAAGCTTGCTCTGTTAGCCACACAACAGGCCAGTAAATCGGGAGACGAGGAAGGTGTTGAGGCAAGGAACAGCAACTTTATTCGGAAAGCTGGCAGACCGAGAAGATGGCAGACTAGTGTCTCCAAAAAAACCATCTTACTGGGGTTTGGATGCCAGTTTCTTTTATAGAAAAGAGAGGCAGAGGAGGTGGGGAAGTAAAGTAAAAAGGCCATAAGTCTTGCAAATATCTCCTGGAATGGCCAGCCTCGGGGAGGGGATGTGTTAATTTCTTCTGTCTTGCAGCCGTCCACAGGTGGACAGGGTCAGGATTCTTCCCTGAACAAAGGCGCTTTGGTTTAACATTCAGGCAGATGGGCAGGGTTCCCCGAGGTAGGCCGTTGTGTATAGACAGTATCCTTTTAGTGAACAAATGCAACAGGAAGCAAAGGTTAAAGTAAAACAGATTCAACATGGAGTCAGGATTGACTCTTCCCTGTTACAAACTGAATGAAATTATAAGGATGAATAACAAAGATCGCAAGATTCCAACTATAGTTTTTGACAAGGAGACAATCTCCATTGCCAAATATCTAGAAGCCATTCTGACACTTCGCAGTGATTGGTATTCACGTTCAGAATCAGTGAATTCTGCAGAGAAAATATTTGTGCTTCTCATACCATGACAACTGACACCAGATATCCTCCACTTAGAATTTGATCCTGACCAAAAATAAAATGTTTTCCTTGGATAAGTGATCTTAATTTTGATTTGTATTATCTTTTCTTTCACAGTTCAAGAGTCACTGTTATTAAGGCTTTATGCCCAATAACTTACTGAATTTTCATGTCTGAAAAAAGCACTGACGTTTACTTTCATTTCACATATGAAGGCTTTTAGGACAAAGACAGATTTAGACCGATTCAGTTCCATCCCAGCAAGTGACTGAATCAGGAGTTGAATCCATGTTGTCCAGCTTTAAAAACAAATCTCTTAATCAAG
Source organism: Balaenoptera borealis (assembly GCF_965194805.1). Classification (NCBI taxonomy): domain Eukaryota; kingdom Metazoa; phylum Chordata; class Mammalia; order Artiodactyla; family Balaenopteridae; genus Balaenoptera; species Balaenoptera borealis. Next base: position 64,787,874 of record NC_138878.1, read on the forward strand.
TTGCTACACTAACAAGGCTAATTATTTCTATCCTTCAACTACTCAACATCTGTATTTAATTTTGCATCTCTTGCCATTTTTAAGTGACTTCATATGTAATTGTGGTTATGGTAACTTCCTATTATGTCATTACAAGCATAATTGTTTTTATTGCACTTTGCTTTATTGAGCTTCACAGATACTGTTGTTGTTTTTTTTTTCCCTCCTAAACTGAAGGTTTGTGGCAATCCTGTGTGGAGCAAGTCTTTGGCACCATATTTCCAGCAACATTTGGTCACTTTGTGTGTCTGTCACATTTGGATAATTCTCTCAATATTTCACACTTTCTCTTTATTATTACATTTGTTATGTTGTCTGTGACCAGTAATCTTTTTTTTTTTTTAATTTATTTGTTTATTTGGTTGTGCCGGGTCTTAGTTGCGGCATGCATGTAGGATCTAGTTCCCTGACCAGGGATCGAACCCAGGCCCCCTGCACTGGGAGCGCAGAGTCTTATCCACTGTGCCACCAGGGAAGTCCCGTGACCAGTAATCTTAATAATACTAAGTTGTGAAATGAAATGCCTGCTGCTTGGGAAGGAGGCCGCCCCACTGGCAAAGGAGAAGGCTGTGGACGGGTCTTATTTGATCTTTTTCTTGGGACAGGTTGCTGGCCTGGCCACAGTTCTTCATGGGGCAGTTGACAGGATGGGGGTGCAGGGAAGAATAACACGTGGGGCAGGTCCTCTTGTCCCAGTTGTATTTCTGGGCGAGCTGCTGAGGGAAGGCTCCATGATGCCACCCCTGAGGCAAAGCACCAGGTGCAGGGTGGACTCTCTGGATATTGTGTTCTGAGAGAGTACGACCATCCTCCACCTCTTTGCCCGCAAAAATCCAAGGCTGCCGGCCAGGTGGAACGCCCTCAGGGTCTTCACAGAGATCTGTGTGTCTGCATCCACTTGGCTGCCTCCTTAAAGAGATTGCAGCAATAATGTATCCTTTATTTAACATTTTGTACTGCCATTGCACAATTTATAGTCTACAGAAAAGTATAAACATGAATTCATAAGCACTGTGAATGTATGAAATTCATGTGACCGATTTAATTGCAGTATTTTCTTTATTGGGGTGCTCTGGAACCAAATATCCAACATCTCCAAAATATGCCTGGGGTTTTGTTTCAGGAGATTAGTTTCTCCTCTAGAGAAATCCTTGTTTGACATGGGAATGCTTTCCCGACTCCTCATAAACCTCTTTCCCTTACAAACTCTGCCACTCAGACTGAAATAGGTAAATACTCACGTGAGTCCTTCCTGCTGCCAGGACTTCGTGTGGTGTATCGGTGTCGGTCGGGGAGGTTGGCAGCCCGTCTCTGAGATACGTTTGTGATTCTGACATACCATCTCCTAGAACTTCATATTCAACATCAATTCAACTGTAGTACAACTACAGTGTACAGCTGGTGAGCTGAGAATGTTTCTGAAAAACTTTGTTCCCATTTGCCAATCCTGTGAATAATTAAAAGTTCCTAATGAACGTCACCAGTGTATATTAGAGACGCTTCCTTTTCTATGACCCCCCTGAAGGCAGACTGGTGTTCTCACGGCAGAAACAGGAAATGCTGAAGTCTCATAACTTGCTAGATAGTGATGTTGAAAATATTTTCCATGGGTGCTTTTTCAAAAGTTTCTGCTCTCGTGGCAAATTACAAATGTTGACATATTCAGTTTTCATTTTCACTCAATTCAGAATACATTCGAATTTCCTCCTTTTCCCAAAATTACAGGTAGATCATTATTCTCCAAATATTTGATTTCCAGGAGATTTTTCTGTTATTGATTTCTATTTTAATTCCATTGTGGTCATAGAAACATTTGGTAGAACTTGAATTCTTACAATTTATGAAGATGTGTTTGGTAGCCAGAAATATGGTTTGTCTTGCTGTTGCAGAATGTGCACTTTGAAGACTGTAAAATTCTCTCATTAGGTGGGTTCTTGAAAAACAAAACAAAACAAAACCCCTCAGTTTTCTTCCTCCTGTGGAAGGAAAATTCAGACCTTCCTGCTGTGTGTTTCTTTCCTCTGTGTCTCCTTTATGCTGACACTATAACCACCCTTACACAGAGCACTTTTGACAATTTTGGTCACCAACGTGTGGGGATTTTCCCCATAACAAGCAAGTCCGTACAACCCCAGCTGGGTGTCCTGCAATGCAACTCAGTTCTGACCCTGTCTTCACAGAAATAACGTGGAGACCCCACAAGACTTCCCCTCCGGCACATTTCATGTGCCAGTCGCGAGTTCAGGTTGTCCACCTGTGCTTCTCGTTAACTGGTTATGTGTCACAGTTTCCAACAACTCTCTCTTTCAGTTCAATGAATTGGCTGGAGCACCTCACAGAACTCAGGAAAACACTTCCATTTACCAGTTTATTAGAGGATGTGATAAAGGATACAGATGAATAGCCACATGAAAAGATAACACGGGGCTTCCCTGGTGGCGCAGTGGTTGAGAATCTGCCTGCCAATGCAGGGGACATGGGTTCGAGCCCTGGTCTGGGAAGATCCCACATGCCGCGGAGCAACTGGGCCCGTGAGCCACAATTACTGAGCCTGTGCGTCTGGAGCCTGTGCTCCGCAACAAGAGAGGCCACGATAATGAGAGGCCCGCGCACCGCGATGAAGAATGGCCCCCACTTGCCGCAACTAGAGAAAGCCCTCACACAGAAACGAAGACCCAACACAGCCATAAAAATAAATAAAATAAAAATAAAAACCCAAAAGTTAAAAAAAAAAAAAATTAAAAAAAAAAAAGATAACATGGGTGAGTTCTGGGATGGACCCAAGTGCAGGACCTATCCTTGCGGAGTTGGGGTGTGTCACCCTCCCAGCGTGGAGCTTTCCGAACCAGCTAGTGTTGGGATTTTATGGAGGCTTCCTCAAGTAGGCCTCATCAATTATTACCTCCTTTTCTAGCCCTACTCCTCTCCTCTGAAATAATGGAGGGTAGGGTTGAAAATTCAAAGCTTCCAATCATGGCTTGGTCCTTTTTTAAAATTGAAGTATAGTTGATCTACAATATTGTGTCAGTTTCTGTACATCAGCAATGAATTCAGTTATATATATATATATAATTTTTCAGATTCTTTTTCGTTATCGTTTATTATAAGATATTGAATATAATTCCCTGTGCTATAGAGTAGGACCTTGTTGTTTTTCTATTTTATATATAGTAGTTTGTATCTGCTAATCCCAAACCCCTAATGTATTCTTCCTCCCCCTTTCCCCTTTGGTAACCATACGTTTATTTTGTATGTCTGAAGTCTGTTTCTGTTTTGTAAAAAAGTTGATTTGTATCATTTTTTAGATTCCACATATAAGTGATATCATAATATTTGTCTTTCTCTGTCTGACTTCACTTAATATGATGATCGCTAGGTCCATCCATGTTGCCGCAAATGGCAATATTTCATTTTTTTTGTGGGTAATATTCCATTGTATATAAGTACCACATATTCTTTATCCACTCATTTGTTGATGAACAGGTTTCTTCCATGTTTTGGCCGTTGTAAATAGTGCTGCTGTGAACATACAGTTGCATGTGTCTTTTTGAATTATAGTTTTGTCTGGATATATGCCCAGGAGTGGGATTGCTGGGTCAGATGGTAACTCTGTTTTTAGTTTTTTAAGGAACCTCTGTACTATTCTACATAGTGGCTGCACCAATTTACATTCCCACCAACAGTCTGAGGGTTCCTTTTTATCTAATGTGGTCTTCAATGGCTGTTTTTATGTGGGAGCATTCCTGTGTAGCCCACGTGAGTCTAGTATTTTTGGTGTGAGGGCTGATTTTAGTATGGATTTCCGCCATGTCTTTTCTCACTGTGTGCTGTGTGTTATCCCCTTGACAGGGGATGTGATTGGAGTGGTGGTGACCAGAGGCTGCACTGGATGTTGAATGGGGCCTCCTCTTTGCTCTGTGGTTGTCACAGCCCTTTCGGGGGCTGGGTCTGCTCCCCAGTTGCTGGAGTAGAGGCTCCTTACCCACTCTGAGCTTCAGCGTGAGGTTAGGTGGGACTGCAGCACTCCTGCTGGGAGAGGAGCCAATGAGTATTCCTCCGCAGGAGCTGCCCACCAGGAAATGCACTCTGTGGAGTCGCGTGTCACCCCTGCGTGCTCACAGAGTTGTTGGCAATGCCCTCGGCCACGCCTCAGCCACGGGAACGCAGGCAATTGGCCTGGATGTCCCTCAGGCGCTGTACTCACAAAGCCACAGGAGCAGATCTGCCTAAGTCAGGCTCCGGGACCCACCATAGTGGCGCACCTGGACCCGCCTTGGGAGCTACGGAATCAACCCATACCCCGGCCTCACCTCCGTGGGCGCTGCTAACGTCAGACCCACCCCAGCCACTGGAGCCCCAGTAATCCTCTCAGATATCCCGCAGGCGCAGAGTTTACAAAGCCACCAGCGGGTGCACATCCTCCAAAGTTGCAGCGTCCCCAGACCCGCTCAGATTTCAGCCCCGTGTGTGGGCAACCCGCTGACGCTAGGAGCTCCTAAGCTCGCGGAGGCTGAGCCCTGGCTGCTCCGGCTGCTCTCCATGCCCCGCCCCTCGCCTGTAGCGCTCCGCCCAGGCCCTGCCCCCAGCCGCCCCGCCTCTTCGCTCCGCACAGGCGCAGTTCCCAACTGGAGGCGGAAAGCGCCCAGCAGAGGTCACGCTGCTGGGGTAAGTTTCTTTCTAGTGGAAGTCACTTTGCGACATTTTCCTGCTTAAAACCCTTTACGACCTTCCTCCCTTCCGCCCATGTAAAGTCCTCTTCCGCGAGGTGGATTCACGGCCCCCAGCCTGGCCCTCTCGGCCCCTGGAGGGCAGCGCCGGCCGCCCCGCTCCCGGACAGGCCGCGTCCTCTCCCCGGTCCTGGGATTCTGCAGAGCCCGCCCCTCTCCGGAGACCCCCTCCCTCCCTCCCAGCCCCTCTGTCCTCGCCTGCTTCTCAGGCCGGTCCTTTTGCTCCCCCGGCCTCCCCTTCGTAGTCAGCCCTTTCGCCTCACCCCTCGAAGGGGGACTTGACCTGGGCCAGGCGTGTGACATCCAGTGTTCTTCAGTCTCAGATTCCACCCCGCTGGAGAATGGCCTACAGAGCAACATGGTATTGGGAGAAAGAGGACAATGGTCACAAGAGGAAGGAGGAGAGAGCAGGAAGGAAGCATAGCCACTTGGGGCGCCAGAGAGTGGGGAGGAAGGGAGTGTAAAGGGAATAAAAGGGATGTGATCGAGGGAGAGAGGAAGCAGAGACGGGGAAAGAAAGAGGCAGAAATATATGGAGATTTAGGACAGTCAGAAAGGTGGGGAGAAAAAGCAGTAAGAGGGGGAACAAGTTGCAGAGTGGGCGTCACAGGTGTGAAGGAAGAAATAGGAGGGGAGAAAAAGCAGTAAAGGGGGACAAAAAGAAAATAGGGAGCTAGGCAAAAGGGAATGAAACGGGGGCACTTAGTATAGTACAGGTAGAGGGGAAACTGGGTCCAGGTGGATGGTGGGTTGTTTGGACATGGATGATTAAGTTGTGATGTACGATTTGTGGCTTTAGAATTTAATACATTTAAAATTTGTTTAAACTATACAGATAGAGGATGAGAATTGCAAAGTATCTGTCTACAAGGCTTGTACATTTTGTAGTTATTTGTATCAGAAGATAGCTTCCATTTGCAATCCCTGTTCAGCCAGGGGGCAGTGACTTGACTCATCATTCAGTTGTGGGTCACCCCGCTTCCCTTTTCCTGACATAGGGTAGAGGATGGGGGAGAGAAGTGGCATTAGAAATGACTGACTCCTTATTGCATGGTGCCCTTTTTTTTAAAATTATTAATTAATTAATTTTTTTTTAATTTTATGGCTGTGTTGGGTCTTCGCTTCTGTGCGAGGGCTTTCTCTAGTTGTGGCAAGCGGGGGCCACTCCTCATCACGGTGCGCGGGCCTCTCACCATCGCGGCCTCTCTTGTTGCGGAGCACAGGCTCCAGACGCGCAGGCTCAGTAATTGTGGCTCACGGGCCTAGTTGCTCCGTGGCATGTGGGATCTTCCCAGACCAGGGCTCGAACCCGCGTCCCCTGCACTGGCAGGCGGATTCTCAACCACTGCGCCACCAGGGAAGCCCTGCATGGTGCCCTTTTAAAGGAACATTAAAAGTGTTGTTTTTTTCTAATGCTTTTACTTTTTTCTTCCTCGTTTCTTTACACTTAATCCTTTTTGTAGTTTGGGATAAATCTTAGTACATTCAATTTCAACTTTTTAAAAATAATTGTTAACTTCTGAAAAAAGCTGTTGGTGGCTTCCTACAATCGACTCATGTCATTCTTTTCTAAATAGGCTATATTCCCAAAATTGTTTTAACTTTGAGACCAAATTCTTTAGATTAAAAAAAAAATTAGAAATTCTTTTCAGTTTGTTTCAGGTTTATTTGAGGCCTGCATTTTACCTGAAAACTGGATTTGCCTCTTGATGGCTCTTGAGCCAAAAGACACAACAAAGTCAAAGTCTAGGAGAAGGAAGGAAGTATTACTTACCCCATGTAAGGAGAACACCTGGGATCTTTCCCAAAGCAGTATTTCCTGGAACAGCAAAATTAGGGAAATTTTAAGTTAAGGGTGCATGCATATTCATGAAGGGGCTCGGTCGATATATGCAAATTCATCTTGGGGCTTGAGCAGAGGAGAATTCAGCATAGAATTGGGGCAAAGCTTGACAGAGTCTGGGTCTAGTTGACTGAAGTCACTAGGGTTAGCAAAGGTTAGCATTAGCATTCTTTATGTTCCTGTTAGTCTGGTGGTTGAGTGCTTGAGGAGGTCTGGATCCTGCAAAACAGCTCAAGAATATGCTTCAGGTTAATCTTTACCTTCAAAACAGGACTGGGAGTCTTTTTTTTTTTTTTTTGGACTGGGAGTCTTTACAACTGATTTTTTGTCTCTGATATGTTTAAGTTATTTCCCTGGCCTGGCAATAGCTGTTTATTCTACATTCTATTGTTCCCTTAAAATCAGTAACTACTGAGGCCTATCCTTCTGTAAGGGCAAGAATTGTGGCCAGGTGTAGATCACAGAATGGCTTAGGCTTAAAATGGCTTCTCTTCTGTCAAGGAAATGATGTCTGATTCTCTTTCTCCAGGGACCCTCTACCCTTTTGCCTACAAAATTCCCCCTTGAAAAATTTCACTCATTTTTGAGCCGTACAGGGCTGAAGGTCATTCTTCTATAATTGCTTCTTGCTGAGACTGGGCGTTGTAGTCTCCTTAGAGGAATGAAACTCTCTCGCTTCTAGAGCTAGAAAAGCTTTGGGGCCCACAGGAGTAGTGTCTGAACCTTGCTTAAAAGTCATTATTCTAGCAGGTGTAGGAGAGGCACAGCGAGAGAGACAGTTGACAGTGACCTTGTAAAACACACAGCCGGTTATCAATAGTACCAGTAAGAGAAGCAATGTCATTAGCAAAAACTTGAGCCAAGAGCCCCCTGGTATATCAGATTTATGATTTGCATATAATTTCTCCCATTCCATAGATTGTCTTTTTACTATGAGCGTGCTTTAATGCACAATAGTTTGTAATTTTGATGTAGCCCAATTTTATCTGTTTTTACTTTGCTACCTTTGCTTTTGTGGTCACATCTGTTCAATCATTGCTGAATCCAATGTGATGAAGGTCTTCCCCTATGTTTTCTTCTAAGAGTTATATACTTTTAAGTCTTATGTTTAGATCTTTGATCTATTTTGAGTTAGTTTTTGTACAGGGTGTGTGTCGCATAATGGTCCAACTACATTCTTTTGTATGTGGATATCCAGTTTTCTCAATACTTTTTGTTCAGTAGACTACCCTTCTCCTATTGAGTGGCCTTGACACTCTTGTGGAACATCATTTGACCATATATGGAAGAGTTTATTTCTGATGTTTTTATTCTATTGCACTGGCTGGCTGGCTGTCTTATGCAAGTTCCACATTGTTTAGATTAATTTAGGTTTGGAATAAGTTTTGCAATAAGGAAGTGTGAGACCTCCAACTTTGTTCTTTTCAAGCTTGTTTTTGCTATTCGTGGTCTCTTGACATTCCATGTGAATCCATGTTTATTTATTTCTTCAAAAACGCTGTTGGGATTTTGCTGGGTATTGCTTTGGATCTGTTGATTGCTTTGGGTAGTATCGCCATCTTGACAATATTTTCTTTCAGTGCATGAATTTGGGATATCTATGCATTTATTTTCATCTTTTCTAATATTTTTCAGCAGTGTTTTTAGTTTACAGTGTGCAAAGCTTCCCCTTTGGCTAAGGGTATGCTTATGTATTTTATTCTTTTTGCTGCTATTGTAAATGGAATTGTTTTCTCAATTTCCTTTCTGATTGTTTATCATTAATATAGAAAAACAATTGATTCTGCATGCTGATTTTATACCTTGAAATTTTTCTGAATTCATTCGTCATATCAGGGTGTTTTTTGCGGGATCGAGTGGATTTTCTACTATTAGATTATGCTGGCTCTAAGCAGAGATATTTCTGCTTCTCCTTTTCCTAATTACCCAATTTCCTAATTACCTTTTATTTATTTTCTTGCCTGTTTGTCTGGCTGGAACGTCCTGTTATGTGTTCTTTTTATTTATTTATTTTTTAAGTTGAGTTGGGACTTTATTGCTGCTTGCGGGCTTTCTCTAGTTGTGGTGTGTGGGCTTCTCATTGCGGTGGCTTCTCTTGTTGTGGAACATGGGCTCTAGGCACGTGGGCTTCGGTAGTTGTGGCACGTGGGCTCTAGAGTGCAGGCTCCGTAGTTGTGGCACACTGGCTTAGTTTAGTTGCTCCACAGCATGTGGGATCTTCCCGGACCGGGGCTCGAACCCGTGTCCCCTGCATTGGTAGGCAGATTCTTAACCACTTTGCCACCAGGGAAGTCCCCTATTATGTGTTTTATAGAAATAATGAGAGCAGGTGTCTTGTTTTGTTCCTGATCTTAGAGGAAAAGTTTTCAGGCTTTCACCACTGAGTGTGATGTCAGTTTCAGGCTTTTTATATATGTTCTTTTTTGTTCTGAGCTAGTTTTTTTTTCTGTTTTTAGTTTATGATTGTTTTTATCATAAAGGCTTTTAACTAGTCTAATACTTTTCTGCATCAATTGAGATGACCATGTATTTTTTTTCTTTCATTCTATTGATATAATTATAGTGAAACATTTCCATATGTTGAACCATCCTTGCACATGAAGAATATGTCCTCCTTGGTCATGTTGTATAATCCTTTGAATGTGCTGTTAAATTTGGTTTAATATTGCTTTATTGATAATTTTTGTATAAGTATTAGAGATATTGTACTCTGGTTTTCTTGTAGTGTCTTTGTCTCGCTTTGGTATTAAAGTAATTCTGGCATCGTAGATTGAGTTTGGAAGTGTTCCCTCCTATTCAGTTTTTTTGGTAGGGTTTGAGGAAGATTTGTCTTGTTTTAAAATATTTGGCAGAACTCTGCAGTGGAACTCTCTGGGTTCCCTTTATTTTTGATTAGTGATTTTCAATTAGTGTTCTTCATGACTCAGTCTTGGTAGGTTGTATATTTCTAGGAATTTATGCATTTCTTCTAGGTTATTCAATATTTTGGCCTATAATTGTTTGTAGTATTCTCTTCTAGTTTTTTTTAATTTCTGTAGATTCAGTTGTAATCAGTCCTCTCTTTCATTTCTGATTTTAGTTATTCAATCTCCAAGAACCCCTTCAATGAGGATTTTATTCAGTTGCTTTAGCAGCAGTCATGGGTCGGTTAGGGTCTCAGACCGCTAGTCTTTTCCACACACTCAAACTGTGCCTGAAGAATTATTCCTCCTTCATGTATGGTATTGTCCTTGGACTGCTTTTCCAGACATGCCCACCTACCCAGATTCCTGATACATCTAACTATACAGAATCTGTCTCTCAGTCTGAAATAGAAAACACTTACAAACTGCTTCCTGCTGCCCAAACTGAGCTCAGTGTAATGATCAAAACAGCCGAAGCATGTGTGTGAGGGAGGATGCCAGACCCTGAGATATGGGGTAGTGTTCCTATGACCTCATCTCCTCAAAGAATTTCAATCATCTTTTCACCATTTTTTTTAAATTAATTTATTTATTTTTGGCTGTGTTGGGTCTTCGTTTCTGTGCGAGGGCTTTCTCCAGTTGCGGCGAGCGGGGGCCACTCTTCATCACGGTGCGCGGGCCTTGCACTATCGCGGCCTCTTTTGTTGCGGAGCACAGGCTCCAGACGCGCAGGCTCAGTAGTTGTGGCTCACGGGCTTAGTTGCTCCGCGGCATGTGGGAGCCTCCCAGACCAGGGCTCGAACCCATGTCATCTGCATTGGCAGGCTGACTTTCAACCACTGCGCCACCAGGGAAGCCCCCTCACCATTTTTTTTTAAAATATTTATTTATTTGGCTGTACCACATCTTAGTTGCAGCATGCGGGATCTTTTACTTGTGGCATGTGGGATCTAGTTCCCTGACCAGGGATTGAACCCAGGCCCCCTGCATTGGGAGCGTGGAGTCTTAGCCACTGGACCACCAAGGAAGTCCCAATAGTCTTTTCACCCTGAGTGGCAATGGCGGTTCACACTTGAGAACAGGAGCTGGGAATAGTTTTGAAAAACTTTTAAATTTCTTGAATCTGTTAGGAATTTCTAGTGAGCATATCCAAAAGGGGAGAAATTTTTCCTTTTCCATTATTCCTGGTGGCAGACAGGGTATCATGTGGACAGAGGAGGAAATACTGAGGTCTGAGCCATGGAGGACCCACAGAGAAGCACATGTGTCTCAGTGGATTCCCTGCCTCCTTGAGAATTTCCTTTACCCCAAATCTAACGCTTTCTGAAATCTCTGAGGACCCCTGAAATACCACCATTTATGGGCAAAGAAATAGAATCACACAATCAAGGACTTTCAATTTTTAAAATTTTCTGTAAGTTCAATGAATTTTTAATTAGTACAAAAGAAAGAACATGATGTCAATAATTGAGATTAGGAAATATTTGCCCCATTTCTCCAAATCAATACAAATCAACTGTGAAGCCTAGATGAAATGGACATTTTCTACGAAAATATATTTTACCAGTATTGACTTCAGTAGAAATAGGAGTCTAAACAAACAAATATCCATAGAGGAAAGGGAGAGTTTTATGAGTCCCATACAAATAAAAGCACCAGGGTCAGATTAGCAGGTAGATTGTTCCATTCTTTTAGAGAACAGATAAGCCAATGCTGTGTACTCAATTCAAGCCTTAAAGAGGAAGTACAATTTCCAAATAGTTTATATAAATCAAATAAAATGCTGATACTCAAATGTCCTAAAGTTTGTACCAAAAAGAATACTATGGAAAGATCTCACATCTGCGTACAGATGGCAATATTTAAAATAAAATATAGCAAAATAATAGATGATGACTATGTGAATTTTATGTCTGGAATTCAAGCATGATTCAGTGTTTGGAAATCCATTAATGTAGTACATCGTAGTAGTGGGTATAAAGAGAAATCAGGGGATCTTACTCATAGTTACAAAAACATCTATTTGGAAGAATTGAACATGTATGTATCTTAACTTAAACTCAACACTGGGAATTGATGCATTTTTTTCTAACATGTCAAAATGAAGTGATTATCTTGCTCTTTGGGAAGAACTAGAGTTATTCCACTAAGGTTAGAAAACCACACTAAAAAAAGCATATGATCACCTATTCAGTTCATTTCTCATGTGTTGGAGGTTTAGCCAGGGCAATTTAAAATGGCATGAGAATGGGAAAGAAAAATATAAAACTATGTTTGCAGATCATGCAATCATACATCTGGAAATACAAAGGAATTGATAGAAAATCTACAAAAGATAAGTCAGGAAGATCATATAAATATACAAAAACAGTAGCTTTCATAGGTGCAGAAAACAATCATTTACAAGTTATAGTGCGAGAAACTATAATTAGAAAAGCATAACCAGAAATGAAATTAATTGGGAGTAAATCTAACAAAGTTTTTAAACCTATGTTTAGAAAACTATAAAACATTCCTGAAATATATGAAAGCGGACATAAACAAATGGAAAATCACATCACATTCCTGGGTAAAAAACTCAGTATTATAACAAGGTCCATTCTCCTTAAGCTAATTTATAAACTTAACCTGTTCCCGATATAGACACTCAGATTCTGAAGCTTGCAATGTTATCGAAAAAATCTTACAGAATAAAGAACAAGTAAGAATAGCCACGAAAGAGAAGCAAAAAAGAGTGGCTATCCGTAGGAGACATGTTTATTCATGACTAGTAGATCAATGAAGTTAAAAATTCAGAAATATGCCAAAGTGCGTAAGAAAAGTTAGTAAGTAGCAAAACCTATAGTGGAGATACTAGTATTCGGGAAATGGAAATTCCTACAGTGGAGATACTAGTAGCTAGTATCTAGATATCTAGATACTAGAAATGGAAATTCCTATCACAATGACAAGAAATGGTTTTATTTGTCACATCCTATAGTCAGACAAAGGTCAAAGAGTAAAAAATAATTAAAATATGGTTGAATTATTTAATAAGGCTTGATTCTCAAGCACCTGAGTGTAGCCAACTCCTTGCTCACAGTCTCCAAAGGAGTCCCTCATATAATGACACATTTGGGGTTGAAAATTTTCCTCTGATTGTTTTTTTCTGTGCTGCCGGGCTTGCGGGATCTCAGTTCCCCGACCAGAGACTGAAACCCTTCGGGCTGTGAAAGCCTGGAATCCTAACCACTAGGCCACCGGGGAACTCCCCCCAAATTCTGATTTTTGATGCCTCCAAGTGAATGGGGAACACAAGAAAAAGTTACGCTCTGAAGGGAAGTGAGTATAAAATCGCACATTCCGCACAGGCACAATTTTGCATTTCCTGTCACACTCCAGTTTCCATCACCTACTCTAAATAAAACTCAGGCTGTCGCTTAATTAAAATAAGAAGTTGTAACTGCCTGAGGTCTCACCAGTTCCGGGATCCAACCGCCGCTCACAACCCCCCGTCCCTCACCCCCAGGTCCCAGCGCTCCGCCGCCTCGCTGCTCAGAGGAGCCGCGTCTTCACCCGCTCGCCCTTCTCACGTAAACCGTTCTCAACTCTCCGCTTCCAGTGTAAGGGGTCCGCGCATCTCTAACTCTGCACCTAACCTGGCTCCAGAGGCCACCAGACACGTTCAAAGGAGCCAAAGTAGAGAAGCAGAGCCTCTCGGGAGGGAAGAGGAACAGACCAGAATCTCCCAGGGGCGGGTCCGAGGGCCAGACCCGGCGCCCGCAGGGCGGCACCACCAGAGACACGGCCTCCACCCGCCGGAACGTCCGAGATGCGCCCCTCGGCGGCCCCGCCCCCTGGCCCGGCGGTGCGCATGCGCACGCGCAATTACCTAGGGACGCGGAAGCGGATCCTGCGGTCAGGCTGGCGCCCTCGGGTGAGTGAGTCTCGGTTTTTTGGTTCGTAAGTGTGCTATGCGATCTCCAAGCCCCGCCTTCTCCATACCTGGGTTTCGAGGGTGTCCCAGCAAACTAAAACCCCTGAAGGCGGTCGTCGCTCTCGCTCTGAGTCCGCCCCTTTCGCCTGTCGCGGCGTCGCCGGAAGACTCGGTTCGGTCCTGGGAGTGTGGGTCCGGTTCCGGTTAAAATCGCTTTGACGCGGGTACCGGCCCCAACTTTTTGCCTTCGGTCCGTAGAGACACTGATCTCCTGCAGCGACGTTTTCCTACTCTGACTCCCTTTCTCAAACCTTTGTGTGACTCCCGGCTCCCCTCCCCCCCGCCCAATTCCGTTTTTGTCAAGTCCTCACTCAGGAGGTGGATCGCCCTTGACCTCCCTCCAAGGAGAGCAGAGAGGGAATACAAAGGCAGAGGTATATGCAGTTAGTGAGGCATCAGAACGTTTGGGGAGCAAGAACGACAGGGATCGCAACAGAGATTGCAACAGAGCGAGGCCTAACAGTCTGTGAGAGGAGGAATAGAGAGGGAGGGAAACAAAATGATGCGTATGAACAGAGAGGAGGAAACACAGAAATGGACACAAAAGGAGAGGAGAGAAACAGAAGGACCCAGGGAGACACATACAGGGAACAGCGCACGTGGTGGTGGAGAAAGCGGGAACCCAAACCCGGGTGAGTATTGAGTTGATTAAATATGGAATATTAAGTTGTGAAGTACTAAGTGGTGTCTCTAAGCTAATCTGTTTAACATTTGTTGACATGTTTAAATTATGCAGAAGAGAATGATAGTTGCAAAAGCAGGTGTTTGAGGCGTCTGCATTTTCTAATCATTGCTTCAGATGACTCCATTTGCAAGCCCCGTTCTTCCAGAGGGTGGAGACTTAGGTCAGTCAGTTCCAGGTCATTCTCTTCCCTTCTAAGAAATGGGGGGAAGAATTTGTGTCGCCACACGGTGCTTTTGAAAATGGTCATGATTAACAGTACTGTTGCCCTTCTGTGGTTCACGTCAATCTTTTTAAAATCTGATGTATCTTCACACTTGTTTTAACTTTAATCTCAGAAGCGATTGGGTATGTTTTAAATGTCCAAATTATTTTCACTCTAAATTTCATTGTTCAGATTATGAGGTTTATATGCTTTCTACTGTATCCTGTATTGGAACTATTCTTTGATGTCTGCTAAATAACTTCATATGCATGTGGTAAGGGTGCTGATCATCTTTTAACACTCAAAACCTAGTTTAACCAGTTAGTTTAGTATTCAGTAGCTTCTTTCTTCCCTTAAGTGATCTGCTCAATTAGTGAGCTCTGAGTTTAAGTGTCCAACTAAGTAGATTGTCCCCCCAAGTCCCCTTTGTCCTTTCTGTGCAGATGTTAACTGATGGGCTGGATTTGTTACTGACCTGGGTTCTTGGACTCTTTAATCAGTAGAAATTGGTAACAGGCCAGACGAGGAATTCAGGCAAAGCTTTACTGGGACTCGTGCTGCAGCACAAGTGAGCGAGAACAAGAAACAGGTGCCCTTGCTCGCTCCCTGATGGGGGGGTGTGGTGCGAGCTGGTCCCTTACAGGGGGTGAGGGTAGGGGCAGCTCGGTGGGTCGGGCCAGAGGTGTAGCTTGGGTGGTCTGCCCACCCCCTTGGTGGTGCTGGGTGCAGGGATCACGTGCAGGACCCTGCTTTTGCTCTCAGCATCTCAGAAGTGGCAGCTGGGTTTTGACCTTTTTGTTTCTTATTGTTCATAAGCTGTTTGCCCAAGCTGTGCATGTATGCAGTTACTTTTAGTCCCCTATGGTTTCTTTGTATTCTGTGTTCAGGACACATTTGTCCAGGTGCAGGCACTGTAGTGAAGGGTCCCAGGTTCCAACCTTTTCCAGATTGATGTGAAACTTTGTTCCCACAGAACCCATGTGTTCATGATGAAGAGATTGTTAGGGCTCATCTCCATGGGTGACCCTCTTTCATGTTTTTCTGGAAGAATAACTATTTGTAATTTCATATTTTTTGACTATAATGTTTTCTGGAAAAGAGGAATTAAACGTTTGAATTTGATTAAACCCATGAAAGAGAAGCTTCTCTTGCTCAGGAATATGGAAGGTGATCTGGAATCAGGACGTTTAAACCCTTTCTACCTAAACCTATCCAGGCTGCCACTTCTACCCAGTTCTGCTCACTCAACTCAGACTTCTTCAGGGTAACTTGGTAAAATTACTTCCCCTCTGAGCCTCAGTGTACCCACCTGTGACATGGAGAAGACAGAGGAGACCAGTTTGCCTGGTTATAATTGAAATTTTAAACATATTCCAGTCCTCCAGCAATTAAGGAAAATGCTTAAAAAAGAGGCAGGGGCATAGGCCCAGAGCTGGAGGCTTACCTTTTTCTCAGCTTGTCTGTCTCTGTATCAGGGGTAAATCATAAGTTTCATTGCATCATCTCTTGGCATTAAATCTTTTATGGTTTCCCATCACCCTCAGGACAAAATCTAAATTGTTCAGTATAACTCCACAGGGAGCTCTGGAGCTGGGGTGGCCCCTCCAGAGTTGCTCCCAATTAACAAAAGGGACAAGCTTCCATATCGTGCGTCAACCAGTCACTGGATGCTGGCTGCTTCTGGAAGAGAGCAGAACTTGGAGGAGGCACCTTCCTTTGGATTAGTGCCAAGTGGACAAAGGACGGCGCAGTTGCAGTCGAGTGGGGGTTTTGGCAGCAGGCGAGGGCTTCCTGAAGAAGTGGGTGACAAGCTCACTAAATTGGTCTTCGTGTAGGAGTTTATTGTCCCTGTATCCCTCGTGTTACAGTTGGCAGCAAAGGACTGTCTTTCCCTCACGTTAAGGTTCTCCTTCTGGTAGCTTTGTGGCAGATGCCAGAAGGGGCGTATGTTGGTTGTAAGCATTAAACAGCATATTTCGCTCCCACAGAATCATCTTACCTGAAGAATCTTAACAAGAAATTCAGAGGAGGAGGAAAGAAGAAGGAATGGAGCTTTCACAGGTAAAAGTCATATTCTTTGTTGATTTGTTCTCTCCTTCCTAAAATGACACAGTTTGGGCTCATTAATCTTCTCTGTCTCTGAAATGTCCGATTTACTCACACACAGGGCCTTCCCTCGGTCTCCTCTCACCTCCCTGCAGATTCCATGTCACTGTGACCCAGTGACAGGGAACTTGGGAAGAGCCCCCTTTTAGGTGGTCATCCTGTGAAAGGTTTTATACTGAGGCGTGGATTGGAGATGGGGAGTAGGCTCTGTGGTGTCAGTGAGGTAGGGCAGTGAGGATGGTTTAGTGCACTCTTCTGGATGCCCTTTCAGCTGCATATAAACCAGGATGAAAGAGACTACATATGTAAGTGATGTACTCCTGTGCACAAATACCTGAGGAGGTCTAGAATGGAAGACTGATATGGGGAAACATGCTTTGTGAGATTTTGTAAGTGTATTGGAAGTTAAAGAAGTCTATCAATGTGTTTCTGGCTCTAAAATATCAACACTTTAAAATAGAATGGGAAGTTTTGAAACAGACGTAAGGAATGGATAGGGTGTCATCTAACAATAAGGGTTCTTTAAATTATTTACAAAGCATTCATCTCACAGAGCCTGTCGTGTTCACCTAGGGACTCTCATGCAGCAGGTGTTTTAGATAAAAATGGTTATAATTTAGCCAAGACATAGGAGCAGAACTTTCTGTCATCAGAGAGGCTGGAGGCGAATTATAATTTTACTAATTCTTGTTCAGTGTTATTTTTTTTTGTATTAAACATCTCATGTATATATTTTCATGGTTCAGCTACACACAGCGATGCAGTTTAGAGACTAAGAAGTAAAATATCCCCTTCCCTGTCACATCTTACACTGTCACTTACTGTCTCCATCAGAAACCACTGTTAATTCCCACTGCACATCTTACAGAAATGCATTTATATATGGTAATGTGATTTTAGAAAGTACTGTTTAATAAATATTTTGTTATGGTATTTTATTCTGCACATTTAAATATTTACATACCATATATCTTAGACTTGTTTTCGTGTTAATAAACTTAGAGTTGACTTTCTTTTTTTGTATCCTCATGGAGCATTTTCTTAATGAAGACACATTGGTCCTGTACAGTTTTTACTGTGATTAAAAAACAAGTCATAGTGGCTGCTTCTGAGCATGCCGACTTTACTATAGATGTCTAAGAATTTCTCCAGAATGGGAAACTTGAGCGTGATTATCGGGTTAATGATGGTGTTCATAAGGAAGCACAGATACTACAGTTACTAAACAGGATTTTAAATCAACTGTCTTAAACGTACTAGGAGACTTAAGGGAAACCATGGAGAACGAACTAAAGGAAAGTAGGAGAACATTGTTTCAAGAAACAAAACATCAATAAAGAGATAGAGTTAGAAATTCTAGAGCTGAAAACTACCAAAACTGAAATTGAAAATTCACTAGAAGATTTCAACAACAGATTGACAATCAGAATAAACAGTTAGTGAACTTGGGGCTTCCCTGGTGGTGCAGTGGTTAGGAATCCACCTGCCAGTGCAGGGGACATGGGTTCGAGCCCTGGTCTGGGAAGATCCCACATGCCGTGGAGCATCTAAGCCCATGTGCCACAACTACTGAAGCCCGTGCGCCACAACTACTGAAGGCTGTGGGCCTAGAGCCCGTGCTCCGCAGCAAGAGAAGCCATCGCAATGAGAAGCCTGCGCACCGCAACCAAGAGTAGCCCCCGCTCTGCACAACTAGAGAAAGCCTGCACACAGCAACAAAGACCCAATGCAGCCAAAAATAAATAAAATAAACAAATTTTTAAAAAAAGAACTGGTGAACTTGAACATAGGTTAATTGGAATTATCCACTGTAAACAGAAGAAAGGTGAACTCCTTTACCTCCTATACCTCAAGAACACCTGTACCTCAAGAACTGAAGTACAAAGAATCTAATTATAAAATAGATAGAGGACTTTAATAGACCTTTCTTCATAGAAGATATAGAGGTAATCAACAAGCAAATGAAAAGATGTTCAATGAAATTAGTAAAATGCAAAATCAAAACCACCATGAGATATCATTTTACATGCAATAGGATGACTATAACAAAACAGAAAAGAACAAGTTTTGGTAAAGATGTAGAGAAGTTAGAATCCTGATACATTGCTGGTAAAATGTTGTAGCCACTGTGGAAAACAAAATCATGTGTACTAGTGATTCCACTCCTAGATAAATACCAAGAAGAATTGAGAACACGTATTCAAACACATACTTCTACGTGAAACTTCCAGCAGCACTATTAATATTAGAGAAAAGGTGGTTATAACCCAACTGTCCACCAAAGGATGAGTGAATAACCTGTGGTGTACTCACACAGTGGAATATTACTCGGCCATGAAAAGGAATGCAGTACTGATACATAACTATAGCATGGCTGAGCCAAAAGAGTTATTCAGTGAAAGAAACCAGACAAAAGGTCACATGTTATACCATCCCAGTTATATGGAAATATCCCAAACAGGTACATCCATTGAGACCAAGCATTAGTGGTGTCCAGGGACTGAGGCAAATGGGGAAGAAGGAAGCAACTGCTGAATGGGTAAAGGATTTCCTTTGGGGATGATTGAAATATTTTTGAACAAGAAAGAGGTGATGTTTGTTCAACATTATAAATGTACTAAGTGCCACTGAATGGTACTTTAAAAATGGCTAACTTTATGTTATATGCATTTCACCTCGGTTACAAAAAGAGAAATGTAACTTGCTCAAAATTATCTTACATGGATCAGTCAGAACATTCACTCGAGCCAAGTCAATCCTTACACGTGTCTGCTTCTGTAAGTTTGTGTCAAACTCAGAAATGTCTCCTTGTCCACTTGGTGAAATGCGCTTTCCTTTCAGGGACTGTTTACATTCAAGGATGTGGCCATCGAATTCTCTCAGGAGGAATGGGAATGCCTGTACCCTGCTCAGAGGGCCTTGTACAGGGACGTGATGTGGGAGACCTACAGGAATCTGCTCTCCCTGAGTGAGGATAACTTCTCTCTGGAAGTCGGTAACTATGGGAGCACCTAATATGCTTTTGGATATATTTCCAGAAGTGGTATTGCTGGGTGATATAGTAGTTCTATTTTTATTTTTTTGAGAAACCTCTATACTGTTTTCCACGGTGGCTACACCAATTTACATTCCCACCAGCATTATAGGAGGGTTCCCTTTTCTCCACATCCTCACCAACATTTGTTACTTGTGTTCTTTTTGATGGTAGCCATTCTGACAGATGTGAGGTGATATCTCATTGTGGTTTTGCTTTGCATTTCCCTGATGGTTAGCCATGTTGAGCATCTTTCCATGTGCTCATCGGCCATCTTCACTTCCTCTTTGGAAAAATGTCTATTCAGTTCTTATGCCCATTTTTTAATCGGGTTTTATGTTTTTCTGACGTTAAGTTGTATAAGCTGTTTATATATGTTGGCTATTATCCCTTATTGGTCATATAACTTGCAAATATTTTGTCCCATTTAGTAGGTTGTCTTTTCATTTTGTTTATGGTTTCCTTTGGTATGCAAAAGCTTTTAAGTTTAATTAGGTCCCTTTGGTTATTTTTGCTTTTATTTCCATTGCTTTAGGAGACAGATCCAAAAAAATGTTGCTGCAATTTGTCAAAAGAGTGTTCTGCCTATGTTTTCCTCTAGGATTTTTATGGTATATGGTCTTATATTTAGGTCTTTAATCCATTGTGTGTTTATTTTTGTATATGGTATTAGAGAATGTCCTAATTTCTTTCTTTTACATATAGCTGTCCAGTTTGACCACCACTTATTAAAGAGACTGTCTTTTCTCCATTGTATATTCTTCCCTCCTTTGTCATAGTTTAATTGACCATAAGTGCATGGGTTTATCTATGGGCTCTCTATCTTGTTCCATTGATCGGTGTGTCTGTTTTTTTTGTCAGTGCCATACTGTTTTGATGATCTTATAGTATAGTCTGAAGTCAGGGAGCATAATTCCTCCATCTCTGTCCTTTCTCAAAATTGTTTGGCTATTTGGGGTCTTTTGTGTTTCCATAGAAATGTAAAAAATTTTTGTTCTAGTTCTGTGACAAATGCCATTTGTGTTTTGATAGGAATTGCATTGAATCTGTAGATTGTTTTTGGTAGTATGGTCATTTTAAAAATGATTCTTAATATTGATTCTTCCAACCCAAAAACATGGTATATCTTTCCATATGTTTGTGTCATCTTCAGTTTCTTTCATCTGTGTCTTATGGTTTTTGGAGTGCAGGTGTTTTACTTCCTTAGGTATGTTTCTTCCTAAATATTTATCTATTTATTTTTGATGTGATGGTAAATGGGATTGTTTCCTTAATTTCTTTTTCTGTTACTTTGTTGTTAGTGTATAGAAATGGAACAGATTTCTGTGTTATTTCTGTATCCTGCAACTTTACCAGATTCATTGGTGAGCTCTAGTAGTTTTCTGGTGGCATCTTTAGGATTTTCTATATGTAGTATCATGTCATCTGCAAAGCTTGAGAGTTTTACTTCTTTCTGTCCAATTTCTATTCCTTTTATTTCTTTTTCTTCTCTGATTGCTGTGGCTAGGACTTCCAAAAGTATGTTGAATAAAAGTGGCAAGAGTGGGCATCCTTGTATTACTCCTGATCTTAGATGAAATGCTTTCAGCTTTTCACCATTGAGTATGATGCTGGTTGTGGGTCTGTTATATATGGCCTTTATTATGTTGAGGTATGTTCCCTCTGTGTCTGTTTTTTTGAGAGTTTTTATCATAAGTGGATGTTGAATTTTATCAAAAGGTTTTCTAGCATCTGTTGAGATGATCATAAGGTTTTTATTCTTCAGTTTGTTAATCTGTATATCACATTGATTGATTTGCAGATATTGAGAAATCCTCGCATCCCTGTGATAAATTTCACTTGATTGTGGTGTATGATCCTTTTAATGTATCGCTGGATTCAGCTTGCTATTATTTTGTTGAGCATTTTGGCATGTATGTTCATCAGTGATAATGGCCTGTAATTTTCTTTTTTTGTGATATCTTTTTCTGGTTGTGGTGTGAAGGTGATGCTGGCCTCATAGAATGAGTTTGGAAGTGTTCCTTCCTCTGCAATGTTTTGGAATACTTTTTTTTTTTTTTATTTTTTTATTTTTTTTAAATTTTTTATTTTATTTGTTTATTTATTTATGGCTGTGTTGGGTCTTCGTTTCTGTGCGAGGGCTTTCTCTAATTGCGGCAAGCGGGGGCCACTCTTCATCGCGGTGCGCGGGCCTCTCGCTATCGCGGCCTCTCTTGTTGCGGAGCACAGGCTCCAGACGCGCAGGCTCAGTAATTGTGGCTCACAGGCCTATTTGCTCCGCGGCATGTGGGATCCCCCCAGACCAGGGCTCGAACCCGTGTCCCCTGCATTAGCAGGCAGATTCTCAACCACTGCGCCACCAGGGAAGCCCTGGAATACTTTCTGAAGGATAGATGTTAACTCTTCTCTAAATGTTTTGTAGAATTCACCTGTGAAGCCATCTGATTCTGGACTTTTGTTCTTTGAGAGTTTTTTTTTTTTTTAATAGAAGTATAGTCGATTTATGAAGTTGTTATTAGTTTCAGGTGTACAGCAGTGTGATTCAGTTATACATATATATATATATAATCTTTTTCAGATTCTTTTCTCTTATAAGTTATTATAAAATATTGGGTATAGTTCTTTTTGCTGCACAGTAGGTCCTTGTTGGTTACCTGTTTTATATAGAGTAGTGTGTATATGTTAATCCCAAATCCCAAACTCCTAATTTATCTCTCCCCTACCCCCTTTCCCCTTTGGTAACCATAAGTTTGTTTTCTATGTCTGTAGCTCTATTTCTGTTTTGTAAATAAGTTCATTCTTACCATTTTTTATATTTTTAGATTCCACATACAAGCAGTATCATATGATATTTATCTCTGTCTTACTTCACTTAGTATGATAACTTTAAGTCCATCCATGTTGCTACAGATGGCATTATTTTGTTCCTTTTTATTGCTGCGTCATGTTCCATTGTATATATACACCACATTTTCTTTATCCGTTCACCTGGTGATGGACGTTTAGGTAGCTTCCATGTCTTGGCTATTGTATATAGTGTTGCAGTGAACATTGGGGTGCATGTATCTTTTCTAACTTTGGGAGTTTTTAAATTACTGATTCAGTTTCATTACTGGTAACTGGACTGTTCATATTTTCTATTTCTTCCTGGTTCAGTCTTGGGAGATTTTATCTAAGAATTAGTCCATTTCTTCTAGGTTGTCCATTTCATTGGTGTATAGTTGTTTGTAGTAGTCTCTGCGTATTGTTGTTTGTAGTAGTTTCTTACGATTCTTTGTATGTCTGTGGTGTCACTTGTAACTTCTTTTTCATTTTTGATTTTATTGATTTGTGCCCTCTCTCTCTTTTTCTTTATGAGTCTGGTTAAAGGTTTATCAATTTTCTCTTATGTTTTCAAAGAACTAGCTTTTAGTTTCATTGATCTTTTCTATTTTTTTTTAGTGTCTGTTTCATTTATTTCTTCAAATACATTTTCAATCCCCTTTTCTCTTTTCCTTCCGGGATCCCTATTACGCAGATATTGGCACGCTTTATATTATCCCACAGGTCTCGTATATTGCTTTCATTTTTTTTTTCATTTGTCTTTCTGCTCTGCTGATTGGATGATTTCCATTATTCTATCATCCAGGTCACTTATTCATTCTTCTGCATTACTCATTTTGCTCTTTATTGCCTTTACCTCAGCTTTCATCTTGGCAAATGAATTTTCTAATTTTACTTGGTTCTCTTTATAGTTTCTAGTTACATTTTACAGTAATCTGCATTTGTGTCGATAGCCTTTCTTAATTCCTTCCATGTTTTTATTATCTTCTTTTTGAACTTGGAGTCTATTACACTGGAGAGGTTGGTTTCATTGTTTGTTCTTTCAGGGGAATTCTCTTGATCTTGGAATTGGGAGTGGTTCCTCTGATTCTTCATTTTACATATATTTCTCTCACCCTATGATTTTAGGAGGTAAGTTATCTATCAATACCATGATCTTGGAGGGCTGTTTTTTTTTTTTGTTTTTTTTTTAAATTTATTTTATTTATTTTTGGCTCTGTTGGGTCTTTGTTGCTGTGTGCAGGCTTTCTCTAGTTGCGGCGAGCGGGGGCTACTCTTCTTTGCGGTGCACAGGCTTCTTGTTGTGGTGGCTTCTCTTGTTGTAGAGCACGGGCTCTAGGCGCGCAGGCTTCAGTAGTTATGGCTCGCGGGCTCTAGAGTGCAGGCTCAGTAGTTGTGGCGCATGGGCTTAGTTGCTCCGCGGCATGTGGGGTCTTCCCGGACCAGGGCTCGAACCCGTGTCCCCTGCATTGGCAGGTGGATTCTTAACCACTGCGCCACCAGGGAAGCCCCTGCAGGGCTGTTTTTCCGTGAGAGCATCCTTGTGTAGCCTGCATGAGTGTAATGTTTTTGGTGCAAGGGCTGATTTTAGTGCGGATGCCTGCCGCATCTTTCTTCAGTGTGTGCCGTTTATTATCCCCTTGATGCGTGGTGTGACTGGTGCGCTGGGGACCAGAGCCTGCACTGGATATTGAGCAGGACCTCCTCTTCGCTCTGTGTTTGTCTCAGCCCTCTTGGGGGCAGGGTGCTCCCCAGTTGTGGGAGTAGAAGCTCCCATATCTGTCTCTGAGCTTCCGTGTGAGGCAGGCCAGACTGGAGTACTGCTGCTGGGAGAGGAGCCGCTGAGTATTCCTCCGCAGGAGCTGTGCACTGACGAGTGTGCTCTGTGGTGCTGCCTGTCACCTGTTGTTTGGGTTCACAGAGTACACTGTTGTTGGCACTTCCCTCGGCCCCACCTCAGCCGTGTGAATGCCAGCAGTTGGCCCTGGTAACCCTCAGGCTCTGTGTTCATAAAGTCACCAGCGAAGATCTGTAAGTGCAGATCCACTAAAGTCATGTGCCAGTACCGCAGTAGTCACGCTTCTGGACCCAGTGCAGGAGCTACAGAAGCAACCTAGACCTCAGCCCCGCCCCTCCATGCACGCACCCACAGAGCCCAAAGCTGCTAACACTGGACCTGTTCCAGCCACGGGAGCACCCGTAGTGCTCTTGGGTGTCCTGCAGATGCTGAGTTTACAAAACTGGCGGGGCTGCAGCTGCAGAGTAAACCTGCAGATTGCATAGTTGCAGAGAGTGGGCTCAGATTTCAGTCCTGTTTCCTAAATCGCATGGCCCCTGGGGATCGGCTCTGATTTCAGCCTTGCCTCTGCATATGGGTAACGTGCTGGTGCTTCCGTGCTCCGAGAGCTCACAGAGGTGGAGTTGCACCTGCCGTGAGCTTGCCGAGAGTTAGGCTGCTATGGCGGGGCCCTGCCCCTCCCCTTCACGCACCCGTTAACAATGGCCCTTCTGTGGCAGGCCCGGGTTCCATCTGTGTACACCCCCAGTTGCGGCACATACCACACTCCAGTCCCTTCAGGCTGTCTCCGTGCAGGCAACTGCAGTCCACTCCCTGGGCCTGTCTTCTGAAGCTCAAGTTTCAGCACCCAGTCGCCTCGTGCACCAGCAGACATGCATCTTGGCCTGGGGAATGCAGTGGGGTGGCATGGGTCGCCAGTGCTGGCTTTGTTCTGCCTGCCACAGGCCGGCTGGCGCACTCGCCTCTGAGCCTCTGAAGCTCTCTGTCTGTCCCAGCGGATATCCGAATCAGTCAGGGGGTTCCCAGGGTGAGGGAACGTTTCTTCTCTCACATCTCCCTCCCAGGGTTGCAGGTGCTGTTCCGATTCCTTCTTTTCTTTTTTTCTTTCTTTTCATCCCCCCTGGTTACGTGGTGATCTTTCTTGCAATTTTTTTTTTTTTTTTGGCCAGAATGTGCGGCACGCGGGATCTTAGTTCCTGGCCAGGGCTAGAACCCGTGCCCCCTGTAGTGGGAGTGCAGAGTCTTAACCACTGGACCGCCAGGGAAGTCCCTTTTTTGCAGTTCTGGTTGTCTGAGATCTTCTGCCAGCATTCATTAGCTATTCTGTGAGACTTGTTCCACATGTAGATGTGTTTTTGATGTATTTGTGGTAGGAGGTGAGCTCCACGTCCTTCTATTGCATCATCTTGGTTCCTTCTTTTTCTATTGTTTTTTTAGTCTCTATCTTATTTATTTCTGCTCTGATTTTTATTATTTCTTTCCTTCTACTAAGTTTTGTTTTTGTTTCTTTTTCTCTCTCTAGTTACTTTAGGTATAAGTTTAGGTTGTTTGAGATTTTTCTTCTTTCCTGAGGTAAGCTTGTATTGCTATAAACTTCCCTCTTGGAACTGCTTTTACTGTGTCCCATAGGTTTTGGATCATCGTGTTTTTGTTCTCATTTCCCTCTAGGTATTTTTTATTTCCTCTTTGATTTCTTCAGTGATCCATTGGTTGTTCAGTAGCATATTGTTTCGCCTCCATGTCTGCGTTGTTTGCAGTTTTTTTCCTTGTAGTTGATTTCTAGTCTCAGTGTTGTGGTTAGAAAAGATGCTTAATATGAAGTCAGTCTCTTTAAATTTGCCAAGTCTTATTTTTTGGACTGGCTTGTGATCTATCCATGGGGAATGTTCCATGCATACTTAGAAAGAGTGTCTATTCTGCTGCTTTTGGATGGAGTGCTCTTTCTATATCAGTTAAGTCCATTTAGTCTAATGCGTTATTTAAGGCCTGTGTTTCCTTATTGATTTTCTGTCTGCATGATCTGTCCATTGATATAAGTGCAGTGTTAAAGTCCTCTACTATTATTGTGTTATTGTCGATTTCTTCTTTTATGTCTTAATATTTGCCTTACATAGTTAGGTACTCCTATGTTGGGTGCATATATAATTGTTATATCTTCTAGGATTGATCCCTTGATGATTATGTCATGTCCTTTTTTGTCTCTTTCAACAGTCCTTATTTTAAAGTCTATTTTGTCTGATATAAGTATTGCGATTCTGGCTTTCTTTTGATTTCCATTTGTATGGAATACCTTTTTCCATCCCCTCGCTTTCAGTCTCTGTGTTTCTCTAGATCTAAAGTGAGTCTCTTGTGGGTAGCATATATACAGGTCTTGTTTTTGTATCCATTCATGCACTTTATCTCTTTTAGTTGGAGCATTTATTCCATTTACATCTGAGGTAATTATGGATATGTATATTCTTACTGCTGTTTTATTAATTATTTTGGATTTGTCTTTGTAGGTCATTTTTTCCCTTTCTTCTTTGTTCTCCTGCGATTTGATGACTATCTTTAGTGTTTGGATTCCTTTTTCTTTTTTGTGTGCATTATCTATTGTAGATTTTTGGTTTGCAATTACCATGAGGTTTTTGTACAGCAGTCTCCATGTACGTGATTGTTTTAAGTTGCTGATCTCTTAATTTCAAATGCATTTTAACAACCCTGCATTTATACTCTACTCCTCATGATTACTGTTTTTGATATCATATATATTTTTTAAAATTTATTTATTTCTATTTATTTACTTTTGGCTGCGTTGGGTCTTTGTTGCTGTGCGCGGGCTTTCTCTAGTTGCAGTGAGGGGGGGCTACTCTTCGCTGTGGTGTGTGGGCTTCTCATTGTGGTGGCTTCTTTTGTTGTGGAGCACAGGCTCTAGGCGCGTGGGTTTCAGTACTTGTGGCATGCAGGCTCAGTAGTTGTGGCTCACGGGCTCTAGAGTGCAGGCTCAGTAGTTGTGGTGCACGGGCTTAGTTGCTCCGCGGCATGTGGGATCTTCCCAGACCAGGGCTCGAACCCGTGTCCCCTGCATTGGCAGGTGGATTCTTAGCCACTGCGCCACCAGGGAAGTCCCTGATATCATATTTTACATCTAATTGTTTTGTGTATCCCTTAACTGCTTATTTTGGATATAGCTGATTTTACTACTTTTGTCTTTTTGCCTCTGTACTAGCTTTGTGTGTGGATGATTTCCTATATTTACTGTATGTTTGCCTTTATTGGTGAGCTTTTTCATTTCACAATTTTCTTGTTTCTAGTTGTGGTCGATGCTGATGTTTTAAAACTGTACTGTTATTTGTTTTGTTCAAGCCACTGATACTTTCATCTTGTAAATTTCATTGTTATAAATGACCTTCATTTTCTTTGTTCAATCATTAGTTCCATATTTTTTATGATATTCTTTTTTTAAATAATTTATTTATTTTACGTATTTTGTTTTTGGCTGTGTTGGGTCTTCATTGCTGCACACGGGCTTTTCTCTGGTTGTGGCGAGCGGGTGCTACTCTTCGTTGCAATGCGCTACTCTTCGTTGTGGTGCACAGGCTTCTCGTCGTGGTGGCTTCTCTTGTTGCGGAGCATGGGCTCTAGGTGCATGCTTTAGTAGTTGGCACACAGGCTCTGTAGTTGTGGCTTACAGGCTCTAGAGTGCAGGCTCAGTAGTTGTGGCACACGGGCTTAGTTGCTCCATGGCATGTGGGATCTTCCCAGACTGGGGCTCGAACTCGTGTCCCCTGCATTGGCAGGTAGATTCTTAATCAGTGTGCCACCAGGGAAGCTCTATGATATTCTTAGTGTTGTTTGTTTTATACCTACAGTTTGGGGTTGTGGATTCATGAATGAATATCTTTTTTTTTTTTTTTTTTGGAATTTTTTTTTTTTTTTTAATTCAGACAGAAAGTCACAAAAATTATACTCATCCTCATCAGTTCACTCAGTCCCATGTAATTAATTTTTTTTTCATCTTGATCTTTTGTTAGCACTTTTATGAGTTCATCAGTTTTTCATTAGAGTTCTGAAAATGCTTATTCATTCAGTTCAGCAGTACAGTCCGTTACCAGAAACCTGTACTTGTCAGAGTCTTTTCCATGTATTTCTTGAAGATGAAACCCTTTTATAGGAACATATTTGCAAAATCATCAGAGTACACCCAGAACTGTCTGTAAATGACAAAAGACTTAAAAATGACCACGGTTAAAGATTTGATGACAGTTCATAATAATGCAGTTGACAAGAAAATTAGTTATTTCTGAGATATACATTTTAAAGTAATAACTAGGATTATTACTTATAACATTATACCAGAACATATAAGATTTTTAGAAATTTCATGTAATGTCTGAAACATTTATATTAACATATTTCCATACATATTTCCATACAAGTACAAATATAAGATTTTTTTTCTAAAAAATGAATGAATATCTTTTAAAATATTTTACAGGATTTCTTTCTTGAGTGTTTATGACTTAACATTTCTTTCCCCAAAAGCTGTATAACCTCTAGAAATTTTTGAAAAACTAGTCTGAGTTATTCCTTTTACTCTGTTTCATATTAGTTAGTACCTGCTATGAACACATACACCTTCTTTTAATAGACTATTTTTTTTAAGGAGTTTTAGGTTCACAGAAAAATTGAATGGAAGTTATAGTTTCCATGCATTTTCTACCCCAGACATGCAGGCCCTCCCCAATGATCAACATCCCACTTGAGAGTGGTATGTTTGTTATCACTGATGAACCTGCATTGACACAAATTAACACATCAAAGTCTATATCTATGTTAGAGTTCACTCTTGCTATTGTATATTCTATAGGTTTAGACAAATGTATACTGACATGTTTGTAGCATAATAGTACCATTAAAGGTAATTTCATTATTTAAAAATACTCTGCTCTACCTATTTATCTCTCCCTCCCTCCCAAAGTGCAGTTGCTTGGTTATGTGGTAATTTTCTGTTTAATCTTTTGAGAAACCCCCAGACTGTTTTCCAAAGCAGCTGTACCATTTGATGTTTCCACCAGGAGTGAGTGTATGAATTTTTCAGTTTCTCCACATCTTCACCAACACTTGTTATTGTCTCTTTGATTACAGCCATTTAAGGGGTATGGAGCTGTATATCATTCTGTTTTTTTTTTTTTAATTTATTTTTATTTATTTATTTTTGGCTGTGTTGGGTCTTTGCTTCTGTGTGAGGGCTTTCTCTAGTTGCGGTGAGCGGGGGCCACTCTTCATTGCGGTGCGTGGGCCTCTCACTATCGTGGCCTCTCTTCTTGCGGAGCACAGGCTCCAGACGCGCAGGCTCAGTAGTTGTGGCTCACGGGCCCAGTTGCTCCGCAGCATGTGGGATCTTCCCAGACCAGGGCACGAACCCGTGTCCCCTGCATTAGCAGGCAGATTCTCAACCACTGCGCCACCAGGGAAGCCCTCATTCTGGTTTTGATTTGCATCTCCCTATTGAATAATTATGTTAAACATCTGTTTTTTGTGTGTTTATTGGATATTTTTCTATATTCTTTGGAGAAATGTCTGCTCAGATCCTTTTCCCATTTTAAAATTGGGCTATTTGTCCAAAGCATGGATTATATACTATATACATATATTTTTGCCATATGACTATAATTAAGTGATACTAGGTAGTTGAACTATGTACTGGCTATTATAGAACTGCAGGCTTGACATCATAATTGAGATTTCAGACAGTTTTCCCTAATTCTTAAATTTCATACATACGTGTGTTGACCTGAAGCTGATATTTCAAAATTCAGTGCTTATCAAGATATTTTTTAATTTTTCCTATCGTGTGTTCCTTCTGGAATGAAAATTCTTTTTTTTTTTTTTTTTTTGGTACTTACTCAAATCTTTTAGAATTCCAGAGACTATTATTTTGTATAGTTGTGGTTACTTACTAACTTACCTACTGGATTTATCATGGTTTACAAAAATGTTTTAGCAATTACTGTTGTGATGTACAGTTTCATAAAAATATTTTTTCTTGCATCATATTCATGTTATTAAACATTATTATAAATTTAAGGATTAGGGGCTTCCCTGGTGGCACAGTGGTTGAGAATCTGCCTGCCAATGCAGGGGACACGGGTTCAAGCCCTGGTCTGGGAAGATCCCACATGCCACGGAGCAACTGGGCCCGTGAGCCACAATTACTGAGCCTGCGCGTCTGGAGCCTGTGCTCTGCAATGGGAGAGGCCGCGATAGTGAGAGGCCCGCGCACCGCGATGAAGAGTGGCCCCCGCTCGCCACAACTAGAGAAAGCCCTCGCACAGAAACGAAGACCCAACACAGCCATAAATAAATAATAAATAAATAAATAAATAAAATTAAAAAAAAAAAATTTAAGGATTAGGAAAGACAGTCTCAAATCTCAATTTTGATTTTATGCTTCCAGTTCTATAAGCCAGTATGTATCAATAGATAAGTTTTCTAATTATGGAGGATCATTTAATTATCCATTTATCTGGCAAAAAATATGTGTAGTACATTGTGTGTGTGCTTGAAATTTAATTATCTAAGATCAGAGAAAACATTAATATGGGAAAAAGTATAAAAAGAAAACTAAAAAATACTGTATCACAGTAGTGTTTGAAGACCATGCTTGAAGAATTTCTGTGTTCATTGTATTATTTTTTGTGTAATTATCTAATTCAACATAAAATATTTTCCAACTCTATATAATAGGAAGCCATTCTGCTGGATTTGCAATCAAGGAATTATCACCAAGAGAGGACATTACTAAAGGAGAATTATGCCATCTAGTGACATTAGAAAGAAGTAAAAGTCATGGCATCAAGGATTTTGACCTCAAGGAAGTCTGTGCATATGTGCAGGAGTGTGAGAGTGAGTGGGGATATGATGCAAGAGATTATAAAGAAGTAGTTTTGACCCATAACAAAAATCTCACTCATGGAGAAGATCAAGATAATAAATCCTTAATTAATTTTTTTCAGAGTGTTTCTGTAAGAAGTAATGCACGTGAATATTTCATGCACGACAAGCCATTCATAAGTTTGTTAACAACGAAAAATAACGTCAGCGTTGCTGGAAACAGAGATCTCAAGTGTTTGGAAAGTAGACCTGGAGTGAGGCTGCAGGCCCAGGCGGCTCAGCTGCAGAGATTTCCAGCTGAGGAGAAAGTGTATGCATGTGGTCAAGTTGAGAAGCCAGTCAGCAGTGGTTCCTCAGTTTCACCCCTTCACAGAATTGCTCCTAGTGTGGAAAACACTTTGTCACCTGCGCAACACAGGAGAACACACACTCGAGAAAAATCTTACAGCTGTAATGACTGTGGGAAGGCTTTTAGCAAAAGCTCAAACCTCAGGAGTCACAGGAGAATTCATTCTGGACAGAAACCTTACAGATGTAGTGAGTGTGGCAAAGCCTTTAACCACCAGTCACACCTCACAACACATCAGAGAGTGCATACAGGAGAGAAACCATACAAATGTCATGAGTGTGGCAAGGTCTTTAGTCGAAATTCACACCTTGCAAATCATCAGAGAATGCACACTGGGGAGAAACCTTACAAATGTCATGAGTGTGGCAAAGCCTTTACCCAGTTTTCACACCTTAGTAGACATCAGAAAATGCATGCTGGAGAGAAACCACACAGATGTTACGAGTGTGGCAAGCATTTTACGCAGCGTTCAAACCTTATGGCACACCAGAGAATTCATACAGGAGAAAAACCTTTTAAATGTAATAAATGTGATAAGGCTTTTATTGAACGGTCACAACTTTGGGGTCATGAGAGAACTCATACTGGAGAGAAACTTTACAAATGTGATGAGTGTGGCAAAGCCCTTACAAGACATTCATATCTTACTCAACATAAAACAATCCACACTGGAGAAAAACCTTACAAATGTAATGAGTGTGGCAAAGCTTATACTCAATTTGCAAGCCTCACCAGGCATCTCAAAATACATACTGAAAACGAACGTAAGCCTCACACATGTGGCAATGCTATTATTCAAAACTCAAAAGTTTAGGGATCATCCGATTTCATAGTAGAAAGAAACTTTAAAAATAAAACGATTCAGACAAAATTTATGCGTGTATTCAAGCCTTACTCAACATATGGGACTCTATCAGGGAGAAAGAACACATACAGATGGCCAGCAGGAGCATGAAAAGATGCTCAGAATCACTAATCATCAGGGAAATGCAAATCAAAAGCTCAACGAGATACCACCTCACACCTGTTTCCAATGGCTGTCATCAGAGAGACAATAACAAGCATTGGCAATGGTGTGGAGGAACGGGCACCCTGTGCACTGTTGCTGGGATTGTAAATTGGTGCAGCACTTATGGAAAACAGTATGGAAGCTCCTCAGAAATTAACAACAACAACAACAACAACAAAAACAAACCTGTTATATGAGCCAGGTATTGCCCTTTTGGCTCTTTGCTGGAAGAAAAGGCAAACACTAATTTGAGAAGATATAGGCACTTGAATATTCATTGTAGCATTATTTCCAGTAGCCAAGACATGGAAGCAACCTAAGTGTCCATCAATAGATGAATACTTAGAGGAGATACAGCATGTCTGTGTGTGTGCGTGTACGCGCGCACACACACACATGCAGGAATATTACTCAGCCATAAAGAAATCCAGCCATTCGCAAGAACGTGGATGGATCTAGAGGGTATTACGCTAAGTGAAATAAGTCAGACATAGAAAGACAAATACTGCGGGATTACTTATATGTGGAATCTAAGAAACAAAAACAAAAGAGAATGAAAACAGATTCACAGATATGAAGGACAAATGTGTGGTTGTTGCCAGAAGGAGGGGCGGTGCGGCGGTGGGTAAAATAGGTGAAGGGGATTAAGACGTACAAACCTCTGGGTATTTAGATAAGTCATGGGGATGTAATATCCAGCATTAGGAACATGTTCAAAAATATTGCAGTAACTGAGGACAGATGGCTACACATATCGTTATCATTTCATAAAGTAAATGTTACCTCGTGTGTAGTACAGCCAAAACGAACAATGTTATAATCAATTATATTTCAATAAAAAGAGACTCTACTGTAGAGAGAAACCGTATAAAGCTAATGTACATGATCTTTAATATTTACTCAATTGAATTTTTGTCATAAACACTAAACCTGCAGACATCAGTAGGATAGTCAGGGACTGTTACAAAAACTCTACACACACATGCTTGACAACATACATGAAACGGTAAAAGCGGAACTGACCACAAATCACCCGTGTGAAACACATCATTTGAATAAATACTTTGAATTACAGAGTGAATGTATAACTCTCATTGGTTAGAATGAGCAATTTCATTCGCACACCCTACAGAACAGCATTTCTGTTTCTATTCACCATTGTGCTCAGTTCCAGAGACTCATAAGGACAAGACCTGGGGTTTGAGGCTTGGAGGACTATGGCATGTGTTACTTTAGGTCACTAACCATTGCTTTAAAAAGAGCAACGTTTAAAAATTTTTTTTTTTATAAATTGCATTGTTCTTTATTTTTTGCTTAGTCATTTTATTAAAACCATCTTTCCCTCCTCCCAGTTTTATAATTGTCATATATTAACTTTAAACTGTACAGCAGAATGGTCTTACATGTATTGTGAAATGATTGCCAAAACAAGTATACTTAGCCTCCATCATCTCAAATCGGTACAATGAAAAGAGAAAAGAAACAAAAAATTTTTTTCCCTTTAATGAGAACTGTATTGTTTAAAATACTTTATTTCATACTTGTGATGAATTACATTCAAATACCTTTGAGAAAAGCTTGTTTACATCAAAATATACCTAAATCAGTAATGTCTAAATGTAATGTAATTTCAGATTATCTATACATTCATTTTGAGGGTAGACAGTTTTATTTTTAAAATTGTAATGTATCTTAGCTCTTTTCTCTGTTCTTTATCTCAGAAAGTTTTGTCAAATGTGGATAACAAAGCCTGTAAAACATGACGTCATTGGGATTTACTTTTACCTAAAGTATTATGAAGTTTGCAGTATTTCTGCAAGGGCATTTTGTAGGGAGGTACATTCTCTTTAATATGAACTCTATAGAAAGTAAAACTAGATTAGCAACTATCAAATAATTTCATTTCTATACTCAGGAATTTTTATGGCAGTATCTGTCACTTAACATCTACTACTAGGTATGTTTTCTCACATCCTTACATGTGAAAGATTTCATGTGCAGGAAATGGTAATCATTTGAAATGTATTGTTTGGATAGGGTAAGTAGCGTATTTAAATATTTTCACGTAAAAATGAGCATGTCTTGGGACGGCACACATATGAATAGAAGAAGATACGTCATCACATTTATAAAAGATCTAGTGACTAGGATAGACTTTCGGATCTTTATAAGGTAGATTACTTTGTATTATGTAATATTGCTAACTAGTCATGTTGGCAAGAAAGACACTTCAGCATGGAGTTGATAGTGGAATTTTTCAGCAAACACAGAACACTACAGGAGAAACTAATTATAGGCAGAAGTCATGCATCCATTTTGTTCCCGGTGAGTTTTGTTTTAATAATAATTTCAAGGCAGCAAAATGG
The DNA here is from genome assembly GCF_965194805.1 of Balaenoptera borealis. NCBI lineage: Eukaryota > Metazoa > Chordata > Mammalia > Artiodactyla > Balaenopteridae > Balaenoptera > Balaenoptera borealis. The sequence goes on from NC_138878.1 coordinate 64,822,610, forward strand.
ACATATTCACAAGAAAAGGACACTTCCTCAATCGCAATAGATTTTGAAACAGCTCTTGTAATATTAAGAAACAGATGCAAATTATTAATGATCAAAAATGTGAAAACCCAACCATCTTGTGTGACCTGTGCATATATATTAAACCCTGTGCTAGAAAACTAAAGAGTATACATTTTTGAGCACAGATGGAACAACTAAAATATTCACCACTGTCAGATTTAGGTAGAGATTTTATCCCAAAGGATTATGACAGTAGAGAGAGTGCTCCAGCCACAAAATCTGAAAAGTCTCAACAACCAGACAGAAAAGAACTTTTCTTTTATACTGAGGGCTAAACAAGTCTAGGAAAAAAATCCCATATGCAGAATAAATGAGCAGGCGGCATGACGCACAGTTGATCAGGGAACGTTTTACCCTTAAGTCACCTACTCTTGGGAGTGGATGGTGTGGCAAGAGGCTTCTTCTGAATTACAGTGCTCAAGAGTGGTCCAAAATTCAGGGGCCTTGGGAGAGGAGAAAAACGTAAGTAAATGTTGCTTAAATCATGTTTACAAGCATTGTTCCGCGTGATCAATGAGGACAAACAATTCGGTAATCGTTGTCGAGGCCAAGGGTGGGATTTTGGAGGGTCTGTATCTGGATGGTTCCTAAGTAGACAAAGGGGCCAACGTAAGTCTCATTGAAACTAATGGGGAAGAGTGGTTCTTAGTAAGTAAGCTGTTAAAAGGGGAAAGGAGTCCTTTTACCTTTGCTGTTTTCCAGAGTTACAGAGTTAGACTGAAGTCCAACGTTGTCACTATATAATGACACCAAGGAAAATTCAAAAGATAATAAATGTATGTTAATTTTGAAAATCTGAACATTAGACACTCAGTTTCTGAAGCTAGTGATGTGATCGAAAAATCTTACAGAATAAAGAACAAGTAAGAATAGCCACAAAAGAGAAGCCAAAAGAAAGTGGATATCCGTAGGAGACATGTTTATTCATGACTGGTAGATCAATGAAGTTAGAAATTCAGAAATATGCCGAAGTGCACATGAAAAGTTAATAAGTAGCAAAACCTACAGTGGAGACATTAATATTCGGGAAATGGAAATTCCTATCACAATAAGAAAGGGTCTTATTCATCACATCCTATAGCAAGATAAAAGTCAAAGGGTAAAAAATAAAATATGGTTGAAAGACACCATTATAAAGCAATTATACTCCAATAAAGATGTTAAAAAAAAAAAGACAACATGAAGAAGGAGGTAAAAAAATACGGCTGAATTATTCAATAAGGCTTGGTTCTCAAGCACCTGACTGTGTAGCCAGTTACTTGCTCACAGTCTCCAGCAGAGTCCCTCAGACAATGACAGGTTTGGGGTTGAAACTTTTCCTCAGTGATTTTTGATGCCTCCAAGTGAATGGGGAACAGAAGTGAAAATTATGCTCTGCAGGGAAGTGAGTGCAAAATGGCACATTCCGCACAGGTACAATTTTGCCTTTCCTGTCAGTCCAGTTTCCATCACCTACTCTAAAACTCAGGCTTTCGCTTAATAGGAACGTGTTAACTGCCTGGGGCCTCAGAAGTTCCCGGATCAGGCCACGCCCACAACCTCGAGCCCCGCCCCCTCCCCCGGTCCCAGAGCTCCCAGCGCCTCGCTGCTCAGAGGACCCTCGTCTTTGCTCGCCGACCGTTCTCAACTCTCCGCTTCTGCACCTAGCCTGGCTCCAAAGGTCACCAGACCAGTTCAAAGGATCCAAAGTAGAGAAGCAGAGCCTCTCCGGAGGGAAGAGGAACAGACCAGAATCTCCCAGGGGCGGCTTCGAAGGCCACACCCGGCGTCCGCAGGCTGCGCCCGGCCATCGAACACCGCTTCCACCCACCGGAACGTCCTTTGACGCGCCCCTCAGTGGCCCCGCCCTCGACCCGCCGCCTTGCGCACGCGCAGTGAGGTGCAGACCCGGAAGGAGGGGCGCTCTCGCGAGAGAGTCTCGGTTTTTTGGTCCGAAACTAACGGCGCCATGCGGTCTTCAGGCCCCGCTTCTCCACACCTCGGTTTCGGGGGTCTCCCGGTAAGTTAAAACCCCCTGAACGCGGTCGTCGCTCTCGCTCTGCGTCCGCCCCTTTCGCTTCTCGCGGCGTCGGCAGAAGACTCGGTTCGGTCCTGGGAGTGTGGGTCCGGTTCCGGTTTAAATCGCTCTGAGGCAGGTACCGGCCCCAACTTTCTGCCTTCGGTCCGTAGAGACACTGACCTCCTGCAGCGACGTTTTCCTACTCTGACTCCCTTTGTCAAACCTTCGTGCGACTCCCGGCTCCCCTCCCCTCCCCCCCTTCAGTCCTGTTGCCATCACCCCCTTTCTTTGGTGGCTCATTGAGTCATGACAGTTGATGTAGCCTCACACTTGTTTTACCTTTCATCTCAGAAGCCATTGGATATGTTTTAAATGTCCAAATTATTTTCACTCTAAATTTCATTGTTCAGATTATGAGGTTTATACGCTTTCTGCTGTATTCTGTATTGGAACTATTCTCTGATATGTGGTAGGTAACTTCACTATGCATGTGGTAACGGTGTTGATCACCTTTTAACACTCAAAACCTAGTTTAACCAGTTAGTTTAATATTCAGTAGCTTCTTTCTTCCCTTAAGTGATCTGCTCAACTAGTGAGCTCTGAACTGAAGTGTCCAACTAAGTAGATTGTCCCCCCAAGGCCCCTTTGTCCTTTCTGTGCAGATGTTAACTGATGGGCTGGATTTGTTACTGACCTGAGTTCTTGGACTCTTTAATCAGTAGAAATTGGTAACAGGCCAGACGAGGAATTCAGGCAAAGCTTTACTGGGACTCGTGCTGCAGCACAAGTGAGCGAGAACAAGAAACAGGTGCCCTTGCTCGCTCCCTGATGGGGGGGGTGTGGTGCGAGCTGGTCCCTTACAGGAGGTGAGGGTAGGGGCAGCTCGGTGGGTGGGGCCAGAGGTGTAGCTTGGGTGGTCTGCCCACCCCCTTGGTGGTGCTGGGTGCAGGGATCACGTGCAGGACCCTGCTTTTGCTCTCAGCACCTCAGAAGTGGCGGTTGGGTTTTGGCCTTTTTGTTTCTTATTGTTCATAAGCTGTTTGCCCAAGCTGTGCATGTATGCAGTTATTTTTAGTCCCTTATGGTTTCTTTGTATTCTGTGTTCAGGACACATTTGTCCAGGTGCAGGCACTGTAGTGAAGGGTCCCAGGTTCCAACCTTTTCCAGATTGATGTGAAACTTTGTTCCCACAGAACCCATGTGTTCATGATGAAGAGATTGTTAGGGCTCATCTCCACGGGTCACCTTCTTTCTTGTTTTTCTGGAGGAATAACTATTTGTAATTTCATATTTTTTGACTATGATGTTTTCTGGAAAAGAGGAATTAAACGTTTGAATTTGATTAAACCCATGAAAGAGAAGCCTCTCTTGCTCAGGAATATGGAAGGTGATCTGGAATCAGGACGTTTAAACCCTTTCTACCTAAACCTATCCAGGCTGCCACTTCTACCCAGTTCTGCTCACCTAACTCAGATTTCTTCAGGGTAACTTGGTAAAATTACTTCCCCTCCGAGCCTCAGTGTACCCACCTGTGACATGGAGAAGATAGAGGAGACAAGTTTGCCTGGTTATAACTGAAATTTTAAACATGTTCCAGTCTACCAACAATTATGAAAAAACACTTAAAAAAGAGGCAGGGGCATAGGCCCAGAGATGGAGGCATACCTTTTTCTCAGCTTGTCTTTCTCTGTGCCTGTATCAGGGGTAAATCATAAGTTTGATTGTGTCATCTCTTGCCATTAAATCCTTTTATGGTTTCCCATCACCCTCGGGAAAAATTGTTCAGTATCGCTCCAGCAGGGAGCTCTGGAGATGGGGTGGCCCCCCAGATTTGCTCCCAATTATTGCATCAGATGGTAACTCCATTCACAATCCCTGTTGATCCAGGGGGCAGAGACTTAGCTCAGTCAATTCCAGGTCCTCCTCTTAGCTTTCAAAACATGGGGGAAGAATTTCTGTCACCACATGGTGCTTTTTAAAATGGCTATTATTAACAGTACTATTTTCCTCTCCCCCTTTCTACTGTGGCTCATGCCATCCTTTTCTAAATTTGATGTATCCTCACACTTGTTTTAACTTAATCTCAGAACCCATTGGATATATTTTTTTAAATATTTATTTATTTGGCTGCGTCTGGTCTTAGTTGCAGCACAGGCGATCTGTAGTTGTGGCATGCAAACTCTCAGTTGTGGCATGTGGGATCTAGTTCGCTGACCAGGGATCGAACCCGGGCCCCCTGCATTGGGAGCACGGATTGTTAGCCACTGGATCACCAGGGAAGTCCCTGGATATTTTTAAAATTTCCAGATTGTTTTCCCTCTAAATTTTATTGTTTAGATTATGAGGTTTATATGCTTTTTATCCTAACTTGGAACTATTCTTTGATGTCTGGTAAATAACTTTACAGTAGTTCACTCTGTGTGTGGTTAAGGATATCGATAATCTTTTAACATTCAAAACCTAGTTTAACTAGTTAAACATTCAGTAGCTGCTTTCTTCCCTTAAGTGATTTGCTAAATTAGTGAGCTCTGAGCTGAAGGCTCCAGCTAAGCAGACGTTCCCCTCTGGTCCCCTTTGTCCTTTCTGTTGTTGAAGGATGGGCTGGAGTTTTTGTGTGTTTTTAATTTTTTGGCCACGCCACGCGGCGTGTGGGATCTTAGTTCCCTGACCAGGGATAAGAGCCCGCACCCCCTGCAGTGGAAGCGTGGAGTCTTAACTACTGGACCGCCAGGGAAGTCCCAGGATGGGCTGGATTGATGTGGAATTTCGTTCCCACAGAGCCCATGTGTTCATGATGAAGAGACTGCTCAGAGCTCATCTCTACAGGTGACTCTCTTTCATGGTTTCCTGGAGTAATAACTATTTATCATTTTGTATTTTTGATTCTATTTTTTTTGGGAGTAGAGGAATTAAATGTTTGGGTTTGATTAAACCCCTGAAAAGAGAAGCTTCTCTTGCTCAGGAATATGGAAGGTGATCTGGAATTAGGACAAACTCTTTGTATTTAAACTTATGCAGGCCGCCACTTACACTCAGTTCGGCTCACTCAACTCAGACTTCTTCAGGGTAACTTGGTAAAATTACTTCCCCTCTGAGTCTCATGCACCACCTGTAACGTGGAGAAGATAGAGCAGACCAGGTTTTCAGAGTCTGAGCAAATGGGGTCCCTGAAGTGATTTTGAACATTGGTCTTGCGTTTGCATTTGGCAGGTTGTTTGGATGTGTGCCCGGTTATCATTAGGATTTGAAACGTGTCCTAGTCCTGCAACAATGATGAAATCCACTAAGAAAGAGGCAGGCGCGTAAGCCCAGAGAAAAGGGCATGACTCTCAGCTTCTTTCTCTATCTGTGAATCATGGGGTAAATCTTTTTTCTTTTTTCTTTTTTTTTTTTTTTTTTTGAGACTTGTGATGGTTTCATAGTGTGTGCAGATGTCAAATCACTATTTAGTATATTTGAAACTAACATGTATTGTACATCAATTATACTTCAAAAAAATAGAAAAAGAAGCTAATGTGACTTTAGAATACATTGATATAAATGCAACATTCGATATCAATAGCATAAAAACAGATGGTTGGTTCTTCATCTCTTCAGTAGAATATTCTGTTTTGGACTTTGGGCCAAATTTTAGGAAGAACCTTTGACAACGTAGGATGCTTACATGAGAAAGCAGAACCGAGCCAAAGGACCTGAGACAACTTTTTGAATAATTGCTTAATTACAATCTTCACATAAACATTGGAGCACTGTAACTGAGTGCAGAAAAACACAGTATTTATTGGTTTATGATGTTTGTCATAAAAAAGTACACAGTATGTTTTACCGAAGGCAGAGGTTATGAAGAAGAGATGAGACCATGTGTTTGTGGAAACTTGTAGTGTTGGATGTGTTGCTGTGTGTGTCCACACTAATCAGTATCAACGAGAGTATGAGTGGGCAGGTAATGCGGTCAAATGGAGAACAGTTCCTACTCTGATTACGTTGAGGGGGTAAGAAGGCTACTTGTTGAAGATAGAAAATACCCCATCAATATGGACTCCCCTCGCTCCTTAGGTACCACATCCTCATAGTTAATGCCCTGGTTCCAGGCCCAGCTGGCATAGAACCCACTTTGTAAACAGTGCTCGAGGTTGCACCCGGGGACGTGTTGGGAGCCACATCCTTGTACCTTCTGGTATACGGACAAATTTCAGCACTAGTAATCCAACAGGGAAGTAATAAAATGATATTCATAATAAAATGATATTACTATGCAAGTAATATTGCTGTAAGCACAATGACATCTACCAACTGGTGTATGCTTACTTCTGCTTCTGCAGTTATACCTCTGCTCATTCAGTGTCAACAACCTATTTCCAATAAGACATTGAAACACAGATATTTCTTTCCTAATAATTATGTTTTCATCAAGTGTTTCATCAAGTGTCATCATGATTAAGGATATCATCTCGGGAGTTCCCTGGTGGTCCAGTGGCTAAGACTCCACACTGCCAATGCAGGGGGCCTGGGTTCAATCCCTGGTCAGGGAACTAGATCCCACGTGCCACAACTAAAGCTTCCGCATGCCGCAACTAAAAAGATCCCACATGCCACAACTAAGACCCGACGCAGCCAAATAAATAAATAAATACAATTTTTAAAAAAGGATATCGTCTTACCACTCAAACGCCTTGTTTCAAATGGCCTATAAGTAGACCCCACTGAATGATGAGGAGCTGGGTAAGTCAGTTACTATAAGGTAGGCTTTCAAATTATGTTCAGAAGAGATCTCAGGAGATGGTTGCCAGCATGTGGAACCGAATGCAAGCTACGAGAGTGGAAAACATGTTCCCTTTTACACAGAGCTTACATTCTTTTAGGGAAAATAGATATGTGAATATTTTAAAACATACCTTGTTAAATTAAATAATAGAGGCATGCATAAACTGCAGAGGTGAATAATTCTTTCTGGGTGGGATTAAATGGGACCGTTAGGGGAAGAGAAAGAATCAGGAGAGGCAACTCTTACAGCCATTTTATCTTAGTTCATTTTTATTATTCAGGTTGGATTTAAATAGTTTATATTAATTCAACAGCTAATGAAGGAGAAGCAGCATTCCAAAAGAAAGTAAGCGTGCTGTCGGGGTGGAGAAGAGAATATCAGCGTCCTGTAATGTTGCTTGGACGCAGAGCATGGCGCAGAGAGGGAAAGAAGTGCAGGCAAAGCGGGGGTCCTGTCGCCAGGGGCTCACGGCATCGTCTCTCCCGAGGAGCGTGACTGGATCCTGTTGACACGAAGAGGTCACGGAGAGGCTAAAACAAGGTGCTACTAGGTCAGTGTTGCATTTTAAATAGTGAACTCTCCTAAGTGTATGGATTATGGATTGAAGGAGGAAGAAATCACAGGCAAGGGAGACACTTGGCAGATCTGTGAAATTATCTGAGTGACACATGAGGATGGGCGTGGGGGAGAAAGCATCGTACGAAAGGAAAGGATGAATTTGAAACCTATTGAGAAGGTAGAGTCTGTGTCATTCGATGATTTATTAGACGTAGGTAAGAGGAAAGGATGGAGTAATTGAAGATGATACTTTGTTCCCTGGAAGAATAGATACTGTGCCACTAATTAAGTTGAAGAAACAAGTATAATTACAGGTTTTAGGGTAAATCTTAAGTTTAATTGTGTCATCTCTTGGCATTAAACCCTCTTAGGGTTTCCCATCGCCTTCAGGACAAAAATCTAAAGTCTTCAGTGTAGCTTCCGCAGGGAGCTCTGGAGCTGGGGTGGCCCCTCGGAGTTGCTCCCACTTGTCGGATGGGACGAGCATCCTATCCTGCATCAGCCAGTCACTGGATGCTGGCTTCCTCGGGAGGAGCCAGGGGCTGGGAGGAGGCACTTGCCTCTGGCTGAGGGCCAAGTGGGCAAAGGACGGCGCAGTTGCAGCGCAGGGGGCGTTCCAGCAGCAGCAGGGAGGGCTTCCTGAGGAAGCGGGTGACAGGCTCACTGACTGCTCTCCTTCTAGGAGGTGATTTTGTCTGCATCCCTCCTGTTGCTGTGGTCCTTCTCTCCCCCATATTAAGGTTCTCCCTGTGTGTATACTTGTGGCAGGGGAGGGAGGTATGTTGCTTCTAAGCATTTAAGAACATATTTTTGTCACACAGAATAATCCTACCTGAGAAAGCAGCTCAGAGGAAGAGGAAAGAAAGGAGAAGGAATGGCCCTTTCCCAGGTAAAAGTCATATTCTTTGTGGACTGTTCTCTCCTTCCTAAAATGACACGTTTTGGACATGCTGAGCTTCTTGGTCTCTGAAGTTTCCTGTCTAAAATATTTACTCACACACAGGGCCTTCCCTCAGTCTCCTCTCACCTCCCTGCAGATTCCATCTCACTGTGACCCAGTGACGGGGAACTTGGGAAGAGCCCCCTTTTAGGTGGTCATCCTGTGAAAGGTTTTATACTGAGGCGTGGATTGGAGATGGGGAGTAGGCTCTGTGGTGTCAGTGAGGTAGGGCAGTGAGGACGGTTTAGTGCACCCTTCTGGATGCCCTTTCAGCTGCATATAAACCAGGATGAAAGAGACTACATATGTAAGTGATGTACTGCTGTGCACAAACACCTGAGGAGGTCTGGGAAGGAAGACTGACATGGGGAAACGTGCTTTGTCAGATCTTATAAGTGCCTTTGAAATAAAAGGAGTGAATCAGTGTTTTTCACTCTAAAATACCAGTACTGTAAAGTAGAATGGGAAGCTGAGAAACAGAAATAAATAAGAGACAGGGTGTTATCTAACAATAAGGGTTTTAAAAATTATTCACAGCACGTTCGTCTTACAGAGGCCCTCCTGTTCTTGTATGGATTCTCATGCAGCATGTGTTTTATTTATTTATTTTAAAATATTTATTTATTTATTTACTTTGGCTGTGCCAGGTCTTCGTTGCAGCACATGGGATCTTCGTTCCAGCATGCGGGATCTTTTTTAGTTGCGGCATGCATGCGGGATCTAGCTCCCCAACCAGGGATTGAACCTGGGCCCCCTGCATTGGGAGCATGGAGTCTTACCCACTGGACCACCAGGGAAGTCCCAGCATGTGTTTTAGATAAAGATGGTTATAATTTAGCCAAGACAGAGGAGCACAAATTTCTGTCATCAGATCGACTGGAGCCAAATTATGATTCTAGTGCTTGTTGTTCAGTGTTATATTTTTTTGTTTTAAACACTTCATAGATACAGTTTTGTAATTCAACTTCACACAGCGATGCAGTTTAGAGACTAAGAAGTAAAATATCCCCTTCCCTGTCACATCTTAACACCATCACTGTCTCCATCAGAAACCACTGTTCGTTCTCAGTGCAAATCTTACAACAATACATTTATATATGGAAATGTGATTTTAGAAAATATTCTTTACTAAATATTTTGTTATGGTATTTTATTCTTCAAATTTAAATATCTACATACCATGTATCTTAGACTTGTTTTCATGAACAGACATAGAGATGACTTTCTTTTTTGTATCCTCAGTGGAGCATTCTCTTAATGAAGATAAATGTGTCCTTTACAGTTTTTACTGTTACAAGAAAAGGCCGGGACTTCCCTGGTGGTCCAGTGGTTAAGAATCCACCTTCTAATGCAGGGGACGCAGGTTTGATCCCTGGTCAGGGAACTAAGATCCCATATGCCGTGGGGCAACAGAGCCCATGCGCCACAGCTACTGAGCCTGTGCACTCTAGAGCCCATCTGCCACAACTAGAGACGCTGCGTGCCGCAACAATTGCCCGTGTGCCGCAGCTAAGACCTGATGCAGCCAAATAAGTAAATAAATTTATTATTATTTTAAAAAAAGCCACAGTGGCTGCTTCTGAGCATGCCGACTTTACTACAGATGTCTAAGAATTTCTCCAGAATGGGAAGCTTGAGCATGATTTCTGGGTTAATAATGGTGTTCATAAGGAAGCACAGATACTACAGTTACTAAATAAAGATTTTAAATCAACGGTCTTAATCGTACTCAGAGACTTAAGGGAAACCATGGACAGAGAACTAAAAGAAAGTAGGAGAAAATTGTTTCAAGAAACAGAAAATATCAGTAAAGAGAATTAGAAATTCTAGAGCTGAAAAGTACCACAACTGAAATTGAGAATTCACTAGAGGATTTCAACAGCAGATTGACAATCAGAATAAAGAATCAGTGAACCTGAACATAGGTTAATTGGAATTATCCACTCTGAATAGAACAAAGGTGGTAAAAAGAAACATGAACAGAGACTAAGAAACTTTTGAGACATTCCCAAGAATACCAGTATACACATAATAGGAGTCCTAGAAGGAAAGGAGAAACAGGAAAAGGCAGAAATAATATTTGAAGAAATAAGAGCTGAAAAACCTCACAAATTTATTAAAAATGTGAACCTGCAAATCCAAGAAATTCAACGAACTCAAGTATGATAAATTCATAGAGAGCTTGGGCAAGACACATAGTCAAGTGTTAAAATACAAAAAAAAGAATGTAGAGAGTAGCAAGACAGAAATGACTTCTCATGTACAAAGATGCTTAATAAAATTAACAGCCTCTTTCTCAGAAACTGTGGAGGCCAGGAAGGAATCTGATGATATATTTAAATTTTGAAAGATTAAAAAAAATTCATTATCAGGCAAACTATGCTTTAAAATTGATAATGAAATTTAGAGACTCCTAGATAAACAAAAGCTGAGGAAGTTCACACTGACAGACTTATCCTACATGAAACACTAAGTGGAATTCTTGAAGCCAAAATTAAAGGCTACTAGCAGTACCTCAAAGGCACAGGAACAAATAAAGAACAGTGGTAATATAACTACATAGGTGTATATAAAAGGCAGTATTACTGTATTTTTTGGTTTATAACTCATTTTTTACCCTGAATTAAAAGGCAAATATGTAAACAATCATCATAAATCTGTTATTGAATGCAAAATGTATAAAGAAGTAATTTTTGACAATAACAATATAAAGGGAGACAGGATATATATATATATATAATATATAACCTGCAGGGTAACCACTAAGAAAATAATTTTAACATATACAGAAATGTGAATATGAAGGGAATCAAAATGTTATGCATGTACAGACATACACAAAGAAGGAAACAAGAGAGGAATTACAAGACCAAGAAAATATTGGACATACAGAAAGCAAATAGCTGAACAGCAAAAGTAATTCCTCCCTTGTTTATTGGGTACTTTTAATGTAAGTAGATCAAACTCTTCATTAAAAGTCAATGATTGCAAGAATTTTTATAAAATGATTCTACTGTATCTTTCTACAGAATGCTCACTTTAAGATACTCAAATAGGTTGAAAGTGAAAGGATAGGAAAAAACATTGTGGAAATAGTTACCAATCTTAGCTACACTAATGTCAGATTAAATAAACTTTAAGTCATAAAATTGTTACCAGAGAAGTTCAAGAATATTTTATATATATATATATATATATATATATATATATATATATATATATAATTATATATATGTATATACATATATATAAGGTACGTGTAAGGTATATGTATTTATATACATAAAAGAGTCAATTCATCAAGAAGATGAAACAACTGTAAACAATATATACATAAATACAAAGCCCCACATTTTTTGAAGCAAAATTTGAGGAGTGATAGACAGTTCAACCATAATAGTTGGAAACCTTAAAATACTCTCCTTTTAAACTTTTTTTTTGGCTGTGTTGGGTCTTCATTGCTGCACGCGGGCTTTCTCTAGTTGTGGTGAGCGGGGGCTACTCTTCGTTGCGGTGTACGGGCTTCTCATTGTGGTGGCTTCACTTGCTGCGGAGCATGGGCTCTAGGCACATGGGCTTCAGTAGTTGCAGCCTGCAGCCTCAGTAGTTGCGGATATGGGCCCTAGGGCAGGTGGGCTTCAGTAATTGTGGCGCACAGGCTCAGTAGTTGTGGCTCACGGGCTCTAGAGTGCAGGCTCAGTAGTTGTGGTGCATGGGTTTAGTTGCTCCACGGCATGTGGGATCTTCCCGGATCAGGGATTGAACCCATGTCCTCTGCATTGGCAGGCGGATTCTTAACCACTGCACCACCAGGGAAGTCCCTCAATACTTTCCTTTTAATATCCAGACAGGAGCTCAAGAAGGAAATAAAGGACTGAGCAAAACTGTAAACCAAGCAAACACTGTAGACCTAAGAGAAATATACAGAACACTCCATATAACAAAAACAGAGTGTACTCAAAACTAGGAATAGAAGGGATTATCTTTGGTGTTAAAAAGGATATTTATTAAAATCTCACAGTTAACATCATACTCATTGTTAAAGATGGAAAGCTTTCCCATATAATCAGGAGGAAGCAAGTGGGGGGGACGCATTTTGGCACTATATGCCAACATTGTACTGAATATCTAGCCAGATAAATCAGACCCAAAAAAAGAAAGAAAGAAAGAAAAGATGTCAAAATTAAAAAAGAAGTCAAACTATACTCACAGAAAACATGCTCTTATACTTAAAAACATCTGAACAATCCTTAAAAAGACCATTAGCGATAATAAACAAATTCACTGAGGTTACAGAATATAATATCAATACCCAATATTCAGTAGTATTTCTGTACACTAGCAATAAACATATTGAAAGTAAGTGAAACAATTCCATTTACAAGACCATCAAAAAGAGTAAGAATTTAACCAAGGAACTGGAAGATTTGTACAATGAAAACTAAAAGTATTGCTTAAAGAATTGAAGGAAAATTTAAATAAATGTCAAGATATCCTTTGTTGACTGTAAGACTTAGAGTAATTAAGATGGCAGTACTCACCAAAGTGTTATAAAGATTGACAGCAATCCACTGTCAAAATCCCAGCAGCCTTTTCTGTACAAGTGAGAACCTGATCCTTAAATTCATTTTGAGTTAGTATGGACCCCAAGTACCCAAAATAAGTGAGGAAAAGAGTAAAGTTGGAGGACTTACACTCCCAACATCAAACCTTACTGCAAACCATGGATAAACAAAACTGTGGTTCCAGCTTGAGAAGAGTAATACAGATCAAAATGATAGACTAAGAGTCCACAAATAAACCCATCCATCTATAGCCTATTCCTTTTTCACACGGTGCCAGAAACATTCAAGGAAAAAAAGTAGTCTCTTAAAAAGTAGTCTCGGGCTTCCCTGGTGGCGCAGTGGTTGAGAATCTGCCTGCCAATGCAGGGGACACGGGTTTGAGCCCTGGTCTGGGAAGATCCCACATGCCGCGGAGCAACTAGGCCCGTGAGCCACAACTACTGAGCCTGCGCGTCTGGAGCCTGTGCTCCACAACAGGAGAGGCCGCGATAGTGAGAGGCCCGCGCACCGCGATTAAGAATGGCCCCCGCTTGCCGCAACTAGAGAAAGCCCTCGCACAGAAACGAAGACCCAACACAGCCAAAAATAAATAATAAATAAATAATAAATAAATTTTAAAAAAAAACAAACTTCATGAAATAAAAAAAAAAAAAAAAAAAGTAGTCTCTCCAGTTGTACTGGGACAACTGGATATCCATGTGAAAGAGAATGAAATTGGACCTGTGCCTTTCACCATATAAATCAGTCAGTTCAAAATGAATCAAAGACTAAGCGTAACAGGTAAAACTCTAATACCCTTAAGTGAAAGCATAGGGATAAATCTTCATGATGTGTACTGGCAGTGGATTTTTTTTAGATAGGACACTGAAAGCAAAAGATAGAAAGACAAAATAGATAAGCTGAGCTTCACCAAAATTAATAATATTTGTACACTGAAGGACACTGTCACAAAATTGAAAACATAATCTACCAAGTGGGAGGAAGTATTTCCAAATCACGTATCTGGTGTCTATTATCTAGAATATATGAAGAACTCCTATATGTTAAGAACCAAAATACGAAGAACCTAATTATAAAATAAGCAAAGGACTTTAATAGACCTTTCTTCACAGAAGTTAGAGAAGTAACCAAGAAGCAAACAGATGTTCAATGAAATTAGTCAGTAGTAAATGCAAAATCAGAACTACCATGAGATATAATTTCACACCTGATATGATGACTATAATAAAATAGAGAATAACAAGTTTTGGTAAAGATGTAGAGAAGTTAGAATCCTGATAAGTTGCCGGTAAAGTGTTGTAGCCATTGTGGAAAACAAAACCATGTGACCTAGTGATTCCACTGCTAGATAAATACCAAAAAGAATTGAGAACAGATAATTCAAACACATACTTCTGCATGAACGTTCCAGCAGCATGGGGCTTCCCTGGTGGTGCAGTGGTTAAGAATCCGCCTGCCAGTGCAGGGAACATGGGTTCGAGCCCTGGTCTGGGAAGATCCCACATGCCACGGATCAACTAAGCCTGTGCGCCGCAACTACTGAGCCTGCACGCTAGAGCCTGCGAGCCTGAGCTACTGAAGCCTGCGTGCCTAGAGCCCGTGCTCCGCAACAAAGAGAAACTACCGCAACGAGAAGCCTGTGCACCGCAATGAAGAGTAGCCCCCGCTTGCCGCAACTAAAGAAAGCCTGTGCCCAGCAACAAAGACCCAACGCAGCCAAAAATTAATTAATTAATTAAAAAAAAAAAGTTCCAGCGGCAGTGTTAGTAATAGACAAAAGGTGGTTATAACCCACTGTCCACCAAGGGATGAGTGAATAACCTGTGGTGTACTCATACAGTGGAATATTACTCGGCCGTGAAAAGGAATGCAGTACTGATACATAACTATAGCATGGCTGAGCCAAAAAAATGATTCACAGTAAAAGAAACCAGACAAAAGGTCACATTTTATACCATTCCAGTTATATGGAAATATCCCAAACAGGTACATCCATTGAGACAAAGCATTAGTGGCGTCCAGGGACTGAGGCAAATGGGGAAGAAAGAAGCAACTGCTGAAATGGGTAAAGGATTTCCTTTGTGGATGATTGAAATATTTTTGAACAAGAAAGAGGTGATGTTTGTTCAACATTATAAATGTACTAAATGCCACTGAATGGTACTTTAAAAATGGCTAACTTTATGTTATATGCATTTCACCTCGGTTACAAAGAGAAATGTAACTTGCTCAAAATTATCTTACATGTATCAGTCAGAACATTCACTCCAGCCAAGTCAATCCTTACACGTGTCTGCTTCTGTAAGTTTGTGTCAAACTCAGAAATGTCTCCTTGTCCACTTGGTGAAATGCGCTTTCCTTTCAGGGAATTTACATTCAAGGATGTGGCCATCGAATTCTCTCAGGAGGAGTGGGAATGCCTGGACCCTGCTCAGCGAGCCTTGTACAGGGACGTGATGGTGGAGACCTACAGGAACCTGCTCTCCCTGGGTGAGGATAATTTCCCTCCGAAAGTCGGTAACTAATGTATATCTTTGCATTTTCCCTTCTGAGTCTTTTATGAGCCCCTAGCATGCTTGTGAGAGTTTCAAATCTCTATTCTTGAGAGAGTGATTGAAGCTGTTTGGATTCAGAATGAAAAGCCTTCATAATGCGGCTTATGACTCTATAACTTCTCGTTTCTTCAGAAGTTCTGCATTCATGCTTGATTAGTGGTGGTTGCAGAACATCAGCAGTCAGAAAGCCTTATGGCAAATTTTTTAAAATATGTCATTCTGTGGTTTCACTCTTGTGCTTTTGATTCTGTAGTTCTTGGAAGAGAGCTAGATATCTACACATTTAAAATCGTCTTTAAACATTCAGGAGGCAGTCAGTTGATTACTTTTTGAAACACTTTTCTAGATCCATCTATAATATCCTTTCTTCTTAGCTGAACAAAGCACTGAGTATAGCATTATCATGTTCTGTTTTTTTTTTTTTTAAATTGAAATCTCTTTTGAGGTGAACAGTATCTTCACTATGGAACAAGGGGAAGAGCCCTGATCTGTGGAAAGTGAAGTGAAAATAGGGAAAAATACAGAGAGGTCAGGATGTATTACTGTTATTATTATTTTTGGCCTCACCATGCTGCTTGTGGGATCTTAGTTCCCCGACCAGGGGTTGAACCCAGGCCTTCGGCAGTGAAAGCGCAAAGTCCTAACCACTGGACCGCCAGGGAAGTCCTGGTCAGAATGTATTTAGACGTGAACCTAAATGAGAG
This sequence comes from Balaenoptera borealis, assembly GCF_965194805.1. Taxonomy (NCBI): domain Eukaryota; kingdom Metazoa; phylum Chordata; class Mammalia; order Artiodactyla; family Balaenopteridae; genus Balaenoptera; species Balaenoptera borealis. The sequence goes on from NC_138878.1 coordinate 64,838,756, forward strand.
CTCAGATGGGCACAGAGCAAGCTTCTTCATTAAGTATTCTTTGAGAAGTTCTCCTCAAATGGGAAAGGACCATGGGAAAATAAAAGTCCATTTCGTATGAGTTCTCAAAGGAAATTTAACCCTGCACAAGCGTCCTTCTCACTGTGTTACTCACATATATAAAAGTGTGAACTCCCACTCTACTGTGGTACTCCAGCTCATTCAAAGCCAAAGCAGAGGCTTTATCATGACCTTTATGACACTCTACTGTCTGGCCCCTCCTGCCATTTTGATGTCTTGGTTTGAGAGGGATGGAAAGTCCTCTTTCCCCTTCATCTCTTGGTTTTCAGTTAATACATATCAGAGCTAAGTCCCCTATAGTTCTGACCCCAGGACCTATTTAGTTTCCTCCACATTTTATACTTTTGGGAGAACTTCTCAGGGGATAGACAAAATAGCTGCTCTTCCACTGTATCTGGGGTTCCATGAATCTTATGGGGCTGTGTCAGGCCTTCTCTGCCTGTTCAGGCTCCTGAGCCATTTTTCCAGTTCCTTTTGCCGCATGTATGTAAAGAAGAATGGGGTGCACATTTTGAGGTTGTTACTCAGAAGTAATATAATGACTAGAGACTGAGATCCTCTTTGATCCCAGCTGCTACGTGGTAGTATATCTCAGTCTTTCAGGTGTTCACCCTACTACAGCCTGTGGGTAGAGCATACCACCCCTTCTCAAGAGGACCACAGTGTGACCCTGTCATTTTTTTCTCATATCTTGTATTTTTCTCCCTCTTCCAGCTCTCTGCCTAGTACTGGAACATAGAAAGACCTTAGTCGTTCTGATTTCTTTCTCTCTTCTAAGATTTTGCCTCTGAAACTTGGTTTTTTTTTTGTATTCTTTTTTAATTTTAATTAAAAAAATTTTTTTTGGCTGTGTTGGGTTTTCGCTGCGGCGCGTGGACTCCCTCCAGTTGCAGCGAGCAGGGGCTACTCTTTGTTGTGGTGCACGGGCTTCTCATTGCGGTGGCTTCTCTTGTTGCAGAGCACAGGCTCTAGGCATGTGGGCTTCAGTAGTTGCAGCACGCGGGCTCAGTAGGTGCGGCACATGGGCTCTAGGGTGTGAGGGCTTCAGTAGCTGTGGCACACAGGCTTAGTTGCTCCGCGGCATGTGGGATCTTCCTGGACCAGGGATCGAACCCATGTCCCCTGCATTGGCAGGCAGATTCTTAACCACTGTGCCACCAGGGAAGTCCCTGAAACTTGTTTTTTAAACACACATTCCAGGGGCCTAAAGTTTCAATCTCTCTTTGCGCCTTTAGTTCATAGGCAACTTATGGTGGACACTTTGATGCAGGGGGTTTACTGTTTAAGAGAAGATTCTTGGAGGAAAACACTGAACAATATGTTACAATATTATCCTGCTCTACATGCAGAAATGTTTCTTGAAGCCACTGGATAGAGTGGTCAGCATGTCCAAGAAACTAAGACAGAAAGCATCAGGAGACCCTGACCAGTAAGGACCTCCAGTTGTCCCCCTAGTTCTTGTGGAGTGTAACACTGCCTCGCTGGGGCAGGGTGACAATGTGCGTAGGAAACAATACGGTCATCAACTTTGAGGTGGTGGTAAAAGGTGTAGGAACTTATCCTAAGGAGAACACTGTCCAAGTTCACAACCTCATACCTGTGAGACTGATTAAGCTACTGTTCATGCCACATTGTTAATCTTGTGTGTGCCATCCTTCATTCACTTTCAACAAATATGATTTTGACATGTCTTATTGAGGAAGCTTATCAATTTGAATGGTGCTGACATTTTTTCTTTTTTTAAATTAAAAAATTTTTTTAAATTTTATACAATTTTTAAAGGCTACATTTCATTTAGTTATTACAAAATATTGGCTATATTCCCCGTGTTGTACAACACATCCTTGAGCCTATCTTACACCCAATAGTTTGTCCCTCCCACACTCCCACCTCTATATTGCCCCTCCCCCACTGTAACCACTAGTTATCTATATCTCTGCATCTGCTGTTTTGTTGTATTCAGTAGTTTGTTATATTTTAAAAATTCTACATATAAGTGATACCATACAGTATTTATCTTTCTCTGACTTCCTTCACTTAGCGTAATACCTTTCAAGTACATCCATGTTGCTGCACATGGCAAAATTTCATTCTTTTTTATGACTATTATTCCACTGTATGTATGTGTGTGTGTGTGTGTGTGTGTGTGTACACCACATTTTCTTTATCCATTTGTCTGTTGATGGACCCTGAGGCTACTTCCGTATCTTGGCAATTGTAAATAATGCTGCTGTGAACATTGGGGTGCATGTGTTTTTTTCGAATTACTGTTTTGGGGCTTTTTTGGATATATACTCAGTATTGGAATTGCTGGGTTATATGGTAATTGTAGCTTAAGTTTTTTGAGAAAACCTCCATACTGTTTTGCAAAGTGGCTGCACGAATTTAAATTCCCACCTGCACTGTAGGAGAGTTCCCTTTTCTCCATATCCTCACCAGCACTTTCTGTGTTCTTTTTGATGGTAGCCATTCTGACAGGTGTGAGGGGATATCATTTGGTTTGGGTTTGCTTTTCCCTGATGGTTAGCGATGTTGAGCATCTTTTCATGTACTTGTTGGTCATCTGCATTTCTTCTTTAGAAAAATGACTATTCAGTTCTTGTGCCCTTTTTAAAATCGGGTTATATGTTTTTTGATGTAATGTTGTATGAGCTGTTTAAATACGTTGGATATTAATCCCTTATTTATATCATTTGCAAATATTTTCTTCCATTTAGTAGGTTGTCTTTTCCTTTTGTTGATGGTTTCCTTTGTTGTGCAAAAGCTTTTAAGTTTAATTAGGTCCCATTTGTTTACTTTTGCTTTTATTTCCATTACTTTAGGAGATGGATCCCCAAAAACATTGCTGCAATTTATGTCAAAGAGTGTTCTGCCTGTTTTCCTCTCGGAGTTTTATGGTATATGGTCTTACATTCAGATCTTTAATCCATTTTGAGTTTATTTTTGTATATGGTTTTAGGGAATGTCCTAATTTCCTTCTTTTACATGTAGCTGTACAGTTTTCTGAGCACCACTTATTTGAAGAGACTGTCTTCTGCATTTTATATTCTTGCCTCCTTTGTGGTAGATTAACTGAACATGAGTACCTGGATTTTTTTATAGGCTCTCTCTCTTGTTCCATTGATCTATGTGTCTCATCTTGCCAGTGCCATACTGTTTCAATTACTGCAGCTTGTAGTATAGTCCCTAGGGAGCATGATTCCTCCAGCTCTGTTCTTTCTCAAGATTGTTTGGCTATTCGGGGTCCTTTGTGTTTCCATACAAATTAAAAAAATTCTTTTTTCTAGTTCTGTGAAAAATGCCATTGGTGTTGTGATAGGGATTACATTGAATCTGTAGATTGCCTTAGGTAGTATGGTCATTTTAACAATATTGATTCTTCCAATCCAGGAACACAGTGTATCTTTCCATCCTTTTGTGTCATCTTCAGTTTCTTTCATCTGTGTCTTGTAGTTTTCGGAGTACAGGTATTTTGCCTCCTTAGGTGGGTTTATTCGTAGGTTTTATTCTTTTTGATGTGATGGTAAATGGGAGTTTATAGAAATGCAGCAGATTTCTGTATATTAATTATGTATCCTACAACTTTACGGAATTCATTGATGAACTCCAGTAGCTTTCTGGTGGTGTCCTCAGGCTTTTCTATGTACAGTATCATGTCATCTGCAAAGAGTGATAGTTTTACTTCTTCCTTTCCAACTTGTATTCTTTCTATTTCTTTTTCTTCTCTGATTGTTGTGATAATTTATTCAAAATTATGTTGAAAGAAGTGGCCTGAGTGGGCATCCTTGTCTCCTTCCTGATCTTAGAGGAAATGCTTTCAGCTTTTCACCACTGAGTGTGATGTTAGCTATGGGTTTGTTATACATGGCCTTTATTATGTTGAGGTATGTTCCCTCTGTGCCTGCTTTTTGGAGAGTTTTTGTTTTATCATAAATAGATGTTGAATTTTATCAAAAGGTTTTCCAGCATCTATTGAGATGATCATAAGGTTTTTATTCTTTTTTTTATAATCAGTATTTTTTTAATTGAAGTGTAGTTGATTTACAATGTTGTGTTAACTTCTGCTGTGCAGCAGTGATTCAGTTATTTATATATATATATATATATATATATATATATATATATATATATATATATATATATATTCTTTTTTTAATGTACTTTTCCACTATGGTTTATCATAGGATATTGAATATAGTTCTGTGGACTATACAGTAGGACCTTGTTGTTTATCCAGTCTATATATAAAAGCTTACAAAAAAAAAAAAAAAAAAAGCTTACATATGCTAACCCCAGCCTCCCACTCCACCCCTTCCCCAACCCCATCCCCCTTGGCAACCACTAGCCTGTTCTCTATATCTGTGATTCTGTTGCTGTTTCATAGATAGGTTCATTTGTGTCATATTTTAGATTCCACATATAAGTAATAACGTATGGTATTTGTCTTTCTCTTTCTGACTTACTTCACTTAGTATGATAATCTCTAGCTGCATCCATGTTGCTGCAAATGGCATTATTTCGTTCCTTTTTATGGCTGAGTAGTATTCCATTGTATATATGTACCACATCTTCTTCATCCATTCTTCTGTTGATGGACATTTAGGTTGTTTCCATGTCTTGGCTATTGTGAATAGTACTATGAACATAGGGGTTCATGTGTCTTTTTGAATTATAGTTTTGTCTAGATGTATGTCCAGGACTGGGATTGCTGGATCATATGGTAATTCTATTTTTAGTTTTCTGAGGAACCTCCATACTTTTTTCCACAGTAGCTGCACCAACTTACATTACCACCAACAGTGTAGGGTTCCCTTTTTCCATACCCTCTCCAGCATTTGTTATTTGTAGAATTTTTAAGGATGGCCATCCTGACTGGTATGAGGTGGTACCTTATTTTAGTTTTGATTTGCATTTCTCTAATAATGAGCGATATTGAGCATCTTTTCATGTGCCTACTGGCCATCTGTATGTCTTCTTTGGAGAAATGTCTATTTAGGTATTCTGCCCATTTTTCGACTGGGTTTTTTTGTTGTTGAGTTGTATGAGCTGTTTGTATATTTGGAAACTAAGCCCTTGTCGATCGCATCGTTTGCAAATATTTTCTCCCATTCTGTAGGTTGTCTTTCCGTTTATTGATGGTTTCCTTTGCTGTGCAAAATCTTGTAAGTTTGATTAGGTCCCATTTGTTTCTTTTTGCTTTTATTTCTGTTGCCTTGGGAGACTGACCTCAGAAAACATTGGTACAATTTATGTCAGGGAATATTTTGCCTATGTTCTCTTTTAGGAGTTTTATGGTGTCATGTCTTATGTTTAAGTCTTTAAGTCATTTTGAGTTTATTTTTGTGTATGGTGAGAGGGTGTGTTCTAACTTCACTGATTTACATGTGGCTGTCCAACTTTCCTAACACCACTTGCTGAAGAGTATGTCTTTTTCCCATTGTGTATTCTTGCCTCCTTTGTCGAAGATGAATTGACCATAGGCATGTGGGTTTATTTCTGGGCTCTCTCTTCTGTTCCATTGATACATATGTCTGTTTTTGTGCCAGTACCATGCTGTTTGATTACTGTAGCTTTGTAGTATTGTCTGAAGTGTGTGATGATTATGCCTCCTGCTTTGTTCTTTCTCTTCAGGATTGCTTTGGCAATTCTGTTTTTTTTATGGTTCCACATTTATTTTGTTTGGGATCCTCTTTACTTCCTGTACCTGGATATCTGTTTCCTTTTTTTAGGTTTGGAAATTTTTCGGCCATAATTTCTTCAAATACATTTTCGATCCCCTTTTCTCTTCCTTCTCCTCTGGAATCCCTATTATATACAGATTGGCACACTTTATTATATCCCACAGATCTCTTATATTGCTTTTATTATTTTTTTCATTTGGTTTTCTGTGTGCTGTCATGATTGTGTGATTTCCATTATTCTGTCTTTCAGGTCACTTATTCTTTCTTCTGCATTATTCATTGGGCAGTTGATTGCCTTTAGCTCAGCTTTCGTCTGTGCAAATGAGTTTTCTAGTTTTTCTTGGTTCCTCTTAATAGTTTGTATTTCCTTTTTACAGTACTCTGCATTTCTGTTGATAGCCTTTATTAATTCCTTCAGTATTTTCAGTATCTTCTTTTTGAAGTTGGTGTCTGTTAGACTGAAGAGGTCTGTTTCATTGTTTGTTGTTTCAAGGGAATTCTCTTCATCTTTTAACTGGGAGTGGTTCCTCTACTTTTTCATTTTAATTATATTTGTCTTACCCTGTGAGTTTAGGAGAAACAATTATCTACTGTGGTCTTGGAGGGCTATTTGTATGTGGGGGCGTCCCTGTGTAGCTTGTGGGCTTAATATATTTGGTGCAAGGGCTGTTTTTAGTATGGATGCCTGTCGGCGTGTGTCATCAGTGTGTGCTGATCGTTATCTCCTTGATGGGAGATGTGCAGGTGAGGTGGCTGGTGTCAGGTCCTGGGGTTCTTGGCAGTGGTGGTGGCTCAGGTGCACCCCCTGAGCATGTAATGGGAACGGAGGTGGCTTGTGACCATTCCTGGAGTCCAGGCGGGTAGTGGTGGCAGCTCCTGACCACTTCTAGAGTCTGTGAGGGTGGCAGAGGTGGCTCGTGACCAGCCCTGGAGCCAGTACAGGTGGTGTCCTGTTCTCTGAGAGCAAGCACGTGCACAGGGAAAAAGGGTATGAGGGCGAGTCACCCCTTCCCTCGCACACCCCCCAAACAGTGGTGCCTGGCCTCTAAGGCACCCCGGGCTTCCTCCGCATACACCCTCAGTTGTAGTCACACCAGAATCCAGTCTTCCCCCCGCCCCACTGGGCCTATTTCCGCACAACCATCCCCAGTCCTCTTCCCAGGCCTGATCACCAGAGCCTGAGTTCCAGCTCCCAGGACGTGCACCTCAGGCTGGGGAGTGCAGGGCAGTGGCACTGACTATGCGCTGCTCCCTCCGCTCTGGCTGCCTCACACCGTCTGCTGCGTTCTCCTCTGAGCCTCTGAAGCTCCCCGTCTGTCTCAGCAGATCTCCCTGCCAGTGAGGGGGCTTCCCAGGGTGCAGGAACCTTCCCTCTTTCACAGCTCCCTCCCAGGGGCGCAGGTCCTGTCCCGACTGCTTTCTCACTTTCTTTTCTTTTCTTTTTTTTCCTACCCGGTTACGTGGAGATTTTCTTGCCCTTTCAGAGTCTGAGGTCGTCTGCCAGCGTTCAGTAGATATTCTGTGAGAACCGTTCCCCATGGAGGTGTATTTTTCGTGTATTTTTCATGTATTTGTGGGAGAAGGTGAGCTTCACATCCTACTGCTCCACCATCTTGGTTGCTCCTTCTGGTTTTTACTTTTCAGTTTGTTAATGTGTCGTATCATATTGATTGATTTGCAGATATTGAAAAATCCTTTCATCCTGGGATAAATTCCACTTGATCATGATCTATGATCTTTTTAATGTATTGTTGGATTCAGTTTGCTAGTATCTTGTTGAGCATTTTTGCATCTATGTTCATTGGTGATACTGGCCTGTAATTTTCTCTTTTTGTGATCTCTTTGTCTGGTTTTGGTATCAGGGTGATGCTGGCCTCATTTTTTTTTTTTTAATTGTATAGTTGATTTACAATGTTCTGTTAATTTGTGCTATACAGCAAAGTGATTTGGTTATACATACATGTACATTTTATATTCTCTTCCATTAAGGTGTATCACGGGATATTGAATACAGTTCCCTGTGCTATAATAGTAGGACCTTGTTGTTTATCCATTCTATATATAATAGTTTGCATCTGCTAAACCCAAACTCCCAATCCATCCCTCCTGTGCCCCCTCTTCCCCTTGGAAACCACAAGTCTGTTCTCTACGTCTGTGAGTCTGTTTCACAGATAAGTTCATTTGTGTCATATCTTAGATTCCACCTGTAAATGATGTCATATGGTATTTGCCTTTTCTTTTTTTGACTTACTTCACTTAGTATGATAATCTCTAAGTCCATCCGTGTTTCTGCAAATGGCAAAATTTCATTCTTTTCTATGGTAGAGTAATATTTCATTGTATGTACATACTACAATATCTTTATCCATTCATCTGCTGATGGACATTTAGGTTCCTTCTATGTCTTGGCTATTGTAAATAGTGCTGGTATGAACATTGCAGTGCATGTATGTTTTTGAATTATAATTTTCTCCAGATATATGCCCAGGAGTGGTATTATAGAATCATATGGTAACTCTATTTTTAGTTTTGTAAGGCACCTCCATACTGTTTTCCATAGTGGCTGTACCAGTTTACATTTCCACCGACAGTTTAGGAGGGTTCCTTTTTGTCACACCCTCTTCAGAATTTATTATTAGTAGACTTTTTGATAATAGCCTTTCTGACCGGAATGGGGTGATAACTTCATTGCAGTTTTGATTTGCATTTGTCTAATAATGAGTGATGTCAAGCATTTTTTCATGTGCCTTTGGTCATCTGTATGTCTTCTCTGGTGAAATGTCTATTTAGAGCTTCTGCCCATTTTTTAATTAAGATTTTGTGTTTTTTTTTTTTTGATACTGGGCTGTTTGTATATTTTGGAAATTAATCCATTGTGGGTCACATCTTTTGAAAATATTTTCTCCCATTCTGTAGGTTGTCTTTTCGTTTTGTTTATGGTTTCCTTTGCTGTGCAAAAACTGTTAAGTTTAATTAGGTCCCCTTTGTTTTTATTTTCATTGGTCTAGGAGACAGATAGAAAAAGATACTGTTGTGATTTATGTCAGAGTGTTCTGCCTATGATTTCCTCTGGGAGTTTTACAGTATCTGGTCTTAATATTCAGGTCTTTAATCCATTTTGTTTATTTTTGTATATGGTGTTAGAGAATGTTCTAATTTCATTCTTTTACATGTAGCTGTCCAGTTTTCCCAGCACCATTTATTGAAGAGATTGTCTTTTTTTTTTAATTGAGCTATTTCAAAATTTGGGGAAATTGACCAGGGATGTATTTGACTCATTAGGATAAATTAGTTATTGCTGTTTCAGTTCAACTGACTTCAGTGATTTGACACCTTCTATGTGCCAGGAGCTGGGAGATTGTTTTTTTTTTTTTTTTTAATAAAGACAGCGAAATAGAAAGTCTTTTATTTATTTATTTATGGCTGTGTTGGGTCTTCGTTTCTGTGCGAGGGCTTTCTCTAGTTGCGGCAAGTGGGGGCCAGTCTTCATTGCGGTGCGTGGGCCTCTCACTATCGCGGCCTCTCTTGTTGCGGAGCACAGGCTCCAGACGCGCAGGCTCAGTAGTTGTGGCTCACAGGCCCAGTTGCTCTGCGGCATGTGGGATCTTCCCAGACCAGGGCTCAAACCCGTGTCCCCTGCATTGGCAGGCAGATTCTCAACCACTGCACCACCAGGGAAGCCCTTGAAGAGACTGTCTTTTCTCTGTTGTATATTCTTGCCTCCTTTGTGGTAGATTAATTGACCAGAGGTATGTGGGTTTATTTCTGGGCTTTCTCTCCTGTTCCATTGATCCATATGTTCTTTTTTTGGTGTATGCTAGTACCATACTGTTTCAATTACTGTAGCTTGTAGTTTAGTCCTTAAGGAGCCTGATTCCTCCAGGTCTGTTCTTTCTCATGATTGCTTTGGCTATTTGTCTTTTGTGTTTCCATACAAATTAAAATTTTTTTTTCTAGTTCTGTGAAAAATGCCATTGGTAATTTGATACATATTGCATTGAATCTGTAGATTGCTTTGGGTAGTATAGGCATTTTGGCAATATTGATTCTTCCAATCCAGGAACACGGTATATCTTTCCATCTCGTTCTATCCTCTTCAGTTTTTTTCATCAGTGTCTTACAGTTTTCAGAATACAGTTCTTTTGCCTCCTTAGGCAGGTTTATTCCTAGGTATTTTATTCTTCTTGATGTGATGGTAAATGGGATTGTTTCCTTAATTTCTCTTTCTGATCTTTCGTTTTTTGTGTATAGAAATGCAACAGATTTCTGTGTATTAATTTTGTATCCTGCAACTTTACTGAATTCATTGATGAGCAGCAGTAGTAGTTTTCTGATGGTGTCTTTAGGCTTTTCTATGTATAGTATCGTGTAATCTGCAAACAATGACACTTTTACTTCTTCCTTTTCATGGATTTCTTTTATGGCTAGGACTTCCAAAATTATGTTGAATAAAAATGGTGAGAATGGGCATCTTTGTCTTGTTCTTGATCTTGGAGGAAATGCTTTCAGCTTTCCACTGTTGACTATAATGTTAGCTGTGGGTTTGTTACATATGACCTTTATCATGGTATGTTCCCTCTATGCCTGCTTTCTGTAGAGTTTTTATCATAAATAGATGTTGAATTTTATTAAAAGGCTTTTTGGCATCTATTGAGATGATCATATGGTTTTTATTCTTCAGTTTGTTAATGCAGTGTATCACATTGATTTGCAGATACTGAAAAATCCTTGCACAACTGGGATAAATTCCACTTGATCATGGTGTATGAACCTTTTAATGTATTGTTGGAGTAGGTTTGCTAATATTTTGATGAGTATTTTTGCATCTATGTTCATCAATGTTATTGAATTGTAATTTTCTTTTTTTGTGATATATTTGTCTGGTTTTGGTATCAGGGTGATGCTGGCCTCACAGAACAAGTTTGGAAGTGTTCCTTTCTCTGCAGTTTTTTGGAATAGTTTCAGAAGGATAGGTGTTAACTCTTCGCTAGATGTTTTGTAGAATTCAGCTATGAAGCCACTGGTCCTGGACTTTTGTTCTTTGGGAGTTTTAAAATTACTGATTCAATTTCATTACTGGTAATTGAACCATTCATAGTTTGTATGTCTTCCTGGTGCAGTCCTGGGGGATTGTACTTTTCTAACAATTTGTCCATTTCTTCTAGGTTGTCCATTTTATTGGCATATACTTGTTCATAGTAGTTTCTTATAATCTTTTGTATTACAGTGGTGTCTGTTGTAACTTCTTTTTCACTTCTGATTTTATTGATTTGGGCCCTGTCCCTTTTTTTTTTTTTCATGTTTCTCAGAAAAGGTTTATCAATTTTGTTTGTCTTTTCAAAGAACCAGCTTTTAGTTTTATGGATCTTTTCTGTTTTGTTTTGTTTTGTCTCTCATTTATTTCTTCAAATACATTTTTGATCTCCTTTTCTCTGTCTTCTTCTGGGATCAATATTCTGTGTAGATTGGCATGCTTTATATTATCCCATAGGTATTGTATATTGCTTTCATTTTTTTCTTTTGTCTTTCTGTCTGCTGTTCTGATTGGGTGATTTCCATTAGTTTATCTTCCATATCACTAATTCACTCTGCATTATTCAGTTTGTGATTCATTGCCTTCAGCTCAGCTTTTGCCTCAGCAAATGAGTTTTCTAATTTTACTTGGTTCCTCTTTATAGTTTCTAGTTCTATTTTACAGGAATCTGCATTTCAACAGCCTTTCATAATTTTGTCAATATTTTTATTACCTCCTTTTTGTACTTGGAGTCTGTTAGACTGGAGAGTTCTGTTTCATTGTTCTTTCAGGAATTCTCATGATATTTGAATTGGGAGTGGTTCCTTTGCTTCTTCATTTTACTTATATTTCTCTGACTCTATGCTTTTAGGAGAATCAGTTATCTACTGTGGTCTTGGAGGGCTGTTTCTATGTGGGAGCATCCCTGTGTAGCCTGTGTGAGTCTAATATTTTTGGTGCGAGGGCTGTTTTTAGTATGGATACTGTGCACGTCTCCTCAGTGTGTGCTGTCCGTTATCCCCTTGATGGGGGTGTGACTGGTTTAGGGGTGACTGGAGCCTATGATGGGTATTGATTAGGCACTCCTTTTTGCTCCGTGGCTGTCAGAGCCCTGTTGGGGCAGGGTCTGGTCCCCAGTTGTTGGAGTAGAATCGCACGTCTGTTTCTGAGCTGCCGTGTGAGGTAGGCAGGACTGGAGCACTCGCACTGGGAGAGGATCCTCTGAGGATTCCTCCGCAAGAGCTGTCCACTGGTGACTGCGCTGTGTGGTCGCCCGTCACCTGTCGTGCGGGCTCGCAGAGTACAGTGTCGTCAGCACTGCTCTCGGCCCTGCCTCAACCGTGGCAACCTCAACCGTGGGAGGCCCTGTTGGCCCTCAGATTCTATGTTCATGAAGCCACCAGCACAGTAGATACAGATATACTGAAGTCAGGTACCAGGATCACAGCGCAAGCTACGGAAGCTGCTGAGACCCTGGCCCCGCCTCTATGTGGGGGTACCCACGAGGCCCGCAGCTGCTGAGGCCGGATGTGCCCCCGCCACGGGAGACCCCGTAACCCACTTGGGTGTCCCACAGATGCTGCGTTTACAAGACCTGTGGGGCAGCAGTGGCAGAGTAAGCCCACAGATGGCACAGCTGTGGGGAGAGGGCTCTGATGTCGGCCCCACGTCCATGGGTGGGCAGCCCACACTTGCGTGCTCCCAGAGCTCGTAGAGGTGGAGACGTGCCTGCGTGAGCGTGCCGAGGGTGGGGCTGCTGTGGTGGGCCAGCCCTCCCTCCACGTGCCTGTTGATGGTGACACTTGTCACGCAGGTCCGGGCTCTGTGCACGTACAGCCCTGGCTGCAGCCGGTGCCACACTCCAGCTGCTCCAGGCTGCGTCCACGCAGCCATCCCCCGTCCTCACCCAGGGCCTGTCCGCCGAAGCTCGAGTCTCAGCACGTAGGTGACACAGGCCTTCTGTGCTCGTCTGTCTCTGTCCTGCCTGCCGCAGGCTGCTTGTTGCCCTCTTTCTCCTCTGAGGCTCCCTTTCCGTCGTGGCTGATCTCCCACCAGGGAGGGGGGTTCCCAGCTTGAGGGAACCTTTCCTGTTTCACAGCTCTCTCCCCAGAGTTCAGGTCATGTCCCGATTCCTTGTTTTTTTTTCCCTTTGATCCTACCTGGTTATGTAGTGATCTTTCTTGCAATTTCAGTCGTCTGACACCTGCCAGAGTTCAGTAGGTATTCTGTGAGAATTTGTCCTCATGTAAAATGTATTTGTGGGAGGAGGTGATCTCCACGTTTTTCTGTTCACATTTTTCTGTTCTACCAACTTGATTCCTTCCCCTTCCTATTGTTTACTTAGTCTCTATTTATTTTTGTTCTGATCTTTGTTATTTCTTTCCTTCTACTAACTTTCGTTTTTGTTTGTTCTTCTTTCTCTAGTTCCTTTAGGTGTAAGGTTAGGTTGGGTGGTTAATTTGAAATTTTTCTTGATCCCTGTATTGCTATAAACTTCCCTCTTAGAAGTGCTTTTGCTGTTTGGATTGTCATGCTTTCTTTTTCATTTGTCTCTAGGTATTTTTTATTTCCTCTTTGATTCTTTCAGTGGTCCATTGGTTATTTAGTAGCATATTGCTTAGCGTCCACATCTTTGTGTTTTTGCAGTTTTTCTTTCTTGTAGTGGATTTCTAGTCTCAGTGCTGTAGTTGGAAAAGATGCTTGGTATGATTGCAGTCTTAAATTTACCAAGACTTGATTTGTGGCCTGGCATGTGATCTATCCATGGTGAATGTCCATGTGCACTTGAAAAGAATGTGTATTCTGCTTTTGGATGGAATGTTCTCTCTATATTTATTTATTATTATTATTTTTAAAATTTATTTATTTTTAATTTTTCTTTATTTATTTATCTTAGTTGCACCGGTCTCAGCTGCAGTATGTTTGCTCCTTAGTTGAGACATGCATGTGGGATCTAGTTACCTGACCAGGGATCGAACGTGTGTCCCCTGCATTGGCAGGCAGACTCCCAACCACTGCGCCATCAGGGAAGCCTGGAGGGTGGATTCTTAACCACTGCATCACCAGGGAAGTCCCTCTCTCTATATTTATATCAAGTCAGTTTAGTCTAATGTGTTATTAAGGCTTGTGTTTCCTTATTGATGTCTGGATGATCTGTCCATTGAGGTAAGTGGGGTGTTAAAGTTCTCTATTGTTATTTTGTTACAGTTGAGTCCTACTTTTATGTCTGTTAATGTTTGCCTTATATATTTAAGTGGTCCTATGTTGGGTGCACATATATTTACAATTGTTATATCTTCTAGATTGATCCCTTGACCAATATGTAGTGTCCTTCTTTATCTCTTGTAACAGTCTTAATTTTTTAAAAAATTATTTTTGGCTGCATTGGGTCTTCACTGCTGCGTGCGGGCTTTCTCTAGGTGGGGCAAGCGGCAGCTACTCTTTCATTGCAGTGTGTGGGCTTCTCATTGCAGTGGCTTCTGTTGCGGAGCATGGGCTCTAGCGCATGGGCTCAGTAGTTGTGGCTTGCAGGCTCTAGAGTGCAGGCTCAGCAGCTGCGGCACACAGGCTTAATTGCTCTGCAGCATGTGGGACCCTCGAAGACCAGGGCTTGAACCCATGTCCGCTGCATTGGCAGGCGGATTCCCAACCACTGCGCCACCAGGGATGTCCCAACAGTCTTAATTTTAAAGTCTATTTTGTTTGACACAAGTATTGCTGCTGTGGCTTTCTTTTGATTTCCATTTGTATGGAATACCTTTTTCCACCCCCTCACTTTCAGTCTGTGTTTTTAGTTCTAAAGTGAGTTGCTTGTAGGCACCATTTATACACGTCTTGTTTTTACATCCGTTCAGCCAGTTTATGTCTTTTAATTGGAGTATTTAGTACTTTTATGTTTGAGGTAATTATTGATATGAATGTTCTAACTGCCATTGTGTTAATTGTTTTGGATTCGTTTTTGTAGGTCTTTTTTTCCCCGTTTGTGATTTGATAACTATCTTTAGTGTTGTGTTTGGACTCCTTTTACTTTTTTGTGTATATATCTATTATAGCATTTTGGTTTGCAATTGCCATGAGGTTTTTATATAGCAGTCTATATATACATGATTAAGTTGCTGATCTCTTAATTTCAAATACATTTTATAAACCCTGCATTTGTACTCTCCTCCCCTCATGATTACTGTTTCTGATATCATATTTTACATCTAATTGTTTTGTATATCCCTTAATTACTGTGGATATAGATGATTTTACTACTTTTGTCTTGTTACTTCCCTGTTAGCTTTGTGTGTGGATGATTTCCTACCTTTATTGTACGTTTGCCTTTATTGGTATACAAACTATTTTGTAGTATTTTTAGTTTCTAGTTGTGGTAGATGCTGACATTTAAAACTCTACTGTTACTTGTTTTGATTTTAAACCACTGATACTTTCATCTTGCAAATTTCATTGTTATAAATGGCCTTCATTTTTCTTTATTCAATCATCAGTTCTGTATTGTTGATGACATTCTTAGTGTTTTTTGTTTTATATCTACAATTTGGGGTTTGGAATGAATATTTAATATTTTATAGAATTTCCTTTTTGAGTGTTTGCTTTAACTTTATTTTTTTGATGTGGACCATTTTTAAAGTCTTTTATTGAATTTGTTACAATATTGCTTCTGTTTCATGTTTTGGTTTTTTGGCCACGAGGCATGTGGGATCTTAGCTCCCCAACCAGGGATCAAACCCACACCCCCTGCATTGGAAGGCGAAGTCTTAGCCACTGGACTGCCAGGGAAGTCCCTGACGTAGCATTTGTTTCCCCGAAAGCTGTATAACCTCTAGAAATTTTTGAAAAGATAGTCTATTCCTTTTACTCTGTTTCATATTAGTTAGTACCTATTATGAACCCATACACCTTTGTTTTAATGGGCTATCTTTTTTTAAGGAGTTTCAGGTTCATGGAGGAATTAGGTGGAAGTTAGAGATTTCCCATGTATTTTCCACCCCAGATATGCAGACCCTCCCTCATAATCAACACCCGACAGGAGAGTATGTTTATTATCACCGAGGAACCTACATTGACATGAATTATCCCCTCAAAGTCCTATGTTAGAGTTCACTCTAGGTGTTATATATTTTGTAGGTTTGGGCAAATGTATACTGACATGTGTGTACCATAATAGTACCATAAAAAGTAATTTCATTATTTAAAAATCCTCTGTGCTCTACCTATTCATCTCTCCCTCCCTCCTAACCACTGCAATGACAGATCTTGTTACTGGCTTCATACGTTTGCCTTCTGCAGCATGTCGTCTAGTTGGAATCGAACAGTTTATATAGCGTTTTCAGATTATCTTCTTTGACTTAGTTATATCCATTTTATTTTCTCCATTGACTTTTCATAGTTTGATAGCTCATTTCTTTTTAGTGGTGAATAATATTTCCGTTGCCTGCATGTACCACAGTTTATTACTCCATTCACCAACTGAAGGACGTTTTGGTTCCTTCCAAGTTTAGATGATACGGATAATGCTGCTATAAATACTTATATGCAGGGAATTTATTTCTGCATGTTTGTTTTTTGTTTTTGTGGCATGTAATAGTTCTTCATTCCTTTTTGTTACCTCGTAGTAGTCCATGAATGAATACAACATTTTGTTTATCCATTTGTGAGTTGTTGGACATTTGGGTTGTTTCCACCTTTTGGCTATTGTGAACAATACTGCTAGAAACATTTTTGAACAACATTTTTTGTGGACGTATATTTACATTTTCCTTTTGCATAAAGCTAAAAGTGCAGTTGATTGGTCATGTGGTAATTTTCTGTTTAATCTTTTGAGGAACTGCCAGTGTCTTCCAAAAGCAGCTGTTGCACCATTTGACGTTTCCACCAGGAGTGAGTGTATGAGGGTTCCAGTTTCTCTACACCCTCACCAACACTTGTTATCTTTCTCTTTGACTACAGCCATTGTAGGAGTGTGGAGCTGTACCTCATCCTGGGTTTGACTTGCATTTTTCTATTGAAAAATTACGTTAAACATCTTCTTTGTGTGCGTATTGGCTGTTTTTCTTTGTTCTTTGGAGAAATGTCTGTTCAGATCCTTTGCCCATCCTAAAATTGGGTTGTCTTTTTTTGTTGAGTATAAATAAGTTCTTTATATCTTCTAAATGCAGGTGCCTTGTCAGATATTTATGATTGGTGAGTATTTTTTTATTGTTTTGTAGGTTTCCTTTTCACTTTTAGAGGGTAGAAGCTTAAAGGCTGCAGGAGATAATTGAGATTTTGTTTTTAAACTAGGTTCTTATAGCATCCACAGTAACAGTCCCAAAATGGATTTTCGTGACTGGGAGGCCTTTAGGTTAATTGCAAGTATTCCGTCTTAACTTTCTGGGATGAAAGGTACTTAGGCCCACTTGGGGGCGCGTTTGTTTCTACCTGCAGCCTTTGAGAACTGTGTTTGCACCAGTAATCATGTGTATCACGACACCCGTGCTGCTCTTTAGACCACGCCCCCTCCACCCATGGCTACTGTTTTCTGACTGCATTCATCTTGTTTTTACATTTCCTGTTTACAAAAGTAATTGTCAATGTTAAAAGACACGTTTTGACCAGATAAGAAAGTTTCACTCCCAAAAACCTTGGTCTAGAAGACAGTGTTACCTCATTTGACAGGAAAACCACCTTCCATTAACATCCTTTGGGAAGATGATAGTGTATTGTTGATCCTTTTCCTAATAATATCTGACTAATAATAAAGTGGAGCTAAGTCTACTTATTTCTTTTTTGTCCATCCTGGCTTGTTACCAGGATGCATTTAGTAGGAAGAAGTCATGATGTGGATAATGACAAAAATTGAAAATTCAAAAATTAGATGTAGTTTACTTTAAATACAGCACAGCTTACTGATAGGTCTAATTAGCTTCTCTGTTAAAAAGAAACACCCCCCCCCCAAAAAAATCCCCCGTTCATCACTTATTTAAAAAATGTTTATTGGACTCCTAGTATATACTGATAGAAAGCACCACAATGATAACTTCTTTTAAACTGTTTGCTCTCCTTTCTTCATTTTTCCTAACCTCCCCACCCTGTGCCTTAGTCAAGCAGAAATCTGTTCTGTTCGTTTGTTTTGTGTTTTGGTTCTGTTTGATTCCACATGTAAGAGAAATCATAAGGTATTTGTCTTTCTGTGTGTCACTCACTTCAGGTAGCATAATGCCCTTCATGTTGTCACACATGGCAAGTTCTCATTCTTTTTAATGGCTGAATAGTATTACACTATATATATTTAGACATGTCTCAGTTTCTTTATTCATTTATATTCATTGATGGGCACTTAGGTTGTTTACTATTGTAAATAATACTGCAGTGAACAGGGGGATGCATATATCTTTTTGAGATAGTGTTTTCATTTTCATCATATAAATACCCAGAAATGGAATTGCTGGATATTACGTTAGTTCTATTTATTTGAAGAACATCTGTACTGTCTTTCGTAGTGTCTGCGCTAACAGAACACAAGGATTCCCTTTTCTCCACATCCTTGCCAACACTTACTTGTCTTATATCTATATTAAAGCCATTCTAAGAATTGTGAGGTGATATCTCATTGTGGTTTTAATTTTTATTCCCCTGATGATGATGATGTTGAACATCTTTTCATGTATCTGTTGACCATCTGTATGATTTCTTTGGAAGAAAATCTATTCAGATCTTCTGCCCATTTTTTTTTTTTAATCAGAATTTTTGTTGTTTTTGTTGTTGAGCTGTGAGATCTTTAGTAAATATTTTCTCCCAACCCATACGTTGCCTTTGCATTTTGTTGATAGATTCCATTCTTGTGCACAAACTTTTTAGATTGATGTAGACCTACTTGTTTATTTTTGTTTCTTTTGCTTTTACTTTTCATTTCAGATTCAAAAAATCATTGACAAGATATCAAGGAGCTTACTATGCTTTCTTCTAGTTTTTTTTTTCAGGTATTGCATTCAAGTCTTTACTCTGTTTTGAGTTAATTTATGCATATGGTATAAGACAGTGGTCCAGTTTCATTCTTTTGTATGTGCCTTTCAGTTTTCTCAATACTAATTATTGACACTGTCCTTTCCCCCTTGTATATTTTTGGCTCCTTTGTTGTAAATTTATTGATTGCATATGTGTGGGTTTATTTCTGGGCTTTCTAGTCTCTTCCACTGACTTGCGTCTGTTTTAAGGCCAGTAGCATACTCTTTTAGTTTCCATTCTTTTTAACATCGTTTGAAATTAGGGAATGTGATGCCTTCACCTTTTTTATTCTTTCTGAAGATTGCTTTGGCTATTTGGTGTGTTTCTGGTTCCACACAAATTTTAGGATTATTTGTTCTATTTCATGTGCATGTTTTTGCATGCAGAGAAGTTTTTGGCTCATTTGTGTACTACCAGGTAGTGCGATTGCTAGATCATATTTAAGATTGTAAGAAACCACACTCTTCCAAACTAGCTGTACCATTTAGCATTCCCATCAGCAATGAAAGAAAGTTTTTGCTGCTCTGCATCATTTCTAATTTTTGATGTTTTCAGTGTTCTGTATTTTGGCCACTATCATTGGTGTTTAGTGGTATCACATTTGTTTTAACACACATTTTCCTCAATTAAATCTATGTCATTTTTAACTTTTTCTTATTAAGTTTTAGTCACAGGTTACCATTCAATTGATTTGCTGTAGTTTTCTATAAGGAAGTTTTGATTTCTATTTTAATTACAATTTTTTTTTGCTGCAAATAATTGTTTTGCTGAAGGTTTTACTTTCATTTTAGGTTCGTAGGATTTGCTGGCAAAATAACCACTCTTACACTCAGTTAAACAAGAATTCAGAGAGTTCATTGATTACAGTATACTAATTAAGAAAAGAATAGTATAACTAACTAAGAAAGTATAGTAAAGACAGAGGTTTATTACATCACGGAATTGGGGAAGCACCTACATCCAGATCCAAGTAGCACTGGGAAGTCCCTTCAACAGCAATCTGGAGTCCCAGTTGGGAAGGCCCCGGGCAGTGCATCTACCCCACGGGTGAGACTTGTTTCCTACTGGAATGATTCCTGCTTTTAGCATCAGGCCATAGGCTGACAACAGTCAGTCAGCCTACGTGCAAATTTGCAGCTCTGGTTATCGTCATAAATGCCTTGGTCTTAACTCATAAGTCTTGGAGTGTTCTCTGATCCCCGGGGGCTGGCCAGGCCCTCAGGGTGCAAGAAGGCCCCAGACTTACTCCTTGATTTACAAGGTGTGCTGCCTGTAGGTAGCTCAGCAGTTCAGCATGTAGCCAGCTTTTAGGGTCATTGCCCGGTCAGAGAGGCCTAGTGCTGCCTCTGAAGCCTGAACAAGACTACTTTACTAGCTTCCCCAACATTAATTTATTCTAATAATTATTCTCCGTCTGTAGATTCTTCATGTACATCTTGGGATGCTGATATTTAAATATCTCATTCTATTTAAGGAAATGTAGGTAATTTTTTTATACTCCATGGTTTCCTCATTATACTGCTTCTAACAATGTTTCTCAGAAATTTTCTTACGTTCCTTGAATTACATATTTCAATGAAGCCTCTTTTGTTCCCTGTCCTCTCTTTCTTTCAACTAAATTTCATCAAAAGTGGCCTGGTCCTTGTTGATACACAACCTATTACTGTCCTGTTCTTCAGGCTGTTAATTGGCTGCTTATGCTGTCGACCACATCTCTGCACATAGAGCTCTGCCATGGACCAGCACGGCTCTGCCACAATTGTTTCTGTGGTTAAACCCTGCTGTGAACAGCACTTGTCCATACAAGCCTCTAGGTTGTTCAGTAATGCCCCTTAGGGTTTTCTGTTGCTGTTCCAGAAGTCAAAATTCATTACTTTCTGTTACGTGCATATTAATTCCTGTTGATAAGAGTAAGTATGTCTTTAGTGATATACATAAAGTAAGAGCACTTGTCATCTGATGTCTGTTATATGTTTGAGATTCTAATGTTAAAAGATCCAAAGATATGATTTCAAATACTTGAAAAAATTCCAGCAGAAGAGATCTGTTACTTTTATATAACAAAGCTGTTTGCACTAAAAAACTTCATGCTAAAATTGATATTGTTTTTAAAATGTATAAGTAGTTTAAAAGAAGTTATTTTTACCAAATATAATCACATCCACAAAGAGTTTAAACCTTGGCAAAAGCCTCCTGCTAGCTTTGTTTCCACCAGTCAACCTCTGTCGCCCCTGCCAAGAGATCATCATCCAGCAGCCATGATCAGCCTCCATTGCTGTACCCTTGAGAGGGTTTTATTGCATCCACATGTGTTCACACAGAGTGAATTCATTCACTCTCCAGGTTTTGCTTTTAGGTCCTGCAAAGAACATTCTTGTACATATCTTCCGGAACAAGTAATGTATGCCTAGGAATGGAATTTCTGGGATACTCAGCTTGATCATGTTTAGAGCAAGTACTGGAATAGATGTAAACCTACAGTCTTCCCATAACAGCACTCTCTGCCTTCCTAATATCTTCCACATTTCCTTCATACCAACAATATAGTTTGCATAGAATGAGTCATGTGTATGTTTCTTGCTGTGGCACTTCTTCTTTTCCCAAGGTTAGGCTTTCATCTGCTGCAGCACAGTCCTCTTCCCATAGATTTGCAAGCACAAGTAGTGCTCCCACATTGCCCACTACTTTCACTCTTGCTTTGTTAAATCCCAGTCCTGGCCTTCCCTCAGGTTTTTGTGGACCTAAGTGAACTCTATTGGTACTTCTTAGTACTGTATTAATATTTAGCACTTGGGCTCCCCAGTTCCCGTAAGACCCCACCCCGCCCCATACCCCACACACTGCATAAGGAAGGACCCCTACTTGCACACAGTACAGTTTGCTCAGATCAGCAACTCGGTCTGGTCACTGTGTACATCAACACGTGCTGGACGTGACTCATCATTATCTGGGAATGGCAGGACAGTCACAGTAGAAGTGACACAGCTCACTGCCCCTATCTTCCTTGAAACATTTCTTTCTAAGATACGGGTTATTTCCTTCAAATTTTCTTAAAATCTGTACTGCCTGGATGGACGATGCTGCTTAATACATATGAACATGTCATGTTACTCTGCACACCCAGGTTCAAACTGTCTCCTGAATTTGCTTTCTGTGTGAGTTAGAGATAGATGCATGTTTCTATATGAAAAACTGTGATACTTTACCTCAAGAATAATTAAATAATTAATGCTGTTATAGGGCTTGAAATATTGCATGGCAGACAGTAAGGACTGTAAAGTTACCTTTAGTTAACTAGATGTGTCATTTTTTGGTCATGGTTATTATGAAATTGACCTTGGCCTACATTATATTTTGGCTGTTGTCTTTTTCTAATTATTTTCCATATAGATGTTCTCTCTGACCTTAAGATAACAATTTTCAAAGCATACATTATATACCATATGTATATATATTTTGCCATACAAGTGTACAATTAAATGACACTCCACAGTTAGGTAGCTGAACTATGTAGAACCGCAGGCATGACATCATGATTGAGATTTCAGACCATTTTCCCTAATTCTTAAACTTTATACATACGTTTACCTGAATCTGATATTTCAAAATTCAGTGCTTATCAAGATATTATTTTTCCTATTGTATGTTCCCTCTGAAATGAAAATTATTTTTTTTTGCTGGTATTTACCGGAGAATCTTTTAGAATTCCAGAGGCTTATTATTTTGTGTAAACGTGGTTATTTATTACCTTACCTGCTTGATTTATTATGGGTTATGTAAATGCTTTATCAGTTATTATTGTGATATACAGATTTTAAAAAATATTTTTTTCTTACATCATACTCACATGTGATTAACATTATTATAAAGGTTAAGGATTAGGGAAGACAGTCTCAAATCTCAAGGATGATTTCATGCCTGGATTTTTATAAGCCAGTACATAGGTAAACGTTCTAACTATGGACTATCATTTAGTTATCCAGATACAATGCAAAATATATGTAGTATGTAGTGTATGGTTGAAATTCTATTATCTAAGATCAGAGAAAACAGTAATATGGGAAAATATATAAAAAGAAAATTATATAATAGTGTCTGAAGACCGTGTTTGAGAAAACTGTTCATTGTATATGATTTTTTATGTAATTATCTAAGCTATTTTCCAACTCCATTTAATAGGAAGCCATTCTGCTAGACTTGCAATCAAGGAGTTATCACCAAGAGAAGACACTGATAAAGGAGAATTATGCCATATAGTGGTACTGGAAAGAAATGAAAGTCATGGCATCAAGGATTTTGACCTCAAGAAGTCTGTGCAGATGTGCAGGAATGTGAGAGTGAGTCGGGATATGATGCAAGAGATTATGAAGAAGTGCTTTTGACCCATAACAAAAATCTCAGAGAGAAGATCAAGATAATAAATCCTTAATTAATTTTCCTCAGAGTGTTTCTGTAAGAAGTAATGCATGTGAATATTTCACGCACGACAAGCCATTCGTAAGAAGTTTGTTAACAACGAAAAAAATAACATCAGCGTTGCTGGAAACAGAGATCTCAAGTGTTTGGAAAGTAGACCTGGAGTGAGGCTGCAGGCCCAGGTGGCTCAGCTGCAGAGATTTCCAGCTGAGGAGAAAGTGTATGCATGTGGTCAAGTTGAGAAGCCAGTCAGCAGTGGTTCCTCAGTTTCACCACTTCACAGAATTGCTCCACAACACAGGAGAACACACACTCGAGAAAAATCTTACAGCTGTAATGACTGTGGGAAGGCTTTTAACAAAAGCTCAAACCTCAGGAGTCACAGGAGAATTCATTCTGGACAGAAACCTTACAGATGTAGTGAGTGTGGCAAAGCCTTTAACCACCAGTCACACCTCACAACACATCAGAGAGTGCATACAGGAGAGAGTGCATACAGGAGAGAAACCTTACAAATGCACATGCAAAGCCTGTGCTGAACAGTCAAGCTTTAACAGACATAAGAGAATCCATACTGGACAGAAATCATACAGATGTCTTAAGTGTGGCAAAGCCTTTACAGTGCACTCGTATCTTACTCAACATGAGAGAGTCCATACTAGAGAGGAACCACACAGATGTAATGAGTGTGGCAAGCATTTTACACAGCATTCAAACCTTATGGCATATGGCACACCAGAGAATTCATACAGGAGAAAAACCTTTTAAATGTAATAAATGTGATAAAGCTTTTATTGAACAGTCACAACTTTGGGGTCATGAGAGAACTCACACTGGAGAGAGACTTTACAAATGTGATGAGTGTGTCAAAGCCCTTACAAGACATTCATATCTTATTCAACATAAAACAATCCACACTGGAGAAAATCCTTACCAATGTAATATGTGTTGCAAAGCTTATACTCAATTTGCAAGCCTCACCAGGCATCTCAAAATACATACTGAAAACAAACATAAGCCTCACATAAGTGGCAATGCTTTGGTCCAAAGCTCAAGGTTTAGGGGTCACCAGAGATTTTAAAAAGTAGAAACTTTAAGAATAAAGCAATTCAGACAAAATCTGTGCATGTATTCAAGCCTTACTTAACATATGGGAGTCTATCAGGGAGAAAGAAGACATACAGATGGCCAGCAGACACATGAAAAGATGCTCACCGTCACTGATCATCAGGGAAGTGTAAATCAAAAGTGCAATGAGGGGGCTTCCCTGGTGGCACAGTGGTTAAGAATCTGCCTGCCAACGGAGGGGACACGGGTCCAAGCCCTGGTCCAGGAAGATCCCACCTGCCATGGAGCAGCTAAGCCTGTGTGCCACAACTACTGAGCCTGCGCTCTAGAGCCTGTGAGCCACAACTACTGAAGCCCGGGTGCCTAGAGCCCGTGCTCTGCAACAAGAGAAGCCACCACGATGAGAAGCCCACGTGCCACCACAAAGAGTAGCCCCTGCTCTCTAGCACCTAGAGAAAACCCGTGTGCAGTAGCGAAGACCCAATGCAGCTAAAAAATTAAATAAATGAATAAAATTTTTAAAAATCATATAAAAAAAGCTCAATGAGGTACCACCTCACACCTGTTTACAATGGCTATCATCAGAAAGACAAGCATTGGCAATGGTGTGGAGAAAAGGGAACCCTGTCCTCTATTGCTGGGATTGTAAGTTGGTGCAACATTTACGGAAAACATTACTGAAGTTCCTCAAAAATTAAAACAGATGAACCAGGTATTGTACTTTGAAGTATTTACTGGCAGAAAAGAAAAACAGTAATTTGAGAAAATATAGGCATTTGAATATTCATTGTAACATTATCTCCAGTAGCCAAGATAGAGAAGCAGCCTAGGTGTCCATCAATAGATGAACGCTTAGAGGAGATGTTGTATGTCCATGCCACACAGTGGAATATCAGTCACCCTTAAGAAAAGAAGTCCAGCCATTTGCAACAAAATGGGTGGATCTAGAGGATTTTATGCTAAGTGACGTTAAGTCAGGTGTAGAAAAACAAATACTGCACTTATACGTGGAATCGAAGAAGTAAAAGCACAAGACAAGGAAAACAGATTCACAGATAAAGAACAAATGTGTGGTTGTTGCCAGAAGGAAGGGTGGAGCAGCAGCAGGTAAAATAGGTGAAGGAGATTTAGAGGCACAAACCTCTATATAATAAGTCATGGGGAAACCTCTATATAATAAGTCATGGGGATGTAATATCCAGCATAAGGAATGTGTTTAGAAGTAGTATGGTAGTAGCTCTGAGGAAAGATGGCTACACATATCATTGTGATCATTTCATAAAGTATGCAAATGTTACCTCATGTAGTACAGCCAATACTAATACTGTTGTATATCAATTATATTTCAATAAAAAGAGACTCCATCATAGAGAGAAACCATACAAAACTTATGTGGAAAAGCCTGTAACTAGGGCTCATGCCTTACCTTATATCAGAATATACATCTTTGAGAGAAACCAAACAAATGTCATGTATAACTGCATAGCAGGGTGATAGTTGGAAATAATATTATAATATTATAATACATGTTAGTGCAGCTTCTATCAGAAATAATTTGTCCCTTCTCACACAAAATACATCCAACCTCGTATGTTAAGGATAGAAGAAAAGGAAAGGAGAAAAAGTTCTAACAAAACATGACTTGAGTCACACATGAGGATTTCATAAGTTTCATGAGATTCCTCTTGAATCAGAGTCCTATATGGAGTCCTCATCACTCATAACACATTATGCTGAAACAGAGAAATAAAACTTAAATAAATCCTACCATTTATTGAAGAAAAAGGAGGTACCCAGTGGTCTTTGGTCCACAGCAAATGTGCAGTTTTGCTGAGCAGATGTTCTCAGGTCCCTATTCCATACGGCCAGGAATGGGAAATGATCTTTTCTGGACTCCGTCTTTTCCCCTGAGAATGGATATCCAATATTTTGTGTTTTGTTCTTCACTTAACCTAGTAACACCCAACAGAGTATTTATTACAAACTATGCCTTCCTTGAGCAATAAGCACTTTTCCCCAGTACCTTCCCAGGACCTTTAGCCCATGTGCCACAACTACTGAAGCCCACGTGCCCTAGAGCCCGTTCTCTGCAACAGGAGAAGCCACCGCAACGAGAAGCCTGCGCACCACAACGAGGAGTGGCCCCCGCTCGCCACAACTAGAGAAAGCCCGCACACAGCAACAAGGACCCAATGCAGTCAAATAAATAAATAAATGAATAAATAAACTTATTAAAGAAAAAAAACTACAGTGAGATATCACCTCACACCCCTTAGAAGGGCTATCATCAAAAAGCCAAGCGATAACAAGTATTGAGCAGAATGTGGGAAAGAAAAAGGATCACCAGTGCACTGCTGGGAAGAATGAAAACTGTTGCAGCCACTATGGAAAACAGTATATAATTTCCTCAAAATATTAAAGAAAAAAAAAAACTATCAAATAATGCAGCAATTCCACTGCTAGGTATATATCGGACAAAATAAAATCACTGTCTTAAAAAGATACCTGCACTCCCATATTCATTATAGCAGTATTCACTATAGCCAGCTCATAGAAACAACCTAAAGTGTCCAAGAGATGAATGGATTAAAAAAAATCTAGCAGACACACACAATGCAATATTATTCAGCCACAGAAGAGAAGGAAATTCTGTTATTTGTACCAACATGGACAGACGTTGAGAGTATATGCTCAGTAAAATAAGTCAGACATAAAAAGTAATACTGAATGATCTCACTTATATGTGGAATATACATATATAGAAGAACAAAAGAGACAAAAGCTAACAGAAGTAGAAGAAAAAAGTATATTAGAGATAAATGAAACAATAAAAACTACAGAAAACCACAACCCTACAATATGGTGGTTTGAAAAGGACGAAAACACTGACAAACACCTAGATTTACTCACAAAGAGAACACTCAAACTACTGAAATCAGGAATGAAAGAGGGGACATCAGAAATGATTCTACAGAAATCAAAATAATTCTAAGAATACTAAGAACTATTCTATACCTAAATGTTGGATAACCCAGAAGAAATGGATACTCTCCTAGAAAATATAACCTCTCAAGACTGACTCATGAATAAATAAAAAAATGTGAACAGACCTATTCCTATTAAGGAGATTGAAATCACTAATCGAAAACCATACAACAAAGAAAAGCCAGATAGCTTCACTGCAGAATTCTTCTCAACATTTAAAAACAATTAAGACCAATCTTACTTTCACTCTTCAAAACAACTGAAGGAAAGGGAACAGTTCTAAACTCCCTCTATGAGGCCAGAGTTACTCCAATAACAAAGCCAGACAAAGACACTACAAGAAAACCAGAGGCTACAATCTCTAATGAATAATGATGCAAAAATCATCAATAAAATAATAGTAAACTGAAACCAACAGCACATTAAAAGGGTTATATGCTGTGACTAACAGGGATATATTTTTGAAATATAAGGATGGTTCAACATATGAAAATCTTTTGATGTAAAACAGCACATTAACAGAATGATGGGAAGAAAACTACATGATCATTTCTACTGAAAAGCATTTGACAAGCATTTCATGATAAAAACACTCGGTAAACTAGAAATAAAAAAAATACTACCTCAACATAATAAAGGCCATATATTAACAGCCCACAGCTACCATCACACTTGATGGGGAATGACTTAAAGCTTTTCCTCTAAGATCAGGCACAAGACAAGGATACCTCCTTTCACTATTTCTAAAAACATTACTGAAAGTCCTAGCAAGGACACATAGGCAGAAATATAGATAGAAGGTATCCAAATAGAAAAAGGAAGAAGAATTTTTTCTGTTTACAACCTACATGATCTAATGTGTAGAAAAAGCTGAAGATTCCACACAAAAAAAATCCTGCTGGAACTAATGAATGAATTCAGAAAAATTAGAAAAATATGTAGGTATAACCTTATCCAAGGAGGAAAACGTTTTTACACTATAAGCTAAAAACACTGCTGAAAAATATTAGAAAAGATACCAATAACTGCAAATATATCCCGAGTTCATGGATCGGTAGGCAGTATTGTCAAGATGTCAATACTACCCAAAGTGATCAATAGATTCAACACAATTCTTAGCAAAATCCCAACAGCGTTTCTTGAAGAAATAGATAAATCCATCCTAAGATTTATATGCAATCTAAAGACCCTCATAGCAAAAACAAGTTTGAAAATAATAAAGTTGGAGGTCACACAATTATTTCAAAATTATCACAAAGCTAAACTAATCAAAGTGGCAGAGTACTGGCATGAAGACAGAGAGACCCGTGGAACAGAACAGATGTCAGAAATGAACTCTTGTGTATATGGTCAAATGATGTTCCCCAAGGTGTCAGTACCACTCCATGGGGGAAGGTCAGTCTACTGAACTATGCTGAGAGGAGATCAAGATGGTGGCGTAGAAGGATGTGGAGCGCATCTTCTCCCACAAATACATCAAAAATAATCTCCACGTGGAACAATGCTCCCAGAATACTTAAAGCTGGCAGAAGATCTCATACAACGAGAACTGCAAGAAAGATCCCCACTTAACTGGTTAGGACAAAAGGGGAAGAAAGGAATCAGGATGGGAACTGCACCCCTGGGAGGGAGCTCTGAAGGAAGAAAGGTTCCCACACCCCGGGAAACTCCTCGACTGGCTGAGAGGTCCACCAGGACAGGGAGGGGAGCTTCCGACGCTAGAGAGGAGAGTGCAGGAGCTGGCCTGTGGCCAGGTAGGGGAGAGAGAGCAGCACAGCCAGTCCTTGCCATGCTGCTGCATCTCCCAGCCCAAGATGTGTGCCTCCCGGCGTGCGCAGCAACTGGGTGCTGAAACTCGGGCCTCGGCGACATACTCGGGGAGAGGATTCGGTTTTGCTGTGCAGAGACGGCCCAAAGGTTGTGGAGTGTGGTCTGGGCCACGGCTGGGGTTGTGTGCAGGACAGAGTGCAGGTCTGCAATAGGAGCCCACTATCAATGCACAAAGGGAGGGGCGTGGGTCTGCTATAGCAGCCTCACTGTCAGGGTGCTCAGAGGGGCATAGCTCTGGCCGTCGCAGGCTTTGTGAGTGCGCACAGGTGGCAGGTTTGGGGAGCGCACACGTGTCACTGGAGGGGCGTCTGACCCGATTATTGGCGCTCTGGCAGCAGGGTTGAGTTGGGGAATGGCACCAGCAACAGCGGACTTTGTGGGCTCACACACACGGAGCGCTGGGGCTGAATCTGAGCCTATTACCAGTGCTCCTGCAGTGGAGGTGGGTGTGAGGGCAGCACCAGCAACCTGGACTTTGGGGGCGCACACACCGGGTAGCAGGCGGTGTCACAGAGTCACACATCCCAGTGGAGAGCTACTGGGGAGGAATACATCATAGCTCCTTTCCCAGCAGGGTGATCCAGTCCTGCCTGCCTCATGTCACAGCTTAGAATTGGACCTGGGGGCTTCTACCCCAACCAGTACTCCAACTACAGGGCTGTTACAACCACCGAGCAAAGAAGAGGCCCTGCCAAACATCCACTGCAGGCTCTGGTCACCACAACAACAAACGTGCCACCTATCAAGAGGACAGTGGCCAGCACACCCTGACGAAAGATGTGGCAAGCGTCCATAGCAAAATAGCCCTTGCACCAAAAATTTTGGACTCACACACACAGTCTATTCAGGGATGCTCCCGCATAAAAGCAGCCCTTCAACAGTAGATAACTGTTGCTCCTAAATTCACAGAGAAATATAAATAAAATGAAAAAGCAGAGGAATACTTCCAATTAGAAAAACAAGATAAATCTCCTGAAACAACAAAAAATTAAACAGACCTCTTCAGTCTGTAAGCCCCAAGTTCACAAAGGAGGTAATAAAAATGCTGAAGGTATTAAGAAGGACTATCAAATAGAAATGCAGATCACTGTAGCAAGGAACTAGAAAACATAAAGAGGAGCCAAACAAAACTAGAAAACTCAATTGCCAAGATAAAAACCGAACTAAAGGTAATGAATAAGGAGACTAAATAAGGCAGAAGAACAAATAAGTGATCTGGAAGACAGAGTAACAGAAATCACACAGTGAGAAGAGCTGAGAGACCTACACCAAGACATATTAAAATGGCAAAAGTTAAAGAGAGGATTCTAAAGGCATCAAGAGAAAAACAAAGTCAGTTACAAGGGAACCCCCATAAGGCTATCAGCTGACTTCTCTACAGAAACTCTTGCAGACCAGAAGGTAGTGGCAAAATATATTCAAAGTCCTGAAAAGGACAAACCTGCAACCTAGAATACTCTACCCAGCAAGATTATCATTTAGAATAGAAGAAGAGGTAAAGAATTTTTCAGACAAGCAAAAACTAAAAAAATACAGCAATCCTAAACCCACCCTAAAAGAAATATTGAAAAGATCTTCTCTAAATAGAAAACCAAGAATCTATAGGAAAGGGAAAAATCACAATACAAAAGGCAAATATATAAAAGGATTGAAAATCACATAAATGAGCCAATTCATAGATTAAAAAACAATCAAAAAATTTTATGAAAGCAATTATAACTACAACGAACAGCAAAAGGATAAACATGAAGATGTAAAATAGGACATCAAAATCACAAAATGTGAGGGTTAACATACTTGAAAACCAGGGTAACCACAAATCAAAAACATACAATAGAGTCACAAAAACCCAAAAGAAAGGAACTCAAGCATAATGCAAAAGAAAACTATCAAACCACAAAAGTAAAAACAAAAAAGGAACACAGAAGAAATACAAAATTAACTGGAAAACAAGGTTTAAAATGGCAGTAAGTACATACTTATCAGTAATTACTTCAAAGGTCAATGGACTAAATGCTCCAGTCAAAAGACACATAGTGGCAGATCACAAAATAAAACAAGAACCTACAATATGCTGCCTACAAGAGACTCACTTTAGAGCAAATAACACATACAGATTGAAAGTGAGGGGATGGAAAAAGATATTTCACACAAATGGAAATGACAGGAAAGTGGGGGTAGCAATACTCATATCAGACAAAGTAAACTTTAAAACAAAGGCCATAAAAAAAGACAAAGAAGGACACTATACCATGATAAAAGGATCACTACAAGAAGAGGACATTACACTTATTAACGTATACGCACCCAATATAAGAGCATCTAAATACATAAAACAAATACTAACAGACATAAAGGGAGGAATTGAAGGGAATACAATAATAATAAGATGCTTTAATACCCCACTAATATTAATGGACAGATCTTCCAGACAGAAAAGCAATAAGGCAACAGAGATCCTAAATGACACAATAGAACAGTTAGGCTTAATTGATAGCAACAGGATATTACATCCAAAAAACCCAGAATACACATTCTTTTCAAGCACAGATGGAATATTCTCTACGATACACCACATACAAGGACAAAAAGTAAATCTCAACAAACTAAAACGGATAGAAATTATTTCAAGCGCCTTTTCTGACCACAACAGCATGAAACTAGAAATCACAGAAAGAGAAATAGGAAGAAAACGATTACATGCAGACTAAACAACAGGCTACTAAAAAACCAATGCGTCAACGATGAAAGCAAAGAGGAAGTCAAAAAATATGTTGAGACAAATGACAATGAAAACATAACCATAAAAGAAATATCTATGGAATGAAGCAAAAACAATCCTAAGGGAATTTCATAGTGATAGAGGCCTTCTTCAAAAAAGAAGAAAAATCTCAAACAACCTAAACTATCACCTAGAAGAATCAGAAAAAGAA
This sequence comes from Balaenoptera borealis, assembly GCF_965194805.1. NCBI lineage: Eukaryota > Metazoa > Chordata > Mammalia > Artiodactyla > Balaenopteridae > Balaenoptera > Balaenoptera borealis. Next base: position 64,870,732 of record NC_138878.1, read on the forward strand.
GAACAACACCTAAAGTCAGCAGAAGGAAGAAAATAATAAAGATCAGAGAGGAAATAAAACATAGTGATAAAAAAGAATAGAAAAAAATTAAAACAATTGCTGGTTTTTTGAATAGATAAAAATTGACAAACTTCTGACCAGCCTCACCAATAACAAAAGAGGACCCAAACAAACAAAATAAGAAATGAAAGAGAAATAACACCTGATACCACAGAAATACAAAAAATCATAAGACAATACCATGGAGTTATATGCCAACAAAATCGACAACCTAGGAAAAATGTACAAATTTCTAGAAACATACAGCCTCCCAAAATTGAATCAAGAAGAAACAGATAATTTGAACAGACTGATCACTAGAAATGAAATAGAATCTGTAATTAAAAAAAAAAAAACTCCCTGCAAACAAAAGTCTGGGACCAGATGGCTTCATTGGGGAATTCTACCAAACATACAAAGAACTTATACCTACCCTTCTCAAATTCTTCCGAAAGACTTAAGAGGAGGGCACATTCCCAAAGTCATTCTATGAAGCCAACATCGCCCTGATACCAAAAACCAGAGAAAGACAATACCGAAAAAGAAAATTACAGGTCAATATCTTTGATGAATATACATGCAAAAATCCTCAAAAAATATTAGCAAACTGAATCCAACAACACATAAAAAGGATCATATACCATGATCAAGTTGGATTCATTCCAGGGTCACAAGGATGGTTCAACATTCACAAATCAATCAACGTGATACACCACATCAACAAAAGAAAAAACCACATGATCATCTCAATAGATGCAGAAAAAGCATTTGATAAAATTCAACATCCATTCATGATAAAAACTCTCACCAAAGTGGGTATAGAGAAAATATATCTCAACATAATAAAAGCCATTTTTGACAAACCCACGACAAAGGCAGCAAGAATATACAATGGAGAAAAGACAATCTCTTTAGCAAGTGGTGTTGGGAAACTTGGACAGCTGCATGTAAATCAATGAAGTTAGAAAATTCCCTCACACCATACACATAAACTCAGAATGACTTAAAGACTTATATAAGACATGATATCATAGAACTCCTGAAAGTAAACACAGGCAAAACATTCTGACAGGGGCTTCCCTGGTAGTCCAGTGGTTAAGAATCTGCCTTCCAACGCAGGGGACGTGGGTTCGATCCCTGGTCAGGGAACTAAGATCCCAAATGCCGCGGGGCAGCTAAGCCCACACGACGCAACTACTGAGCTCGCACGCTCTGGAGCCTGTGCGCCACAACTAGAGAGAGAAGCCCACACGCCACGACAAAGAGCTAGTGCACCTCAATGAAGAGCCCGTGTTCCGCAACTAAGACCCAAGGCAGCCAAATAAATAAAATAATAAAAAAAAAACATTCTGACATAAATCGTAGCAATATTTTCTTAGATCAGTCTCCCAAGGCAAAAGAAATGAAAGCAAAAATAAACAAATGGAACCTAATCAAACGTATAAGTTTTGCATAGCAAAGGAAACCATCAAAAAAATGAAAAGACAACCTATAGACTGGGAGAAATACTTGCGAACAATGTGACTGACAAGGGCTTAATTTCCAAAATATACAAACAGCTCATAGAATTCAATATACAAAAAAAAAAAAAAAACCGATCCAGTCAAAAGTTGGGTGGAAGACCTAAATAGACATTTCTCTAAAGACATACAAGTGGCCAATAGGCACATGAAAAGATGCTCAGAATCACTAATGACTAGAGAAATGCAAATCACAACTACAATGAGGTACCACCTCACACTGGTCAGAATGACCATCATTAAAAAGTCTACAAGTAACAAATGCTGGAGAGGGTGTGGAGAAAAGGGAACCCTCCTACACTGTTGGTGGGAATGTAAGTTAATGCAGCCACTATGGAAAACAGTATGGAGGTTCCTTAAAAAACTAAAAATAGAGTTACCACATGATCCTGAAATCCCACTCCTGGGAATATATCTGGAAAAGATGAAAACTCTAATTCAAAAAGGATACATGCATGCCAATGTTCATAGCAGCGATATTTACAATAGCCAAGACATGGAAGCAACGTACATGTCCACTGACAGATGAATGGATAGAGTGGAATATTACTCAGCCATAAAACAGAATGAAATATTGCCATTTGCAGAAACATGGATGGATCCAGGGATTATCATACTAAATGAAGTCAGACAAAGACAAACGTTATATGATATTACTTATATGTGGATCTAAAAAATGATACAAATGAACTTATTTACAAAACAGAAACAGACTCACAGATATAGAAAACAAACTTATGGATACCAAAGAGGAAAGAGGGGGAGGGATAAATTAGGAGTATGGGATTAACAGATACACAAGGATGGTTCAACATATATATACTACTATGTATAAAATAGATAAAAAACATACATATACTACTATGTATAAAATAGATAAAAAACAAAGATTTACCATATAGCACAGGGAAGTATATTCAATATCTCATAATAACCTATAATGGAAAATAACCTGAAAAAGTGTGTGTGTGTATATGTATGTATCTGTATATATATAGATATAAAACTGAGTCACTTTGCTGTACGCCTGAAACCAACAAAATATTGTAAATCAAGTATAATTCAATAAAGTAAACAAGCAAACAATTTGTAGAGTGAACTAAAAAAAAAAGATGTTGAGGAAACTAAATATCCACATGCAAAGAATGTAGTAGGACCATTATCTTACACAATATACAAAAATTAATGGAAAATGGATCAAAGACCTAAACATAAGACCTGAACAGGGCTTCCCTGGTGGCGCAGTGGTTAAGAATCCGCCTGCCAATGCAGGGGACACGGGTTCGAGCCCTGGTCTGGGAAGATCCCACATGCCGCGGAGCAACTAGGCCCGTGAGCCACAACTACTGAGCCTGCGTGTCTGGAGCCTGTGCTCTGCAACAAGAGAGGCCGCGACAGTGAGAGGCCCGCGCACCGCGATGAAGAGTGGCCCCCACTTGCCACAACTAGAGAAAGCCCTCGCACAGAAATGAAGACCCAACACAGCCAAAAAATAAAAATAAATTAAAAAAAAAAAAAAAAAAAAGACCTGAACGTATAAAAGTCCTAGAAGTAAATATAGGGAAAAACTTGTTGACACTAGATTCAGCAATGATTAACTGGATATAACACCAAAAGCACAGGCCACAAAGTAAAAACATAATCTGGACTACATCAAAATCCTAAACTGTTGTGCATCAAAGCACACTCAATCAAGTGAAAAGACACTATGAAATGGAAGAAAATATTTGCAAATGATATAAGAGTATAGGTAAAAATTGAGAATACATAAAGACCTCTAAAAGGGTCTGATCACCAGTTCCACCACGGCAGGGGGTCTTTCCCCAATTCAATCCTCAACACTAATATCATAAAAAATACAGACCTGATGACTAAACAAAAATCAAGACCATACATAATGCACAGAAATGTACAAAACAAAAGTAGCAGTGCCTTAAACAAAACGAACTATAGCTTATCATTGAAGGTGTCACACCAATTCATAAGCTCTTTTATTGACATGCTTCAAAATCAGGTGTTGAGGTAGAATGAATAAAGGCACACACAGGTGACAAAATATGTAGTGTGAACAACAGTTTAGTCAACAGCCTCACAGATATGAGGACGAGAACCTGGACAATGTATTCGTAGGAGAAATTCCTATACCATTTACTGAGGTTCATAAAGGATGATCATTGGTATATGTAAGCAAGATTGTCACAGTGCCCTTGAGACAGGCTTCTGTGACACTCCTCAACCAGAATAAAAACCTGGAAAGACGTATCAGTCAGGCTCTCATGATACTTTCTATCTCACATTGTAGAACATGCTGTCCACTCCAGTAAGCAGCTTCAAGTGGTGATTTTGTATGCAGCTGGAGAATATTGCAACACATGAGGGAAAGTATTCTCCATAAAAACTTTCTGTTACCAAGTAAACCCACTCCACAGAGTCCACCAGAAGTTGTCCACTAACTAAAAGTGGATTATCACAGTAAAAAAAAAACTGGATAAAATTTCAGACCCTAGGAATATCTATTTCAGAAGCAAGTTTCAGAGTCAAATCAAGCGAACTTAAAGAACGTATGGAATCACGAAGTGTCTACATTACCCAACTAGGAAGAGCACTCCAAGAGAGAAAAAAATATAAGATATGGGGTTCAGATATGATAGGATCTTGAGATGGGACCATGTTCTCTACCTGCAGACACCAAGCTAAGAGCCTGAAAAGGTTCACATATGCTCCTCTTGCAGGACTGGGGATCAGAGAGGGCCTCTCTGTCCATGGTCCTTACAGTTTTCCTAAGTAACAATTATGTAAGGTTCAGTCAACCTGGCCGCCACTCGCATCACTGAAGTACGTGGCAAAAGCAGAATGGAAGAAATGGCTGGGAAATAGCAGACAGGGCTTCAGACAGCTCCATGTAGGTTATGAGGTGCCAGATGGAATTAAAGAACAGCCAGTGTTTACCATCTGTTACTATCTGTTGATTACATCTTTTCAGAACATCAAATGGGGATTAAACTGACATAGGTTCAAGGGTTGGACTCTGGAGGCATCATCTCTTATCTCTATGGACTAAGAACTGAGCATCCAGTGTAATCAAGACCAGAAGGAGAGATGAGGGGGCAAGAGACCCCTTTAAAACAGCCCACCTCATGCTTCTTAAAGTCAAGAAAGACCGAGTTCACAGAAGGCATATAACAAAGTGTTGTGGATCAAGATAAAGACTGACTTTATCTTTGTTGGAGCTACAGCACCACTGGGAGGTGAAGGGGTAAATTTCACACGTTGAAGCACAGAGTGATAAGTTGCAGAGAAAAATTTCCTCTGAGAGCTCACAAAAAATAAACTTCTCTCCCAACAATGGGAGTGTTTCCCCGACACTATTAAGGGTGTGGCGTCACCTCTGCCCTTCTGACATCTGACCTGGGTTCACACTTCTGCTACTTTCCCACTCATTAGGTTTCCTGATACTTTCATGTCACTCTTGACAGTCCAGGGCTCATTCTCTTGCTTCAAGATGGAGATAATATTCAGATCAGAAAGAGAAATTCCTGCTTATTAGAAGAAATGTGAAGTGCTGTGGCTCTTCCAGAATCCCAGCTCTTTGTTCAGCTGGGTAGTGAGGACATTACAGGTGGTTCTGCAAAAACATTTCACAAATTCATCCACCGCCTCCTTTTGAATGCAGAGGGAACAGCATAATATGCAGACGCCTAGCTCTCTTCCTAGAACTACTGAATCTAAAGCACAGGGGTAGAAAACACAGGAAATTGGGTATTTTAAAAGTTTCCCATTGGGCTTTATAAATACTCAAGCTCTGGAACAACCCCTGACGTATCATGAAATGGGCAGATCACCTGAAGAAAAGGACAGTTTAAACTCCTGACACTGCACATCCTGAAGCATTTCATGTCTGAGTCAACAGGGATTTCAGATCAGCCAAGCAAAACAGGGCCTCCCAAGAGGCACACAGGAAAAATGCAAAGATATCCAAGAGCAGATCCCAACTTCTAGAGGGAGGGAAGTTATCCTCACCCAGGGAGAGCAGGTTCCTGCAGGTCTCCAGCATCACGTCCCTGTACAAGGCCCTCTGAGCAGGGTCCAGGCATTCCCACTCCTCCTGAGTGAATCCTACGGCCACATCCTTGAAGGTCAACGGTGCCTGAAATGAAAACACATTTCACCAAGGGGCCATGAGTCCTTATTTTTACACAATGTGAGAAGGAGAGACAGGTGTAACAATCAATCTGGTTGAAATATGTAAATGGCAAAGCTATGTAAAGGTATTTGGAGCAAATTATGTGTCTCTAATTTTTAACGTCTTATGTTTTATATAAGAGAGTATGATATCTTCCAAACAATGTGGATTTTTCATGTTTGTCGATAATACATGAAATACACACAAATAAAACTGAACACCAGAGTGTCTATATAGATATTATGTTCTACACACTGAGATATTCAATATCTAGATGAGCTACATTATGAGTGGTGTTTTCAGAGATGACAAAGTCCAGAGTGGATTTAAAGAAAGGTCAGAATCTTAAATTATGATCAATAACAACCACAATGACTAAAAGGGTCTGAATACTTCCTATATGATAAGCAGTACTCTAAATGTTACATGTATTAACTTGTTATCAACAGAATAGCTCATTAGAAAAAGATGTGTTCCCATGGTAGAGAGGAGAAAACTGTCAGAGACACTCTGAGAAACTCGACTCAGGTCAACAGATAAGAAATGACACAGCAAGCATATGAACTCAGGTGGCTGGGATCTGGAATGGAAGCTAAAGAGTGTCAAAGAATTGGAACTGTTAAAATTCACAAATCTAAGGACATGTATAGGCTAAAAGGATGGAAGAAGATAGTCTGTCCTACAGAGTAGAGGTGGCTACATAATATCAGACTAACTAAAAACAAAAACTGACACACAAGGGACAAAGGATATTATATAATTAAAAATGGTCGATTCAATAAGAAGATTCAACAATTATACACACACACACACACGCACATCTAACATTAGAGCTCCCAAAAATATGAAGTAAAAATTAACAAATGAAGAGAGAAATGGACAGCAGCACAGTAATAGTATGACATTATAAGACCCCAGTTTTATTTATGGATGGAACCATACAGAAGATCAATAAGGAAACAGAGAACGTCAATAACCCTATAGACTGACTGGACGTAACAGACATGTACATGTCACAACCACCCAACAACAGCAGAAAAGACATTCTTCCCAACTATCCATGGAACATTCTCCATAACAGACCACATGTTGGGGCATAAAATAAATCTTAAATTTAAGAAGACTGAGGTCATAAAAGTATCTAACCACAATTAAATGAAAATAGAAACAAGCAGACGGGGGGGGGAAAAAACCACCAAAAATGTGGGAAAAAAAGCCAAAAACCAATGGGCCAAAGAAGAAATCACATAGGAATTTTTAAAATATCTGGAAGAAAATAAAAATAAAACATACCAAAATTTATAAGATACAGTGAAAGCTACACTGAAAAGTGCTTATAATATAGAAAAGATCTCGAATCAGAAATCTGTTTTTACACCTAAAGGAAACAGAAAAAGAAGAAAAAAACTAAACCCAAATTTAGAAGAAGAGGTAAATCAGAAAGATGAGACCACAGATAAATGAAATAGAAAATAGAAATATAATATATAAACTAACAAACCAAGAGTCAGTGTTTTGACAAAATTAAATTTACAAACTCTTAGCTATGCTATGAAAAAAACAAGATTCAAATAACTAAAAACAGATATAAAAGGGGAGAGATTGCAACTGATGTCACAGAAATTTTTTACAGGATTATAAGCGAGTATGATATACAATAATAGGCCAAAAAATTACATAATATAGAAGATAGAGGAAAATTCTTAGAAACATATAACCTACTAAGCCCTAATCACTAAGAAAAAGTCTGAACAGAAATATAACTGAAGAGATTCAGGCAGTAATCAAAAACTTCAAAGAAAAACCTAGGACCAGATGGCTTAACTGCAGAATTTTACCAAATATTTACGGAAGAATTACCTCATATCCTAATAAAAATCTTCTGAAGAGTTGAAGAGGGAACACTGGCAAACTTGTTCTATGGAGCTGGCATGATTCTGATACCAAACTCAGAGAAAAACACAAGAAGGAAGGAAAACTACAAACTAATATCCCCGATGAATACCGATAAAAATATCATTAACAAAATACCAGCAAACCAAATTCACAGCAAATTAAAACTATTCTACATCATGAACAAGTGGAATTTATAAGGCAAGGATGATTCAACATACAAAAATCAATTAATGCAATGCACCACATTAACAGAATAAATCAACCCATGATCATCTCAATTGCAGAAAAAAGCATTTGACAAAATTCAACAACCTTTCAGGATAAAAACCTCAACAAACTAGGAACAGTATCTCAACATAAGAAATGCCGTATATGAAAAGAACACGGTTAACATCATGCTCAATGGTGGAAGAGTGAAAGCTTTCCCTCTCAGATCAGGAGGAAGTCAAGGATGCACACTTTCTGCACTACTGTCCAAAAAAGTACTGAGAGCCTTAGCCAGAGTAATTGGACAAAAAAAAAAAAAAAAAAAAAAAAAAATCAAAAAAGTAAAATTATCTTTTTAGTAGATAATGAGGTTTATAAAACTGTAAAACTGTAAAGATTCCACAAGAAAACTGCTACATCAAAAAACAATTTTAGAAAAGTTGCAGGATGATATCAACATGCAAAAATCAGTTATATTTCTATACACAATGCACAAAGTCAAATGAAAATTAGAAAACAATCCTATTTCTATAGCATCAAAAAGAATTAAATACTTAGGAACAGATTAGCCAAGGAGGTGAAAGACTTGCACACTGAAAACTACTATAAATGTTGCTAAAAGAAATCTAAGATGATACAAATAAATAGAAAGACATCCTATACTCATGGATTGGAAGACTTAAAATGCCCAGAAAATCCTAAATGTTTTACAGATTCAATGGAATCCCTATCAAAGTTCCAATGGCAATTTTTGCAAAGATAGAAGAAAACATGGTAAAACTGATAGGGAATCTCAAGGGACCCCAAATAGCCAAAATATTCTTGAAAAAGAAGATGGAGACCACCCTTTTTTAGATTTCAAAACATAGTACAAACAAAGGAATCAAGAATGGTGTGGTCCTGGGAATTCCCCGGTGGTTCAGTGGTTAGGACTCCTCGCTCTCACTGCCGAGGGCCTGGGTTCAATTCCTGGTCGCGGAACTAAGATCCTACAAGCAGCGAGGCTTGACCGAAAAAAAAAAGGATGGTGTGGTATTGGCATAAACACAGATACTTAAACCAATGGAACAGATTAACTCAGAAATAATTCTTGGAATATATGTAAAGTATATTTAAATGTGTGTGTGTGTATATATATATATATATATATATATATATATATATATATATATATATATAATTTATTTATTTATTTATTTATGGCTGCATTGGGTCTTTGTTGCTGTGTGTGGGCTTTCTCTAGGTGTGGGAAGCAGGGGCTACTCTTTGTTGCAGTGTGTGGGCTTCTCATTGTGGTGGCTTCCCTTGTTGTGGAGCACAGGCTCTAGGCACACGGGCTCAGTAGTTGTGGCACACAGGCTCAGTAGTTGTGGCTCGCGGGCTCTAGAGCGCAGGCTCATTAGTTGTGGCGCACAGGCTTAGTTGCTCTGCTCCATGTGGGATCTTCCTGGACCAGGGCTCGAACCTGTGTCCCCTGTATTGGCAGGCAGATTCTTAACCACTGTGCCACCAGGAAAGTCCCTTAAAATGTACTGACAAGGGTACCAAGACTACAATAAGGGGAAAGGACAGTCTAACAAATGGTGCTGGGAAACCAGGTATCTACCAGCAAAAGAATGAAGCTGGAACCTTACCTGCATCAAACGCAGAAACTTCTTTGTGTCAGAGGAGGCAATCAACACAGTGAAAAGAAAACCTCTAAAGAACAGAGGTGATGCAAGTGATTTAGAGAATTTCTAAAATCAGTGATGGAATAAAACACCCTCTATCACTAATGTTTCTGAACTTTCCATTCCATTATCAGTCATTAAGATTTTGAAGTCAGTGACTCACTCATTTAACTTCAACTGCATTAGAAAAAGAGCAAATTTCTCCTTATTGGTCTCTTTTCTAGCACTTACCAGGTATTGTGCATATTAATACCATCACTTCCATGTGCAGCTTCTTTATCCCGGTTTACAGAGAGCAGACAGTGCATCCTGATGGGGCCCTAAGCAATCCCTGCTGCCCAGTAGCACTGACACCACGTCTCTAATCCATGGGTGTGAAGCCCTGCCCAGTGGAGACTCCTCACAAGTTCCAGGTCACTGGGTCGTGGGGAGACGGGATCTAAGTGGAGATGACAGGCCCTGAGGGAAGGACCTGGGTGACTGTGACGGTACAGGTGTCAGGTGGGATACTTCAGAGTCAGACAAGATCAGCGAGTCCAAAGAAGGGCATTTCAGGAAGGACAGACAGAAAAATCAACGGACAATATGACTTTACCTGAGAAAGAGCCATTTCTGACTCCTTTTCTTTCCTCTCCCTCCTCTTCCAGGCTCCTTCCTTAGACAATATGAGTCTTTAGGGGTCTATCTTGAAAGTTGGAAAGATGCTGTTTAACGCTTGGAATCAACACACGCCCTTCCTGAGTCACCACCACACACACAGGGAAGACCTCAGCATGTGGAACAGACAGTCCCCTGCTGCCCACTGTCCCAGGAGGGGCTCAGGACAGTAAACTCCCACACAGAGACCAACACAGGAGTTTCCCCACCCTTTCCTTCAGATCAGGCTCCCCTCCTGGTGAGGCCCTCACGTACACAGCTGCAGCGGGCACCTCAGCTGGACCCGACGACCCCCTGCAGGTCACAGACCAGCCCTGATCCATCCCACGCAGAGCAGAGCCCCTCAGCCTCAGCCCAGACCTCAGCCCTCAGGAACGGGGGGACTCAGAGTCACGATGCTCAGTGAGGGATACAGATTAGAGTCATCTGGGGCAAGTTATATATTATTGAGGTTGGGCCTCACCGCAGCTATTTAAGGGGGAATCTTTGGTCAGGGGGCACAAAACATGTATATGCAAAATGCCTCACTGATCTAATGGGAAGACTGGGTTGAGCACCACTCAAGAGGAAAGCCCAGCACACCTTCTTTTCCTTTTCCAGCTTAATCGAGGTATAACTGATGAATAAAAATGGTGCACATATAAGGTGTACAACGTGATTATTTGACAGATGTATACACTGTGAAATAATTATCACAATCAAGTAATTTACACTTCCATCAACTCGCAGTTACCATTTTGTGTCTGAGTAGTGAGAACACATAAGTGATACTCCCTCAGCAAATTTCAAGTATACAGAAACACAGCATGGATAACTATAGTCAGCATGATGTGTATTAGATCCCCAGAACTTATTCATTTTATACCTACAAGTTCGTACCCTCCGACCAACATCTCCCCATTTTCCCCACCACCCAGCTCCTGGCAACAACCTTTCTATTGTTTCTATGAGTTTGACATTTCTAGTTTCCACATATAATATCTGTCTTTCTCTGTGAGGCTTATTTCACCTAGCATGTTCTCTAGGTTCATTTATTTTGTAATAAATGGCAAAATCCCTCATTTTTATGGCTGAATAACATTTCATTGTGTGTGTATACACACACACACACACACACACACACACACACATTTTCCTTATCCATTCTTTTGTCAACAAACATTTTGGTTCTTTCTACATCTTGGCTATGGCGAATGATGCAGTAATGCTCATTGGAGTGCAGACATTACCCTCAAAATATCGATTTTGTTTCATTAGCTATCTCGCCAGAATAGTTTTTGATAGATTGTGTGCCTGTTCTTTTTTTAATTTATTGAGGAAACTCCACATTGTTTTCCATAATAGTCGCACCATTCACATTCCCACCATCAGTGCACAAGGGTTCCCTGTTCTCTGTATTGTGCGTGTGTGCGTGCGTGTGTGTCTGCATGTTTGGGGACAGAAAGGGAGAGGATAATAGAGTAGCCAGCACTGGCCTGGCAACAGGAAAGTCTCATGCAGCTTCCGAAGGACGAGCCTCTGGCCTGCAGATCCCTGTGGTGTTCCTGCCCTCCGATTCTTGGAAAAATCTTTCCCTACATCACAGGACTTTGTCTCCTGGTAAGTTGTGCCCACAGACCCATACATAACAAGACCTCCCTAACGAAAATCTTCTGCCATTTGAAGCTTAGTACTCACAATTAACCTTCTGGACTCAAACTTACAAATTCTCATGAGGTCCAACACACTCTCCATATACCCCATAATATCCCCCTCCTATCCTGCTATAAAATACCAGAAGACATTCCAACCTCTAATAACTCATGCATTCATGCTGGAGTAATGCATACGAAGACACCTAAAGACCCTCTAGACCCAAGACACTTTATTTTAATATAAAGCATTATTTAATTAATTTATTTATTTATTTATTTTTAGCTGTGTTGGGTCTTCGTTGCTGCCCGCGGGCTTTCTCTAGTTGCGGCAAGCGGGGGCCACTCTTCACTGCGATGCATGGGCTTCTCACTGCGGTGGCTTCTCTTGCTGTGGAGCACAGGCTCTAGGCGAGCGGGCTTCAGTAGTTGTGGCACTCAGGCTCAGTAGTTGTGGCGCACGGGCTTAGTTGCTCCGCAGCACGTGGGATCTTCCCGGACCAGGGCTCGAACCCGTGTCCCCTGCACTGGCAGGTGGATTCTTAACCACTGTGCCTTGGAACCAGGGAAGTCCCAAGACACTATATTTTAATTCACAGTGCCCCTAGCCCAAACAATGTCATCTCCAAATCTAATAATAAAAGTAAGATGTCTCCAATGATGCACATGCCCCAATGAGAACATACATCTTCCACGGAAACACTCCAACTTCTCTTTTGTATCTTTCAAAGTGCATCTAAAACTTTCTTCACTTGCAACCCAAAATACTCAAAAATACCAAAAGTAACCCAGAAAATGATTTCTGAGACTTTCCCTATATTACTCCATGGGTTGCAATGATGATGATGCTTGCCCCCCAAAAAACCCAACAAAAGTCAGCATGTGGAGTGGATGCTGGGGGGCACCCTCTAGATCCAGCCCCTCGGGACTAAGGCACCCGTCCTCCTGCACCCACAGCTCCCTGTGGGCTCAGCTCAGGCCTTGGTTCTACCATCATTGCATGATATTACTTCCCTCTGCCTAATTCCACTCCTTACATTCCTCCTCAGGTGTGATCAGGGCCTACCCAATTAAAACTAGTACATGCAAATCCGTTTCAGCACGTGTGTCCCAGGCAACCTGAGTTGACACTAGGGCACCCCAAACCATTCCATGCAGCCCACAACCACCCATAAACCCACTTGCAGATGCTCCAGCCAGAACTGAGACATGCCTTCCCAACATTGCACACACCCACTGATCCCACAAGGAACAGGAGCACACAGCGTTCATTGGGCTCTTCTGTTTGACCACACTTGCTGCCATATCCCTCCTGCAGACCCCTCCACTTTTCCCCATTTTACTGCCTCTCCTCCGGGCATGACTGAGCAAATAGGGCTAAAAGGCACAGAGGCTTCTGAGCACAGACATCACAGTAGGAATGCTGCCACCCAAAGGATGCTAGGTATTCTGTATGAAGATCAAGAAGTTGGCCCTCCTGGGAAAACTTGCCAGCAACTGGGGACGATATAGAGTCCAGTTACAAAGGCTACTGAGTTCAGGGAGGAAGTCACCGAGAGAGGGTCCTCAGGTCTCACTGTGTCCTGATCTCCCCACGCACAGCTAATTGCAAGATACCCTAGCTCTTTACGAGGGGCCTCCTTCACACCCTCTTATATTCCTGACTTTCTGCCTACCTTTAACACAGTGAAATCAGTATCCTTGACTCCAAACAGATGAACTGCTGGAAGGCAAAAACCTCTTGTCAAGGTGGCGACTGGCCCTGGATGTTTAGAGCCTGAAAGACCTGAGAACTATAGTGGATCAATGACACAGCGGACTACACGTGGGGACATCTCAGCACACTGCCTGCGGGTACCAGTCTAAAGTGCTTACTAGGGTTCTCTAAATCGTTTTGTTCTTATTTTGAGTAATTAAGCAGCCACAGCGGGTAAGGATCAATTAAAGTTGAAATTTCCAAATAGAATTACCACACGATCCAGCAATCCCACCCCTGGGCATATATCCAGACAAAACTATAATTCAAAAAGATACATGCACCCCTATGTTCATAGCAGCACTATTCACTATAGCCAAGACATGGAAACAACCTAAATGTCCACCGACAGATGAATGGATAAAGAAGATGGGAGATATATAGATAGATATACACATACACACACACACAAATGGAATATTACACAGCCATAAAAAAGAACACAATAATGCCATCTGCAGCAACATGGATGCAACTAGAGATTATCATACAAAGTGAAGTAAATCAGAAAGACAAAGATAAATATCATATGATATCACTTATATGTGGAATCTAAAACATGACACAAATGAACCTATCTACAAAAACAGAAACAGACTCATGGACATACAGAACAGACTTGCGGTTGCCAAGGGGGAGGGGATTAGGGGAGGGATGGACTGGGAGGGTGGGGTAAGCAGATGTAAGCTTTTATATACAGAATGGATAAACAATAAGGTCCTACTGTATAGCACAGGGAACTATACTCAATATCCTATGATAAACCATAATGGAAAATAATTTTTTTTTAAAGTTCAAATTTCCAGAACAAATATGCAAACCATCATCATCACTTGTTCAAGTCCCTTGGTTTTCTCTGAGGATTACTCAGCCCAACCCACAGTCCTAGCATCTAAACACATTCTCAACGTCATGTACTGCCGTCATCCTGGGAAAAAGAGGAACGCTGTGTGCACTTCAACGGAGGGAAAACAGGAAAGACTCAAAATAATCAATGGAGAAGGGCATTTCTGTTGATGGCAATTGATACAGAGGCAATAAAACCTGGGTAACGTGACAGAGATTGTCAGGAGGGGACGGGGAGACCTCTCTGAGCCTAGACCTGAAGGAGGACAAGGGGCCTGAGCCATGGTGACTTAAAGGCCAAAGGTAAGAACAAGAAATGAGATCTGACACAGAAAAGGTGCTGGTGTTTGGAAACAGAGAAAAGGAGAAATGTGACTGGGGGCAGAGTGAACTGTGAGAACAGGGTCAGCGCCCAGGATGAGGCTGGAGACCCTGGCAGGGCCCTGAGGATGACACAGGGCTGAGCAGCCACAGTGAGGAGTCGGGATTTTGTCCTGAAGATAAATGGAGGCCATTGGAAGTCTGAGTGCCAGGACCGACATAAACTCCCTTTAGGTTTACACTTAATGCAGAGAAGGAAGACTGACTACGGGCTCTCTGACTCGGAGCCTAGCTTCCTGCCTCCATCCTAACCCTTCTGTTTTTCATTCTGGGAGGCCTGGGACCCATTTAAAAAATTCTAATTACAACTGCACACTCTTTCCAAGAACTGCCACACACGGACACACACCCAATTTGGCCAATTCTTTCAGGGGTCAGGGTTGCTCAGACTGAGAATTTCTGGTCTAGTCTGTCATCCCATCTCATCTCCTTGAGGCCTAGAGGGGAGACATTTCTGAGAAGGTCTGAGTTTAGAGAACAGACCACGTGGAACTGAATTCTGAAACGGTCACCTGAAGGGCCAGTGGGCACAGTTTGTCCTTATCACCTGTCCCATTTATTTAATCCCAATAATGAAAGGGAACATTTTCTTGGAGAAGTGCAACAATCAGAAAATTCCAGCTTGCTTTTTTTTTTTTAATGCTTAGACAACAACTTCTTAATTTGCACAAGTCCAGAGACACTCAACCCACAAGAGGGCAGAACCCTTTGAATTCTTCCTAATGAAATGAAAGTCTGTTTTCCCAGAGTACTCAAAAATATTTATTTGAATGAAAGAGAAAATGAATGAGTTATTGTTATACTGAAATAAGCCCTTACAGAATTAAATAATTTGCTTTATTAAATTTTCATCAGTGTATTTCTTCTCCCTAAAACAGGTAGGAACTGAATAGAAAGAAACAAACAGAAGTGGGTTGTTATATTCTTGGAAATTACACAAACATGCAAAAGCAAGGGAATGATTAATAAATAAATCTCCAGCTCCAATCATTTCCTGATTTTGGATGCTATTATGGGTTGAACTGTTTCTCCTCATAAAAGATATGTTGGAGTCCAAACTCCTAGTATCTCAGAATGTGACCTTATTGAAGACAGGTCTTCATAGAGATGATTAAGTTTAAATGAGGTCATTAGTGAGTATGCTAATCCAATATGACTGGTATCCTTATAAGAAAAGGACATTTGGACACAGAGACACACACAGGGAAAATGCTATGTGAAGATGAAGATTTTTCTTAGGCAGAAAAATATCTATGCCAAGGAATGACAATGATCATCAGGAAACCACCAGAAGCTAGGAGAAAGGCAAGTAACAGAGTGTCCCGCACAGATCTCAGAAGGGACCAGCCAGGCTGACACCCTGATCTCTGATTTCTCGTCTCCTCAACTGTAATGCAATAAATTTCTGTTTAAGAGACTCAGTTTGTGGAACTTTGTTACAGCAGCCCTAGCAACCTCATACAGGAGCCTAGAGACCTAGTTATTTTTCTACATGAAAATACTTTCCTCTTAATACTATTTATTTTCTTTATGAAATAATCAACAGCGATATTTTTGGAAGAAAAGAATTCATCAAAAAGTCAAAAGTTAGAAACATCTTACTCTCAATTTGCTTTTACATGTAACTATTAAATCTATTTTTGAAGTTTCTTTTATGAAAATAGTGTCATTTTCATAGAAAAAAGACAATTTCTCTATTTCATCATTATATTCTAGGTAATTTATAAAATGGCAAATGCCATTTTTATTCTAACAATTATAAAAACTTTTATACACAATGTATTCAATTTCAGACCATAAGCTTCAAGAAACTATAACAAAAATAAAGTTCTCAGAATGAGAAAAATAGAGAAGTCAATGTGGTGTTATAACATTAAATTGAAATCAATTACACACCCACTTACCCAACACAAGGGATATAACATACAAATAAAGAGAGAATTAATAAGAAAATTATTACAGACTTGCAGAATGATCTTCAGAGGATTACTAAAATGCAATTGTATCCTGTATTTATTGATGCCATGATTTTCTCCCCATCTTCATCTTGGGACTATATATGAATAATTCAATCAATAGTAAGTTCTACTGCTGTGTGTTTTAAAATATTTTCCTGGCTCAAAATGTTTAACAACAGGGTCCATATACAGGATGCCAGACTGACTGCCATCAGCAAGAAAATAAAAACACTTTCTTTGGAAATCTAATCATTAATTTGGATTTGACTGTGGCAGTTACCACATAAAGATTAAGCACTCAACTAATAGATAACTATTATCTTTCGTCCCCTCTTAGCAATAAGCTACTAAAGCATAAAAGTGGTATAATTTGAGTGAAATTATTTTCCAGTTTAAAAGTGAGTTGCATGTGAGTACCTGATAGAGCTGTAGCAGCAACAGGACTTGTTTTTAAATGTTTACTTTATCAGAAATCTTTTTGTTGTTTAAATATACCAGCTTACCAAGACAGATGTGTCTGTTCAATTTTCAGAAGAGATAGCAGATGCTCAAATTCAAAAATAATGGATATGGGTGATTTTAAATAGCAAAGATGAAAGTTGATTTCCCAACCTTATTTTCTTGCCAAGCAGCTGGGCAGCCATAAAGCACACTTACCTAATTGGTGCCAATTAATTACCATGTGGGTTCAGTTTAGAGCTGAATCCAATACTGACTGGTTCAGAAGCCTATACCATTCAGGGACTCATCAGACACACCTTCAGAAATGCTACAAACATACTACTATTCAAAATGTGGGTGGCAACTCCTTTAATGTCTCACTGTCAAGGGAAATATGTATTTAATAAAATACTGCCTATGAGATCAAAGCCCCTGGCACCCATCCCTCTCACTAATTACAATAATAAATTTGGATACATTACAAAAGAAAACAAACACTACTTGCGGGCTCTGGGAGGTAAACAAGAGCAGAGAGGTGACGGGAATGAGCCAAAAGTTGGGGAAGCAACCAGTCGCATGGTTCTGCACCAAGGGTAGACACCACTTGCACAGCAGAATGTAGCACGTGCAGCTAAAGTTCTGACAGAAAATTTGGATATTTCTGGCCAGGGAACAATGGAACAAAAGCAGTTAGACCAGAGTATGGGAAGAAAATCCTAGAGGAGAGGAAGCTTGAAAAGAGGCACCAGCGTTTCTGTGTAGAAGCCCATAAAACTCCCAGCCTAACATGTGAACCACACGTGCTTTGCACAAACCCAAATCAGCATAGCAAAAATTTTGAGCACTCAGCTGACATTTGAACCACTTGCAAAATCTCAGCCTAACCTCAGCCTAACCCCTGAACCTCACAGGTTCAAATGAGACAGGCCAAAATCAGCATAACCAAGGTTTTGAGAAAACAACTAAGACTTGAGCCACTGCAACAAAAGGTTAAACACAACTGGCAGTCTGAACAAAGTAAACTCGATCTCCTACAGAAACAAACCATCAATATTCTTCAGAGGATTATAACAAAACCCAGAGTCTACACAACTCACAACAAGCATGAAAATAATAATAATAAAACAACACTTAACATACCAAAACTGAGGAAAATAGGAGTCATTCTCAAGGGAAAAGGCAACTAAGAGACATTGATTCTGGGATGGCTCAGATGATAAAATTATCAGATAAAGATTTTAAAAGCACCTATTATAAAACTATGCTCTATGTGGCAAAGAAACATACTTGAAATAAATCAAAAAGGTAGAAATTTTAAAGAAATACAGAATTTTATAAGAAGGACAAAATGGAAATTTTACAAATAAAAAAATAAATTATTTAAATAAAAAACTCCCTGGAAACTCTATGAAGACATGCCAATTTGTCTTCAGACTGTATTTTAACCAGCACTAGTAACAGTTTCTGCTCAGAATAGGTCCATGAAAATATTTAATGAACAAAATCTTAAGTATGGTAAAATGAAGTATTATTTAAAATATTTTAAATAGAGCATATAATTCACATAGGCTGAAAAATTTATATGAAAGCACATATAAATTTTTAATGGAGAAACCTCAGTCCTTTATAACAAGGATAAACTACATTATCATCTTTACCTTTTGAAATACTAAATATCCCATACTAAAGACAAAATACAAAGTAATCTATTAAACGTCCTAGATATATAAAAAAATTAAGGGCTTCCCTGGTGGTGCAGTGGTTGGGAATCTGCCTGCTAATGCAGGGGACACGGGTTCGAGCCCTGGTCCGGGAAGATCCCACATGCCGCGGAGCAACTAGGCCCGTGAGCCACAACTACTGAGCCTGCGCGTCTGGAGCCTGTGCTCCGCAACAAGAGAGGCCGCGATAGTGAGAGGCCCGCGCACCGCGATGAAGAGTGGCCCCCGCTTGCCGCAACTGGAGAAAGCCCTCGCACAGAAACGAAGACCCAACACAGCCAAAAATAAATAAATAAATAATAAAAATAAAGGAATTCCTTAAAAAAAAAAAACTTTAAAAAAAAAAATTAAAATTTTCCCATGTGTCTTGAATCTGCTTGAAAGGAGATTGAAAGTTGCAACTCTGTTCTAACCACAAGGCTGAACAAACCAAAAAATCAACAACTTTAAGAAAAGTAAAGTCACAGAGCCAACAACAGTTTTCAGTTGAACCGAAAATTGGAGGCAGAGAGGCAGACAAAAAGAATCACAACTTACCGGAGTGGAAACTCATGAGTTGAAACTCCACCAGAACCGGTCCCAGAGTAAACAAAGAAAAAAAACCTGAACTGTAATTAACAAATTGCTGGAGGCTCAGAGCAGACAAGTCCAAGATGTAAAAACTCCAAGGGACCCAGTCATAGGTGGGCCCCTCCATGCAACTGTGGGTTTCACCTGCAGGAGCTCAACCCAGTTCTCACAGTAAATACTGGAGACAAAGACTGGAGCTTCCAGCGGGGACACAGAAAAAGGAACTATTTCGAAATACACGTGAGCATGCTGTTCCTTTTAAAAAGGCCCGCCCACAGGTGAGACTATTTAACCTTAGCCTTACCTGCTGGGGTTTTGAACCTAACTGACTTGCTGGGAGGGAAACACCCAAATGCCGACCATACTAATCATGCTGTCCCACAAAAGGAAGGGAGAATGAGAATTACATATGCAGTTCACAGCGCAGAGGTATAGGCTCACTAAAAGACTGAGACCCACTCATAGAACTCTGAACGCTTCCCATCCCCCCACACCCCACCATCACATTACTAAAGGCCTATTTACAGCAACTGCTTTTACCCAGTGCATCATGTCTATCACGAGAAGAATTACAAGGCACATCAAAGGCAGCAATTACAGTTGGAAGAGGCAGAGGAAACATTAGAATCAGATATGCCAGGGATGTTGGGATTATCAGACTGAGAATTTCTGCTTACGCCTGTCCCATTTAAAACACTGGGACCGGGCTTCCCTGGTGGTGCAGTGGTTGAGAATCTGCCTGCCAATGCAGGGGACACGGTTCAAGCCCTGGTCTGGGAGGATCCCACATGCCGCGGAGCAACTGGGCCCGTGCGCCACAACTACTGAGCCTGCGCGTCTGGAGCCTGTGCTCCGCAACGAGAGAGGCCGCGATGGTGAGAGGCCCGCGCACCGCGATGAAGAGTGAGATGAAGAGTGAGAGGTCCGCGCACCGCGATGAAGAGTGAGAGGCCCGCGCACCGCAATGAAGAGTGGCTCCCACTCTCTGCAACTACAGAAACCCCTCGCACAGAAACGAAGACCCAACACAGCCAAAAATAAATAAATAAAATTAAAAAAAGAAAAAAAAAAAAAACACTGGGACCATCTTTCATGTTCCTGAGCAAAGGAAGCTTCTTTCAAGGTCTGATCACACTGATACCAAGCATTTAATTCTTCTTTTCCAGAAAAATCACAGTAAAATACTTTAAAAATACAGAATTGCAAAAACATAAGCTGTGGAAAACATAGCAAGGAGTCAACTTAGAAATAAGCTCTGAGCAAACTTCTTCATCATGAACAGAGGGGCTCTGTTGGAAGATTCCAAGTCAATCCAGCCCATCCTTCATCAACCGCAGTGACAATCAAGAGGGACCTGAGGGAAACATCTTCATGTCACCTCACAGCTCACGATTTTCACAGATCACATAAAAGGGAAGGCAATGTATTATTATTAAGCTAACTGGTTAAACTAAGTTTTAACTGTTAATAGAAAAGATCACTGACATCTTTCCAAGTCCTTATCAAAACAGTCAAATTATTTACTAGTTACCAAAGAACATTTCCAATATATAACTTAATGAGGAGAAAGCAGGCAGGTCTCGAATAAACCTGAAACATTTTTAAAAGAAATAGCTTGTGAAATTCTTTTTAAAAATTTATTTATTTTTATTTATTCATTTTTGGCTGTGTTGGGTCTTTGTTGCTGCGCGCGGGCTTTCTCTAGCTGCGGTGAGTGGGAGCTACTCTTCCTTGCGGTGCGCGGGCTTCTCATTGCGGTGGCTTCTCTTGTTGCGGAGCACGGGCTCTAGGCGCGCGGGCTTCAGTAGTTGCAGCACGCGGGCTCTAGAGCGCAGGCTCAGTAGTTGTAGCGCACAGGGCTTAGTTGCTCCGCAGCACATGGGCTCTTCCCAGACAGGGGATCGAACCCATGTCCCCTGCATTGGCAGGCGGATTCTCAACAACTGCGACACCAGGGAAGCCAGTGAATTATTTTTAAATCTAAAAATTCTGGTGTCAGAGTTTTAAAAAATTGAGAATATATAATATTTAGAAAAGTAGTACACGAGTTGATTACAGAAGGCCACCAAAGCTTATTCCAGAAGTTAACAATTATTTACAGGAAAGTTCAAATTGTACATACTAAAATTTATTCCAAGCTATGTAAAGAAATGATAAAGGAAAAGTAAATCCATCACAAAA
This sequence comes from Balaenoptera borealis, assembly GCF_965194805.1. NCBI lineage: Eukaryota > Metazoa > Chordata > Mammalia > Artiodactyla > Balaenopteridae > Balaenoptera > Balaenoptera borealis. The sequence goes on from NC_138878.1 coordinate 64,892,389, forward strand.
AAACCCAACACTTCCAATCGTTCCTTTACAAAGGCACCATGTAGTGACAGATTCAATCATTTCTTGCCCCAGGTGTCCTCTCCCTCCTCCTCTGCTCCAAGTCAGGAAAAGGGAAGGGGGTGACTCACAGCTGAGTGAATCAAGTCACTGCCCCCTGGCTGAACATGGTGGGCAAATGTTATCTTCACATACAAGTAATTACAAAATGCACAAGCCTTGTAGACAGCAGCTTTGCAATTCCCATCCTCATCTGCATAATTTAAACAAAAAAAAAAATATATATATATTTTTGGCCGCACCGTGACGCATGCAGGATCTTAGTTCCCCAACCAGGGATCGAACCTGTGCCCCCTGCAGTGGAAGCGCGGAGTCTTAACCACTGGACCACCAGGGAAACCCCAATTTAAACAAATTTTAAATGTATGAGATTCTAAAGACACAAATCAGTATTATCACAACTTAATCATCCATATGCAAACAACTCACCACCCATCCGAATCCAGTTTCCCCCCTGTACCTGCACTACTAGGTGTTTCCATTTCATTCTGTTTCTCTGTCTCCCTATTTCTTTCTCTGTCTCTCGTCTCGTTCCCCTCCGCTCTCCTGCTGTTTCTCCCCTCCTCTCTATTTCTTCCCTCACACCTGTCCTGCCCCCACTCTGCAACCGTTTCCCCTCTTGTTGCTTTCTGTCCAACCAGACTGCCCTCAATGTCCATTATTTCTGCTTCTTTCTTCCCCCACTCCTCCTCCCTCTCTGCCCTCTCGGTTACACCTTTTCTGAGACAGGACGGAAGGGGACGGGGCGCAACCTTTAGAAGAATGACACAGCTGTTGAGAATACGACAAAAACTGGTTATAACCGATCAGGCCCGACTTCCAGTAGACTCTGAGCCTCGTTATACGCTCATTGTAATACATTAGCTAAATGACACACCCAGAGGCGCCATGACAGTTCCGAGGCCAACCATACAAGGCCGAAAAATGGGCAGTTGCCCAATTCCTGGAAATCTCCGCCTCTCCCCGAAATAGTTGGAATAATCCCCCCACTCATGAGACTATGAAATTACTCAGCCCCTAAAAACTAACCACCCCATATTGTGGGGCCGCTCTCACCTTCTGAGACGGACTGCATTCTGTCTATGGAATGTGCATATCCCAGGGCCTCTCGCCTTCCGAGGGCCTACATTCTGTCTATGTAGTGTGTATGTCTCTCAATAATCTACTTCTTACCTCTCACTTTGCCTCTTGCTGAATTCCTTCTACGCTGAGATGTGAAGAACCTGAGCTTCATTAAGTCCTGAGACCAGGTGTGCGATGTTAATTAAAAGACAGTGGGTTCGAGTCCCAATCTGAGGTGTGTGGTTTCACTTCTCTCCCTGTTACACTCCCTTCCTCCCAACTCTCTAGCACCCCGTGGGGACGCTTCCTTCCTGCTCTCTCTCTCTCTTCCTCTGCTCTTCTAGTCACTAGTCCTCTTTCTCTCCCAGCACCACGGTGCTCTGAAGGCCGAGGTTCCAACTCTTTTATCCTCTCCCCCAATTCCGTGTGTGAAGGGCCTCACCGCTGTCACCCGCCCCCTACCGCTGATCCAGAGCCCCTGTCTCTAGGTTGCTCTCCAATCCCCGGAGATCCGGCTTTTTAATTGACTTCTCTGTTTTATTCACCTGCTACAATCAAGGCTTAAGCACTTTCATTTTCCGTCTCTTTACAAGTCCTCAGCCACCCTCCATGTTCCCATCAGTTCTCCCCCATTCTTTTCTCCTCAGTTTTTCTATTTCTCTCAGTCGCTCTGTCTCAGCTTCTCCTGATCCCCCTCGCCCCCATATTTACGGTGACGGCGACTGAATAAGATGCCCGCGGACAGGAAGGGACCATTTTCCAATGGAGGTGGTGTCACACGGCTGGCCCAGGTCACCTCCCCCTACGCGGCGTGAGTGGAAGGGCTGACCAGGAAGGGGAGGCCAGAGAAGCAGAAGGACCGGCCTGAGGAGACGCGAGGACAGAGGGGCTGGGAGGGAGGGAGGGGGTCTCCGGAGAGGGGCGGGCTCTCCAGAATCCCAGGACCGGAGAGAGGACGCGGCCTCGCCGGGAGCGGGGCGGCCGGCGCTGCCCTCCAGGGCCGAGGGGGCGAGGCTGGGGGGCGCGAATCCACCTCGCGCAAGAGGACTTTATAGGGGAAGGCGGAGGTAGTAAAGGATTTAAAGCAGGAAAATGTCACGAATGGAGGTGTCTGCCTGGGCCGAAGGTAGAAAAGCCAAGGGCACCGGGACCCGCCTCAGAACGATTTCAAACCCAAAGGAAAACATACCCGACCTGTAACAGCGATGTCTGGATTCACTGGGTCGGAGGGCCGGCTGCTGGGAGTTAAGGTCCGTAGTGACTCCCAAGACCCTGAGGGTGGAATCAGCGGAACCGCGCAGCACAGATTTACACTACAAACGAGAAACACGCTGGGCAGTACAACCTCCACTCCGCACCGTCCGCTTCCCGGGCCATAAGAAGCTGCGCGCGCAGAGTCTCCGGCGGGGCTTCCGGGGGCGGGGCCTGGGCGCTATCGGCGAGGGGTGGGGCGAAGAGGGAGCCGAGGCCCGCGCAGGGAACGCCGGGCGGCGGGGCCGGTGATGGGGAGGGAGGGGTGGTTCCCCCTGCTTCGAAACTGCTCATTTTAAGTGTCTGTCTGGAGAGGGGACTGCGAGGCGCAGGTTTTAAGCTAGAAAAACAATGTTAACTCACGGCTCCCAGTGTGACCTTTGCTCTGCACTATTCACTTCCCGGTCTGAAAGAAACTGCGCGTGCGCATACGGGCTACGGGCGGGACCTGAGCGGAGCACCACCAATAAGGGGCGGGGCGTGAGGAGCCCAGGCCTGCGCAGCGACTGCGAGGGGGAGGGGCGCGTGCCGGCTAGGGGCGTGGTCTGCGCGCCTTTCAGTTTCCCTCCCAACCTCGCTTCCGAGTTTAGACATGCTTGAGAGTCTTTGTGTCCTGTGATGTAGCATTGCTTCCAGCTTAGTTTAAGTTACTGTCTTTAATAGTTTAACAGTAAAAGCTTACAGTTGTGTGGGCCACTTATTTTGGAAATTAAGATATTTTCTTTTTAACAAGCTGAAAACGGTTTAAGTCAGAACCTATTTTCTGCCAGAGGGTTGAACGCCCATCCTGAACTGAGAGAAGTGGGATCTCAGTGAGGGATTGATGTGGGGTGGTGTTTGGATCCAGGAACATTTCCTGCAGTTAGAATGAATTTAAGCAGTTTAAATAAACAGCAACTGGAGTTATCTCTGTAGGGATTACAAGCTAGAATATGAAATACAAAACTCTCCCTGGGTAGAATGGGCTCTTTAATACTAAAACGCTGTGAACAGCATTTTGTTTCTAGTCTCCATTCACCCAGGAGGCCAAATTCAACTGTGTTCCGTTCCAGAGACTCTGATGGGGACAAGACCTGGATGTGAGGAGTGGAGGGCCTAAGCAGTGACAATTTAGGTCCCTAATCTTTGCTTTAAAAAAGAGCAAAAGTTTTTTATGAACTGTATAAATTTGTCGACAAAAAAAAAAAAAGAAATCAATAGTCAATCTAAGGAAGAAATGGAATATTTTAGTTAAGCCAATCTGAGGATCATAAGCCGGGAGACAGTCTCTCAGAGAGCTCTGAGGGCCGTTCGGAAGAGGTAAGGGTGGAGGCCAGTATATATGTGATTTTGGGGAAGAGACACAGTGCAATACAAGCACACGTATTGGAAGAAGGTTACTGCTGTTGGTGAGGAACAGCTGTCTTAGTTAATGGTTTTAGTGCCTTTTTAACTATGGGAAGATGCAAGAAACTGGGTTCATAAAATTGTCTCCTAAAAATATCTATCTGTGGGCCGGTTCTGCCAGTTTTCCCAGAGCAGAGAAGAGAGTGCCTCATCCTGATCTTCGCCCTGAATTCCTGTCAGGGTGGCTGTAGTTCAGTGACTGCGGTGGCTAATGTCTTGTTTCTTGTAGAATTGGGTGGTGAGCAACATTCTCTATTTTACAACCCCTTCCCTTTCGGTCTTAATTTCAACCAAGTTTTGGGAGGCATTTCGTGACCAATTTGTCCCACGGTGCTAAGAATGCTCACTCCCAGGTCAGGTGAGGATTTCGTGGATGGGCTACTCGATGTGCTGTAACTGGACTAAGCCCTGTTAACAGTAGACAAAAGCCTCTGGACCGCCTATCTTACTAGTCTGTTACGGTCCGGGTTCCCTCTTGTTGCTTCTTCCCATATCTAGAGTTACACTATTACAATCATTGATCTTATAGGACTATATTTGGTCCACTGTTTCAAGTCACATAGTCACTATTATTTTTATTGGAGGCTCGGTCACCCATTTGGTAATGCAAGAAACAATAATCTTGTAAAATAGGCAGAATACAAGTAGTATAGCTATTATCATTAATAAGGTCCTAAGTATTTAAGTTAACTTCCACTAGGTGCGACCCATTATCTCCCAAGGTTGTCAGACCCAGTCTGTTCTGCACCAATTGTTATCTTTTTTTTAAACCATTTTTAAAAATTGAAGTATAGTTAATTTACAATGTTGTTAGTTTCAGGTGTACAGCAAAGTGATTCAGGTATACACACACACATAACATATTATAATATTTATATATTATATATATCCTAAAGTATATATATAATATATATTTTTTCAGATTCTTTTTCATTATAGGTTATTACAAGATATTGAATATACTTCCCTGTGCTATGCAGTAGGTCCTTGTTGTTTATCTATATTACATATAGTAGTGTGTATGTATTAATCCCAAACTCCTAATTTATTCCCCCCACCCCCACTTTCCCCTTTGGTAACCATAAGTTTGTTTTCTATGTCTGTGAGTCTATTTGTTTTGTAAATAAGTTCATTTATATGTTTTTTTAGATTCCACATATAAGTGATATCATACGATATGTGTCTTTCTGTGTCTGACTTACTTCACTTAACATGATAATCTCTAGGTCTATCCATGTTGCTGCAAATGGCACTATTTCATTCTTTTTTATGGCTGAGTAATATACCATTGTGTATATATACCACAGTTTCTTAATCTATTCATCTGTCGACGGACACTCAGGTTGCTTCCATGTCTTGGCTATTGTAAATGCTGCTGCTATGAACATTAGGGTGCATGTATCTTTTTGAATTAGAGTTTTCTTCCGCTATGTGCCCAGGAGCAGAAATGCAGGATCCTATGGTAACTCTATTTTGAGTTTTTTAAGTAACTTCCATACTGTTCTCTCCATAGTGGCTGCTGCAACTTATATTCCCACTAACAGCGTAGGAGGGTTCCATTTTCTCCACACCCTCTCCCTCATTTATTATATGTAGACTTTTTGATGATGGCCATTCTGACAAGTGTGAGGTAATACCTCATTGTAGTTTTGATTTGCATTTCTCTAATGATTAGTGATATTGAGCATCTTTTCATGTGCCTATTGGACATCTGTATGTCTTCTTTGAAGAAATGTCTCTTTTGATCTTCTGCCTATTTTTTGAACCAACTGTTATCTTTAAGGGAAATAACAGATTGACATTGTACATAAAGTTCACTAAAGATGTCTGCATGTATAACGCAGGTGGTGAGTCACCATGACCCCTTACAGGATTGAGAAAGGAATGTTATCTTTTAAGGAGTTACGTAGCTAGCACCAGAAGAATAAAAGTCGATCTTTAATGTGGAGCAGGTGTTTCTGCCATTGGGGAGGTCTAGTTAATGCATAATGTGCAAGCACAATGCACACTAGAGGGAAGGGAAGACAAAGGGTAGAGAAAAAGTTTTTCTTGTCTTGCCTTTAAAATATGAACTTTAATCAAATTGCATTTTTTATATAATTGTTATTCTATTCCACACTTGAGGTAAACTTGTTCACTTCATCATATACATATCAATAATATCTAAATATAATGTAATTTCAAATTCACTATACATTCATTCTGAAAGTACCTGGAAAGTTTATTTTTTATTTTAAAATTGGAAGGCACTTTAGCTCTTTGTTTTATATTTCTGAATGTTCAGGTGTGGATAACGAAGCTTGTAAAATATATAGTCTCCAGATAACACTGGGATTCTTTTGACCTAAAGAATAATCGATTTTGCATTATTTCTATGGATATTTAGTAGGCAGGTATATTCTCTTTAATATGAGCACTAGAGAAAGTAAAACTAGATTACCTGGGGTCTGATAACTTCATTTCCACCCTCAACAATATTTAATGGTGTTCAGCATTTAGTAGAATAGAATGCAGGAAGCTAATGAGGGCCCATTTAGGAAAGAAGCTTGTCTTTCTGACAAACACACATTGGTTCTATGCATATTTTTCCATTGTCTTCTCTAGAATAGTAATGGTGATACTTTCACAAGTAGGAGACTTGAGGAACAAAGTGGTTTGTCTGCCCCTTGCCTACATTTCCTCCCTCAAGTCTTCCAGCCTCCCCTCTACTGTTCGGTTCAGACATCAGCTTCCTGCTATTCTACTTTCTACTGTTGGTTTACACAATCCCAACAAACCCAATCAAGTCAGCATTTGAGGCTGTGAATATTTAAGCCAATGTCACTGCAAACAACAAAGAACTTTTGTCCATCGAGGGGTCTAGGCAGCCTGGAGGCCTCTCCTTTTTCTGCTGATTTTAGGCTCTTTTATTTCCGAACTGGGTCTTGCTCAGCCTTAGGCAGCTACCCCTTGGTTGAGCTCACTGCGGTCCCGGTTGAACTTACACTTGCCCTTTGCGCTTGTTAAGGGTAAGGGGCTTTGTCTGGATGGAGGACCCTTGGCTAGACCCGCCTCTGCTGTTCCTGGTCAGCTCCTTCCTCACTCTTTCCAGGGCAAAGGACCCCTGCACACATCCGTCCCCCAAAGTGAAGACCATGCTGCAGGGTGTACGAGTTTCACTCTGTGTTCTTCTCATTAATTTGCTGACTACATACGGAGTACGTACTGTAGTCCGGGCTTGTCTTGTCTGCATCAGGGGTAAAATGATAAGCCGGTGGAATACACTCCCCTGCCTTATCCAGGTGGCTTTTCCGTCATGGAGACAAGCACACCCTGTCACTTACTCACAGCCGTGCAAGTCAGATGCCGCAAAGCAAAGGACGGGCGCACTCATTCTCCTGTGACCCTCCACGTCCTTGCCCTCCCTGACATCCCCATCACACCCAGCTGTGCCGCCTCTGCTGTCCCCGTGGGGCTCATCACCGCTGGGGAAAAGCACACCCCCAGACTGACCGGCCTCACTTCAGGTTCCCGGCTCTGCTCCCTCACATTCCCTGTGTCTGCTCCCTACCTTTCCTTTACAGGCCCTCATCAGCCCAGTTCATCCGCTCCCATCTTTCCTCTCAGAGACCCTGCTTCTTCTTCATGGAGCCCCTGGAGCGAAGGGAAGAGACCTCCTCTAACTGGCTCACCCATCTGCCTCAGGGCCTGTGTTCTCTCCTCAGTACCGACTGTGAAGTCTGTCCCTGCTCCTGGCTGCGGCTGACCCTGCGATTGTGCCCTTGTTGCCAACTTCACTCTGTGTCAGGACGGCGTGCCATCCTTCCTCCACTGCATCATGTATTTGACTTTTTAAAAAATTTATTTATTTATTCATTTATTTAATTTTTGGCTGCAATGGGTCTTCGCTGCTGCACGCGGGCTTTCTCTAGTTGCAGTGAGCGGGGGCTACTCTTTGTTGCGGGGTGCAGGCTTCTCATTGTGGTGGCTTCTCTTGTTGCAGAGCACAGGCTCTAGGCGCGTGGGCTTCAGTAGTTGTGGCACACGGGCTTCAGTAGTTGTGGCTCACGGGCTCTAGAGCACAGGCTCAGTAGTTGTGGCGCACGGGCTTAGTTGCTCCGCGGCATGTGGGATCTTCCCGGACCAGGGCTCGAGCCCGTGTCCCCTGCATTGGCAGGCGGATTCTTAACCACTGCGCCACCAGGGAAGCCCATGTATTTGACTTTTAGGGGCTTATTTTCATCAGCATACACAAATGGTGGTGTTGCCTAACTTACACACAAAGACCAACACACACACACACACACACACACACACACACACACGCGCGCGCCAAAACCTTTTTATGCACTCTACCATCTTTAAAACAAAGCATTCTTAATTAACTATTATATTTTCCCCACTACTAAGTACCTTTTTTTCTATGCTCCATTTCAGAGCATAATATACTACAAACTTGTTTATGCTTTTTGTCTTCAATTCTTGCCTCTAGTTCTCCCGTGAACCCCACCCAATCAAGCTTTCACATCCACCATCCACTGATACTTTCTTTTCCAGAGTCACCAATGACCTCCTCTTCTCTCAATCCAATAATTTCTTTCTCCTTCTCATCTGGGCATTTCCTGAACACACTGTTTATATTAGGACACGCTGTCACTCTATCATTGTACATGTACACCTTCACTGTACTTTAAAACATCGTACCTTATTGCTGAATTACCCTTATGGAATATAAGCTACTGGAAGCTAGGGCATTGATTTTGTTTCCTGCTATGTCATCAGTAATTAGAATCATTTCTTTTCTTTTTTTCCAAAGGGGATGATACTCTCTTTCTGTCACATTATTATTTTATTTAAAAAATTAAAAAAAATTTTTTTTTGGCTGTGCTGCACAGCATGTGGGATGCTAGTTCCCCAAGCACGGATCAAACCCGCAGCCCCTGCATTTGAAGCGCGGAGTCTTAACCACTGGACTGCCAGGGAAGTCCCAGAATCATCTCTTACTGATAGAATTAACTTTCCAACATAGTGTACTAAGCATGTCGTAAATGGTCACGCTGCGTTTTGTTCACACATTGTGAATTTTAGGCAACATGTGCTAAACAGATCTAACTCATCAGGGAAGTAATGTTTTCATGGAATTTTTCCAATCCGCCAAATATTAATTTCAAGATTCCCTCTCCAATGCTCCATTCTACTCCCAATACAAAATAATAATCTTATTTGTCACGTAGAACAGGTTTGTGTTTTTGTTTTTGTAAGTGACCGACTGCCTAGAAAACAGTGAATGAAACAAGTAGGTTTATCATTCTCGCCTAACAGGAAGTCCAGAGGGTGCCGTGTGGGGCGTGATGAGTCCTCTGTCCCTTCTACTGCCATGAACACTTAAGTCTTCGGTGTCCTAATAGCAGCCTGGCTGAGGGATGACGAAGAAGGGTGAAGGCTGAGGCTAAAACCCTTTTCATTATTAGATTTCGTCCTGTTTTCATGGAAACAATAATCCCAGACATTTTTCCCCCCAAATATTATTAGCTAGTTGTGTTAAATGGCCACCATAATTAATAAGGGATTGGAATTTTGGAATTTCATATTCACACCTCAAAAACAGAGGAAGGTAAAGGAAAAAGATGTTCAAGAAAACATTTTGCAGATCAAAGTAAAATACCCCTTATTAATGATATTAAATGACAAGGTAGCCAAGGATAATTGTGGCAAGAGATATAGCAACTGACTTTGTTCTAAAGCCTGAGAGTATAATATTCCATGCAATTCATGGCCAATCTATGAGGCGTTCCAAATGAGGCAAAAGTTATTAGAGGACTTAGTGTTGTCTAAATTACAGATTTATTTCCTTTCAGCTTCATCTCAATCTAAACAAACTAATTCTTCAGGGACTTCCCTGGTGGCACAGTGGTTAAGAACCTGCCTGCCAATGCAGGGGACACAGGTTCGAGCCCTTGTCCGGGAAGATCCCACATGCCGCGGAGCAACTAAGCCCGTGCGCCACAACTACTGAGTCTGCGCTCTAGAGCCCGCGAACCACAACTACTGAGCCCGTGTGCCACAACTACTGAAGCCCGAGCACCTAGAGCCTGTGCTCTGCAACGAGAAGCCACCGCAATGAGAAGCCCGTGCACCGCAATGAAGAGTAGACCCTGCTCAGCACAACTAGAGAAAGCCCGCGCACAACAAAGAAGACCCAACGCAGCCGACAATAAATTAAAAAATAAAATAAATTAAAAAAATAATAATTCTTCAAGTTTTAATACAGATATTCTGATTCTAGTATCAGGGTAGGAAATTAAAAAATCCATTTTGAGATGTTATTCATCCATGCCATCCTCCCTGACAGAGACATACAAAAGGCTTGTACTTGGGAAATAGTCTAATGTCACCTCTAAATGTATTTTAATATTGGACTATAACTTAATGGAAATATAACTGTTATAACTCAGTGATGTTCAGAATTGGGAAAGCTACAATAAATATTTCCCATGAAGCAGCAGAGATGTCAACAGGATTTCCCTGGAAATGGCAAACATACTCAATTGAGGGTGAACTTAAAATGTTATTTTAAAGTTATGTTTGTTCTGAAAGACATGAAATAATTCTTACATTATACTTCTCAATTGTATTTTTCACTTTTATTCATTTTAATTTCCACATACAGTTGCATGGTAATTACACCAACATAATGACTTTCTTCGCTCTTTTAATAGCTCCACATCAAGAGCTATGTGTTCCCCTTATTTCTCAGCCACTGTGCAGCTAGGCAAGGCCTTGAGAACACTTTCGCCAAATAGGGTGTGAGCGGAAGTAATGCATTACTCATCTGAATGACCAAATCTATATGTCATAAATCACAATATCACAATCAGAACTTCCTCTTACACAGATATACCTGAGAGAAGGGAAAACACATATCCACAAAGACTTCTTGTAAATGGTGTCCATAGAAGCATTTTTCTTAATAGCCAAAATGTGTAAAGAATCTCTCCAACGAGTGATGACTGGGTAATCAAACTGTGGATATTACTACTCAGCAATAAAAAGTTATGAGGCACTGATAAATGTTACAATATGGATGACCCTTGTAGACAGTAAACTAACTGAAAGAAGAGAGAAACAAGGCCACGTTATATGACTTAATTTATATGAAATGCCCCAAAGAGCCACATTCATGCAGACAGAAGATAACTTAATGTTTCCTTGTGGCTGGGGATGGAATATGGAATAACTGCTAAAGTGTGCAGGTTTGTTTTTGTTATTTTTAAAGGGGAGTGATAAATGATGAAAATACTGTGGTTGGACATTGTAAATATACAAGTCCTACCATACTGTGCATTTAAAAAGTGTGAATTCTATCGTATGCAAATTATATCTCAACAAAACAAACATAATCTAGTATCTCCATATCAAACTCAGAAAAGAGATCTGCTCTATTATACTACCCACGGCCTACAAGGTGTTGGGGATATGAGTTCCAGTTTCCATTGTACTAATGGAAGGAAAAGACGATGACAGGAATAACGGCAATTTGGGGAGGAACTGGAGAGATACACTGTAAGTTAAAATTAACATATCAAGTTTCCAAACATTCCAGTGATGCACCTGCACATTAGCAACAAGTCTCCTGCTTCCACATTCTGAGACTTTAGTTCATTATCCTGTATCATTTCAATTCTCTCAACCTAAATTAAAAACGTGAGAGGCCTCTTTCTTTGTGTTTATATAACACATGCTTTGTACCTGTCATTGCTCTATGTACATTTTCATACCACACAAAACTGAAAATAACTTGATTTATGCATCCTCCAGATTTTTCACTGAATCAATAAAAAGGAAATACAAATTAAATATACAAATTGGGCTAAACAGTATTTTAAAAAGACGATAAATATGACTAACAAAATGGAATGTTACTACGGTATAGAAACTATGAAACATATTGCTTATTACTGTAACTTCAAATAGATTTTTATAGCCTTTCCAAAATGGCTATTATGAAAAATTATTGAATCATTATGTACTGTCTCATACACACTTCCACATATTAATTTTCATGAAACAAGTATGAAAATATCTTAGGCAATTTATGTAAATAGGATTTCACAACCATTTTCAATAATCATATTGTGCAATGGGATCTACGTGTGCATCAGGAGAAGGAATGTAGCAAGTACGTTATCACATTATGAAAATTGTGGTCTTTTCCCAACCAAGAATTCAGGAGTTTCAAGTGTAAACGTTCAGTTTTATACAAAAGAGTCTGTTTCCATTTTTGATGTCTGACTACTGACACCTTTAAGCCTCACTAAAACCTCTTCCGATTCTGCCCAACTGGGCAGGACAGGCTGATTAGATAAAGCCCGAGTGCTCCCAACCTTGGCAGCAGTTGTAGGTTCACACCACAGTAAAGTATCTTCACCCCAGCCTGGTCCTGTATCCACCATAACACAAGCCCATCAAGCGTTCTCTGCTCTCTGTAGCCATTTTTGGAACAACTTGGGAAGTCTACCCTGCTCTCCCCAGAAAGGCTCATTATGTAACAAACATTCATATGCAAACACTTTAGTGTATGGAATCATTAGTCCTCTGACATCCAAAACTTGAGTGGGGCTCTGTCCTGTTCCAGGAGAGTTAGCACAAGTTCAAACTAACGAAACGTGTTACAGGGTGAATATATGAGCTATCCAAAAAATTCTCATTGTGTATGTTCATTCTTAAAAGGAAACTCATGAACACCAATCCTTTCAAATTATTTCCCTGAGTGCTCCACTTACAAAAAATAGGCTGCTATATTTATCTTTACTTCTGAAATTTCTTCTCTTTTCTTCTATTTTTCGTATCCTTACTATATTTCTATTTTCACTTCACGTAAAGGTGTAATCCACGGGTCTAATTTTGGCCTCCACACACAAAAAGGCAGGCAGGCAAAACTATAATCATATCGTGTATATCCATGAATGGGGAGGCAGGTATTAGGGTGTGAGAATCTGAAATTTCACTGTATTTTTATTATAGCCACAGAAATAATCTAGGATACACCACGGAGTGAATAGCTAAATGCAAATTATGAATATACATTTTCAAAACTGTAAGTTGTGTGAGTCTAACATGGATTGTTATAGATGCCATTCAACCCAAACAGCCAAATAATGTATTATTAGTGTTCATCTATTCTGTCACTTCCCAGGCTCTCAAATTTATATCACATTGTATCTTAAAACTGTGTCTTAGTTTTTCTAGGTTACATGGATATGAATAAACCCCACCTAAAGAAGTAGGTCCTTTTTTTTTTTTTTTTTTTTTGGCGGTGCAGCGCAGCTTGTGGGATCTTAGTTCCCTGACCAGGGACTGAACCTGGGTCCTTGGCAGTGAGAGTGTGGAGTCCTAACCACTGGACTGCCAGGGAATTCCCAAGAAGTAGGTCCTTTCATCTTACTGATCCCTTCCCTGAGACCATCATGGTGACAAATGAAAAGCATGTAATGAAACTACAACATCAACAGGTTTCTAACTTCAGGCTGCGGGTCATCAACAATAATGTAGCCTTTTCAAGAAACCTCAAATAACTGAATAAAAAAATGTCACAAACTGAAGATAATTAAACTTTCCCACAGACGTCCTTTCTCCATTGGCAGATTTAGTTCCCCAGTATAAATTTTCTTATGTGTAAGTCGATTGACAGCAGTAGTTGAACACTTTATCACCTTTGTTACATTTGTAATGTTTCTGTCCGGTATGAATTCTTTGTGGTGTATCCTGAGGTCACTGCTTAAAGGCCTTGACACACTTGTACAGTTTCTATCTTATGTGAATTCATTCATGACCACAAAGGTACACATTTCTGACAAAGCTGATCACTGTCATTACATTTGGAAGGTTTCTCTCTAGTAAGAATCCTGTTATGAAAAAAAAAAAAAAAAAAAAAAATTCTGGTATGTTCCACAAGCCTAGTTACAAGCTTGGCACATACTTAAGTTTTATATGATTTCTCTCCTTGATGGAGTCTCTGATTTTAAGGCTTGACCACCTGCATAAGTTTTATCTCAATCCTTATATTTGTATTATATTCTTTCTACTATGAATTCTCCAATGATCCCCAAAGCTTCAGCTTTTAATAAAAGCACTGCCACATGTATCAGCTTTATAATGTTTCTTTTCAATTATGTATTTTCTGATGCCTAGCAAGGTTTGTAAATTGGGTAAAAGCTCTGCCACACTCATGACATTTGTAAGGTTTCTCACCAGTATGAATTATCTTATGTCGATTAAGATGTGAACTATCTGTAAAGGCTTTGCCACACTCATTACATTTATGAGATTTCTCTCCAATATGAGTTCTCTTGTGACGCCAAAGTTGTGAATTCTGGATAAAAGCCTTATCGCATTTATTACATTTATAAGGTCTTTCTCCTCTATGAATCCTCTGATGTGCCTCAAGGCTTGAGTGCTGGATAAAAGCCTTGCCACATAAATTGCATTTGTGTTCTCCAGTGTGAGTGTGAGTTCTCTCATAACCGCAAAGCTGTGAAGGTTGCATCAAAGCCTTGACACACACACTACATTTATTTGGTTTCTTTCCAGTATGCCTTCTCTGATGCCTACTAAGACTTGAAATTTGGGTAAAAGCTCTGCCACACTCATCACATTTGTACGGTTTCTCTCCAGTATGGATTGTCTTATGTTGAGTAAGATTTGAATGTTTTGTAAAGGCTTTGCCACACTCAACACATACATAAGGTTTCTCTCCAGTATGGATTCTCATGTGTTGGGTAAGGATTGACCGCACGGGAAAGGCTTTGCCACACTCATTACATTTGTAAGGTTTCTCGCCAGTATGAATTTTCTCATGAATCCAAAGGAGTGAACGTTGAATAAATGACTTCCCACACTCATGACACTTGTAAGGTTTCTCCCCAGTATGCAGCCTCTGATGACTTGCAAGGACTGAATTTCGACTAAAAACCTTGCCACACACATCACATTTGTATGGTTTCTCTCCTGTGTGGATTATCCGATGGTTCCTTAGGGCTGAGTGCACACTGAAGGCTTTGCCACACTCATTACATCTGTATGGTTTCTCTCCAGTATGGATTATCTTATGCTGCGTAAGATTTGAATGCTTCCTAAAGGCCTTTCCACACTCAACACATAGATAAGGCTTCTCTCCAGTATGGATCCTCTTATGCTGAGTAAGGCTTGAACGCTTCCTAAAGGCTTTGCCACACTCATTACATGTGTAAGATTTCTCTCCAAAATGCACCGTCTGATGACTTCCAAGGACTGATTTTCGACTGAAGACCTTGCCACACACATCACATTCATATGCCTTCTCTCTTGTATGGATGACCTGATGTCGACTGAGGTTGGAGCGCTGATTAAAGGCTTTGCCACACTCTTTACATTTGTAAGGTCTCTCTCCAGTATGAATTCTCCGATGACACGCAAGGTGTGAATTTCGACTAAACACCTTACCACATACATCACAATTATATGGTTTCTCTCCTGTATGGCTTAACTGATGTCTACTGAGGTTTGAGCCATAAGGAAAGGTTTTGCCACACTCATTACATTTGTAAGATTTTTTCTTGTATGCTTTCTGGTCTTGTGTCAGTATTGAAGGATGCATAAAGTCATTCTTATATGTATTAGGAATGTTGGTTTGGACAAGAGAAGAAATTGTCTGAAGTGGTAAAAATGAGGTACTACTGTTGATACTCTTGTCAGCCTGATTAAATTCATCAAATTTCTCTGCACTTTTAAATATATGCAGTTCATCCTGAAAACTTAATGTAAGCCTATTTTCAATAAGTTTGTTTCCAGTATCCCTTCCACCATGTTGATTTTTTCCGTCAGTGAGATTTTCACTATGGGTTATAGGCATTCCTTTGTAATTTCTTTCGTCATCTCTCCACTGACATTCAAACACATGCATGTTTTCCTGGATCTCCCTGAAGTAAAAATCTCTGATTTCATGGCTTTCATGTCTTCCCAACATCACTGTTTGGAATATTTCTCCTGTGTCACTGTTCGCTTTTGGTTTTAATTTCTTGATCACATGTATATGAGAGACAGCTACAAGATACAAAGAAACATAGGTATCCTATTAATTACAGATCGTAAATAAACGTTTCATGTTGAAAACGTGATATGACGCCAAAGGTAATACTTATCCTGAATAGAGTTATAAAACTTCCCAACCATGATCTTCAAATTTTTTGACACACTAAAGAAATAGGATCCTTTATTAATGAAAGAATAATCACATGTAATTCAAATTAATTTTAGGGTAGCCTAGTCAAACACCCTACGACAAAAACACTCACATTGTGCAAACTTAGCTCTCAAAGAAAGGGTATTTTCCACCATGACCACAAAGATCACATACCTGTTGGCAGTAAACATACTGCTGTCTCATAACTGAGGAGAAAAAAACCATAATATATATTTTATGCATAATTATTGTACATAAATAAGTACTAAAGGACAATGTACTGTAATGGTAAATAATCCAAAACAAGCTTATCTAATGAATAATCTAAATAACTCGCAGTTTAGAATCACAAAGCCATTGTAGCATTGAGAAAATAAATCAATAAAACAATTTATAAGAAAACAAAATATTTATCTTAATACACATTATAAATCCAAATGTACCCATTGAGAATAGGCATTTTACAGCATTAATAAGTGGTGCGTGTCAGATATATTGCATAATAACATGCTGAAAAAACATCATCTATAAATCACAATATAAATTGAAAAATATTCTAGTAAATCATGATAAAGCCAGCATAAATAATAAGTCACCATATTATAGAAAATTTTACTCTGTGGAACTCTTAACATTCCCCCTTTAGAATAAAGAAAGGACTTATATTCTAGAAGGAGCACACAATATAAGAACTGAGAGTTATGTTGAAATCACTGACTTATGCAATATCATGTCAGGAAAATACATAACATTAAAAGAAGAGCTGGAGAAAGAAGTCAGAAGTCACAGTTATGATTTCATGACTGCAGTTATATCAGTCAATTAATAGAGGAATTCCCTCTCTATGCAGTGCCCTTTAATTATCCTGTTCACTGGCACCAAATTATATGTGATACAGAGTAATGTGCTTTGAAAATTTACTAATTAAGGTCAGAGACAACATTGTTGAGAATATACTGAAAAATAAAAACATACAAGGTGTATTGCAGACAAAGGGTTATCTCATAATAAATATGACAGAAAGTTGACATATCTTATTATAGAAAAGTAACTTTTTGAGTCTTTACTGTAAAACATACAATATTCTAAGCCATTTAAAAACATTAATTTGGGGACTTCCCTGGTGGCGCAGTGGATAAGACTTCGCGCTCCCAGTGCAGGGGGCCTGGGTTCGATCCCTGGTCAGGGAACTAGATCCCACATGCATGCTGCAACTAAGAGCTCACATGCCACAACTAAGGAGCTGGCGAGCTGCAACTAAGGAGCCCACCTGCCGCAACTAAGACCCCACACAACCTAATAAAAAAACCCAAAACACAAAAAAACACTAATTTGTTTTAAGGCTTGAGGTAAATCACCACTATTTTTAAAATAAGGACAGCTGATTCACACGGTTTATGTACATAACACAAATTTACACAGAAAGTGAGAGAAGCAAGATTTGAACCTGTACCTACAGAATCAGACATGTTCTTAAGCATGACTGGCCACTCAGGCAGTATATATTACAAAATATTACAACGAATACCAGGAGCTTAGAAAGAAATACTTCAAGGGAGATATAAGAACTCAGCTGTGTCACTATAATAGTGTGACTCAGCCACTCCTCCTGGAATTGGCTTTTGAGTCACCAGCCCTGTACATTCTGATTTAGGTCCTGTCTGGAGAAAGTTGTTCAGTGGATAAATAGGGGTCATTTTTTACAGTGTGAGTAGTGCAGGGGTAGGGTGGGTGGGTAAAGGAGTGTTGTGGAAATTGGGGAGTTCCAGAGTAAAAACTTAATAATTCTAGGAAATAACAGTGTATTCCATCCAAATCAAGACACCTGGTGAAGAAAGGTCAGGTATGAGGAAGGGCAAGAGTGGAGGGCAGGGAGTAACAAACATGTGGGTGCACAGCTTGTGTTTGCATATCTGTGGGTATACAACTGTACGAGGGTGACTAAAATACTGACCTCAGAAGAAAAGAAGACCTGGCAAGGAGCACAATGCTGTCCCATTTTTAACTAATGGAATTATATACAGACTATGGGGCAAAAATGGAAGAGATTTTAAAATGCAGAGAGTGTGATGTTGTAGGGAGAAAGCATGTTTACACCTACATCAATATGTGCTGTGAAATTTGTTAAACTGAGTATCTCATGCGTTCCATTTCCAGGCATGTATTCAACACACAACGATATTCTAGGATATGTGCAAGAATGGGAGAAAAATCAGGAAATGGCCATCAAGAGTAGATGGATGTGTTTACTCTGTACACACACATGCAGGTACAATAAAATGTTATCAATGGTACAGCAAAATAGGGGGATCTTGATTTCAAAATGATGATCTCCTGGCTGGGTGGGCAGAGAGTTTGTTTGGAGATACCAAGAAAGCAGGAGGTGTTTGCAAAGGTCTGAGAATTTTAAGATGTGATAATGTTAGTTTTTAAAAAAAAACAAACAAAAAAAGAATTTTACTAAATAAAACACTAATTATATAAAATCTTTAAAAAAAAAATCTAAGACTCTTTGTTTGATATTAAAAATAATAGTGTCCCTTTTCCTGGGGTCTCTAATTACTTGAACTCATATCCTGGATCTCTTAACACAATCTCTGCCATATAAAAGGCATGAGGAGTGATGTCAGCAAGATGGTAAGACCAATAAACTCAAGGCAATGATTACCCCATGGAGACACCCAGTTAACAACAATATACAACCAAAGGGGGGAAAAATCCTTTGGGAAAACTCTGGAAACCAGTAATAAAGCTGCAGCACTCAAACAAATGACTACCCCCAAAACACTGAGCCAAAAAGTGTCAGAAAGATCATGACGATTTGCTTGCCTTTGACTCACTCACTCCCCAGCACACTGCTGTGAGACTGAACAGGAGAAAGCCTCCTAATACCCAGATCTGCCCTCAGGAGGAAATGCAGATCAAAACCACAGTGAGATATCACCTCACACCCCTTAGATGGGTTATCATCAAAAAGACAAGAGATAACAAGTGTTGAGCAGAATGTGGAAAAAAGGGATCACTGCTGGGAAGAATGTAAACTGTTGCAGCCACTATGGAAAACGGTATATAATTTCCTCAAAATACTAAAAAAAAACACCCTGCTATCATATAATGCAGCAATTCCACTGCTGGGTATATATCGAACAAAATAAAATCACTGTCTTAAAAAGATATCTGCACTCCCACATTCATTACAGCAGTATTCACTATAGCCAACATGTAGAAACAACCTAAGTGTCCAAGACATGGATGGATAAAAAAAAATCTAGTAGACATACACAATGCAATACTATTTAGCCACAGAAAAGAAGGAAATTCTGCTATTTGTACCAACATGGATGGACGTTGAGAGTATATGCTCAGTAAAATAAGTCACACGTAAAAACTAATACTGAATGATCTTACTTATAGGTGGAATATATATACATAGAAGAACAAAAAAGACCAAAGCTAGCAGAAGTAGAAAAAAGTAGATTAGAGATAAATGAAATAGAGAATAAAAAGTACAGAAAACCACAACCACAACTGGGAGGAAGCTTCCCAAATTCCAGCTCCTTCCTTAGGAGGAAATGCAAATCAAAATCACAGTGAGCTATCACCTCACACCTGGTAGAATAACTATCATCAAAAGGTCAAGAGAGGGCTTCCCTGGTGGTGCAGTGGTTAAGAATCTGCCTGCCAATGCAGGGGACACGGGTTCGAGCCCTGTCTGGGAGGATCCCACATGCCGCGGAGCAACTAAGCCCGTGAGCCACAACTACTGAGCCTGTGCGTCTGGAGCCTGTGCTCCGCAACAGGAGAGGCCGCGACAGTGAGAGGCCCCGCGCACTGCGATGAAGAGTGGCCCCCGCTCGCCACAACTGGAGAAAGCCCTCGCACAGAAATGAGGACCCAACGCAGCCAAAAATAAATAAATAAATTAAAAAAAAAAAAAAAAAAGGTCAAGAGATAATAAGGGGAAGTGAGCATATGGAGAAAAGGGAACCCAGTGAAATGCTGGTGGGAATGTAAATTGGTGCAGCCACCATAGACAGGAGTATGGAGGGTTCCTCAAAATATTTAAAAAAACAAACAAAAAAAGAACTACTGAAACAGGAGGGAAGGAGGCAGGGCACAACCTCTGAAAGAATGACACAGCCCGAGGACATGACATAAACTGATTAGAACCAAATGGATCCAAGATGACGGACAAGTCGACTTTTTCCACTAGACCTTGAGCCTCAGTATACGCTCACATCAGCAAGCTAAATGACATACCTACAGGGGCCGTGACAGTTCCAACACAGACCATAAGGATCAAAAAGTGGGCGGTAGCCCAATTCCTGGAAATCTCCACCCCTTCCTAAAATAAATGGAATACTCCTCCCACTCATTAGCCTATGAAATTGCCCACTCCTATAAAAACTGACAACCCCATACCCTGGCGCTTTTCTCACCTTCTGAGATGGCCCACACTCTGTCTGTAGAGCGTGTTTCTCTCTAAATGAATCCACTTCTTACCAATCGCTTTGTTTCTCACTGAATTCTTTCTGCGATGAGACATCAAGAACCTGAGCTTCATTAAGTCCTGAAACCAGGTGTGTGATCTCAGTTGGAAGACTGTGGGTTTTGGCCGGGTTCGAGTCCCAGCTGCGTGGGTTCAAGTCCCAATCTGAGGTGCATGATTTCACTCCCATGGGATATAGCAATCCCACTTCTGGATGCATACTGAAAGGAAATGAAATCACTACCTCAGATATCTGCCCCCCATGCTGTTGCAGCATGATTTACAATAGCCAAGACATGGAAATAACCTAAGTGTCCAACAGTATGTAAATGAATTTTAAAATGTTACACACACAATGGAATATTATTCAGCAATAAAAAAAATTAAGTAGTAAATCCTGCTATCTGTACCAGCATGGACAGACCTTCAGGGCATTATTCCAAGTGAAATAAGTCAGGAGAGAAACACAAATACAGTATGACCTCAATTATATCACACGTAGTGGAATTTTAAAACAAAAACAAAAGCCAAACGATTAGAAAAAGAGTAGAATAGTGGTTGCAGGGGCTGGGGATTGGCAGTTTCAGTTATAAGGTGAATAAGTTCAGGGGATCTAATACATAGCATGGTGACTGTTGTGAACAATACTGTAATTATATACTTGAATTTGATAAGACAGTAGATGTTAAATGTTCTCACCACACACACACACACAAAATTGTAATTATGTAAACTGATATATGTGTTAACTAAACTGTGGTAATTATTTAGCAATATATTATATGTATATCAAATCATCACTCTGTACACTTTAAATTTACACCATGTTATGTTTGATTATATGTCAACAGACCTGGGGAAAAAGAAAATACAAAGGAGTACACAAAAGAGATCCTGGTTTATCATGTGAATAAGAATTTCAAAAAAAAAAGCAGAGAGAGAGAAAGGAAGAAAAGATGGGGAAAAAAAAGATCTCAAAAGACCAAAACAGAGCCAAAGCTCCAGAAGGAAAGAAGTAAGAGTAAGATTAGAGATAAAGGAACTAGAAAATTAAAAAACTACAATCACAAAACTAAAAGTTGGTTCTTTGAGAGACAAAATTTACACTCAGCAAGATTAGGAAAAAGTCAGAAGACTCATAGTTAAAATCAGAAATGAAAGAGGGAACATTACAACTGATGCTACAGAAATCAAAAGGATTATAAGAGAATAGTATAAGCAATTCTATGTGTAAATAAAGGGTGGCAAACCAAGGAGAAATGGCTAAATTTTCAGCAACACAACCTCTGAAGACTGAACAACACAGAAATACAAAAACTGAACAGACCTATACCTAGTAAGAAGATTGAATCACTAATCAAAAAGCATTCAACAAAGGAAAGCCAGATAGCTTCACTGCAGAATTCTATCCAACATTTAAAAACAATGAATGCCAATCTTCCTCAAACACTTCCAAAAAAACATGAAGTGGAGGAAATACTTCCAAACTCATTCTATGAGGCCAGAATTACTCTAATACTAAAACAGACAAAGACACTGCTAGAAAACCACAGACCAATACCTCTGATGAATACTGATGCAAAAATCACAAATAAAACGATAGTAAACCAAATGCAACACCACATTAAAAGAATTATACACCACGACCAAGGGGGATATAGTTTTGGAATGCAAGGGTGGTTCAACATATAAAAACTTTTCCATGTAAACCTGCATATTAAAAGAGTAAAAGGAAAAAAAAAAAGCTACACAATCATCTCAATTGATGCAGGAAAACTATTTGAAAAAAGTTAACATGATAAAAAACACTCAATAAAGTGGAATACAGAACAGCTACCTCAACACAGGAAAGGACATGTATTAAATGGCCAAAACATCATACTCAATGTTGAAAGACTGAAAGCTTTTCCTTGAAGATCAGGAACAAGACAATGATACACGCTCTCACTATCTGTATAAAACATATTACTGAAAAAAAATTACTAGAAGTCCTAGCCAGAATAGGAAGAAAAAGAAATAAAAGGTATCCAGATAGAAAAAGGAAAGAAAATTATCTGTTTCCAGCCGATACGATCAAATGTGGAGAAAGACCTGAGGGTTCTGCAAAAATCCTGCTAGAACTAATGAATGAATTCAGAAAAGTTGCAAGATATATTATCAACATGTAAAAATCAAGTGTGTTTTTATACATTAACGATGAACAATCTGAAAGAAAACTGAGAAAACAATTCCACTGACAATAACATCAAAGAATAAAACACTTACGCATAACCTTAGCAAAGAAGAAGATTTGTACACTGTAAACTAAAAACATTGCTGAAAAATATTAGAAAAGATACAAATAAATGCAAAAATATTCCAAGTTCATGGACTGGAATACAATATTGTCAAGATGTCAATACTACCCAAAATAATCAACATATTCAATGCAAATACCTAGCAAAATCCCAAGTGTTTCTTGGGATTTTAGATAATTTCATCCTAAGATGCATATAAAATAGATAATTTCATCCTAAGATGCATATAAAATCTCAAGAGACAAAGAACAGCAAAAACAAGCTTGAAGAGAATAAAGTTGGAGGTCTCCCACATCCTTATTTCAATACTTAACACAGGGCTTCCCTGGTGGCACAGTGGTTAAGAATCTGCCTGCCAATGCAGGGGACACGGGTTCGAGCCCTGGTCCGGGAAGATCCCACGTGCTGCAGAGCAACCAAGCCCATGCACCACAACTACTGAAGCCCACACGCCCTAGAGCCTGTGCTCTGCAACGGGAGAAGCCACTGCAATGAGAAGCCCGCACACTGCAACAAAGAGTAGCCCTTGCTCACTGCAACTAGAGAAAGCCCGCACACAGCAACAAAGACCCAACACAACCAAAAATAGACAAAAATAAAATAAATAAATTTATAAAAAAAAAAAACTTAACACAAAGCTACACTCATCAAAACAGTGTGGTACTGGCATAAGCACAGAGAGACCAGTGGAACAGAATAGAGAAATAAATGTCAGAAGGAAACAACGTGTATATGGTCAAATGATGTTCCACAAGGGTGTCAAGATCAGTCAGTGCGGGAACGATAGTGTATTCCACAAAAGATGTTAAGAAAACTGAATATCCACATGCAGAAGAATGTAGCTGGACCACTGCCTTACACCACATACGTCTAAACATGAGCTCCAAAAGTATAAGACTCCTAGCAGAAAACAGGAGGAAACCTTCATGACACTGAATTCATCAATGATCTATCAGATATGACATCAAAGGCACAGGCAACAGAAGTGAAAACGGATAAACTGGACTGCATCAAAATTTACAATGTATTGTGCATTAAAGCACACTCGGTAGAGTGAAAAGACAACATACGGTATGGGAAGAATATCTGCAAATCATGTATCTGATAATAGGTTAATATTGGGAATATAGAAAGAATTCTAAAAGGGTCTGATCAGCAATTCCATCATGGGGGTAGGGGTGGATCCCCACACCAACCAGCAATGTTCAGGTATCAGCTGGGTGTCCTACAATTGAACTCAGTTGTGACACTATCTACCTGGAGATAGTCATATCCGACAAGTTAAGGGCTTGGTGTTATAAAACTGCCCCCTCCACCTCACACTTTAGATGCCAATCTCAAGTCCAGGATGTCACCAGGGCTTCTGACCAGCAGCCTACAGATCAGAGGTTCCAACAATTTATTTGTTAAGAATGTTTCATAGAACTCAGAGAAATATGTTACTTATTAGATCATCAGTTTATTATAAAGGATATAACTCAAGAACAGCCAGCTGGAAGAGATGCATAGGGCAAAGTATGGGGAAAGGGTTCGGGGTTTCCACGCCTTCCCCCAGACCACCATCCTCCCCAAATCTCCACCTGTTCATCAACCTGAAAGCTCTCAGAACCCTCTTTCTGGGTTTTTATGGAGGCTTCATTACACAGGCATGACTGATTAAATCAGTGGCTATTGGCAGGCAAACTCAACTTCTAGCCCCTCTCCCCAACCCCTCCAATCAGGGGTGAGACTGAAAGTTCCAACCTTCTAATCACATGGCTGGTTCCCCTGGTGACAGCCCCCCATCTTGAGGGAATTTCCAAAGGTCACCTTATTACCATAAACTCAGTTGTGACTTAAGGCGATTTGTTATGAATAACAAGACACCCATTCTACCTTCATGGCTCTGAAGTAATTTCAGAAACTGAGGACAAGACACCTAATATTATAACAAAAGATGCTCCCATTGCTGTTATCACTCAGGAAATTCCAAGGGTTTGGGGAGCTCTGTGCCAGACATGGGGAAGAGGGTCCTCCTCAGAACTGAACCATGTTGGCACCCAAATCTCAGACTTCCAGCCTCCAGAACCGTGAGAAATAAATTTCTGTTGTTAACAAGCCACCCAGTCTATGGAACTTTGCTAGAGGAGCCAAAACCGACTAAGAGACCTATGATCTAGCAATTTCATTTCCCTGTATATGTAACAAAGAAATTGAAAGCAGGATCTGGAAGAGATATTTGCATACCCATGTTCACAGAAGCATTATTCACAATAGCTAAGAGGTGGAAGCAACCCAAGTGTCCACTGACAGATGAATGCACAAAAAGGTGATTATTCAGGCAAAACAACAAAAGACTCAGATCCCGTCATGTGCTACAACATGGATGAACCTTGAGGATGTTATGAAATAAGCCAGTCACAGAAAATACTATATGAGTCCACTTATGTGAGGTATCAAACACAGTCAACTTCGTGGAAACAGAAAGCAGAATGGTGTTTGCTAAGGGCGGCTGAGGGGGGTTATTGGGGAGAAATCAAGTGAGTTTAAATACTCATGGTCATCAACTGAATCTATAGTCAAACAACAAGAAAAACGTGGTATATATTAACTCTTCTAAGCTCAAATGATGTAAAACATTATGCAAGTTATTTGACACAATAAAAAAAAGAACATGAGGTTGGGGGTGCTTCTACTGTTAATACTATGTGTTAGTAGATACATAATTATTTCGAATCAATCAATAATATGTAATATGTCTAAAATTAATCAATTAGACTTCATAAATATCATCAGGAGAACAGAAGTAACCTTATGGAGAAAACAGGTGAATGGCCCTCATGGGGAAGGACTTGTATTAATGGGCGCTGTAGTAACAGCAGTTCCGTGCAGAAACATTTTCTGGCTGTGGCGTGGAGACCGATGGAGGAGACCCATGTGCACAGAGGTGGTGACCAGCACACACAGCAGATAAGCCAGAGGACAACAGCACAGCGCCAGTAGGAGGGACATCGGGGACCAGGTGCCCTTTATATGAAGCTAATGGAAAGGAAGACGGGGAACAAGACGGTCTTCCTGTGTTCACTCAAGAATGCAATTTCCAGAAGAGGGATTGGGAGTTTGGGATTAGCAGATGCAAACTATTACATGTATGTATGGATGAATCACTTTGCTGTACACCAGAAACTAACACAACATTGTAAATCAACTATAGTCCAATATAAAATAAACTAAAAAAAAAAAGGAATGAAGTTTCCAGAACGTTAGAAGTTTTGCAGGAAATACAGGTGTCAGAAACAACAGTGGAGAAGTTCATAAAGTGCAAGAAATGGGCTAAATTTTCTATAAAACACAATGGCATATGTAAGTATTAATTCAGTGTATCAACATGGACACAATGAACCTAGACAGGGAGCATGATTATTAGAATATCACAGTCATGCCCCAAAATAAAAACTCAGTGAAATTTATATAAAATTCAACAAATCATGTACAGAAAATTGAAAACATACAATAGGAAAAGCAATGAATTTTATATAACAAATTATGGCAAGGCAATCAAATGGTATTCCTGGGATTAAGAGAGTGACAATTAAAAATACATATATTCTCAAGATATTAAAAATCCCAACTTAAAAACTGTAATAAATTTAATATTTGGTACTCAGTTAGGTGAGAATAAGTAGAAGGAATTAATAAGAATATGTTTTCAAAATATTCTGGACTAAGTGTAGGATTTAGGGAAACAGCTGCTGAGCCATACCCCCAACTCTAAAGGAGGAAATACTGTAAAATATAGACAACAATACCCACTCCCTAATCCCCCCTCCCACACACTGCAAATATGAAACAAAGAACACAAAGAGTAGCAGCGGCTCAAACACAACAAATTACGGTACTTCACTGAAGGCATCATTCAGCTTCATAAGTTCCCTCACTAAGTTGCTTGAAAATAATGTGTTGAGGTAGAATGAACAATGGCACACGCAGAGGATAGAAAATGTGGTATGGACAACAGTTTAGTCAACAGCCTCAGAGATATGAGGATATGATCTTCATAACAAATGTTGTTCCCAGCAGAAATTCGTGTTATTTATTGTGGCACAAAGGGGATGGTCATTAGCATATGTGAACACCACTGTCACAGTGTCCTTGAGAGGTGCTTTCATGACACTCCTCCAAACTGGAAAGATTACTGAAAACACTTATCAGTCAGGCTCTCCTGATACTTTCCATCTCAGTATCCTGGGACATGCTGACCACTCTACTGAGTAGCTTCAAGTGGTGCTTCTCATGTAGCAGGATAACGTCACAAGATATAAGTGACAGTATTCTCCATCAAGAATTTTGTCACCAAGGAAACCCACTCCATAGGAGAGTCCACCAAAAATCGCCCGTTACTTAAAGGTGGATGATCACGGTAAAAAAATAGGATAAAATTTCAGACCCTAGGACTGTGTATTTCAGAAGCAAGTTTCAGGGGCAAATTCATGCAAACTTAAGAGAGTATGAAATCTGGAAGAGTCTCCATTACCCAACTAGATCGAGTAGTGAAAAAGGCAGGAAAATACAAGATGTGGGGTCAGATATTGTAGGATCTTGAGACGGGACCATGTGCTCTATCCACAGATGCCAAGCTAAGAGCCTGACAGACTGGCATATGCTCCTCATGTAGGACTGGGGATTAAAAAGAAGATCTCTCTGTCCACCATCTTTACAGTTTTCCTAAGTAACAATCACAGATGATCCAACCCACCTCCCATTACACACCCTCAAGCTGTGTGACAAAAATAGAACAGGAGGAAGGGTGGAGGGATTTGAACAGGCAGACGGGGCTTGAGACAGCCCCATGCAGGTTCTGGGTGACAGACGGAATCAAAGAGCAGCCAGTGTTTTCTCATCTCCTGATTAGGTCTCCCAAGTACAGCAAATGGAGATGGAACTGGGAAAGGTCCAGGGGTTAGGACTGTGGAGGGGTCACCTCCGATCAACATGGACTAAGAACTAAGCATCTGATGGAATCAAGAACAGAATGAGAGACCAAGGGGAAAAGAGACCCCTTTCAAACATCCCGTCCCATGCTCCTCAAGGTCAAGGAACCAAAGAGTTCACAGGAGCCAGATGACGGAGTGCAGATCATGATAAAAACTCTGCCTTTGTCTGTTTTGGAGCTGCAGCACCCCTGAAGGGTGAAAAGACACATTTTACATGCTGAAGGACAGAGTGATAAGTTAGGGAGGAGAAAAATTTCCTCTGAGAGTTCACAAGAAATAAACTTCTGTTTTCCCATAAAACTCTCCCACTTAAGAAAAGTTTCCCAAACACTATTAATGGTGAGGTTTCCTCTCTGCTCTTCTGAGCTCCGACCTGTGTTGGCACCTTTGATACGTTCCCATTCATTTGATTTTTTGCTATTTTTCACTTCACTCTCCAGAGCCCAGAGCTCTTTCCCTTGCTCCAAAATGGAGATAATATTCACAACAGAAACAGAAATTCGTACTCATAAAAAGAAAGGAACATGGTGTACTGTGGCGTTTCCAGAATCCCAGTTCCTTGTTCAGCTGAGGAGTGAGGACATTACAGATGGGTCTGGAGAAACATTTCACAAATTCATCCACTGCCTCCTTCTGAATACACACAGGGAACAGTATAATATGCAGACATCTAGCTCTTTTCCTAGAACTACTGAATCAAAAGCACAGGGGTAGAAAACAAGAAATCTGATATATTAAGAGTTTGCCATTGGGCTTTGTAAATACTGAAGCTCTGGAACAACTCCTAGTATATCATGAAATGGGCAGATTCCTGAAGAAAGGCAATTTTAAACTCCTGATGTCAAATCATAAAGCTTTTCACGTCTGAGTCAACAGGGCTTTCAGGTCAGTTAAGCACAACAGGGCCTCCCAAGAGGCACACAAGGGAAAATGCAAATATACGCAAGGGCAGATCCCAACTTCTAGAGGGAAGTTATCCTCACCCAGGGAGAGCAGGTTCCTGTAGGTCTCCAGCATCACGTCCCTGTACAAGGCCCTCTGACCAGGGTCCAGGCATTCCCACTCCTCCTGAGAGAACGTGATGGCCACATCCTCCAAGGTCAACTGTCCCTGAAATGAAAGATACATCTCACCAAGGGGCCATGAGGAGAGTTCTTACTGTCACATAAAAGGAGAAGAGAGAGGGTCAACTGGGTTGAAGAGTGAGTTCTGACAGATTTGAGTAAAGGCATTTTGAGCAAGTTATATGCCTGAAATTTTAGTTTCTTTGCTTCCATAAAAGATTACGATATCCTCTGAGTCAGTGTGGATTACTGGTTTTTGTGGATGATACATGAAATATACAAGTAAAAACGCAACACAGGTTGTCTACACAGGAGTGTCAGATATTACGTTCTACACATTGCGGGTATTCGGTACGCAGATGAGCTAGGACATGAGTGGCGTCTTCAGAGGCGACTCCACAGTGGCTTTACCGGGAGATCAGGATCTTAAAATTGTGATGCGGGTAACAAGAACAATGACGAAACGTGTGCGAACACTTCCTGTGTGCTGAGCATCACGCTTGAGACTTTACATATGTTAACTTGTTATCGACATAATAGCTCATTAGAGAAAGACCTGTCCCCACTTCACAGAGGAGAAAACTGTGTCACAGCCACTCTAAGAAACTCGCCTCAGAGCAAATAGCTAGGAAATGACACAGCGAGCACCTGAACTCAGGTGGTCGGCCCCTAATCAAACCTAAACAATCAAATAGTTAAGTACAGCATGAAAAGTACCCTGACAGAGGGTTCCCTGAAAAATCCTAAAATGAGTACAAGGTGAACAATGTGCAAATGCATAAAAAGTCATATATAGATACATACATGTCTACACATAATGTTACCGTTTTTGCTATTTAAATTATTAATGGGATAGTGTAAGAGAGAAGTACCATGTAATTTCAACTGCTAAAAAAATATAAAACTTATTTATAAAATGATATTTTATAAAAGCCATGGACTTGCACATCCATGCACTAATGCACACACATGTAGACACACCACTCACTAAAATGAGAGCAGCTGTCTCAACGTATTTTGGATGATTTTTTAAATTATCATTTTGATCAATGTATTTCAACATCTCTGGGTCAATGAAAATGTACTAAGTGTACTTAATTTAGTTTGTCAACATTATTCTATAGTAGGTTAGTAAAAAACAGGTACAAACATGAAGAAATATATAATGCTCTAATGTCTATAAAATACATTACTCAAAAATACAAATATAATTTTATCCATTTAAATATAGATATGTAGTTATTAAAAAAAAGCCAAACCGAGTTTATTTGTTTATTCCACTAATAAAATATTGATTCAAAATTGGAAGGGTTATTAGTGGTGTACATTAATTTAACAGATTAAGGAAAGAAATTATCAAAATAGTAGAGTTGAAAAATTCTTGGATAATTAAAAATCATGACAAAAAGAATACTAAAAAAAAAAAAAAAAAAAAAACTTTTATTGAGCAAGAACATACTGAAGCATCACAGAAGATTGGCAAGTCCGAAGAAGGGCATTTCAGGAAGGACAGACAGAAGAAACAACTGAGAATATGACTTTACCTGAGAAAGAGCCATTCCAAACTCCAGTTCTTTCCTTGTCCTCCTCTTCCGGGTATACTCCTTAGGCAACATGATTCTTTAGCAGTCAATCTTGAAAGTGGAAAACAGGCTGTTTAATGCTTAGAATCAACACACCCGCTTCCTGAGTCACAGCCACACACACAGGGAAGACCTCAGCATGTGGAACAGACAGTCCCCTGCTGCCCACTGTCCCAGGAGGGGCTCAGGACAGTAAACTCCCACACAGAGACCAACAAGGGAGCTTCCCCACACTTTCCTTCAGATCAGGCTCCCCTCCTGGTGAGGCCCTCACGTACACAGCAGCAGTGGGCACCTCAGCTGGACCCGACGACCCCCTGCAGGTCACAGACCAGCCCTGATCCATCCCCACGCAGAGCAGAGCCCCTCAGCCTCAGCCCAGATCTCAGCCCTCAGGAACGGGGGGACTCAGAGTCACGATGCTCAGTGAGGGATCCGGATTGGAATCACCTGGGGCACCTTAAATATGATTGAGGTTGGGCCCTACACTGACTACATGAAGAGGAATCCCTGGTCAGAGGGTACAAAACATGTCTATGCAAAATGCCTCATCGATCTAATGGGAAGCCTGGGTTGAGCAGTGCTCAGAGGAGGCAAGCCCAGCACAGCCCCCACTTGCTTTTTCTTTTCCAGCTTAACTGAGGTATAACTGACGAATTAAAAAGGTGTAAATATAAGGTGTACGATGTGATCATTTGACAGACACATACACTGTGAAATAATTACCACAATCAAGTAATTACACTTCCATCAACCCACAATTACCATTTTGTGTCCATGTGGTGAGAACACGTAACGTTTACTCTCTCTGCCAAATTCAAGCACATAGAAATACACTACAGTTAACCACAGTCAGCGTGCTGCACACTAGCTCCCCAGAACCTACTCATTTTACAACTGAAAGTTTACCCCTTTGACCAAAATCTCCCCATTTTCACCAACTCCCAGACCTTGGTAACCACCATTCTACTCTCTGGTTCTATGAGTTAACTTTTTCAGTTTCCACACATAAGCGAGATCAGACAGTATGTCTTTCTAGGTCTGGCTTAGTTTACTTGGCAGAATGTTCTCCATGTTCATCCACAGTGTCGTAAATGGCAGGATCCTTCATTTTTACGGCTGAATAGTAATAGTTCATGGTATATATATAACACATTTATCTGTCACCAGACCTTCGTGTTGTTCCTACACCTCAGCTGCCATGGCTAATGCAGGGATGCCCACAGGAGTGCAGGCATCTCCTTCCAAATACTGACTCTGTCTCCTTCGCATCAACAGCCAGAATGGGCTTGCCAGGCGGTCTGCCTGACCTATCTTCCATTTTTGAAGAAACCTCCACACTGAGTTCCACAACTGCTGTACCATTTACATTCCCACCAACAGTGTAGGAGGGTTCCCTTTTATCCCCACCCTTGCCAGTACTTGTTATCTCTTATCTATTGGCTAATAGCCATTCTGAAAGGTGTGACACCTCCTTGTGGGTCTGCTCTCCCCTGAGGCCTGGTTCTCACCAGGACTCAGCCAGTGGAAGGGGAAGCAGCAGAAGGAAACATGCAGAGCAGGCGTTATGGACCAGAGGTGGGGGGGAGGGTGTGGCTGGCATGTTAAATGGGAGGGGGGTGGTCAGAGAAGGCTCCACTCAGACGCTGACACCAGACCAAAGGCCTGGGGGAGGAAGCGTGTTTGCCACCTGGATCTGAGGGACAGCCCCTGTGAGGGCCCTGGGACTGTAGTAACCTTGACCCCAGGAAAAGGAAGGAGCCTTGGGTGGCTGGAGCAGGGTGAGGAGGAGGAGACGGCAGGAGGGGAGGTCAGAGAGGCACTAGGGGAAGCTGATGAGGAAGGGCCTTGGTCTCCAAACATTTTTCTTCCATAAGAAAAAAAGAATTTTAGCAACCACGTATTCCATCATTCATTTTAAGTAAACATCTAATATATTTGTATCTTACATTTTAGAACAATTACACATAATGTAGTGTTTTATATATTTTATATACATACCAAAATGTTCATCAGAGCCCCAGGAAGGACGGTGTCGCCCTTAAGCAAGATGTGTTAGATGGCAGGGGGAACATGGCCAGGGATCTCAAGGAGTCAGTTTCGGACAAATTAAGGTGGAGATGCCTGTTAGATGTCCCAGCAGAGATGTCAAGGAGACAGCTGGACACAGGATTCCAGACTCTAAGGGAGAGATGTGGGCTTGAGACGGCAAACTGGGAGACGAGCAGGTGGTGTTGAAAACTCATGAGAAGAAATGATGAGGAAAGGCAGCGGATGTAGACAAGAGAAGAGGTTCAACGACTAAAACTTTTGGATGCTCCCACGTTCAGAAACCAGGGTGTTCAGAAAAATTCATCAGAGGACAGCGAGAACGGAACAGGGAAGTGAGAAGAAAATTGAAGCAAACAGACTTTTAAAGGTTAAATCAGTCTTTCAAGAAAATCAGTCTTTCAAGGAAGGAGTGATCGAGTGTGCAACACGCTGCCGATACGACAAGCAAGATGAGAAGAGGAAATAAATGATTGGATTGAGAGATGAGGAGGTCATTGGTGACTCTGGAAAAGAAAGTATCAGTCGCTGGTGGATGTGAAAGCTTGATTGGGTGGGGTTCACAGGGGAACTAGAGGCAAGAATTGAAGACAAAGAACATAAACAAGTTTGTAGTACATTGTGACCTGAAATGGAACATAGAAAAAAAGGTACTTAGTAGTGGGGACAATGTAGTTAATTAAGAATGCTTTGTTTTAAAGATGGTAGAGTGAGCTTCCCTGGTGGCACAGTGGTTGAGAATCCGCCTGCCAATGCAGGGGACACGGGTTCGAGCCCTGGTCTGGGAAGATCCCACATGCCACGGAGCAACTAAGCCTGTGCCTCACAACTACTGAGCCTACACTCTACAGCCCTCGAGCCACAACTACTGAGCCCGCGTGCCGCAACTACTGAAACCCACACGCCTAGAGCCCGTGCTCTGCAACAAGAGAAACCACTGCAATGAGAAGCCCGCGCACCACAACGAAGAGTAGCCCCCGCTCGCCGCAACTAAAGAAAGCCCGCGCACAGCAACGAAGACCCAACGCAGCCAAAATAAATAAATTAATTAATTAAAAAAAAAAAAAAAGAAAGAGTGCAACTTCCAATAAGACATCTTTAAAAAAATTAAAGGGCTTCCCTGGTGGCGCAGTGGTTGAGAATCTGCCTGCTAATGCAGGGGACACGGGTTCGAGCCCTGGTCTGGGAAGATCCCACATGCCGCGGAGCAACTACGCCCGTGAGCCACAACTACTGAGCCTGCGCGTCTGGAGCCTGTGCTCTGCAACAAGAGAGGCCGCGATAGTGAGAGGCCCGCGCACCGCGATGAAGTGGCCCCCGCTTGCCACAACTAGAGAAAGCCCTCGCACAGAAACGAAGACCCAACACAGCCCAAAATAAATAAATAAATAATTCCTTTAAAAAAAAAAAATTAAAAAAATAAAGATGGTAGAGTGCATAAAAAGGTTTTGGCGTGTGTGTGTGTGTGTGTGCACGTGTGTGTGTGTTGGTCTTCGTGTGTAAGGTAGGCAACACCACCATTTGTGTATGCTGATGAAAATAAACCCCTAAAAGTCAAATACATGATGCAGTGGAGGAAGGATGGCACGCCGTCCTGACACAGAGTGAAGTTGGCAACAAGGGCACAATCGCAGGGTCAGCCGCAGCCAGGAGCAGGGACAGACTTCACAGTCGGTACTGAGGAGAGAACACAGGCCCTGAGGCAGATGGGTGAGCCAGTTAGAGGAGGTCTCTTCCCTTCGCTCCAGGGGCTCCATGAAGAAGAAGCAGGGTCTCTGAGAGGAAAGATGGGAGCGGATGAACTGGGCTGATGAGGGCCTGTAAAGGAAAGGTAGGGAGCAGACACAGGGAATGTGAGGGAGCAGAGCCGGGAACCTGAAGTGAGACCGGTCAGTCTGGGGGTGTGCTTTTCCCCAGCGGTGATGAGCCCCACGGGGACAGCAGAGGCGGCACAGCTGGGTGTGATGGGGATGTCAGGGAGGGCAAGGACGTGGAGGGTCACAGGAGAATGAGTGCGCCCGTCCTTTGCTTTGCGGCATCTGACTTGCACGGCTGTGAGTAAGTGACAGGGTGTGCTTGTCCCCATGACGGAAAAACCACCTGGATAAGGCAGGGGAGTGTATTCCACCGGCTTATCATTTTACCCCTGATGCAGACAAGACAAGCCCGGACTACAGTACGTACTCCGTATTGTAGTCAGCAAATTAATGAGAAGAACACAGAGTGAAACTCGTACACCCTGCGGCATGGTCTTCACTTTGGGGGACGGATGTGTGCAGGGGTCCTTTGCCCTGGAAAGAGTGAGGAAGGAGCTGACCAGGAACAGCAGAGGTGGGTCTAGCCAAGGGTCCTCCATCCAGACAAAGCCCCTTACCCTTAACAAGCGCAAAGGGCAAGTATAAGTTCAACCGGGACCGCAGTGAGCTCGACCAAGGGGTAGGTGCCTAAGGCTGAGCAAGACCCAGTTCGGAAATAAAAGAGCCTAAAATCAGCAGAAAAAGGAGAGGCCTCCCGGCTGCCTAGACCCCTCGATGGAGAAAAGGTCTCGGTGTCTAGGATTTCTCACTCTGCAATGACACTGGCTTAAAAAAAAAATCACAACCTGGGACTTCCCTGGCGGCCCAGTGGTTAAGACTCTGTGCTTCCAACGCAGGGGGCGCAGGTTCGATCCCTGGTCAGGGAAGTAAGATCCCATATGCTGCGGTGGGGCCGGGGGGTGGGAGGGTCACAGCTTGAAATCCTGACTTGATGGGGTTGGTTGGGATTGTGCAAACAGCAAAAGCACAGCAGGAAGTGGGTGTCTGAACAGAACAGCAGAGGGGAAGCTGGAAGACTTGAGGGAAGCAAGGCACAAAGAGAGAAAACACTTTTCTTCCTCAAGTCACCTACCTGGGAAACCACCATCACTGCCATTCTAGCGAACACAACAGAGAAACGTGTATGAAGGGTGAGTGTGTGTTGGGTAGGAACGCAAGTTCCTTTCTGTCATCTGACCCCATCAGCTCACCCCATTCTACACTCTACTAACTGCTGAGCCCCAGATCCACTGGTGAGTGTGAACAGAGCTTTTCCTTCATCCCACTCCTGAGTTTTCCCGCAAGTACCAGGGCTGTAACTCCCCAGAGGAGGCTCCCCTTCCTGTCTCCAAATGCCCTGCTCAGCCCACAGCAGCCCTTCGCATTGGTTCTGCATTTAGTTTAAAACATCTTGCTCCTCTGCTCCCCAGCTGCCTTGTGACTGTTGTGTGTGTGTGTGTGTGTGTGTGTGTGTGTGTGTGTGTGTGTGTGTGTGTGTAGTGTTTTGGGACAGATGTGCAGAGGACAGTAGAGAACCCACCACTGGCCTGGCAGGAAGAAAGCAGAAGCTGCCTTTTCCCAACAATGGGCCTCTGTACTTCAATTCACCTTGGTGTTGACTGCCCCCGATTCCTGGAACAATCCTTCCCCGAGTCATAGGGCGTTATGGCCCCTCTCAAGTTGTGCCCATAGACACATCCCCCACAGGTCCTCCCTATGAACCCTTTCTGCCATCTGCAGCTTAAGACCCAATGTTTCCCTTCTGGAGTCATACAGACTTCACGAAGTCTCATGCGGCCCAAGACACTCCCAAGACACCCCATAATGATCCCTTATCCTACTATGAAACCCCACAAAACATTCCAAACCCTAATAACTCATGCATTTAGATGGAACAGTACACATGAAGACCCTCGAGGACCCACTAGACTGAAGACACCATCTTTTCATTCAGTGACCTCAGCACAAACTGTCATCTCCAAAAACTACTACTAAGAGAGGTGTCTCCAGTGATGCACATGTCCCAACAAGACCCCAAAATCTTTGAAGAAAACACTCCAAGTTCTCTTTCGTATCTTCCAAAATGCTACTGGAACTTTCTTCACCTGCAACTCAAAATATCTCAAAACACAAAAGGTAACCCACAAAATGATCTCTGAAGGTTTTCCCTGTAATTACTATATGGGATGCATGATGATTCTTGCCTTCCCAAAAGATCCCACAGACGTCACTGATTGGGGTGGATTCTGTGGGACACCCTCTAGGCACCCGTTAGGACCAACACACCATCCTCCTGCACACAGAGCTCCCTGTGTGCTCGGCTCAGGCCTTGATTCTAACAAGACCGCAGGAATACATTTCTCTCTGCCAAATCCACTGCCTTCATTCCTCCACAGGTGTGATCACGAGTTACTCGATTAAACCCATGCGTGCAAATCTGTCTCCGCATCTGTGTCCCAGGAAACGTGAGCTAAGACACTAGGGCACCCCAAACCATTCCACGCAGCCCACAACCACCCAAAAACGCACTTGCAGATGCTCCAGCCAGAACTGCAGCATCCCTTGCCAACAGTTCCACACACCCCATGATCCCACAACTCTGCTTGGGACAGGTGCACACACCATTCATTGGGCTCATCCAGAAGCCCACACTTACTTCCGTATCCCTCCGGCAGGCACCTACAGGCTCCTCTCCACTTTCTCCATCTTTCCTCCTCTCCTCCATGCATGCATGAGCAAACAGGGCTGAAAGGCACAGAGACCTATGGGCACAGGGTCGCGAGAGGAACAGACACAAGCTGCAAACTGAAGGACACTGGGCATTCAGTATGCAGATCAAGAAGTTGGTCCTCCTGGGAAAACGCTGAAAGGGGTCAGCTTAGAAATAAGCTCTGGGCAAACGTCTTCATCGTGAACAGAGGGGCTCTGTTGGAAGAAGGTTCCAGGTCAATCCAGCCCATTCTTCATCACTCGCAGAGAACAGACAAGAGGTACTTGAGAGGAACATCCACTTAGTAGCTCACAGATCACATAAAAGGGAAGAAAACGCAATACTAGATTGTCTGACGGAACTCACTTTCAACTGTTAAAAGATCACTGACATCCTTACCAAGTACTCATTGAAACAGGCCCTCACCCATCCTCTACGTTGCCATCTGTTCTCACTCATTCTTATTTTCACCTTAGTTTTCCTATTTCTCTGTCAACCGCTCTGTCTCTGCTTCTCCTGATCCCCCTCGCCCACATATTTACAGTGATGTCGACTGAATTAAGATGCCCGCCAAGCGGAAGTGCGCATTTGCCAGCGGGGTGGAATTTGAGGCCGAAGAACACTGGGTGTCACACGTCCGGCCCAGGTCACCTCCCCCTACGCGGGGTGAGGGGAAGGGGTGGCTAAGAAGCGGAGGCCGGGCGAGCAGAAAGACCGGCCTGAGGAGACACGAGGACAGAAGGGCGGGGAGGGAGGGAGGGAGGGAGGGAGGGAGGGAGGGAGGGGGGGGTCTACGGAGAGGGGCGGGGTCTCCAGAATCCCGGCACCGGGGAGAGGACGCGGGCTCTCCGGAAGCAGGGCGGCCATGGCTGCCCTCCAGGGGCCGAGAGGGCGAGGCTGAGGCGGAGCGACTCCACCTCGCAGAAGAGAACTTCACAGGGGGGGCGGAGGGCAGTAAAGGATTTTAACCAGGAAAATGTAGCGAAAAAGAAGCGATAAGAAAAGCCAAAGGAACGAACTAGCCTCAGAGCGATTTCAAACCCAGACGGAAACGACCCCTGCCCTGTGACGGCGACGTCTGGACTTACTTGGGGCGGAGGGGCAGGTGAGGTGATTTTAAGGTCCGTAGTGACTCCCACACCCAGAGGATGGGTTGGGGTGGGGGTCGTGAAGCGCAAATTTACGCTAGAAAGAAGAAACTTACGCTCCGCCTGTGACCTTCGCTCCGCGCTCTCCGCTTCCGGGTCCGTTGGCAACTGCGCACACGCGAGGAGTTGAGCGGCGGGGGCGGGGCCTGGGCGGAGCGCTACCGCGAGGGGCGAGACATGGGGCCAAGGTCTGAGCGGCCGCAGGAGAAGGCTGGGAAGGGGGTGTCCTTCCGCCTCGCTGCGAAGGCGTAGCTTTACGCTTTAGGAATACTTGAGTGTCTTTTGCGTTTTATGACGCAGCGTTGTTCCCTGCCTGGATTAAGTTACTGTCTCTAACCGTAAAGCTTACTGTTGTGTGAAACACTTATGATGTTAATAAGATGTTTTCCTCTTAACAAGTTGAAAACGGTTTAAGTCAAAAGCTATTTGTGCCAGTGAGTTGCGCCCCAGTCCTGCTAATGAGGCTGAAGCAATTCAGTGGTGAGGGATCGCTGGTTGGATCCAGGAACACTTCCTGCGATTGGATTTCATTTAAGCAGTTTAAGTAAACCAGAGCTGGAGTTGTCTGTGTAGCAATGCTGACTAGAATGTGACATACAAAACTCTGCCTCTGAATAATGCCAGTTGCAGTAACATGGATGGACCTAAAGATCATCATACTAAGTGAAGTAAGTCAGAAACAGAAAGACAAATTTCATATGATATCGCTTATATGTGGAACCTTAAAAAAAATGATACAAATGAACTTATTTACAAAACAGAAGCAGACTCACAGACTTAGAGAAGGAACTTATGGTTACGTGGGTGGGGGGTGTGGCGGGGAAAGGTAGGGGGAGTTTGGGGTTGACATGTACACACTGCTATATATAAAATAGATAACCAACAAGGACCTACTGTTATAGCACAGGAAACTCTTCTCAATATTCTGTATTAACTTAATGGGAAAATAATTTTAAAAAGAATAGATACATGTCTATGTATAACTGAATCACTTTGCTGTACACCTGAAACTAACACAACATTGTTAATCAACTATACTCCAATATAAAATAAAAATTAAAAAAAATAAAAAAATAAAAATACTTTTTTTCAGAAAAAAACCCAACAAAAACCAAAACAAAAACCAAAACTCTGCCTCTTCAGATTCGGCCACTTCATACTGACACCCTACTTAACAGCATTTCCTTTTCTATTCCCTGTTCTCGCAGGAGGCCAACTGAACACGGAGCTCAGTTCTAGAGGTTCACAGGGACAAGACTGATAAAAGCAGT
Source organism: Balaenoptera borealis (assembly GCF_965194805.1). NCBI lineage: Eukaryota > Metazoa > Chordata > Mammalia > Artiodactyla > Balaenopteridae > Balaenoptera > Balaenoptera borealis. Next base: position 64,931,724 of record NC_138878.1, read on the forward strand.
TTTCACATATTGAGATATAGGGAAGTCATTCTGGCTTATACATGAGTTGACTTGAACTTGATGTTAACTCGAATTTGATGTTAACTAAAATAGCCTGTTTGCGGCCTAGCAAACATACATTGTACATCTGCTTTAATTATTAAAGGAAAGGGCACATTGACCAGAACTAAAGAATGTTCATACTAAAAATAAAGATTAAATGCCTCTCTTCTTGGGATGCAGATGCTGGTTCTCCTTTGATGATAAGACTCCTTTCCCAGGTGCCAAGGCTATGTTTGCTGACTTGCTGGAGTACGTGCTGATCTGTTCTTTTTTTTTTTTTTTGAAACCTGTAGAAATGTAACCCTGACTTGTTTAATGTTCTTTGTCCTGACAAGATATAAAAGTGTGGCTGAAAACCCTGCTTCCCTGAAGCAGTTTCTCAGAGGAATCTGGGAAGCAGGTTTCTGGGCTAGTCCTCAGCTTGGCTCAAATAAACGTCATTTCTATTCTTATTATTGACTGTTTACTGATTATTTTCGTCGACAAGACGGGGTCTGAGACTGGAGGCCTGAGGCATGTGATAATTTAGGTTGGTAACCATCGCTTTTAAAATAAGTATATTTTGTTACAATTAAATTATAAATTGCATTGTTTTCTTTTTGCTAAAGTGTTTTAATTATTTGCCTTTTTAAAAACCAACTCTTGGGGAATTCCCTGGCGGTCCAGTGGTTAGGACTCTGCGCTTCCACTGCCGGGGCGTGGGTTTGATCCCTGGTCGGGGAACTGAGATCCCGCATGCCGTGTGGAGCGCCCAAAACAAACAAACAAACAAACAAATAAATAAAACCAACTCTTTCCCCGAGTTTTATTGAGATATAATTGATATACTTCACTGTATAAGTTTAAGGTGTATAGCATAATGGTTTCACTTACATATATTGTGACATGATTATTGCAATAAGTTTAATCAGCTTCCATCATCTCATATAGATACAATAAAAAGGGAAGGCACAAAAGAAATTTCTTTTTCATTTTTGATGGGAACTACATTTGCCTTTATAACAGTTATAAATGTTGTGATGGATTACCTTCAAATATCTTTCAGAAAAACTTGTTTACATCCTAATATGCTTAAGTCAATAATATCTAAATATAATTTCATAGTATCTGTATGTTCATTTTGAGACTATTAGAAAGTTTACTTTAATTTAAAAATTGTGATATATGTTAGCTCTTTTCTGTGTTTTCCATTTCTGCACGTTCTGTCAGGTGTGGATGACAAACCCTGTAAATATATAGTCTTGAGAAGACTTTGGGATTTATTTTCACCTAAAGAATAATCAATTTTGCAATATATGTAAGGCATTTAGTAGGGAGGTATAGTCTTTTTAATATGAACCCTAAAGAAAGTAAACATGAAATAACTCATTTCTATTATGGTTTATCACAGGGTACTGAATATATTTCCCTGAGTTATACAGTAGGACCTTGTTGTTTATCCATTCTATATATAATAGTTCGCATCTGCTAATCCCAAACTCCCACTCCATCCCTCCCCTAATCCCCTCCCCCTTGACAACCACAAGTCTGTCCTCTACGTCTGTGAGTCTGTTAGAAATACTCTATGTGAGTAAAACTATAAAACATTCCTGAAATATATGAAAGTAGGTATAAACAAATGAAAATTGACATCTTGTTCTTGGTTGGAAAAATTCAATATTACAAAAAGATCAATTCTCCTTAAGCTAATTAATAAAATTACTGTCTCCCTGTATAGACAACTTCAGTTAGTTTTGGAGCTAGCAACGTTATTGCAAAAATCTTACAGAATGAAGAGCAAATAAGAGCCACAAAAACTCTAGAAATGAATCAAAATGAGGGAGGCTATCTCTAGGGGATATGTTATTCATGAGTAGACTGACAGATCAGTGCAGCTAAAATTTATGCCAAAATGCAGAAGAAAAGTTAATAAGCAGCAAAACTACAGCGGAGCTATCATTAATACTTAATATTTGGGAAATGGAGATTCCTACCAAAATGACAATAAGTTGGGACTTCCCTGGTGGCGCAGTGGTTAAGAATCTGCCTGCCAGTGCAGGGGACACGGGCTCGAGCCCTGGTCCAGGAAGATCCCACATGCCACGGAGCAACTAAGCCCATGTGCCACAACTACTGAGCCTGCGCTCTGGAGCCCGGAAGCCACAACTACTGAGCCCTTGTGCCACAAATACTGAAGCCCGTGCAGCTAGAGCCTGTGCTCTGCAACAAGAGAAGCCACCACAATGAGAAGCCCGTGCACCGCAACAAAGAGTAGCCCTTGCTCGCTGCAACTAGAGAAAGCCCGCGCACAGCAACAAAGACCCAACGCAGCCATAAATAAATAAATAAATTTATTTTAAAAAAATGACAATAACTGGTTTTATTCTTCACAGCCTGTAGCAAGATCAAGGTCAAAGGAAAGAGAAATCTGTATGGTAAAAAAATAAATAAAACACCGTTAAATTCCTTCACAAGGCTTGATTCTCAGTCACCTGACTGCAGCCAGCTCCTTGCTCACTGCCTCCAAAGGAGTGTCTCAGACAAGGACAGGTTTGGGGTTGAAAAATTTCCTCAGTGATTATTCTTTTTTTAAAAAATTAAAGTATAGTTGATTTACAATGCTGTGTTAGTTTCGGGTGTACAACAAAGTGATTCAGTTATACATACTATATATCTGGGGGTTTTTTCAGATTCTTTTCCCTTATAGGTTACTACAGAATATTTAGTAGAGTTCCCTGTGCTATACAGTAGGTCCTTGTTGGTTATCTATTTTATATATAGTGGTGTGTGTATGTTAATCCCAAACTCCTAATTTATCCCCTGCGCCTTTCCCCTTTGGTAACCATAAGTTTGTTTTCTGTGTCTCCTCAGTGATTTTTTTTTTAATTTTTATTTATTTATTTATTTATTTATTTATTTATTTATTTATTTATTTATTATTTTTGGCTGCGTTGGGTCTTCGTTGCTGCGTACAGGCTTTCTCTAGTTGCAGAGAGCAGGGGCTACTCTTCATTGCGGTGTGCGGGCTTCTCACTGTGGTGGCTTCTCTTGTTGCGGAGCACGGGCTCTAGGCATGTGGGCTTCATTAGTTGCAGCACGCGGGCTCAGTAGTTGTGGCTCATGGGCTCTAGAGCACAGGCTCAGTAGTTGTGGCGCACGGGCTTAGTTGCTCTGAGGCATGTGGGATCTTCCCGGACCAGGGCTCGAACCCGTGTCCCCTGCATTGGCAGGAGGATTCTTAATCACTGCGCCACCAGGGAAGCCCCTCCTCAGTGATTTTTGATTTAAACTTCTTTCGTACCTTCACCGAGTGGCCAGTGGTGTATCCATTGGCAGCACCTGCTCCTTGAGCATCTTCTGCAACATCACGACTGGCCCCGGGAGCTCCAAGATGACAGAGCTTAAGATAGAAGCTCCCATGTGCCTCTCTAACAGCCCACACTTGATCCTGAACATGCTGGTAAATATCACTTTTCCTCTTTATGTGTCTGATACACGAACAGCAAAATATCACAAAGAACTATAATTGGTAATCGGAATAACAAGGTCACACAATCACGACTTGAAGCATTTTAACTTCCCTCATGTTGCATGTTTGGGATTCATGATCTGGGCAGCGTCTGCATGGTTTTCAGCCTCTGAAGACACAAGCAGTGGGTCCCGCACAATTCATAAGAACAACGTGTCGGCCAAACTTCCCCTGAGATGACGGCCACCCGAAGCATCCTCATCTTGGTAAGGACCTTTGTATCTCTTCACAGCCTCTTTTCCTTCTCTTCCTCTTGTTCGTGTCTTTCTGATAATCCCTGTTGGTGGCTGATCACCCTCTCCCCCAATCACTTCACGTTTCCCAGCAATCAGCCCTTTGTTCTCTTGAGCCGTGACCCCACTGTCTGCAGTGTCTTCTCTGCGCACTGCAGAAGGTTACATGACTCCTTAAAAATGATAAGATAGCTGTGTGTTTTATATTTATTTAAACAGAGTTGTCATTTATTCATTCATTCTTTACAGAGATTTAAGCACTAGAATGAGCAATCACATAACAGAGAGGGTGTGAAGAACAGACCGTGTCTCTGACTTTAGAGAAATCGTAACATAGCAGACACAGCAGGCCCTCAACTAAATATTATGTGCAATGCTTTTATAATTTCCATTTTATTAAATGTTGCAGAGGAGAAGTCTACAGCCTAAGAATTCATTTAAAATTGGGGTCTCTAATACCTTGGAGATAATGGAAACTTATATGAGCATGTAACTTTAAACCTGATCAATTAAAATCTCCTGAGTGTTAACTGGGCAGAGAAGTGTGAGAAGAATTTGCTGAATGGGGAAGCCTGTGTGATGATCTTGAACATGAGAAGGAAAAATCCTGGCTCTCTAACAAGTGGTCCCGGATGGAGCTGGAGATAACACAGTACTTCAGACTCTGAAGGACACTGGAGACCAGGTGTTGTGTGTTTATCTCAAATCCTGAGAGGAAAGGTAGTCAGCCAAAATATATGATCGTTTAGGGTGGAGGGGAGCATATTTACAACACTTGCAGGTTGGGACTTCCCTGGCGGTCCAGTGGTTCAGACTCCGCGCTGCCACTGCAGGGGGTGCAGGTTCCATCTCTGGTTCAGGAACTAAGATCCCACATACCGCGCTGTGTGGCCAAAAAAAGAAAACAAAAATGAAAACAAAAACAAACCCCCCAAAAAACAAAAATGAAACAACTTGCAGGTAAAATGGGCAGATGTGGTTGGAGGGCAAACTGTGCACTGGAAGCAAGTCAGAAGGTTTTACCTATAATTCAAGTCAGAAATGATTAATGTGAATCAGGAAAAAAAAAAAGAAAGGAAAAAAAAAGACAAGACAGAATTTTGGGGTTTCTAGAAGGTAGAATGTTCTGCATCAAGTGATGGTCCCAGTTAGCCTGTTTGGAAGACAGAGGGTGGACTCCCAAGTCCGCAACACGGGGCAGTGAGTGTACTGTGGGGCGTGCTCATCAACTGCAGAGGAGCTGAGGAGGAAGCTTCTGAGGTGAGGGTCACAGAACAGCTTTATGTATGGAAGAGTGTCAGCCCCCTGAAATATCCAGTGGTGTGTAGTTTACAAAATCAAAAGATAAAACGGACAATCCCTCATCCATAGTAAAAAAAAAAAAAAAAAAAGAAAGAAAAAATTAAGAAATGTCTTTCAGGGCTTCCTGGGTGGTGCAGTGGTTGAGAATGCACCTGCCAATGCAGGGGACACGGGTTTGAGACCTGGTCCAGGAAGATCCCACATGCCGCGGAGCCACGAAGCCCACATGCCTAGAGCCCGTGCTCCGCAACAAGAGAGGCCACTGTAATGAAGAGTAGCCCCTGCTTGCCGCAACTAGAGAAAGCCCACGCCCAGCAACGAAGACCCAGCACAGCCAAAAATAAATGAAATAAATAAATTAAAAAAAATTTTTTTAAAAACCCCTGTGACTTCATAGACTTACAATAGTCTTTGGGACTGTAAATATTTATGGGAAAGAAGGCATGGTTTCTAATACTCTATTAGGTGTAACTAGGTGAAGTCAAGAATGATCTACAAACAATAGATGCTGGAGAGGGTGTGTAGAAAAGGGAACCCTCCTGCACTGTTGGTGGGGATGTAAACTGATACAGCCACTATGGAGAACAGTATGGAGTTTCCTTAAAAAACTAAAAACAGAACTACCATATGACCCAGCAATCCCACTCCTGGGCATATACCCTGAGAAAACCATAATTCAAAAGGACACATGTACCCCATTGTTCATTGCAGCACTATTTAAATAGCCAGGACATGGAAACAACCTAAATGTCCAACGATAGATGAATGGGTAAAGAAGATGTGGTACATATATACAATAGAATATTACTCAGCCAAAAAAAGGAAGGAAATTGGGTCATTTGTAGAGATGTGGATGGACCTAGAGTCTGTCATACAGAATGAAGTAAGCCAGAAAGAGAAAAACAAATATCGTATATTAATGCATATAGGTGGAATGTAGAAAAATGGTACAGATGAACCTATTTGTAGGGCAGAAATAGAGAGGTAGACGTAGAGAATGGACATGTGGACACAGGGTGGGAAGGGGAGGGTGGGACGAATTGGGAGATTAGGTTTGATGTAAATACATTACCATGTGTAAAACAGATAGCTAGTGGGAACCTGCTGTATAGCACAGGGAGCTCAGCTCAGTGCTCTGTGATGACCTAGATGGGTGGGATGGGGTGGCCAAGAGGGAGGGGATATAGGTATACATACAGCTGATTCACTTCATTGTACAGCAGAAACTAACACAACATTGTAAAGCAATCTTACTCCAATAAAAAAATAAATAAATAAATACGTAGTTGAAAAGACTGGAGAGAGAGAATAAGCGCAAGACACAAAGGTGGGCTTCCCTGGTGGCGCAGTGGTTGAGAATCCGCCTGCCAATGCAGGGGACACGGGTTCGAGCCCTGGTCTGGGAAGATCCCACATGCCGCGGAGCAACTGGGCCCGTGAGCCACAACTACTGAGCCTGCGCGTCTGGAGCCTGTGCTCCGCAACAAGAGAGGCCGCGATAGTGAGAGGCCCACGCACCGCGATGAAGAGTGGCCCCCGCTCGCCGCAACTAGAGAAAGCCCTCGCACAGAAACGAAGACCCAACACAGTCAAAAATAAATAAATAAATAAATAAATTTATTAAAAAAAAAAAAAAAAAAGACACAAAGGCCTCAGAGAGACAGGGACCTTTAAGGAAAAACAAATTCATTCCTAAATTCACAGAGCATCCACTGTGTGCCAGGCACAGGCTAACAAGTGGGGATATAAAATGAATATGTACATAAACGGCCAAAGCTAAATCTGTTTTCCTTAGTGAAATACTTTTAAAAGGTGGGTTGTGGGCTTTTTTTTTTGGTGGGGGTGGGTTTTTTTTGACATGGTTAGCTGTATACACATAGCTAAGTTGTATATATGAATAAAAGCCTTACTTACTGAAAAAAAAAAAAAAGGAAAAAAGAACAGTGAAACACAAACCACCCTATATCGATTCTCAGTAGAAAACTTGGAGCCAAGACAAGATCGTTGTTCATTCCTGGCCCCCAGAACTGACTGCATCTGGCCAGCAAGACTGCAAATTTATTGTGGACCCAAGATTACTGGGTACCTCCTTTCTCTTTCTTTTTTAAGTGGGAGGGTTTATTAAGGTTATATTTCTCTGTTCCACCACAATGCGTTATGAGTGAAGAGAACTCCACGTGGGGCTCTGAGTTCAGAGGAATCTCATGAGATGATTATGAGATTCTCATGTTTGAGTAGAACTTTTTTAACCTTTCTTTTGGGACAGAGGTAAATGTATTTTGTGTGTGAACAAAGGATGGACAAATTATTTCTGATAGAAGCAGCATTATCATATATTGAAATATTATTTCCAATTAATTATCACCTTGCTGTGAGATTATACACATCTGTTCCTCTGATATCAAGCTTGGCCTCTTGACTTAGGCAACTCTTTCTTCCCTTTGAGAGGACTGCATTTCCTTGCCCATTTTATGCAAGCTTGGCTTTGTGAGTTCCTTGGCCCATTTGGTGTGAGTAGAGTGGCATGTTTTAACTTTAAATGGAACATTTCAAAGCCTTTGTTTGCTTTTTTGAACCCTCTCTTCTCTCTGCTGCAAGAATGGTACATCCCAGATACACTGGAATTTTACCCTGAACCCCAGAATCAAATCAGAGAAACAAGCAAGAGGTGAATAATGATACGATATGAGGAAGAAATAAATGTTTTCTTGTTGTAAGCCAAGGAGAATCCAGGGGTATTTATTACCATAGCAAAACCTCCAGAAAACTGACTGGTACACTTTCAATGACCTTTTCTTTTTTCCTCACCCACCTGAAACTCTCAAATTCAAGGTTACAGGTAGGAGCTCATTATCTCCAGTACTAATTGTCCCACCTTTAAAATCTTGATTTCAAGAATTCCCTTCCTAAATTATTACCCTCATTCCTTCTATTACATATATTCACTCTTTCCATTAGAATATCCATTTACTTTTAATTCACCTACAAATATGTTACTTTTCATTGTCTAACTACCCTCAATGGACTGTGTGTTCCCAGTTGTAACATTTCCAACTGGTTTATCGTGATCAAATATTTGTAAATAACGTCAAGAAACTTGCTCTCGGCCTTCCCTGGTGGCGCAGTGGTTACGAATCCGCCTGCCAATGCAGGGGACACGGGTTCGAGCCCTGGTCCAGGAAGATCCCACATGCCGCGGAGCAACTAAGCCCGTGCGCCACAACTACTGAGCCTGCGCTCTAGAGCCCGCGAGCCACAACTACTGAGCCCGCGTGCCACAACTACTGAAGCCCGCGCACCCTAGAGCCCGTGCTCCACAATAAGAGAAGCCACCGCAATGAGAAGCCTGCGCACCACAATGAAGAGTAGCCCCCGCTCACCACAACTAGAGAAAGCCCGCGCACAGCAATGAAGACCCAACACAGCCAAAAATAAAATAAAATAAAAAATAAAATAAAATAAATTAAAAAAAAAAAAAAGAAACTTGCTCTCTTACACGGTGCTGCCTTCATCTGAGGAAGCAAGGCTCAGACCTGGATGAGCTCAGTTAACGACTTAAATCCTACTACAAACAGGAAGTTCACACTGATGACCGAAAACCCCAAGCAAACAAGAAAATGAAAGAGCCTTTAGGCTCTTAGTGTTTTGTTAAATTGCTATCCCTTCTCTATGGGTCCTGTTTTGAACTTCTCCTGCTCTGGTGGCAAATTATAAATGGTGATATGTTCTGTTTTCATTTTCCTTCAATTCAGAATACATTCCAATGTTTTTTTTTCCAATTTCTTCTTTGTCCCAGGATTAGTCACAAGTAGATCATTATATTCCAAATATTTGATGTTCCATGGATTTTTCTGTTATTGATTTCTGTTTTAATGACATTGTGGTTATAGAGATATTTTGTATAACTTGAATTCTTTTAAAATTTATCAAGACTTGTTTGATGGCCCAGAATGGTTTGTCTTGATAAAGTACTATGTGCACTTTGAAAGACTGTGTGAAATTCTCTTGTAAGGTGGAGTTTCTAATAAAGGAAAAACTCTGTTTCTTCTTCCTGTGGAGGGAAAAATCCAGTTCCTCCTACCTGTGTGTTTCTTTCCTCTATGTCTCCTTTACCCTTACGCTACTGCCACATTCACAGAGAACACTCCACTTCTGACACTTCGAGTCAACAAATATGTGGGCGTTTTCTCCACAAGCAATCGTATGTGACACCAGCTGGGTGTCCTACAATTCAACTCAATTCCGACACTTCCTGGAGACAGGATCAAATCCCACAGATCCCACAAGTCTGCCCCCCTCCCCCCAATACACTTCAGATGTCAGTTGCGAGTCCAGGTTGTCACCCACTTGTGCTTCTGACCAACTGGCTATAGATTGGGATTTCCAACAACACCCCTTTTTTGGTTCATACAAAAGAATACACAGCCAGTTTATATAGGGTTGCTTCTAAGTCCTGAAAAAAAAAAAAATTCTAACTATAAGTCCCGAATTTTAAATGTCTCCTATGGAAACTTAATATCACACCCCACCAAGCCACACATCAATTGTGGCTATTCCTCAATCATTGTAAATGTTCCCATCCTGGGGATTTTCTCCTTCTATTTTCTCCACCTAATTGCCCTTCCCCATTTGTATTTGCATGACACTCTTCAATTAATTAATGACTCTGCTCAAATATCACCTTATCATATGGGCAGTCTCTGACCGCATTGTTTAAGTTAGGACGGCCTGTCACTCTATCATTGTACATGTACACCTTCGTTGTATTCATCACCATCATATTTTATTATTGCTGACTTACCCTTATAGAATATAAGCTACTTGAAGATAGGCATTGATTTCCTGCTGTATCACCAGTGATTAGAATCGTTCCTCGTTGATAGAATGAGTGCACGCATTTTATCACTGCAAAGAAAGTCACTGCAAAGCATCAGTTCACAGATCAGTAGGTTGTGGTCAAGTAAACCTGTGATTATATTTGTGGCATTGAATTCTTTACTCCCGTACTTTACAATCTAATGTTCTGAACATTTGTGATAACTTGTCATGCTATATTTTATTCACACTGTTAATTTTCTTGTGGACAAACTTTGTGACAGAGATAACACGAACATCTCAAAGAGAGATACTACTTTTATTTCAGTAAACCTAGGTACAATGAAAGTATACTTAACGTTGATGACTCTAAAGGCATGTCTATGTTAATGAAGCCATCAATTTAAACTTGTTTTTATTCAGTAAAGATTAATCCTAGATCATGTGATCCTTTAAAAATTTGAGCTAAATTAGGGGGCTTCCCTGGTGGTGCAGTGGTTAAGAATCCGCCTGCCAATGCAGGGGACACAGGTTCGAGCCCTGGTCCGGGAAGATCCCACATGCCACGGAACAACTAAGCCTGTTCACCACAACTACTAAGCCTGCATTCTAGAGCCCGAGAGCCACACCTACTAAGGCCACATGCCACAACTACTGAAGCCCGCACGCCTAGAGCCCGTGCTCCACAACAAAAGAAGCCACCGCAGTGAGAAGCCCGCACACTGCAACAAAGAGTGGCCCCAGCTCGCCGCAACTAAAGAAAGCCCGCATGCAGCAATGAAGACCCAATGCAGCCAAAAATAAATAAATAAAATAAATAAATGAAAAAGAAATTTTGGGCTAGTTTGTTATATTTACAAATATTTGATTTGTAAGCACTTACTTGTAAGTCAATTCAATAGAGCTCCTTTAGAAGTTAATTTTAATAACACCATCTGGAGTTAGGGACATATCACATTTATTATGTATAGATAGACATACATTCGTCCAGATAGACACAGACAGAGATCTTTTTTTTTTTGTGTTTGTTTTGGCCACGCTGCACAGCATGTGGGATCTTAGTTCCCCGACCAAGGATTGAACCCGGGCCCACTGCAGTGGAAGTACAGGGTCTTAACCATTGGACTGCCAGGAAAGTCCCCTACACAGAGATCTCAGTTTTCCTGCTTGAGTTTAAACGTCCTTCCCCTCCCCCGCCCTTTGTTTTTTTCCAGCTTTAAATTCTACTAATTGACCCAAGGCTGTAGGTCAGGCACCATGGGCTACATTTCAAGGATATGGTAAGAACTGTAAATTTTAAGATTTCTCCTGGGAATACTTTTGTTCTCTCAAGGTCAGAATCGAAAAGATTAAACCAGCTTTCTCTACAGTTTTGGAATGTCAATAGAGTGCCATCCTGGCCATTTAAAAGTTAAATGCTTGCAAGTATTGGCTTTGTTCCAACTGCACACGAAGCTGGCCAGAGTTCCAGGGAGTGGCTGTTTATTAGGGAGCTGGTCAGCCTTTGAAGTGCAGTTTCTCTTTATTAATTTGGGAGCCTAATTCAGATATAATCTGAACAACCTTCTGAGGGCGCTGTGATGGATGGCATTTGTGCTGCTCCTGAGTCTAGCTCCCTAAGGAGTTACTCTTGGGTCGGTTGGAGCCTCTTACAGGTCTCGGTTTCTCCCTCCAGCAAAAACTGCTGTGCCCCTCGGTGAGAATTTACTGAATGGTTGTAGTGGGGTCCCTTGTAGGACCGCAGCACATCTAAAGGATTGATCCTCAGATATGTCCACTAGGTTCTCAATAACCTGAGAAGGCCTTGCGGCTGGAAAGAGCAAGCGTTCCTTTTGTTTGGAGCTAAGCAGGCTCAGTCTCTCATTCTACTATCAAATGGTTTGTTCAGATTATATATAATCTTTTAAATTTAAGCCAAATTTTAAAAAAGACCAGCCAACCCAATTCACTCCCAAGTTCCCTCCCAGGTCCCTGCCTAGGGAATGTACCATACTCCCTCTTAGGACTCCAAGTCCCAAGAAAAAAACAGCTCAAATAAAATTCAGGATGTCATTTAAAGCAATGATGTCTGAATATCAGGAGAAATCATCAAAGCAGCTGAGGAGTACCGAGAAGTGGATGAGTCTCAAAGGACCCATCGGTTTGGGGTAGACTCCAGGTGTCCTCTGATAGGTGTCTCTGGTATCATACTGAGTACAACAAGAAAATGTCAACAAAAATTCAATTAAGAATCAAGGAGAAAAAAAGGGAATTTTATTTGAGCCAAACTGAGGATTCTAACTTGGGAAACAGACTCTCAAAAAGCTCTGAGAACTGTTCTGTTAGAAGTCAAAGGCACAGTTGTATTCAATTTCAAGACAAAGGATCGTTCATCAAAATGACATACTGATAATTTTTCATAAAGTTCACCAAGGATACATATCCAGGTTAGTACATACAGAGCAAGCAGCAAGTCACCATGACCTCCCACAGAGTTGGGAAAAAACGGTATTCTTTTAAGAAGTTAAATCACTAGTGTCAGAAGAAAAAAATAAATTGATCTTCAGGGTCGAGCAGGCACTCCCACGTTTGAGGAGCTGTGGGTAATGTGTAATGCAGATGCATGCTGCACATTCGGGAGGGAGGAGGCCCGAACACACACAGAGAATTTTATGCTTAATTTTATCTTGTCTTGCCTTAAAATACAAATTTTATTTCATCAACTCCAAGCACAAAAAAGAGATTATTTTTATCCCTATTTCTGAAATTTTATTTCCTAATATTTTTTACATGCTTACTGTATCTTCATCTCATGTAAAGGTGCAACCCAGGGGTCTTGTTTTGGCACACACAAAAAAGGTATGTAGAAATCTGATCATGTGGTGCATATTTACAAATGGGGAGGCAGGTTTCAGGGGGTTTGAGTCTGAAATTGTACTGCTATGGTATTTTCATTATAGTTACAGAAATAATCTGGGTTGCACTATGGAGTTCATAGCTCACATGCAAATTATGAATATACATGTATTTCAAAAACTGCTGTTTGACTCTAACATAGAAATTGTTACAGATGTCATTCAACTTAGAAAGCATGATGATGTGTAATTAGTGATCATTATTATAAAGCGCCCCAATGCGGTGGGATATGCGTGGGTAACAGAAGGCACATGATTAATTAAGGGTTATAAAAAAGATAATATTTTACTTACTTGTTGTTGTTTTCCTATTTTTTGGCCACGCCCCAAGAAATGTGGGATCTTAGTTCCCCGACCAGGGATTGAACCCATGCCCCCTGCAGTGTCTTAACCACTGGACCACCAGGGAAGTCCCGACATGTTACTTATACATTCTAAATAAAATGGTGTCAAAATGCAATTCCAGAGGCCAAATCTGCAGCCTTCACAAGCACACTCTACTCTGGTTCTTTTGATTACCGTCCTCTATCATACTGTGTCTTCAGTCTTCAGTTTCCAAAAATAAGACTAATTTTTATTATTTTATATATACAGCAGCCATTCCCTTTCAAAGGACAGGGAGACCATTGTTCTCCGCCACCCCATTTTTTCTCCCATGTATGCCATCTCTAGTAACCCATCATTCTACTCACATGAAAACCTCATTCTCGCAATATCCTGTCCTGCTCTCTTTCATGATCAGCTGGTAGAGTAGGCCCTTCCTATAATCATCAACAGAGGCCCTGAGTCCTATCAACAAATCCAGAGAAGGGGCTGTGACCCCCAAAAGCACAGTAATTTAGAAAACAGTTTTACATTTATATTCTGTCACTCCATGCATTTGTGTAGTTTTTCTCAAAGATGTATAATCTGATATCAAGTGAGGTACGAGTCCTGGCTACAGGCTTTGCCATACACATTGGTTTTACACGGTATCTCTCCATGATGGAGTCTTCTTTTCCCCTTCACTGAAACACAGTTGATATACAATATTTTGTTTCAGGTGTACTACATAATGGTTTAACAATTGCATACATCATGAAATAATCACTTCGGTAAGTCTAGTAGTCATCTGTCCCCATACGGTTATTATTACTGACTATATTCCTTATGCTGTATATTACACCACCGTGCTTTATTATGTAACTGCAGATTTGTACTTCTTAAAGCCCTTCTCCTGTTTCACACACACCTCGAACCCTCCCTCCCACCTTCTGGCAACCATTTATTTGTTCTATGTATGAGTCTATTTTCCTTGTATTTTGTTTTTTAAATTCCACATATAAGTGAAGTCACGTGCTACGCCATTCTCTGACATTTCACCTAGCAAAATACCCTGCAGAGCTATCCATGTTGTTACAAATGGTAAGACTTCATTTTTTCATGGCTAATATTCCATTATGTGTGTGTTTGTATGCATGTGTATATATGTATCACATTTTCTTTATCCATTCATCTATCAGTGGACATTTAGGTGGCTTTCTTATCTTGGCTATTATAAACAATGATACAACAAACAACAAAGTGCATATATTTTTTTGAATTAGTATTTTTGTTTTCCCTAGGTAAATACCCAGATGAGCAATTGCTGGATCATATGGCAGTTCTATTTTTAATTTTTTGAGGACCCACCATATAGTTTTCCATAGTAGCTGCACCAATTTACAATCCTACCAACAGTGCACAAGGGTTCCCTTTTCTCCTTATCTTCACCAACACTTGTGATTTGTTGTCTTTTTGATGACAGCCATTCTGAGAGGTGTGAGGTGGTAGCTCACTGTGGTTCCGATTTGAATTTCCCTGATGATTAGGGATGTGCCTCTTTTCACGCACCTGTTGGCCATCTGTATGTCTTCCTTTTCCATGATGGGAGTCTCTCAGCCTGAGTAAGGCTTGGATACTTGCACAAGTTATGTGTCAATCATTACCTTTTAAGGTTTCTTTTTGCTGTGAATTGTCTGAAGATCTCCAAAGCCTGAGCTTTGAATAAAAGCATTGCCACATATGTTAGGTTTATGTTTGTTTTCAGTATGTATTTTCTGATGCCTAGTAAGGCTTGCAAATTGGGTATAAGCTTTGCCACACTGATTACATTTGTAAGGTTTCTCTCCAGTGTGGATTGTTTTATGTTGAGTAAGATATGAACGCATTGTAAAAGCTTTGCCGCACTCATTACATTTGTATGGTTTCTCTCCAGTGTGAGTTCTCTCGTGACCCCAAAGTTGTGAACGTTGGATGAAAGCCTTATCACAGTCTTTACATTTATAAGATTTTTCTCCTGTATGAATTCTCTGATGTGCCATAAGGCTTGAACGTTGGGTAAATCCCTTGCCACACACGTTACATTTGTGTGGTTTCTCACCAGTATGAATTCTCTCATGACCCCAAAGTTGTGAAAGTTCAATAAAAGCCTTGCCGCACACATTACATTTGTGTGGTTTCTCCCCAGCATGCATTTTCTGATGCCTAGTAAGGCGTGAAAATTGGGTAAAAGCTCTGCCACACTCATTACATTTGTACGGTTTCTCTCCAGTATGGATTGTCTCATGCTGAGTAAGATTTGATCGCATGGTAAAGGCTCTGCCACACACAACACATTTGTAAGGTTTCTCTCCAGTATGGATCTTCTTATGTTTGTTAAGGCTTGACCGCTCAGCAAAGGCTTTGCCACACTCATTACAATTGTAAGGTTTCTCACCAGTATGCAATTTCTCATGACTCCAAAGGAGTGAATGTTGGATAAAGGCCTTACCACACTCATGACATTTATATGGTTTCTCCCCAGTGTGCATTCTCTGATGATTTGCAAGGTGTGAATTTCGACTAAAGACCTTGCCACACTCATGACATTTGTATGGTTTCTCTCCTGTATGCACTCTCTGATGTGTAGTGAGATTAGAACACTGGTTAAAGGCTTTGCCACACACATTACATCTGTAAGGTTTCTGTCCAGAATGAATTCTCCTGTGATTCCTGAGGTTTGAGCTTTTGCTAAAAGCCTTCCCACAGTCATTACAGCTGTAAGGTTTTTCTCGAGAGTGTGTTCTCCTGTGTTGTGCAGGTGACAAAGTGTTTTCCACACTAGGAGCAATTCTGTGAAGGGGTGAAACTGAGGAACCACTGCTGACTGGCTTCTCAACTTGACCACATGCATACACTTTCTCCTCAGCTGGAAATCTCTGCAGCTGAGCCGCCTGGGCCTGCAGCCTCACTCCAGGTCTACTTTCCAAACACTTGAGATCTCTGTTTCCAGCAACGCTGACGTTATTTTTCGTTGTTAACAAACTTCTTATGAATGGCTTGTCATGCGTGAAATATTCACGTGTATTACTTCTTACAGAAACACTCTGAGGAAAATTAATTAAGGATTTATTATTGTGATCTTCTCCATGACTGAGATTTTTGTTATGGGTCAAAAGTACTTCTTTGTCATTTCTTGCATCACATCCCCACTCACTCTCACACTCCTGCACATCTGCACAGACTTCCTTGAGCTCAAAATCCTTGATGCCATGGTTTTCATTTCTGTCCAGTATCACTAGATGGTATAATTCTCCTTTATTAATGTCCTCTCTTGGTGATAACTCCTTGATTGCAAATCCAGCAGAAAGGCTTCCTATTAAATCAGTTGGAAAATAAATATTTTATATTGAATTACATAATTATACAAAAAATGTGTTCAATAACATGTAGAAATATATAAGAAAAAAGATATTTTAAAAAGTCTGTATATCACAGTAATAATTAATAAAATGTTTTAGTAACCCATGATAAATCTAGCAGGTAAGTTAATAAGTAACCACAATTATACAAAATAATAGTCTCTGGCATTCTAAAGGATTTTTCCATAAAAACCAAAGAAAGAATTTACATTCTAGAAGGAACATATAAAAGGAAAAGTGAAATATACGTTGAGAATCACTGAACTTTGTCTATCTCCTGAGTTCTTCCAAGGATATAAAATATGAAAGGAAACTAAATAGGTCCTGCGGTCAGGACTACAGAGGACTTAGCCCCGATATGTATTAAATGAAAACCAAAAGAGATCAAGGGGAAAGAGGACTCCAGAGAGAGCCATCTCAGTCCCTCTCAAACCAAGGCACCAAAATGGTCAATGGTGTCAGAAAATAGGGTATTGTAGGTCATGACAAAGCTTTTCCTCAGGTCTGAATGAGCTGGAGCCTCGCGGTAGAGTGGGAGCTTAAACTTTTATATATTTGAATAACAGAGTGAAAAGTTTGAGTGTGTGGGAGGGATTCCCTTTGAGCACCCATAAGAAACAAACTTGTATTCTTCCACAGATCCTTCCCATTTGAGGAGAATTTCCTAAACAATATTTAATGGAGCAGTTTACTTTGTGCCCACCTGAGCTCACATCCCGATATATTCCCACTTGCCTGGATTTTTCCCTATTTTCACTTTACCCTCCAAAGTCCAGGGCTCTTTCCCTTGTTCTAAAATGGAGGTAATATTCAGCTTAAGAGAGATTTCAATTCATAAAGTAAAATGGAGTACGACATGCTATGCTGTTCCAGAACACATGCCCAGCTCTTTGTTCAGCTAAGAAGAAAGAAAATTATAGTTGGGTCTAGAAATGTATTATAAAAATTAGTCAACTGACTGCCTCCTGAATGCTTAGATTATTTTAAGTATGCAGATATCTAGCTCTCTTCCAAGAACTACAGAATCAAAAGCACAAGAGTGAAACCACAGAATGAGATATTTTAAAAAATTTGCCGTAAGGCTCTCTGACTGCTGATGTTCTGCAACCACCACTAATCAAGCATGAATGCAGAACTTCTGAAGAAACGAGAAGTTATAGAGTCATAAGCCACATTATGAAGGCTTTTCATTCTGAATCCAAACAGCTTCAATCACTCTCTCAAGAACAGAGATTTGAAACTCTCACAAGCATGCTAGGGGCTCATAAAAGACTCAGAAGGGAAAATGCAAAGATATACAGTAGTTACCAACTTCCGGAGAAGAGTTACCCTCACCCAGGGAGAGCAGGTTCCTGTAGGTCTCCAGCATCACGTCCCTGTACAAGGTCCTCTGAGCAGGGTCCAGGCATTCCCACTCCTCCTGAGAGAATTCGATGGCCACATCCTTGAATGTCAACAGTCCCTGAAAGGACAGCACATTTCACCAAGTGGACAAGGAGAGAGTTCTGAGTTTGACACAAAATTACAGAAGCAGCTCTGGCTAGAGCAAATGTTCTCACTGATCCATAAGATAATTTTGAGCAAGTTACATTTTTCGATTTTTTTTCAACTGAGGTGAAATTTATGTAACATAAGGTTCACTATTTTAAGGTATCACTCAGAGGCATTTAGTACATTCACAATGTTGCACAAACACCACCTGTCTAGTTCAAAAACATTTTTATCATTGCTAAAGGAAATTTACCCATTAAGCAATCACTTCCCATTCTCCTTTGCCCCCATCCCTGTACACCACTAATGCCTACTGTCATTACACATTTGCCTATTTGTGATATTTTCATATAAATGGAATGATATGAAATGATCTTTTCTGTGTGGCTTCTTTCACTTAGAATGGTGTTTTTGGTTCATCCATGATGTAGTATCAGTACTACATTCCTTTTTTAGGGCTGAATACTATTTAATTCTATGACTACACCACATTTTACTTATTCACTCATCTCTTGATGGCCATTTAGCTTGTTACCACTTCTTGCCTAGTGTTAATAGTGCTGCTGGAACTTTCATGTACAAATATGTGTGTGAATACCTGTTTTCAATTTTTTTTGGTATATACCTAGAGAGGAATTAGAATCACGTGGTTTAAACTTTTTAAGATTTGCCACACTGTTTTCCACAGCAGTACATCATTTTACCAGCAATGTGTCAGGATTCTCATTTCTCTACATTTTTACCAACACTTGCTATTTTGCATTTTATTATACTCATCCTAGTGGGTGTGAAATGATATCTCTTTTTAAAAAATTTATTTATTATTTTTGGCTGTGTCAGGTCTTAGTTGCGGCATGCAGGATCTTTTGTTGCAGCACGTAGGCTTCTCTCTAGCTGTGGTGTGCGAGCTCAGTAGTTGCGGCGTGCAGTCTTAGTTGCCCAGAGGCATGTGGGATCTTAGTTCCCCGACCAGGGATGGAACCTGTGTCCGCTGCACTGGAAGGCGGATTCTTAACCACTGGACCACCAGGAAGTCCCAAATGATGTCTCATGGTGGTTTTAATTTTGCATTTTCCTAATGACTAATTTCGTTGAACGTCTTTTCATGTGCTTCTTGGCTGTTTCTATATCTTCTATTCTTGAATTTTAGGATCAGAGAAATGTCTACTAGAAGTCTTTTGACCATCTTATAATTGAGTTCTTTGTATTTTTGTTGCTGATGTGTAGGAGTTCATATACTCTATAGAGTAGACCCTTACCAGATATGTGATTTGCAAATATTTCCTCCCATTTGGTAGATTATGTTTTCACTTACATGACTGTGTCACGCAGTGCACAACCATTATTAATTCTGTTGAAGACAAATTTATGTATTTTGTCTTTGTTTTTTGCTTTTGGTGTCGTATCAAAAAAATCCACTGCCAAGCCCAAGGTCATGAATTTTTACCCCTATGCATTCATCTAAGGGTTTTATAGTTTTAGCTCTTACATTTAGTTTTTGATTCATTTTGAATTTATTTATTTATATGGAGAAAGGCAGAGGTTCAATTTCATTCTCTTTCACATGGATATCCAGTTGTCCCAGCACCACTTAAGAGACTATTCTTTTTCCATTGTATATTCTTGGCACCCTTGTAAAAAAAAAAGGAATTGACCATAGATGTATGGGTTTATTTGTGGACTCTCATTCTATTGCTTTGATCTGCATTTCTATCCTCATGCTAGAACCCCAGTCTTGATTACTCTAGGTTTGTAGTAAGGTTTGATGTTGGGAACAGTAAGTCCTCCAAGTTTGCTGTTTTTTTTCACATTTACTTTGGTTATCTGGGGTCTGTTCAAATTTAATATGAATTTTATTTTATTTTAATTTATTTATTTGATTTATTTATTTTTGGCAGTGTTAGGTCTTGTTGCACGCGGGCTTTCTCTAGTTGCGGACAGCGGGGGCTACTCTTCGTTGCAGTGCGCGGGCTTCTCATTGCGGTGGCTTCTCCTGTTGCATAGCACAGGCTCTAGGTGCGTAGGCTTCAGTAGTTGTGGCACGTGGGCTCAGTAGTTGTGGCTCACGGACTAGAGCGCAGGATCAGTAGTTGTGGCGCATGGGCTTAGTCGCTCCTCAGCATGTGGGATCTTCCTGGACCAGGGCTCGAACCCATGACCCCTGCTTTAGCAGGTGGATTCTTAACCACTGCGCCACCAGGGAAGTCCCCAATATGAATTTTAGGATCAACTTTTCCATCTGTGCAATAGAGACTGCTGGGATTTGATGGGGATTGCATTGAATCTTCATAACACTTTGGAGAGTACTGCCATCTTAACAACTCTAAGTCTTCCAATCCATGAACAGAGGATATCTTTACATTTATTTAAGTTTTTTTTCATTTCTTTCAGCAATACTTATAGTATTCATTA